>NW_022631019.1:16318729-16905501 GCF_010015895.1 Lontra canadensis
GATGGATGGATGGATGGATGGATAGGTGGGTGTGTGGATGAATGGGTGGATGTTCACGGAGCCTCTGTAAGCCTGTTTTCTCCTGTGCAAAATGAGGGAAATCATGCCAACCTCACAGGGATATTGTTAGGACTCAATAAGATAATGCTGCTAAAGCCCTTAGAATATTGCTTGGTATTCAAAAAAATATTTATTGAAAGGATAATGATGACTGTTTAAACTCAAGTGCAAAGATTCAGCAGATAGATCCTGACAAATGAATTTTGCATGCTGTCTGCCAGGATCCTTAAAAAAAAAAAAAAAAAAAAAAAAAGGAGGGCGCCTGAAATTGTTATTCGGGACCATCATTAGAAATAAAATTCAGTGGTTCCCACTGGGACAGCAAGACCTTGGTTGGGAAACCCTACAAGTCCTTGAGAATGTGGAAGGACAGAGCTAAGTACTTGGTGCAGACACATTGTTCTAAGCACTTTGCTTAGACACTTTAACTCATTTAACCCCCACGATGACCTTATGTGGTAGACATTGTTACCATCTCCATTGCTCATAGGGGTGAACTGAGACACAGAGAGGGGAAGCAAGTTGCCCAAGGTCACACAGCCAGGACGTGTTCCGACTCCTAAAACCACTTTCTTAACCACTGGGGAAGCGCCCAGTTCAGGGGAAGAAACAGAGCTGTGGGGCACCGGGGTGGCTCAGTCAGTTAGGCATCTGCCTTCGGCTTAGGTCATAGTCCCAGGGTCCTGCGATCAAGCACTGTGTCGGGCTCCCTGCTCAGCAGAGGAGTCTGCTCTTTCCTCTGCCCCTCCCCCTGCTCATTCTCGCTCGCTCTCTCGCTCTCTCTCCCAAATAAATAAATAAATAAATGTCTTTAAAAAAAAAAAAAAAGGAAAGGAAGAAACAGAACTATAGTACTAAGTAGCAGCACCCAAGGATGTTGTGTCCGACATCCTTCTGTCCTGTGAGGTATATGCCACTTGGCAAGTTCTCAGTCACTGTGGAATGAATGAATGAACAGCTGAATGAATGAATCTTCGCACGCCCTGCACTTAGAGCACTGTGGCAGGCTCCCATAATGCTGTGAATTCGTGGACAGAGGGCAGTGGTTAGTGCCTGACTCACCCAGGATGGCTGTGTCATATCGAAGAGAATGTCATGAGCAATTTTAAAGCTCACTTAGGACCCATGCTTTGCTGCCCATTCCTGTCTGTCACCACCCATAAGTGGCCTTGTCAGTTACTCCTCCGATCCTCACCAGGGCCTCCTGCTGTCATGTCCGTCTTTGCAGAGCAGGAAGGAACCTGGCTGGCAGAGGGCGCCGTGCCAAGGAGACCAGACTCAATTCAAAGCTGGAGGTGGAGGTCGTGACCCACTTCTGCCTCCACCGTCCGTGTGACCTTGGGCAGTCACTTCTCTCTCTGATTCTTGCTTTCCTCCTCAGTACCAGGGGCATAAGAATAATGACCCTCTCACGGATCCTTGTGGGGTGCACCGGTGGCCATGCTCTGGAAACACGGAAGTGGGAGGTGGGGTTGTTCTGGAAAGTTGTGATGTACGGGCTGGTTTCATGAGTGGGTGGGTCAGTCTTGAAGGTGGGCGCAGTAGGGAGGCCTAGGAGATAGGAACGGTAGCCCCGGGCCCTGTCGGACCCCTCCCCTACCTGTCCCAGTGCCTTCAGTGTCCACCATTTAACTCCTGGTATGGAGGCCTGGTGTCTCCAGGAGGGATCTTGATAGAATGCTCACAGGGAACGGCCAGTGTAATATTTTGATTCCCTGGCCAAGAGGCGACCTTGGCCTCTCTTAGCATGAGCTAAGTTGAGAGAGAATGAGACACAGCCGGGGACAGAGGGCAGATGCCGGGAGGTGGGCGAGATCTGAGACCTTGAGCAGGGGTTCTGTGAGACCTCGGGGCAGCCTGGGGAGCCGCAAGCTTGGGGTTTGGTGAGAGGCAGCAGGAGGACCCTTAAAATGGGGCCAGGAACTGCCAGCAGCCGCTTTCTTCCTTCTGACTTTCTGCCAAGGAGCAGCGTGGCCACAGACTCCACGCAGCCCAGAGAGGAGAGGCTCTGCCAGCCCCCCGGGCACCTGTCCCAGAAGCATGTGCATTCAGCTCGCTGATGGAGAGTCCTTGGGGAGGAGGCACTGCTTGACGAGTCAAGTGCTCCGAGGGAAACACGTCCTGTTCCTTCCCAGAAGCAGCATCTCACCTCACTCCCCTCTTGTTCACACGGTGTGTTACCATGGGCGGAAGAGGTGGTCACCGGCCCTCATGTAACCCAACCCCTTGTCATCACTCTGTCCATCCGCTGTCACCTCTGCCTGGACCATGGCTCAGTCCCCCTGCTCTCTCCACACAGCAGACAGGGACCTGTTCCAAACTCAGGTCACTTCACAGCCCTGCCTAGAACTGTTCAGGGGCTTCCCGTGGATTTAGAGTCAAGCTCCATGTCCTGGGGTTTGGTGTCCTCCTCCCACTCTGTCCCTTGTTCCCCTCTTCCAGCCACACAGGCATCCTGGAGGCTTTTCCCACAAAGGCCTTCTTAGTCCCTCCTGAGGAAGAACCTTTGCCCGTGCCGTTCCCTCTGCCAGGAATCCTCTTCCCACTGCGCTCCCCACCCCCAGATCTCAGCCTCAGGGTCTCAGCTCATATGTTGCCTCCTCAGAGAAGCCCTCCCTTACTACCCCAGCTAGAAGACCTCCCCCGCAGCACCCTCTAGCATGTCACTCTGTATTTGTGTGCTATCCGTCTATCATCCATCTTCCTCACTTGATTAGAAGCTCTACAAGTAAGGAACTAGCTTGTCTTATTTGCTGCCGTGTCCCCAGCAGCCAGAACAGGGCTGGCACCTAGTAGGGCTTCAAGGTCTGTTGAATGAATGACCCATGCAGGAGGCATGGTTAACACGAACAGCCACTCGGCCAGCCCTGCCAGGCCCATGGCATCCTCCAGCTATAAGTGCATTTGGTCTTCACAGTATAAAACCCAGCAAGGCCAGGTGCCCATTTTACAGCTGAGGAAACTGAGGCCCCAGCGGTTCAAGCAACTGTCCCAAGGTCATGCAGATCATAGGAAGCAGAGACCCAGATCTGAGTCTAAGTCTTGGCTCCTGTGGCTGTGTTATTAAAACAAGTGCTATTACCTTGTTTTATAGATGATGGAGACTCTCTGAGTGCCTAAAGACCTCAGCCAGGAAGAGGTGGGGTTGGGATTTGAACCCAGATGCTACCTTCTCTACAGGGACAGGGATGGCAGGACCTGGCCAGGCAGCTGTCTGTGAATCAGGGGCCTGGGCAGCGGCTAACTGGTTTGACAGCCGGGTCCAGGGAGCAGAGCCCACTGTCAGGGAGAGGAGGACAGAAAAATGCTATCGAACATTTACTGAGCACTTACTGCACGTGTGGCCATGTTCTAAATACTTCATGTGGGCTCACCATCTCCTCGACAACCTCAAGAGGGAGATAGCTTTTTTTTTTTAAGATTTTATTTATTTATTTGACAGAGAAAGAGAGATCACAAGTAGGCAGAGAGGCAGGCAGAGAGAGAAGGGGAAGCAGGCTCCCTGCTGAGCAGAGAGCCCGATGCAGGGCTTGATCCTAGGACCCTGAGATCATGACCGGAGCCAAAGGCAGAGGCTCAACCCACTGAGCCACCCAGATGCCCCAAGAGGAGATAGCTTTATTGTCCCCATTTTGCAGATGAGAAAGCTGAGGCACAGAGAGGTTATTTGACTCACCCAAGGTCACCCCAGTCTGGAGGTGTCAGAGCGGAGTTAAAGCGAGGTACTAACCCCTGCGCTGTACTGCCTCTCTGAGGACCCAGGCAATGCTGGGCAGGGCTCCAGATCCCTCAGGTTGGGGAAAGGACTCCAAGCCCAATCAAGTAAACAAAGCCTGCAGCCTAGAGCCGTGGGTTGCTGGGCGGTAAAACAGGGACAGAAGTTCATCAGGATGTTGCAAGGAGAGGAGAGGGGATGGCAGAGCTGAGCAAAGCCCCCGTCCAGCCTGGAGCCCAACCCCTCAAGGAGTGAGCAAGGAACAGGTAAGGAAAAGTACATGCCACCCATCTCAGCTTAAACCTCTGTGCCACCGCTCACCAAATCAGTGATGCTGGGGAAGTGACTTGTCACTCCGTGCTTACATCCCCTGCAAACGAGGATAATTATAGCCTAATTTGAGATTATATGAATTAATCCACATAAGGCACTTAAAACAGTGCCTGGCCCAGAGTAAGCTCTAAGTGCAAGCTGTTATTTATCAGAAGATTACAAATGTTCAAACATTAGTTCTGGCCTCTCTTGTAACCAAGGAGACTCTCTCCAACAGTGTTACCATGAAGTCAGAGAAAGTAAGCTGGGAAGCTGTGCTCTCGAGCCCTCACTTGGTGACAGCGTGGGTTATCTCTGCACCTTCACCAGAAGTTGCCTCCCCGCTCTACATCTCCAGCTTTTTCCAAGGGTTAGAGTCCTTCCCTGTGGGTGCTAGAGCTAAATGTTTGTCAAGTTTATGAGCTTTGAAAGACAACCAGGCCTCCCCATTTTTATAAAGACTGAGATAAGAGTTAATAAGATTAGAGGTTTGTCATCAACGTCTGCTTTGATGTCTTGTGTTCTCTCTCTCCCTCCCTCCCTCTCCCTCCTCTTTCTCTCCAAGTTTCCTCCTCTTTTAAAAATCCAAAATGCAAGCTGGGAAGAGCAGCCCCGGGCCCTATAAACACACTGTTCAAATAAAGAAGACATTTAGGGGAAAGTGGAAGCATCATTTAAAGGTGATCATTCTAGAATGACCATGTCTGGGCAATTTGTCATGAAGTATTTTGGCTGTTGCCAGAGATCATTTTTTCTGTAAATCTTGCTGTTGGCTCATAATTTTCAACTTTTGACCCTTTAAAACTGAGGTGTGGGATTTTTATAAGCTTTGGAGATGGGGTGTTTTTTAAATAACCTTTTAAGAAGCCATCTGTCCCCGGGAAAGTTTGGGATTAGGCTTGAAGGTGCTCTGCAGAAGCGGCTGGGATCCCTGGGTCCCTGCCCCTCCGTGGGTGACTTTATGATCCAAGAATGTTCCAGTCCAAGGACTGGACCCACTTCCCCCCGGTTCTCTGTGGGTTCACAAGTCATCATGCTATACACAGAGCTACTCGAGCTGCAGGTGGTCATGGAGGCGTGGGTATACTGTCCAGTGCTGGGCGGGCAGCTTGTTGCTCCCCACCCCTGCTTGCCTGTCGGGCCTCGTCCCCTGCACCCCTGCATGCCCAGACTCTGGGTTCCCACTGCAGGGCCTCAGTCTTGCTGCACAGGGTCTTAATGTCACACTTTTGGATAGACTGCTCCTCTGTCCAGCATGTCCCTCCTTGCAGTCTTCTGTTGTGTCCTTTGTCTTGCAAGACAGTTGTCGTGTTGTCACCTCTGGGAAACAACAGTGGGAAAATCCCCTCCTCAGGGCACCCCAGCCCAGACCCTCCTCCCCTCAAGCATCCCTTGGCACTAATCACACTGTGTGGAAACTGCCTGTTTACTTAGGCATTTTCTCCCTGAGGCTGGGAGCCTGTTGAGCATTGGGTCCCCAGGCCCAGTCCAGGTAAGAGCCTGCAAGGGGCCATAGGATAGAGTAGTTAAGACCCTGCCTTTGGCCTCACATGTAGCCCTCCACTACTCTCCTCCCAGCCCTGATGCTGCCTGAGGGGGGATTATGTATCCTTCCTGAGCTTTACTCATTCCTATAAATGTGACTATCAATAGTATCTACTTTATAGAATGACTCTAAGGATTGTTGTTGGGGGTGCCTGGCTGGCTTAGTCAGTGGAATATGCAACTCTTGATCTTGGGGTCATGAGTTCGAACCCCACGTTGAGCACAGAGATTACTTTAAAAAATGAAATTAAAAAAAAAAAAAGAATTGTTGGAGAACACTAACACTCTATGGTGTTAACTGCATCTTCACAAGGGAAGTCCTGTTGGTAGACCCATTTTCCAGATGGGGAAACTGAGGCACAAAGAAAAGTTGTGTAACTTGTCTGAGGTCAGTAAGGAGAGCCAGGGTTCAAGGCCAGACGGACCCAGACTCCAGAGCCTGTGCCCCTGACCACTGTGATGCATGGCACATGAATAACTTGCATGGAGCCCTCCACCTGGCACACAGTAGATCCTCGAGACAGATGGTAGCTGCCATTGTCAGTAATTATTAATAGCTCCATTCATTTTATAGTCCATTTTTAGACGGAAGAGGTGGGACTGTTCACAACACAGGAAGAAGGAGTTGAGAGCTGGAGGAGGAGAGAAAAGGGGAAAACAAGGAGGAGATACAGGGAAAGAGTCAGACTGGAGGGTAGGTGGGCAGAGGCCAGAGCTGGGCAGGGGCATGCGTTGGCAAGTGCCTGGGAGGCTGCTGGGGGGAAAGTGCCGAGGGCCCTGGTGGCCATCTGGGCACTACCCCAAGACCACCACTGGCTTTCCTGCTCTTAAAAAATGAAACCACAGACTCCATCACTGAGCACACATAACCCATTGTGGTATAACCCCAGATCACCTTTTTCCTTGTATCCCACCTTTCCCCCCACCATCCTGTGCTCGGCCATTCTACGCTGCCCTGCACCCCTCCGTACGTTTGCACACACTATTCATCTGCCTGAAATGTCCTTCATTTCTTCCGGCCCCAGTGGACTCCTGCTCATCCTTCAATACCCAGTTCAAATCCACCACCCCCCGCCCTGGAAAACCTTCTTCGATACCCCAAACTGATCATATCTATTCTTCCCCTTTTTGAAGTGGACTTCCAGACTCATGTCTTATTCCACTCTGTGCCAAGCTGCACACAAAGTCATTACTTAGGAAAAACTTGTTGGGCTTTTTTTTTTTTATTATTGAGTAAATCCACCCTCAAATCAATGGTGGGCCCTAGTGAATCATCACACATGATCGCAAATCTCCAGCATCCAGGAGAACTAGAACACGGAGGCAGAGGCTGAGCCAGATTCAGGAGAAGACTCATCCTTCCCAGGGATCCAGACCAGAGAATGTTCCAGGGCCAAGTGGGGATCTGGAATTCTGCTGTAGGCCCAGAAAATGCTGCCTGGGAGAGTTCATACGAGGGACCCCACCCCAAGCACCCCCAGAACAACCCAGAGATGGCTGCAGATGAAAACAAGGAAGCCTGTCTGCTGTCACTCACTGGGCCTCCATAAAATGCGGAACTCAAGACTAACCCTGCCTGAGCAACAGGGAGGATGCTGGGCTGTCACTCTACTTCTACTCTTACAGTCTAAGACCACATTGGCTTTTTCAGCAGCTTTTGGCTTGTGGTCAACTCAAACCCCCAGATCTTTTTCGCTGGGATGGCTGCCAAGCCACATCTTGTGCATTTGATTTATGGCTTGGGTTAGCTAAGGCCCACTCCTGCTCCCCAGAAGCCAACAGGAGGAGGTGATGGTTTCTATACCCCTAGGAGGGAGAGCGATTGCAGGCCCCCAACCTAAGAACCTCAGTGTGAATGTGGGTAAGCTCCCCCTCTCCCTGTTTCTAAGCTCTTTTCCTTGAGGCAACAAATACCAGGACCCCTCGAGTGGGATTTTCATTAGCATAAAGTCAGAGGCCACCAGGGCTCAAGCAGACCAACTTTGGGTTCCTGGGGAAAGCGGTGGTCCTGGAAAGCACCCAGAAGGTCAGGGAGAGAGAGGCAGGTATTAGAGGCCTGGGCTCCTGAGCTTGCTGTTCATATGCCCTGGGAAAGGCCCTCCATTGCTCTGAGCCTCCATTTCTCATCTGCAGAATAGGGGTGACAAATCCCGACCTCATGGCATTGTTAAGACAGAGGCGCTCAGGTCAAGTGGGCATCAAATGCCCAATAACTATGTCCAGCTCTTCCCCCATGACACTGAATGAGAAACCGAGGCACTACGTTTATCCTACCTTTGCAGATATTACTCCTGCTTCTGTCTTTTTACATGCCACCACTCAGAAAGGCCACACTCCCTAAGGTGACCCTCCGTACACCTGCCTCAGCCCATGGTGGTCCCCGTCATGGCCATCACAGTCCGTGGACAGCGTTTGTGCTTGTGACTGGGAGGGTCTTTGGAAACATTCTTTCGGACTTTGGCCACAAATCCGAATTGCGTTAAAGAAGCATATTTATTTCCGCAAACAAGGTCACTTCCCCTCCCTGGGTCTCTGTTTCCCCAGCTGTAAAATGAGGTGTGAAATGAGAGACTGAACTAGATTTTCTCTAAAGTCCTTCTAGCCCTGAAGACTCAAAAGTCGGCACAGAAAGGGGGAGAAGGCTGTATTGAATTGTATTGCTTACTGGGTTGAAAAAAAAAAAAAACACAGCTTCTGCCAGGAAATCTCCTTCACTGTGTCACTTTCTCCATGAGCCTGGAAAAAACCGTCCTGCCCAGGCCCAGGCCTGTGGAGCCCATACTGAAAAAGTCACAGGCTCCTCCTGCCCTGGGCCCAGGCGAAGGGGCCCCCAGAAAGGTGTGTGGTAGCTGCTTCCCTGGGGGGTCCGGGGCTTTGTTGCCTTAACCGAGCACACAGAGCAGGTAAAAAATTCCAGACATGTTCTCCGCTGACAGCTAATTGTGTCCTTTATTAATGACCATGGCTTTCTTGGGGCAGGTGGGAGGAGGGAGGAGGCCCGTCTCAGCCCAGGGGGCTCCCTCAGGTGGAGCTGATGACCACATTTCTGGATTCCATAGAAAGGGAAGTGCTACGTGAGGTGACCCCGAAAATCCACCCCCGCCAGCTGAAGAGGGGAGGGGCCTTTCCCGACTTCCCGAACCCAGGCAGGGGCGTCTGGCTCCGACAACACGTTGCAGGGCTTTTAGAATCTGGCAGACGAGGTTCTGGGTCCTAAGTTGGCCTCTTTGAGCACAGCCACCAAAGTACAGCAGGTGGCCCGAAGGGGACCGGCAAGAGGGTGATGGCCTGTGGGCAGCGTGGGAGATGCCCCCCGGCTTCATCCGGCCGTCACCCCCCACCCTTGTGGCACCGGGACTGGGTCCACCAGGCCCTTCCTCAGTGACCCACAGTACCACCTGTCAATACAGCAGCCAGATGTGCCGGGGGACTAGGGCTGGCCCTGCCAGATGTGTCAAGCTTTCCAACACATCCGGCTTCCCCTCCGGCACATCGTGATTATTATTTAACACTTGCTTGCCCAGCATCTGTGAGTCCCGAGGATTGCAAGCTGGAAGGCCTCAGCGTGTCGATCCAGCTTAAGGTCTGGGGGCCTGGAGCCCACTGCTCATCAAAGGGCCTGTTTTCTCAAGGAGCCAGTGAGGACCTTTACAAGCCCTCTTGCAGTGATAGCCTAGAGCTGGAGGGAGGGCCTTTATGGAGCTCTCTCTGTTCCCTGCTCTGTCCTCAGGATCCCATGTTAGCCTGGGGAGGAAGGCAGGGTGGGCAGCATTAACCCCAATTATAGATGAGGGATGTGAGGCTCAGAGAGGGACATAGTGAAGTAGTAGCTGAGCTAGGATTTGAATCAGGCAGCGGAAACAGCACGTGCAAAGGCCCCGGGGTGAGATAGGCTCCAGAATAGCCAGAGGGCCAGAGTGGAGTAGACACAAGAGGAAAAGCAGTAGGAGGTGAGTTCAGAGAGGGGAGGGGGATGCAGTTACATCGCAAAGAATAAAATACCATGGATAAATTTAACCAGAGAGGCAAAGGGGGCTTTGTAGGCTGTTGTTTTTTCACTCTGAGGTGGGAGCTGTTAAAGACCTTTGAGCAGAGGAGCACCACACAGCTGATTCCTGTTCGGCAGGATCCCTCTGGCTGCTATGTTGAGAACAGATTGCAGCCAGAGGCAAGTGGAGAGGTAAGCCGGCAAGGGTCAGAGGTAGGAAACCAGTAATCTGACAGCCTCCACTCCTCTACCCCCTAGCTTCCCTTCCAGCCTGGGCATCGGGATTCCTGGGCTATAGCCCAGGCTCCATCAGCCGCTAACTGGGCCATGTGACTCGAGGCAAGTCACTGTTGTCCTCTGGGTTGTGCATTCTCTAGTCATAAATAAGGAGCTTGGACCAGGTCCTCTTGACTTCCGGTGACCCAGACCCCACGTGCCTCCCCAGCCTCGAACTTCATGCTCCAGTGACCCTGAACTATCTGTAGCTCCCATACACACACCACGCCGTCTCACACCTCCCTGCGTGTGCACAGGATGCCCCCTCCGCCTGCGACACCCTTTGCCACCAGCCCCCCCCACCCACCCCCCGTATGTGGAGAGCCCGTGTTCTTCAGCAGATCCCAAGCTCACGTGGCATCTCCAGAGTCTTCCCCTGACCCGCCCGCCTTCCTCAGTGACCCTGGGCACTCTGGCAGCCCATACCCATCCATCTCCAAGAGACAACAGATGAAGTGGTTGTGGACTCAGAGCTACCTTCAGATCCCAGCTGCATCTCTGAAATGTTATTGAACCTCTGTTTCCTCCTCTGTAAATGAGACATAATTCTATTTCCGACACCCAGGGTCAAGGTGAGGCAGCCGTTCCACCGTTAAGCGTCTAACCCAGTGCTTGGCACACCGTCGCTGGGTGGGGTCTACGAAGCCAGATTCTAGCTACCAAACATGGCGGGTGGCCCTGGACAGTGTGGCCCCAGATTCCTGCAATGGCCCAGGCCAGGACCCCAGGACAGCCTCCCAGCAGCCACACAGCCCAAGGGCACTCCCGTCCACTTGTCCTGTCACCAGCGCTCCCTCCACTCACCTCCTCTGTCGGGGCCTGGTCAAAGCTGCCTCCCGGCAGCCACTCAGCACTTGAAAATGTCCTTAATTGCTTCACCAGAGTGGGGAGTCACCCTGCAGGCAGATAATTAAAAAGTTCAGAGCTTGATTAATTGGGAGGAAATTGGAGGAATGGGGCTGCCTGCGGGGCGTGCGGGAGCTCTCAGCCCCTGCGTGGGGACGGCACAAAGGGAGGCAGACCAGAGCCGGACCCGGGCCTACACTAGGACCCAGCGGCTGGACACACCAGGTGTGAATCCTGCCTGTGCTGGTTGTGGGGTTCAAGGCTGGCTCCCCAGGAGACGATGAGCACCATCCTGCTCCACACACCACACAAATACAGCTGGGGTGTAGCCGTCCAAAGACCCAATGGTCATGAAAGTTCTGGTGTCTCTAGCCTTGGGCCTGAGGCACCTCCAGGCCTTGTAGCCTGTCATTCAGGGAGGTGTCCCAGAGGGCCTGCCTGGCAGTGAACCGGGCGGGCAGGGTGGCTGCCCTACGATGCTCATAACTGGGCAGATGGAAAGGGCAGGGTGGGAGGTAGAGACAGGTATCAGCCAAGTGCCAAGAAGGGTGAAGGTGGGATGGCTTGAGCCCCCATTTCTGCAGGTGGAGGGAGGAGTTCTGGGGGCTCTGACGTGGTCTGGGGGCTCCAAAGGCCTAGAACCAAGTCTCCGGTCCACACACCAGCTGAGTCACCTAAGATTCCATATTTCTGAGCGTCGATCCGTCAATCAACACACACATTCTGAGGCCTCCTGTCCATCACGTCTCAGCCGCTGGGGCTGGGAGGTTCTAGACATCGTCGGTACCTGCTGTCCCCAGGCTTACAGCCAAGGGCAAGAGGCAGACACTCAGAACCGTGTGATCACGCCGCGGGAGAGGCAGAACACAGGTGCTTCAGGAGCACAGGCAAGAGGCCCCAAACCAGGTCGGGGATGGCATCCCAGGAGAAGGTCAAAAGGTGATCTGGGCGGAGCCGAGATTGGAAGGATAAAAAAGGAGCGAGCCAGGCTGGCACTGGGACGGAGGGAACTGCCTGAACAAAGGCCCAGAGATGGGAGATGGAACCCAGCTGGTGGGAGAGCCAGAAGCTACCTCCTGAGGCCGGGCCCAGGCTGCAGCTCGGAGGTTCTGAGGGCACAGGCTGGCAAGGTGGTCCATAGAGGAGAGGCCAAAGAAGGCTGGGCTTGCCACAGGCACCAAGGAGCCGTGGAAGGGTCTTTGAGCCGAGGAGGGAACGCCACAGATGGCCAGTGTGGCGACTGGCTTCGGGAGGCCCTGGGATCCCCCCTCAGGCAAAGGGGAGACGTGTTAACACAGTTCCTGCCGCTGCCTTCTGACTTCTGTAGTTCTGGCAAGGATCCACAGAGCCTGGGACCCGTCAGGGGCAGGCAGGGGTAGCCTGGGCATGTGAGGGAAGTCGGGGGGTGGCAAGATGACTGACATCCCCTGGGTGGTCCCAGCAGGAGCTACTACAGCAGGGGAATGAGCCTGAGGCACTCCCTGGACTTAACCTGGCCAAGCAGGGCCCCCCCTTCTCAGGGGAGGAGCGAGGGAGAACCATGGAAGGGCAGAGGGGCGGGGGGCACTCTTCGTCAAGTTAGAACACCGAGGGCTTCGGAGGCAGGAGGTAGGAAGAACATAGACTGTGGGAGCACAGGCTCTGTGTGACTTTGGACCAGGCATCCTTCTCTATGAGCCTCAGTTTCCTCATCTCTAAAATGGGGACGACGCCTCCTGCTACACGGGGAGATGGTGAGGACTGAGTGAGGTTATGAGCAAGGGAAACTGCTGGCCCAGCACGGGCCAGGCTCATGGCAGGTACCCAGTGATCAGAAGCTCCTCCCAGCCCAGAAGCTTGCCACCTGCTTCCAGCATGTCTGTGCCCATGGCACAGAGCCTCAGTTGCCCTGGCCAGATCTGACCAGGGCAACTGACTCAACGCGTTTAACTTCAGCAGCAAAAGCAGGAAGCATGAGACCTGCAAAAGTCACTTTGCATGAGGAAGGCCGCCGAACCCCTTTTGCTCAGCCCAGATGTACTCAGAGTGCAAAGCCCTAAAAATAATCAAATCAGTTTACCCACAGCTCAACCAGAACATAGGACTCAGGGTTGGATGCTTGGTTCCATGGCCAGAGTCTCACAGGTGGCAGAGGCCTTAGAGATGGTCCAGCCATACCCAGAGTAGGTAGGAAGGGGTCTGGGCTCACAGAGCAAAGAGAGCAGGAAGCCACAGGGGCAGCTGAGCCCAGCCTCCCCTCTCTGGGCCCAGGACTCTTCTCCATCCACTCAAACTCCTCTCCCCAGCCCAAACCCAGAACATCCTGGAGACCCTGAGGCAGGAAAGTGAGCCAGCTGCTTGTCAAATAGGGCAGAGCTAGCCAGGAACCCACTCCCTCCAGTCACAGTGGCCAGCAGTCAGGCCCGGCTAAAAGAAGGTGTGCGGCCCCCTGCTCAGTCATGGCCTCTTTCGGCCAAGGCCTGGGCCTTCGTCTCTATGTCACAGTGCCTGACATGTAATTGGGGCTTAATAACATGCCTATTGGATAAATTCGGAACTCACCAGCTCTCCAACTGGATCCATGCACCTGAGGGCAGGGACCACAGCTTCCCCGTCTCCGCATCCCCAGGGCTCAGCACACGGCAAGTGGCGGGCCCAGAGTGAACGGAGATAGTACAGCAGACACCTGTGCCGTGTTCACTGTCACCCAGGCAGGTGCTGACGCACGTGCTTTCTCTAGATTAACTCATGTAATCCTCCCTCCAAATAGAGGGTCAGTGTGATCCTTCTCCCTGTTCCACAGACAAGGGAACTGAGCGCGAGGGACCTTGCCCCGGTCACACTGTTAGCAGGCCCGAGATTCAGCCCTGGCAGTCAGCTCCACGGTCTACACCCGGGTCCACTTCCATTGGACGTCCTGCTCAGGTTCCCAGGAGCTAGACGGTGAGCCCACCTCTGCCCAGACAGAGCCCTCGGCTCCACAGCACCCCCAGGAAGGCAGAGAAGCTCCTTCCTCCCCCACCAAGGCTGGCACACGGGGCCTGAAAGCGCTGGACTCCGCTGTGCCCTCAGTGGTTTGGGGATTAAGGCCGAGTCTCCGGGAAGAGAGTGAGGAGCCCGGTGGCAGGCCTGCCAAGGAGGCTGCAAGGATCACCCAGTGCCAATTAGCGGCCCCGCCGTGCCAGGTCCAGATGGAGCCCTGCCTCGGCCTGACTCGGGGCTCACTCGGTCAATTATCACCTATCCCCGGAGCCCAGGGGGCAGGTGGGGAGAAAATCTGTTTCCCCCCAGTCCTCCCTCCCTCTCCCGGCCGGCTGCCATCCCTGCCTTGGGTTGCCTGGCCAAGGGCTCTGGGCGTCTGCAGAAGGCGCGTGCTGGCTGCCCGCTTCAGTCCCAAGGCCTGTGTTTGGGGGGTCAGGCTTTGTGTCTGTCTTGCTGAGTGACACAGCAAGCCCCGTCCCCTCGTAGGCCTGACGAATGGTCTCCAGTACTGACCCTCAAGCCACTCGATGATTTCTACGTCCAAGAGTGCCTGGGAACGAGGCCTTCGGAATCACAAAGACTTGGGAGTCAAACCTCAGCTCTGCCATTTAGTAGCTCTGTGACCTTGGCATGGTCATTTTGCCCCCTCAGGGTCTCAGTTTCCTCATCTGTTAAGATGGTGGGGGGTGATAATGGTACCACTTCAGTTGGTAGTCACATAGATTTCATGAGAAAATCCGTGCAAGTCACCTGCACTGGGCTCGGCCCCTGGAGAGCACGTGACCCCTGGGAATTCGGATTGTCCTTGCCAGCTTGATGAGTAATAACAGCTGACATTTACATAGTGCCTGCTGTGAGTTCTGTGTGCAGATCGGCCCATCACACCCCCAGCCCCGGCCTTTGAGTCCCTCACTGTCCACTTGGGGAGACAGACCTGCCTTCATTTAGCAAACCGAGCTGAGCACCTACGATGTGCCACACCTTGCACTAGGGGCTAGAGAGGTGGGGATGAAAGGCCCAGCCCCTCCCCCAGCAGGGTTCCCCCACCAGTGGGCAGCACGGAGATGAGTCACAGAAGGGTTAGGTCCGTGGTAGGATGAAGCCAGTTGGCGCCAGCTTGACCGACAAGAGCCAACTAGGCTCATCTCTTCCCAACTCAGTGGTCAGTTAGGTCAGATGGGCAGCTTGAAATTTGCCCTGGGAGCCTTGATGCCACAGAAATTGGCAAACAGAACAAATCAGGGCTTCCCCCCACTCCCCGCCTCAGATAGCCGTGGGCCAGCACACGGCTGCCCAGAGTGTGTGTCTAGGGTACTGAGTGGAGGTCAGAGGCGTCTGCTGTAGCTGGTGGAGGCAGGCCTCCCCAAGGCATCCATGTCAGACCCCATCCCAGGGGGCGGCTTGATGTGGAGAAGGGCATTCAAGTAAAGGGACCTGTGTGTGTGTGTGTGTGTGTGTGTGTGTGTGTGTGTGTGTGTGTGTGCCCGCGCATGCGCACACACTCGCACGTGTGGCCAGGGCATCTAGGGAACCGCGAACTGGTGAAAGGTGACAGATAGGGCCAGAGGCTTACCAGAGACTGAGGCCATTTCTGGGACACGGGACTTCCAGTCTGAAAAGTAAGATGTGTTGTCACCATAGTGGGCAGTCTCCTGGGATGACCCATGGGGAGTGAGGACGAGAGGGAACAGGATCTGAGCAGCTCTGCAGCCTGATGAAACTGACATGGTCATGGTGGCACTGAACGTGGCATTTACTGGCCGCACATTTTCTTAGGATACCCATAAGGGCCGTATTCGTTCATACAACGAGCGTGTATATTGAGCACCTACTATGGTCCCATCAGTCTGCCAGGAGTGAGGGAACCAATGAGAGCCACACCAGCCTGTTTCCTCTTCCCCTTTGAAGGCACTTCTAAGGAAGGGGAAAGATAGCACGTACATTGATAAGCTGCTTTCTAAGATAATTACAGCTTGTGACGAGGGGCAACAAAGGAAACAGAGACTGAGACCGTGTCGTGAGAGAATCCCTCTGACCAGGCTGGTCAGGGAGGGCCTCTCTAGGAGGTAACATTTAACCGGGGGCCTAATGAAAGAAGACCAGCCATGGAAGCAGGGACAGCGCTCTTGCCCACCAGGGGCTGGAGCACAGTTGAGCGAAGGGAATGTCCAGCGGCGACAGGAAGACCACAGAGCCAGTCTGGCAGGCCTCGTGGGCCAGGGCTGGGTGTGGGGTAGTTCTCAGGGCAGCGAGGAGCCGTGGGAGAGTGTAAAATAAGTGGAGTGTGGTGAGTCTGATTCATTCTAATCACAGCTCCCCGGCAACCATGGGGGATGGGTAGGGAGGCCAAGGGGGGCAGGGAGACCCACACAGAGACCCTGGCCGCACCCACATCTTGCAGGTGTCATCAGCCCCTTTTCCAGAGGTGTGTCCGAGGCTCAGGGAAGGCATCTGCCGGAGGGACAGCTGCCAGGTCTGTTCACTTCCCCAGTTCTGTGCCTGAAACCCAGCCGTTGGCAGGACTGGATGCCCTCCCAGCTGAAAAATCAGAGCAGCGTGGCCCCTGGGGCACTGGGTGCTGAGAGCAGGCAGCTACTCCAGACCTCTCTGGGGGCAAAGAGGTGGCTGGCCAAAGCGGAGGCCCCTCACACCCCACAGTCACACGGGATACCTGGGATCAGAATCGGCCTCTGCTGCCAAAGAGCCATGTGTGTCTGGTCCTCTCTGCGCCTCCATTTCCTCAAATGTCACACGAGGTGGTGGAGCCGGACACTCTTCCAGCTCCTCACCCACCGGGTACCCGGCATCCTGCTGGGAACTGAACGTCCAGCCAGGCACTTACAGATTCACGAGTAAGTAATTAAAATAGGCACCTGGATGGTGGCTGAGGGAAGGCTTCCTGGAAGAGGTGGTACCTGTGCCAAGTCTTAAAGTGTCGTAGGAGTTTGATGACAATAGGAGCGAGGGCAGGACGGACAGAGGAGCTGGACCTGGGCAGGGACCATACGTAGTCGACGGTGTGGAGCAGCAGGCACGAGGCTGGGGGTGGTGGGCACTGGGAGAGGGGCAGGCGCCCGCGCTGGGGTTCTGGAGGCCCTGAGGTGTTTGGAGCGCTGTTGCAGATTTTTTTTAAAACAGCTCTTGTATTGTGACATCGTTCACGTTCTATAGAATTCAGCTATTTAAGTTGTACAATTCAGTGATTTTTAGTGTATGCCCAGAATTGCAGCCATGACCACAATTTTAGAACACGTTCATCACCTCAAAAAGAAACCCTGTTACCCATTAGCCGTCACCCCCCATTCTCTGCTCTCCCCGGTCCTTGGCAATCACTAACCTGCTCCTGTCTGTATCGACGGCTCTGCTGGACACTGTTCTATAAATGGAAGCACACACTGTGTAGCCTTTTGTGTCTGGCTTCTTTCATAAGCACAATGTCGTCGAGGTTCATCCATGTTGTGGTGCGTAGCCCTACTTTATTCCTTTTTATGGCCGAATAATATTCCATTGTGTGCCATTGTGGGTTTTTAAGTGACACAGAAAGGTGTGTGCTTTAGAAAGCTGGCTGGGGTGGGGGGATGGGTAGGAGGAGGCGAGATGGTCACGCAAGGCTAAAGAGTCCGTAGGAAGAGCTTTCTGGATGCCCGCAGGGCTAGAACCGCAGTGAAGAGCCAGAATGGGGCACAGCTAGGGGAAGGGGGGGAAGACCTGGTAATTGGCAGCAGGGGGTGAGGGTAGGGAAGAGGTATCCGGGGTTCCTGGTGACTGGGTGGAGAATGATTTCACCTTCCCAGATGAAAGAGTGGTTTTGGGGGAGCACTGTGCTGATGGATCAAGAAAACATAGACACTCAGGGAGAGGGTGGAGGGTGGCCGGCAGCACATCTAATGAGGGAAGGCTTCTGGAGGAGGCAGCCTGAGGAGTCAGATGGGGCCAAGACATGGTGACAGGAGAGGACAGCCAGGAAGGAGGCCCAGATGGAGGGGCTGGCACAGCACGGAGGGCAGAGTGGACAGCCACCCACTAGCTGGGCCCAGGGAATTGCCAGCAAATGGAAGAAATGAGCTAAGCTGGGCATGCTCTCCCCTGAGAGGGAGCCAGGGGGTTCCTGATCTTAGGACCAAAACCTTTTGGCATCTCTTAAGATGATCCTAGATCCCCACAGGAGCCCTGTACCCCCATTCTACAGGAGAACCAACTGAGGCACAGAGATCAGCTGCTTAACTCGAGCCAGAGCTGCAGCCTAGATTGTGCCAAGATGGTGGGCTGCCTCTTCAGCCGTCCAGCAGGGAGGGTTTGATGCCTGAGAGGAAAGTGAGAAGACACAGGCAGGAACACTCAGGACCCCCAAACCAGTGCAGCAAAGTGGCGAGAGCCCTGAGCAGGCCCCAAAAACTAGAGCTGTCAATCCCCTCTCAGCACTCATGGACCATTGACAAGAACGCAGGTTGCACAGGGCCATGCAGTGTGGTGGTTAGGGAAGCCTCGAGGGGCAGACCACCCGAGACGGAGCCACTGTAAGCTCATATCCTAGCAAACGAATTCCATCTCTGTGCCTTCACTCCCCTGTCTGAAAATGGGAGCAATAACCTTCCCTCCATCACGGGGCTGGGTAGGGACTAGGTGGGTTACTAGGGATCAAGTCCTTAGAAAGGTGCCAGGATTTCATACAAACTCAATAAGTGTTGGCAGTTTCATATTTACACTCTGAAGCCCTGGTTTCCCCATCTGTGCAGTGGAAGGCTTAATAAGCCCCCAGAGCGCTCGTCGCCATCCTCCTTGGCATCCTGAGAGCCTGGGTGGTTAGTCCTGACCCTGCTCTTGCCGCTAGTTCCTTAAGGACGGGACTGGAGCTGGACCCGAGATCCCCACGGGGCCTGGGAAGGGGGCATCAGCTAGTGTCTTTGTCAAGTTGGCTGCCACCTTCTGGAAGCCGCCTCCAAAACGCGGGTAAACTAAGGCACCACGGTGTTTTCTAGTGTCCCAGGGGGAAATGTCCGGGGCATATGTACTGAGTAATTGTTTTATCTAGCAAGCCCTGAGATTATGACTGTAGCCTCTCCCTGCCCCATGCCAGACACCATCCCTCACGTGGAGTCCTCGTGGCCACTTTATGGGTTAGATGCTGTCATCCCAGTGAGAAAACTTCAGCCCAGAGAGGTTGAACTACTTGTCTGAGGTCACCCAGCAGCCTGGTATTTGAACCGGATACAGTTCAGTAATGCCAGGAACTGTTCTAGGCACTTTTGCCTAAATCTAACCAACATAATCCTCGCAACAACTGGAGATAAATACTATTGTCCCCATTTTGCAGATGAGGAAATAGCTCTAGTGACTGGCCCAAGGTCACACACTGGCACAGGCAGAGCTGGGACTTGCCAAGCCGCTGGCGCACTAACCAGCAGTCTTCACTGCCTTTCTGCTCTCGTGGTCCCCAAAGCCCAAGCCCTTCCCACGTTAGCGGGCAGCTTCAAGATGTGTGCTGAGTGCCGGCCAGGCTCTGCGCTGGGCACAGGGGAAGGAACTGTGAATCAGACACGCCTCCCGTCCTAAGGGGGCCACGAGCATGGCCAGGGGACGCCCCTGATGAATAATTGTGGCAGAGGAGTAAAGCTTTCTGTACTCGAGTCATGTAAGCACCAAGGAGGGTGGGGGTCTCTGAGGCTGAAGCTGGTAGAGGGGCCGAGGGGAGGGCCGTTTGCTAAGATTTGAACATGGAGGATAAGCTTAAAGACCAGGGCTGGGAAAATGATTTAGGGAAATTGATGTTTGCCATTTACATGAGAGGAGATGGGCACTCCGAGGGGTGGAGTCGCTTGCCACAGGTGACACAGGCCTGGAATGTGATCCAGGCGAGCGCCCCTAGCCTGTACTCGCTTGAGCTGCTTTTGACCCCAACGAGGAACTTGCCTGTTGCAAAACTCTTCCCTGTCTGCCTTCTCGCTTACCCCTTACGTGATCTCCCCTCCCCAGGCTCCACAGCAGTGCTGGGATGATGAACCCCAGGAAGCAGAAGAAACAGAAGCCAGGAAAAGGGCAGGACCTGGACCCCGGGTCTCCTGATGCCCAGCCCAGGGCTAGGGTAGTGTGGATTTGCACACAGGTCTGGTCATTGTTTGTAGAACCTAAGCCCTGAGCTGCAGGGCCTGAACCCACATCCTGAGCATCCCACCAGAGCAGGGAAGAAGGCCAAAGCCCCTGGAACAGCCCAGATTGCCCAATGCCCCATCAAGTGCAAACACTTCCCTCCTCAGGCTGTCCCTGGTACTGCAGGCTCCCTTTGGTGGAATAAATTGCTCCAACCTTCTGTAATAACAGGCACTATTCACTGGGCACCCTATACTGTGCCAGACCTCCTGCCATGTGCCTTACACACGGGACCAAATTCCCCCAGTGGCCTTCAGAAATCGGTCTTAGGATCATAATTTTACAAATAAGGAAACTGATTCTAAGCATGGTTTAGCCGGCTTGTCTACGGCCCCACGGCTAGCCCAAGGCCAGGCTGGGGCTCCAACCCAGGTCTACTTCCAAAGACAGTGTTCTTTTCTGCTGTACTCCATCACGTTTCTATGTGGCCTGCGCTGTGCTAGGACTTTTCTGCTGTAACGTAATCCTCACGATTCTCTGGAAGCTGGGGATCTAGTTACAAGAATCAGGACTCAAGTCAGCCATCAGTGAGCAAGACTGGGCCCTGGGTCCTGCCCCAGACCTCTTCAGAGTCTTCAGAATAAGTCAGGAATGACCTTAGAAGCGGTGTCACAGCCAGCCTGGGAAAGGGGAAGAAGGATTGTTAGCGGCCCCTGATGAAGCCATAGACAGCTTCAGAGACAAGAAACCAGGCAGCCTGGAACCTTCTGGGCACAGATAGGACTGCCCTGTTGGAGTCTGGAGACCCCCAAGAGCCTTAGGAGATGGGAATTCCCAACAGTTGCCCTGCATGGCCCCTCCGTGATGCCGTGCAGCCCCTCGGAGAGACCACACGGTCTCCCCATGCCTTGTGGCCCCCGACTCCTCATCTGGATTCCCCAGACTCTCCTTGTCTTTTCTCCCAGGTTGCCCATCTGGAACCTTCAAGGCCAACCAGGGAGACGAGGCCTGCACTCACTGTCCCATCAACAGCCGGACCACCTCGGAGGGGGCGACCAACTGTGTGTGCCGGAACGGCTACTACCGAGCCGACCTGGACCCCCTCGACATGCCGTGTACAAGTACGCTCGGGGCCCCGGGAGTGTGCGAGGGCCCCCTGCGTCCCGAGCCCCGCTGCGGAAAGCTCGGAGCAAGGGGTGGGCGGTGGCCTGGCTCCAGCCAGCCTCTCCTGCTCGGGGAGTGGCCAGGCACCTGGCGGGAGGGGAAATGAAAAACTGGTTGGAAAAGGACCATCCTGGGGTCCTTGTGCTGCCAACACACAGCGACCGTGGAGCTGGCATCTGGCTCCATCCCTCCTCCTGCCAGTCGCGTGGAGGATGAAGTCAAGATCTCGATTCACAAAGTGACGGTGAGTGGGAGGCTTGGCAGAAGGAGAACCAACACAGGTGGTGTCTGTGACAGAAAAGGCTGCCCAGTGTTCTAACCTGGCATCGGCCGCCTGAATCTCAGGCCAAGGTTCTCTAAGAAAGGAGTGACGAGGAGGGCGATCTTACCACCCCTGTACAGACAGGACCTGAATTCAGCTGCAAGCTCCAGAGAGCCGACCCCAGTGGCTTAAACCATAGGACTTTATTCTCTCACGTAGCAGAACTCCAAAGAGAGGCAGTCCTGGAGACTGTGGCAAATCTATGGCGTTCTCTGGGACCTGGCTCGCTCTTTCTGGGCTGCCATCCTCCGTGTGAGGTTCCTACCCTTTGGATTGCTGCATAGTCCAACATTGCTGCTGAAGCTCTGGCCATCACACACCTTCTAGAAAGAGGAAGAAGGAAAGGGACAAAGGGACATTTTATAGCGGTCTCCTTTTAAGAAAAAGTCCTGACCGACAACTTCTACAGTGTGTCAGTGGCCAGCCCTCCCTCACAGGAGGCTAGGAAATTAGCCTTCTAGCTGGACATCTTGCCACCCTGAATAAAATTGGGTTTTGTTAGAAGAAAGAAGGGGAAAGAGATCTTGGGTGGGTATGACCCCCAACACACGAACACCAGCCCTTGTAACACACCGAGGAGGCTGGAGGCCAGGGGGAGAGTGTTAAGCAGATGTGCAGCATGATGAGAGTTATATTCCAGAAGCATCCCACAGGGAGATGGAGGGGAGAAGGGATTTGAAGGAAGCCTTGGGGGCCCTGGGCTGGAGCCAGGGCAGGGGGCAGAGAGCCATCTCCTGGGAACGGACCTCCGCAGCCCCCACTGACCGACACCTCTCCCACCCGCAGCCATCCCCTCCGCGCCCCAGGCGGTGATCTCCAGCGTCAACGAGACCTCCCTCATGCTGGAGTGGACCCCGCCCCGCGACTCAGGGGGCCGCGAGGACCTGGTCTACAACATCATCTGCAAGAGCTGTGGCTCAGGCCGGGGTGCCTGCACGCGCTGTGGGGACAACGTGCAGTACGCACCGCGCCAGCTGGGCCTGACCGAGCCACGCATCTACATCAGCGACCTGCTGGCCCACACGCAGTACACCTTCGAGATCCAGGCCGTGAACGGCGTCACCGACCAGAGCCCCTTCTCACCTCAGTTCGCCTCCGTGAACATCACCACCAACCAGGCAGGTAAGCGCTTCAGACGCCCGCTAAGGGGGAGCAGGGCCATGAACCCGAACGGGTACCCTGCCGGCCCCGGTCAGGGCCTCCGTCCCCTCTGTGGAGTGGCTCCCACGGCTCCGAGGCTGCGTGTGGTCATGGCAATTGCTGTCATTTGGTGAATGTGCACTGTTGAAGGCTCCCTCTGACAGAGGTGAGCAGTCCAGGCCTGTGGGCAGGTCAGATCCACTTGGAGACGCAGGGACCCAGGTTCTTCCATTGGTGTCAGCCACCCTGAGGCACCAGGTGTGTCTGTCTTCAGGAAGGGTGGGAGAGAGAGGACCCAGGGAAGTAGGAGTGGAACCCATCCCTTGTGTGCACCATCCCCTGGAAAGAACCTGGTCATGTGACTTTGCCAGGCCACAAAGGAGACTGGGCCATGTGGTCCTCTCCAGGTGGCGGTGGGGAGATGGTCAGTAGATATCCAGCAGTTTCCATAGGCGCCTTCTGGAAGCCTTCAGCCCACCCCAGTCCCGCTCCGACAAGCTTTTCTCCCTCAGCTCATCTTTCCTCGTCCTTTCTGAGACCTTACATTGCCCTCCATCTTCTGCCCTGCTTCCTTCATGGCAAATAAAGTTGCCAAACATTGCGGTCTCACTACTACTGTCATCCCTCTTCAGTCACACCTCTTAGGCTTCTGACCCCTTCTCTCCAGCAAGACCACCATCCCCTGGGTCTCCTGTGACACTTCCCAGGCTCACCCCCAGCCAGGGGCCACATGAGATTTTCAAGGACCTCATGGTACCTGTGGAGTGTGCCCCTCAGTTATTCACTCAACAACCCTTGGCAAGCCCCTCCTGTGGGCATGGTCTGGACCCTGTCCAAGGAAGAGCCAAGGGAGGCCAGACTCCAGGAGAGAGGGTGAGTGGGCCACCCACCTCGTCTTTCAGATGTCAAGTGGGGCCCACACCGTAAGTGCTCAGGGGATCCAGAGATGGAAGTCTAGGAAGGCTTCCTGGAGGAAGCAGGATTTGGCCTGAAGTTTAAAGGACCAATGAAATGTTTATGGGATTGATAGAAAGAAATGTCTTTTGAGAGTGAGAAAGCACGTGAACAAGACACGGAAGGAGAGGGGCCAACCAGCTTTACCTGGTTGAGGGGTGCTATCTATACATAACCTCATTGCATACTTCTGGCCTCCTTGAGTAGGAGGCATCCATATCCCCATTTTACAGATGATGCTCAGAAAAGTTGAGTCACAAAGCAGGAAGGGTAAGGGACAGGAATTAACCAGGTCTACCAGATTCCAATGCTTGGGCACAATCCAGCATATGTTCAAGTTGGTGTGTGTGAGTGAGCTCATTCGTAAGAATGTGTGGGTGTGTCACTGTATGTGTTTGGGTGACCATGTGTTTATGATTGGGATCGCATGTTCTGTGGCCATGTGGCTTCTTATTTATAAATGCATTCAAGAGCATGGGTGTGTCTGAAGCCGAGGGGCTTGGAACAGGATGTGTTGGAGCATGAATTCGTGTGCCTGAACGTGGCCCTGTCTGTCCATGTGTTTGTGTACGAGAAGGAGTGTGGTTTTGTTCCTGAGTGTTTGCGGTATTGCTGTGACGGAGAGGACATAGTTGTGAGCGTGTGCCTGCTGTTCATGCAGGGTCGTGGGTGCGTTTAAGCCCCCGCTCAGAGTGAGGTCCGGAGGGAGTTGACTCAAGGCAGGCAATGCGAGAGAACCCTCCAAAGCCAACAGTTGGCAAAGACACCTAACAGATTATAAAACCTCAGCTGGGAGGCTCTCCAGCTTGCCAGGGCCCTGAGGTAGGGAAGCCTAGGCTTCCTACTCCTCTCCCAGGCTCTAGGGGGTGCAGGGCGTGGGAGTTCTTTCTCTGGCTCTAGGGACCTCTTCTGCACCCATGTAGAAGTCCTGGGGGTAGAACTGTCTACTCAAGAAGCCTCAGCTTATTAGCAGCACGGGGTAGAGTCTGGGCTGCTTGACAAGCTGGAGCCTTCCTTTCTAGAGCTGGATGTTCCCAGAGAATAAAGATGAGGCAGAGTGGAAGTGAGGGGCTTCCAGAAAGGAAAGTGTGGGGTGTGGGGGGAGCCTCAGGATTGAAAGACAGAAGCAACGAAAAACAAGCACTGGATTCAGACCGGAGTTTGAATCCCAACTTTGCCATTCATTTGCTGTGGGACCTCAGTGTATCAGTCAGCTATCACTACGGTAATGCTGCATAACAAAACCACCCCAAACCTTAGTAGTTTACAACAATAAATATTTATTTTCTCACTCACTCATCTGTGGGGCAGCTAAGGTTTAGCTAATCTGCAGCAGGGCTCGCTGAGCTGGGCAGGACTCCAGAATGTGTGTTGGCTTCAGTCTGTTCCACATGTCTCCCATTCCCCTTGGACCTGCCGCCACCCAGGCTTGTTTCTGTCATGGTGAATGTTGGGAGTGCCAGCAACCACGCCAAGCCATGACACACAAACACTTCTCTCCAATGCCTGTGGCGCAGTCACACACAGCAAATGAACCCTGCAGAGTGACTTGGCAAGGGGTGTTGGTACATAATCCTGTTCTAAGAGGTGAAACCGAGAAAACTGATCCAACCCATCACACTCATGGAAAGCACTGCCTCCCTCAGGGCCTCAATTTTTCCACCACACTGTGCATCAGAACCCTGTGAGAGCTTCTCCAGAACATAGGTTCCTGGACCCCACCCCAGACCTGTGGAATCTGAATTCCAGGAGTGGGCCCTGGACATCTGCATGTTTAATGAGGGGCCCAAGTGTTTCTTACTATTGGACAGATTTTGGAAACTCGGATCTAAACCTGTGTATGCCCTCAAAGCCCTGAGGCTTTCTGGGTCATAAATACCCTTTCTCCCTCCTCTTTGTTTCAAGCCCCTAGACAAGCTAACTCTTTCTCAGATGGTCAGAGTCCAGCTGGGGACCATGCAACCACACTATGCCCTCACCACCTTATTCCCCTTTACCAGATGAGGAAACAGAGGCCCAGAGAGGTAGAGCCACCACTAAGTGTTCTCAACTGGGATTTGGGATTTAAACCCAGCACTATGGGACTGTAAGTCTACACTGGAGAAGAGGCAGTTCTTGCCCTTGACACTTTATGCCCTGGTTGGGAAGATGAGACACAACACAGCATCTACAATGCTGTGGCATGAATGAGGGCCCAAGGAGGTAGAAGGGAGGGGGGAGAGATCACAAGTAGAAGAGATCATTGCTTCCTGGAGAATGGGAGAATGGCAAATCTTGGAAGGCTTCCTGGAAGAAGAAGTATTTGAGTTTGACTCTGGAGAATGGAGACGCTTGTAAGAAACAGATGGAATCATGTAGGGAGAAAGGTGTCCCAGGGGAGGGAAGTACAGGAGGCAGGCTGGAGGGAGAGTTCTTGCTGTTCTTCCTGAGCACAAGGTGCCTTCACACACGGTCCCTCTGCCTGGATTGCTTTTCTCTGCACCATTTTTTCAGACCTTAGCTCATCGTTACTGACCTTCTTCACTTGGTCACACACCCCCCACACCATGGCCCTCAAGCCTCCCTGGTTGGGATTTTAGCCTTATGTCTTTGATCCTGTCCTTCCTGTCTGTCTCCCCCGCCATCGGCATGTGGTGGTACACAATGGGTCTGCTTTTCCTTACTTACCACGGTTTTACCGGCACCTGGCCAGGGGCGCACCACAGCAAATGCTCAGTGAACATTTGCAGAAGGGCTCAGAGAAGCGTGGAATGAGGTGGGGTGTAGAGAGGTACGACAGGCTGGAAAGCAAAGCTGGGGACTTGATTTCCAGACAAATGCATTCAGTGGTCGGTTTTAATCAGACCCTAAAATTCAATATATAAATATCTAGCTCATTGCCTTAAAAGGAAAAAGTATTCCTTTTGGGCAAGTGACTGGGCCTTGCTCACACTCCCTTGGCACTCACCGGGGCCAGAGCTGTCTTCTGACATCATAAAGCCATCAGGCCACCTCCGAACCACACTCCGCCATTCCAGGACGCTTTTCCACCCCGTATTCCTGTGTCCTCTCAGGGGCCCCTGGAGAAAGGAGGCCAGGCTGGGCCACACATCCCCACTTGACAGAGGAGGAAACAGGAGTGGGAAGGGGTCAAGCACGTGCCTGGGCTCACTCGCTAGGAAGGGGTAGACCCAGGATTCAGTCTGTCCAGAGTCTCTGGTCCTTGACACAAACCAACCAAACAACACAGGGGTTGGGAGGGAGAAAGCAAGCCTCAGAACGGGCATCAGAAGAAATGCCCTCCTCTCCGAGGAAGTAGCATTTAAGCCGAGATCGAAATCACAAAACAGAGACAGCCACGCAGACTGGGGTGCGGGGGTGGGGGGGCACGTGCGGCATTTCAGTAACGTGGGGCTTGTCCTCGGGGCCTCGCCCAGTCCTCTTGGCCGCCCTCCAGGGCTGCACCAGACACGGTCTCACCCAGAGCAAGCTCCGGGCAGCCACACCTCTGCCCAGTTCCAGCAGGGCCAAGGAGGGTCTGGGTTTGGGAATCTGGCAAATAAACCTGGCTTTGACTCAAGCCTGGCTGCTCACTGGCACACAGCCTTCAACAAGTCACTTAGCCCACGTCTGAATGCCTCTCCTCACGAGCGTCCCCACCCCTCCTCGCAGGACTGCTGGGAGGCTTTGAGCTCAGGTCTCAAGGTGCCTCCCGGGCTGCCTGGTACATGCCGGCGGTCAGAAAGCGATCATTCTGTATTCCCCCAAATCATAACAATGGCCCCCAAGTAGCAGGTGTTTCCTATGTGCCAGATAATATCCCCGGTCCTTGACAATGAGCCTTCACAACAATGCTATGGGGTGGGTCCTATTATCCTGTCTCACGGGGAGGGAAAATGAGGCATCGAGAGTTAAGTGACTTGTCCCCGGGCACCAGGCAGGCATTGGTGGAATAGTTCTAGCACCACATTCTTGGGGCCCTGTGCTGGCCGGACTCAGGCCTTCTACAGAGGTGAGGGAGGCTGTGAATGGGGCCTGCGTGAACCACAGCCTCCACTGGCAAAGGCAGTCTTTGGCATCACCCATGCTGAATAAGAGATCGACTAGTTAGGAAGGTCCCCTGTCGTCCTGTCCTCGTGGGGCGTGTGGGCAAAAAGGCGTCACCAGTGCTGGGCTCAGCCCTCATCCAGCACGGGCCTCTTTGCTATGTGACCAGGCTGCGTGGGAGGCTCTGCTTCTCCCAGCCTCGGGATCCTCGCCTCCGGAATGGGCACTGATCTGTCCTTCCCGCTGTGCCAGTGGGAGGCGGGATCAGCGACAACGGAGACAGAGTACCCAGCACGTAGTTCGTGGGTGAGACGCAGCACCAGGCCTCAAGAGAAACCAGGTGTCTTCGTTTCCTCTTGCTGCTGTAACCAAATGCTGCAGATTTAGCAACTTAGCACGAGCCTCAGTTCCTGCCTCCCAGCTCTGCAGGGCAGGAGCCTCGTCTGGATCTCACTGGCCCAAATCATGGTGCTGGCAGGTGGTGTTCCTTTCTGACAGCTCTAAGGGAGGATCCGTTTCCTTGCTTGTTCAGGTGTCAGCAGAGCTCAGGGCCACGGGATGGTAGGAGTGAAGTGCCCCTGTCCTTGCCAACTGGCCACTGCCCTTGGCCCACGGGGCCCTCTTTCCAATCCTTACCCCTGGCTCCTGAGTCTCAGAAGCTACAATGGGGTTCAAGCCCTCTCTACGCTTCAGTCCTCTGGGTCTCTGACTCTGGGCTGGGAAAGCTTCTCCTCCTTTAAGGACTCAGCAGATTATATTGGGTCTACCTTGATAATCCAGGATAATCTCCCCATCTTGAGAACCATAACCTTAATCACATCTGTGAAGCCCTTTTGCTGTGTAAGGTCCCATATTCACAGATTCTGGGATCAGAATGTGGACATCTCAGGGGGGCATTATTCTGCCTGTTGTAGAAGGTAACATAAGCCAAATTAAAGCTCATTAGCATGGTCAGGGGCCCTGGAGTACAAATCTCTCTTTTTCATAAAGAGGTAAACTGAGGCCCAGAGGTTCCTAAGTGGCTGTCCGAAATGACACAGATCGTGGCAGAGCCAGTCTCCAAAGCCCTGGGCAGGCATTGCAGCCCCTGTCCAGGACTCCACTCCGCATGGCTTTCCCATGGAAAGACTTTCAACTTTCCAAAGCCCCTTCTGCCAGCGCATTCTCCTCTGATCCTCCCGCCCTCCTGGGGGGCAGGTATACAGTGGCTCAGTCTGTAGAACTCGCAGGAGCGTGTACTCACCTACTTCTCTCCCTGGAGGCCAAGAGGATCAGAAGGGGATAGGCCAAGAGAGCCCCCGGTGAGACCCAGGCTAGGAGAAATGAAGAGAGAGGAAGAGGGCACTTTCCTCCCCAGGCCAAGCCCTCCACACGCACCAGCCTCTTTGATCCCTCCCAGCTTTCTGCGGGGAAGTCACTGCCGGCCTAGAGTCTCAGTTAAGATTGAGTTTGGCTGCATAGAACTGGAAGAAAGATAACAGAGAGCAGCTGCCCCAGTAATGCTGTTGGACAATCAACCACGACATCAACAGCAGAAAAGCAAGAAGAATTTTTCTATCACATGGTCCCTGGATCGGCCGAGTGGGTCCTGGTGGGGGATGCATTCATGGGTTTGCACTCCCATCGACTCTGGGTCACTCAGCAGATCTTTGGATATTTTCAGGGCTTTGTTGCATATTTGGGGTTGGCTGCTGTCGGATGGTCAGAATGGGCCTGGCTGGGACCAATAGGGCAAAAACTTTGTTCTGTGTATCTCTAGGTCAGCCTAGCCGTGTCCTTGTGGCAACCACAGGGAACGAGACAGCCAGCAGACGTGCACAAGGGCTTGTCCAGCCTCCGCTCAGATCATGTTTGCCAATATCCCATTGGCCAAGGCCAATCACGTGGCTAAACCCAGAGCTGGGGGGCAGGATGACACAAGTTATAGGGCAAAGAGTGAAGGTACAAGGGAGTGATTAATAATTCAATCAGTCTACCGTAGTGGCTTAGACAAAATGGAAGCTTATTTTTCTTCTATGTCAAGGATGTCAGAAGGTGGGAGTTTGGGCACCTCCGTGGAATCATCAGGGATCCAGGCTCCCCTGTACACAGCTTCTTGTCCTTATGGACCAAAATGGCTGGGAGAGCTCCAGCTATCACATCCATGTCCCAGGCAGCAGGATGGAAGAAGGAGCGTGAGAAGTTCTTTGCCTTAAGAGAGACTTCCTAGAAATCCCACATATTACGTTACCTTTATATCTCATTGGCAGTCCTCTTGTCACATGGCCACTTGTAGCTACCAGAGAGTTTGGGGAAAATGTAGTCTATTATTGGGCCTAATGTGCCCAGCTAAAAACCAAGATTTTGTTAATGTGAGAAAGAATGGGTATGTGGGCAGGCAGAAAGTCGTGTCTGCCACATCCCGTGTTACAGGTGAGAAGAAAAGGCTGAGAGAGGAAAGTGCCCGTGGTCACACGGTCGCCAGGGCATGGAGAGCTGGGATCTGAACCCTGGATCCTGTGTCTTCTCCTTCCACCACCACCACCACCACCACCACTCGGCTACTCACAGTACTGCTTATGGGTCTGAGGTGCCCAGGGATGCCCAGCCGGCTCAGTCAGAGTGCGATTCTTGATCTCAGGGTCGTGAGTTCAAGCCCCACATTGGATGCAGAGATCACTTAAGATAAATAAGTAAAATGAAAAAAAAAAAAAAAAGATTCAAAAGATTCTGAGCAGCCCAGACAGCTCCATATGGCAGACGTCCCCCAGCCCTGACTCTGGACTGAAGCCTATGCTAAGCATTTGACCTGCAGGTTTTCATTTAACCTTCCAACATCCATGCCCTGTCCCTATTCTATACAGGAGAAACTGAGGCACTGAAGGGTGAGATATGTTGCCTGGGCTACCTGATCCGAAGCTCAGGTTCTTACCATCTTGCTAGTCCAGGTGCTGGGGTAGGACTGGGTCCCATCCAGCAGCCACAGGTAAGATCAAGGCCGTCCAGCATTCCACGGGCAGGTGGGCTATTGGATGTATCTGTCGTACCAAGCCCAGGGCCTGACCTTAACCTGCTCTGATCATATGCATGGTTCAGACCAAGTAATCAGGGACAACGAACCAACCCAGGCTGTAGAGTCAGGCAGACCTGGGTCCCAATCCCGCCCGTGAGCTGAGGTTCCTCAGGCAGGAAACTTGACCTGACTCTCGCTTTCCTCGTCTGTGAAACAGACGTGATTAACCTCACTCCATCTGATTGCACAGCCTCTGGAAGGTGCCATTCAATCTAAGCCGAATCAAGGGATGAATGAATGAGCAGATGAACAGCCACCCGAGATAGGAACTTTTCTCGGGTTCAAGGAAAAAGACAGTATCTCCTAGACCTGACTTCTGTTGCTTTAGGGGTTTTCCCCACAAAAAAAAAAAAAAAATTGTTCCACAACTACTTGCTACTTCCAAAAGACATTAATAACTATTATATGAAAAAGGGTTTCTGAAGCCAAATGAGACCTCAGCTTCGAGGTTAACTGGGTCTCTCCCCTGCAGGACTTCTCAGAGCCTTGAACAAAGGAGGGCACAGGGTGGTTCTCCCAAGCAGGGGTCTAGAACACTCTGTGTTTCTCTACCTTTCTGGGCCACAGAACTCCTTTTCTTCGTAGCAAAGTGCCACCGTGAAACCAGCTTTTCCTTTTTTTTCCACCCAAGCAGCACAAATGTTTGGTCCAATCAGAAAGAAACAAAGCCCATTTTCTGGAAGCATTGTATTTGTGGAAATTCTGTTGTGACAGTTAGGATCAGGTTGCAGCTGGATCAGAATTGCAGCTGGATCGTCAGGAGTTTACTGCATTGCTAACAGTCAAAACAGCGACCCTGTTATCAACCGGAAAGGTCAGGAGTCTTGTCGCGGGCGAAGTGCTCGTGTTGTAGATCCTGGAGCATTCAAGCGTGGTTGGGATGCAGGGTTGTGGTGTCGGGGGGCCGGCTGGTCGGCGAGAGGCTCCAGGCCTCCACAGCAGGTCACATCACAGGTGGGCTCAGGGTTGAGGGAGAGTGAATGGTTAGTGCCCATCACACAAGCTGCCCTGCCTTCCCCCGGCTCCTGCCTGAAGCCGCTGCTCCACGTTCCAGCCCCCAAGGTCAGTGACTCAGCCAGGTTCCGAAGGTGCTAGAAAAGGAGAGAACCTGCCCTTCTTTCTCTCCTTCCTTCCTCCAGTAATATGAATAAGTCCTTACTCTGAGCCACACACTGCCACACTGTGCCAGGCACCAGGGATAAGGGATTGAACAAGAGAGTTCAGGTCGCTGTTGACACTGCAAAGCCAAGAAAGCCGCTGTGGGACGGCAGGTGACAGGAGGGGGTGGGTGGTCAGGAAGGGCTCTCCGAGGGGGCCATAGAGATCTGGTGAGGAAGGGGCGTCTGGGCAGAAAGACCGTGGGGCCAAGGCCTTGAGCAGAGAATGATGACCTTGGTGTGACTGGGAACAGAAGGATGGCCAGTGGGGACAGTGCTTAGGAGAGGAAGGGCACGTGCGGAGGTGTTGGGTGGCAGGCAGGTGGGCCCAGAGGCCATGTGGAGTGTCTGGGTGTTATTCAGGGGGCAGTGGGAAGTCACGGCGGGCTGTCAACAGCAGTGACATTGTCACAGAGGCAGCAGGATCTGAGACTGGGCCTTGAGGTGGGGGACTCACACTGCCAACACCCAGCGACTTCTTCCTCCTCTTCCAAGCTCCTGGGGTCCTCTGACTCATGAAAGGGTAAAGGCCAAGTACTCTTGGGGGTCTCCTTCCTGCCTTGGAGCTCAGGGCTGTGGAGACAAAGCTGAGCAGAGCCCAAACCCACACCCTCTAGAGGCGGTCAGGGTCACGGGCCTCCTGTCTTCCTGCCTGTCAATGTCTCCTCGTCCCTCGTCCTAGTCCCTCCTCATTCAACCCCTTCATGCCCAGAGGGGGAAACGGAGGCACATCCGGAAGGCTACTTCCCCAAGTCTCGGCTAATGAAGGGACTGGACACTCTCCCTGGGCTCGCTGGCGGCTACAGGGCCCCTGACCACCTGCTCCAGCGAAGCCGGCCTCCCCTTCCCCTCTCAGCCACAAGCCTCTTTTGTACTTGCTCCCTGGGGTTCCATCTCCTCGCAGGGGTCACGGGGCACCACTGACCCCAGCCCCCTGCCGGCGTGCCCGGCTGGTAATTGAAAATAGCAGAATTCCCTGCAGACCAACTTACAGGGAAACCTGATACCCCAGGGTGGGCGGTGGACGGCAAGAGGGATGGGAGAACATGCAGCTGTTCCCTTTTCTCCTGCATTAATCCCCCCGGATTCCAGGAGAAAGGCCAGCCCTGCTTGGCCCCCACGGGCCCGCCTTGATCATCTTCCCAGCAAATGCCGCCTCCTTGCCACGCCCAGGGTTACGGGGCTTATGGGATCAGAGCCCGGGTGAGCTGCCTGTAACCCAAGCCTGACAGCTAAGCCCACCGAGCCCAGACCCCCATGGCTGTGTGGGTCCTGCCCCCACCAACAGCTGAGCTCCTGGAGCCGAGGCGGACTGGGTGGCGGTGGACGAGGTGAGTCAGCGGGAGCCAGGCAGAGTGCGTTTGCAGCAACAGGATGGGAGCTGGACCAGAGTGTCCTCAGAGGCCCTCTGATGTCCACTGGTTTCCAGACCTCCCTGCTCAGCCTGTATCAGCTGCAGCCAACAAAGGGAAGGATGCGTTGGACTTGAGTGGGCCAGGGTTCAAATCCCAGCTCCACTGCCTGTAACTGTGTGACACTGGCAAGTCACTTCACTTCAGTGCCTCCATTTCCTCATCTGTAAAATGGGTATAATAATAATACCCGCCTCATGGGGTCCATATGAGTGTCAAAGGAGTTCAGTATGTAAAGCGTCTGGAAAAGCGCCTGGCACAGAGTGAACAAGTAGGTGTTAGGGGTTGGCCTTTGTTTTGGTTTTCTGCAGGGCATCATGGAGCACACAGATGCTGTCAAGATGACAAGTTTTTATCTGAGGGGGGACGTTACCTACTGCAGTCCTTCTGTGGCTCCCGAGGGCCTTCAGGACAGGGCAGACTCCTGGGCAGGCTCAGCCCAACACCTCCCCTATAACTTCTTGTACCCCCACCGCAGGCTCCAGAAGTTCCGCCTGGGCAGATGAGAGGGCCAGTCTCTGCGGGAGCCAGGCTGTGAGAAGCCGTGTGGGGGGTGGAAAATATACCTGACCAAGATTCAGCAGGTGTAGGCTCTAAGAGTCAGCCCCTAGCTGCCGTGGGACCTTGGACGAGTCACCTTCCTTCTCTGGTCCTGGATCCACTCCTCCTCAAAGTGTGGTCCACACATCAGGAACGTCAGCAACCCCCTGGAGCTTATTAGAACTACAGATCCTCAGACCCAGCCCTACTGAATCAGAATCTCGGGACTTGGGGCTGGCGAACCCAGCAAAGTGAGTTTTGTTTTTTGTTTTTTTGTTTTTGTTTTTTGGGTTTTTTTTTTAAAGATTTTATTTATTGGACAGACAGAGATCACAAGCAGGCAGAGAGGCAGGCAGAGAAGAGGAGGAAGCAGGCTCCCCGCAGAGCAGAGAGTCTGATGTGGGGCTCGATCCCAAAACCCTGGGATTGTGACCTGAGCTGAAGGCAGAGGCTTTAACCCACTGAGCCACCCAGGCGCCCCAGCAAAGTGAGTTTTAACAAAGGCTCCTGGTTATCTCCCTAGGCCCTCTCAAGTTCGCAAAGTGCACTAATCTTTAGGGACACGTTCTGCCACTTTTCTTCACGGTTGGGAGGTGAAATCACAGGGAGAGAAGTGAAGGGAAGGGCATGGCCCCTTCTTAGGCCTGGATCACTTTGGCTAAGTCCTGACCCTGGGGCTTGGACCCGGGAGCTCAAACCTGGAGAGCCAATCATTGGGTGAAACAAATGTGCTTTCTTCCGTTAGAGCCTGAGCCCCTGGAAGGCAGGGACCTGAGAGGTTCCTCTCTTGAGCCCCAGAATGTCATGGTCATGCTGGCCTCATAGCCACTCTGTGAACTGAAATACTTTTTCCAGCCTTATTGAGATACTATTGACAAATAACATGAAAGTTTAAGGTATACAATGTGATGTCTGAATAAATGTGTATTTTGTAAAATGATTACCGCAGTAAAGTTAGTTCACACCTCCCTCCTTTCATGTAATTGCCATTTTTTGGTGTGTGGTTCTAACAGCAACCAAGTGAGCCACACAGGCGCCCCTCCCCGCTCGACATTTTCTTTTTTTTTTTTTTTTTCTGAGTAAATTCTATGCCCAGTGTGGGACTCAAACGCATGAGCCCGAGATCGAGAGTCACATCCTCCACCGAGTAAGACAACCAGGCACTCCCTGAAATGTTTTTAGTAAGATCTCCCTCCCGATGGTGCCAGGTACCATGGCCAAGTTTTTATATGTATTTCTCCTTTCATGCTCATAACAGCCTTGCCAGAGAAAGGTCCGCTTTGGACAGGGTTGGGGGTGGGGGTGGACAGCCTGGGCTCACAGAGGACCAGGGGCCTCCGGCAATCTGGAAGAACCGAGTGCTCATCTCTGGAGGGAGAAATGGGTCTGGGCTGGAGACGGGGTCACAGCATGAGGGGACAGCGGCAGGGACTGTCCTGAGGGCCGGCTGGGAGCCTGGCTGGGGCCAGATAACCTGGCTCTAGGCCCAGCTCAGCACCTCACGAGCTGTGTGATCTTGGGGAAGTCACCATGCTTCTCTGAGCCTAGTCTCCTCCTCTGAAAATTGTGGCCATTAACCCCCATCCTGCATTGCTGTTGAGAGGACTGAAGGAGGTGCCACGGGCCAGCTGCTCAGTGCACAGTGGTGAGGACCCAGTGACACAGGCAAACGCTTCCGACCCAGCAGATGCCCCACTGAGTAATGGACACGAGTTCCCACATCTGCTCCCCCCAACAGCCCTCGGGAAAAGTTACCCTCAGGCTCATTTCACAGATGAGGAAACTGAGTCACGGAGCTCTCGGACAGCCCCTCCTCTGGGCTGTAGTAGTTAACCTCACTCACTGATCCCGGGGGGCATTTCCCCGGAGGCGGGCACAATGCTCGTGAAGAACCTGAGCGGCCGGGTTCAAGTCCGGCCCCACACGACCTTGCTACACAACCCTTGAGCAGGTTACTGAACGGCTCCAAGCCTCAGCTTCCCCATCTATAAACCGATGATGTTAGGAGCCCCCAGCTAACGGAGCCATTGTGAGAATTCTCTGTGACACCCATGTTAATAGGTGTAAAGAGCCCAGACAGCACTGGGCACAGAGGAAAGGCTCAGTCAGTGTTAGGTTGGTGGCTTTCTCACGGTTACTGCTAAGCATGTATGCACAGCCCCAAAAGTCCTTCCGGTGACTTCATGGAGCCCAAGGAATGTCACCTCCCGTCCCCAGGCTTCTGGTGAGAATGTATCGTTTGTGCTGCCACTTACTCTCTCTGTAGCCTCAGACAAGATACTTTCCTTGATACTCGGCTTTCCCATCTGCAAAATGGGCTGGAGGAGGTCTGCTTTCAAGGATGTAGTGGGAATTAAATGGGTTAATTAATGTATGTCCAGGAAATAGCTTAGTGCCCAGCACGTAGTAGGTGCTCAATAAACAATGGTCAGTGGGGCCCCTTTGCTCACATTGGGGTCTCTTGATTCTCTGGGAGGCAGTAAAGAAGACAGAGTCTCCCTGTTGGAGGAGGGAACTGCAGGGAGCGGGGCCTGATCTTCCCAAGAGGCAGGGCCAGGAGCCAAGCCAAGAACCAGACAGCGCTCCTTCGGGTGCAGAAGAAACAGAGGCTTGTCAGGGACACCAGGACCAAGTCCTTCTTGCTGGTGCTGCCACCCTATCTCGGGTGTCTGGGTACTTGCGGTGATAGAGGGAAGCTGGACCTGCTCAGGCTCATGCTGGCCCCTGGGCTGACCCAGCTCCAGGCTGCAGACTGTCCAGGAGGGACAAGCAGGGAGCACTGGAGCCGCAAGACCTCTGTCTATGGTGCAGAGGATGAAACCGGGTCCAGAGGTGGGAGACGGCTTGTCCAAAGTCACACAGTCAGTGAGCATCAGACCAGGAAGCAGAACCTGGATCTTCTAAGCAACATAACGTTCCCTCCACCCTGAGCTGAAGGGACAGAAACAGAGCAGGGAAGAGGTGAGTCATTGCCAGGCTTCAAGTCCCGATGGGCTCCTACCCACCCCTGCTCCACGCTCACATCCATACTTGGGAAGCCAGCTTTGGATGAGGAGGGTAAGTGTCCGTCTCAACCTGCAGATACCCCTGTGTGGGCCGAGACAGGGCACCTGCTTGTCACAGACTTGCCCACGAGCCACGAGAGACTGCAGGAGGTGCTCCCTTCTCCCTGCTGAGTCCTCAGCGGCTCCTGAGACCATGAACACCTTGGGCCAGAGAGGCAAGGGGGCTCACTGCAGTCACACCATGGGGAGGGACCGCATCAGGAGTCTACCCCTGCCCCATCCAATGCAAGGGACAAGCCCTGCCCCCCTCAGACCTGGGTTCAAATCCCAGCTCCCCCACTGAGGATGTGGGGGCTGTGTGATCTCAGGAAGCCCCTTGCTCCTCTGAGCTTTAATGTCTTAATATACTGCCCCCCTCCCCAACGGTCAGCTCAGGAAACAGGTGCGAAGGGCCCCGGGCTGTGGGTGACACGTAGTAGGTGCCTTGCATGGGTTCATTCCCCTTGAAAAGGAGGCCAGAAACACAGGATCAGGTGAAATACAAACTGAAGAATCCAGAAAAAGGCCATGTGTCATGAACTCATCGTGCAAACTTGGGCAGCTCACATGCCCTCCCCGGACCTCAGCCTCCACATCAGTAAAATGAAGGGACGGGACTACATTATTTCTAAGAGTCCTCCTAGCATGAAACAGGCCACCCCTGACTTCCTGTCCCCTTCCTTTAACCTCCATGATGGTACTAGCAGCATGAGGGGGAGGGAGGGAGGGGTTTTGCCAAGGTACAATGTACGTAGGATTAACCATTTTAAAGTGTACGATCCAGTGGCATTTAGTGCATTCGCAGTGCTGGGCGACCATCTCCTCTATCTAGGCCCAGAACATTCTCCGTTCCTCCCTATCTTCAGCCCTGGCAACCGCCAGCTGCTTGCTGTCTGTGGATTTAACCTATTCTGAGTATCTCATACGAATGGACTCATCAAATGTATGAGCTCCGTGTCTGTCTTCCACTCTGCGTGTTTTTGAAATTCATCTACAGTGGAGCGTATGTCAGTACTTGGTTTACTTTTATGGCTAAATAAGAGTCTCTGGTATGTGTATACCATGATTTGTGTGCCCATTTATCCGTGGATGAATGCCTCAGCTGTTCCCACCGTTTGGCTATTGCGAATAGTGCTGCTATCAACATTCATGTATGACTATTGGTTGGAGTACCTGTTTTCAGTTCTTGGGGATATAAAATTAGGAGTGCCAATGCTGGGTCATGTGGTAATTCTATGTTTAACTCTTGAAGGAGCTGCCAAACTGTTTTCCATAGGAGCTATGAGTTTATTTTTATAAATTTATTTTTGGCAATCATTTTTATTCAGTGCTAGATCCCTGGCACGTAGTAGGTACTCGGTGTACGTTTGCAGAAGGAAGGAGGGAATCTCCCACCCTCTCTGCTCCCCTCTTCTGGAGCCCCATCATCGTGTGTTGGGTCTGTGAGTTCCCTAGCCCAGCAGGCTGTAAGCTCCAAGAGAGGATGAACACCTTTCATGCAGCTGCTTTGGGCCAGGCCAGAGAAGGGCCGAGGGCATCTGTCTCTCACCTGGTGTGGCTTGAGCTCCCCTGGGATGGCCAGCATGGTCTGGGTCTGAAATCTGCAGGTGTTTCATGAAAGCAGCAGGCACGGTCCTCCCCAAGTCCCTCTGGCCCCCATCAGCCCCCCAGGCAGGCTGTGTGGCCTCCCCTCTCTGATCCTCCAACTCTCTCTGCCTGGGCACCTCGAAAGTGGGACCGGAGGCTGCACCCTCTCCAGCGGCCCCTGACCCCTGACCTCTGACCTCTGTTCCAGCTCCATCGGCCGTGTCCATCATGCATCAGGTGAGCCGCACTGTGGACAGCATCACCCTGTCGTGGTCCCAGCCTGACCAGCCCAACGGTGTCATCCTGGACTACGAGCTACAGTACTATGAGAAGGTACCCATGTGCTCCGGGGTGCGCTCCCCACCCCCACCTCCCTGGGCCCTGGGGTTCTACCATCCCACGAGACTGGACGCAGAGAGAGCACTGGCCTCGGAGTCGGGCTGCCTGGCTCAATTCTGACTCTGGTCATCCTCAGCTGTGGGACCTCAGGCAGGTTCCTTGATCTCTCTGAGTCGTGCTTTTCTGGTCTGGGGCACCGGGCCAGCAATCCAATGGAAGCCAGTGGTCACGGCCCTTTCCTCACCGAGACCCTCCTTCCTCTTGATTTCAGTGGGCCTGAGGTTCTGAAGAATTGGTTTCCCGAAAAGCTTCACCCATTCTGAAGCCAAGATTTAAAACCGCTCAAGAGAGCTTCTGTCCAGGATGGGAGTAGAGCTCCGATTCCAGCTAAAACACTTGTTTTCATTTGTCTGGATGCCATTGGTATGGGGAGAGAGTGATTTCTTTTTGCACTTTTAAATCAGACCCCCGTTACCCCCTCAGGGCTCTCTAAGACCTGGGGACCGGGGTTGGAAAGCGCTGGTGTTGTAGAGGAGCATTGGACAGGGAGTGAGAAGCCTTAGGTTTGGATCCCAGCTCCATCCAGAACCAGCCATGTGACCTTGGGCAGACCTCTTACCTCTCTGACCCTCAGTTTCCTCCCATGCCAAGTCTAAAGGAGATAGCCTGTCTTAACTGGGGGCTTCACAGGCTAAGAAGAAAAGGCAGGTTCAGTGCCCAGCATGGCTCCTGGCCCTAGCAGAGGGCAGTTTCCCTTCCTCCCATCTGCCCTGCCTGCTGCACGGCGGGCAAGAGCTACACCTGTGAGCTAGGTGAAGCCCGTACCTTTGAACACGGGGCCTGCTCAGGGTAGGGGCCCGGGGTTGGACAGAGCTGGTCAACAGCAGAGGTCCAGGAAACTCTCTCTGTGACTGGAGACTTTTCCTACCTGCGTCATGAGGCACCAAACAGCCACTGAGGCTGCAAGGGCCCCTGGGAAAGGTGTCATTGGGATCGCATTCGGACTAAAGTGTGAATGACTACAGGAAGTGCTTTGATTGTGGGTAAGGAGCTAGAAATGGGTAGGAAGGCTCTCCCCCAAGGCTGAGAGGAAGAGACAGAAGCAGTTCTGGCCGCCCTGGCGGGACCTCTACCTTCTGAAGACCAGTCCCACCCTCCCTCTCTTCACTGCCAGCTCAGCCCCACTCTGGTGAGTCCACGGGACTGCAAACCCCTAGCCAGCCTCCCCCAGCTGGTTTATGATTGCTTGTGTCCTTGCTTGTCCCTTGCTCTAGGCAGTGTGTTCAGAGAGGCCAGGCGCCACATCTGTCCCGTTCACTGTCTCCCCAGCTCCCTGCCCGGCTCCAAAGATATGCTTGATAATATTGGTTGAAGGAATAAGTGAATGGATCCCTTCCCAGGGCCTGTTCCTCCAGGGTGGAGAGTTTGCCTTAATCTCTGCTATTTCCCCAGCCTGGCACACAGTAGGTGCTCAAGCAGTGCTCTTGGATGGCCTGAGCCGAGGCTGATGCCAGGGAAGCTGCTCTACCCCTTGCTGGGCCCTCAAGCGCCTTAAAGGAGCCAGGTGTCCTATAGCCTGAGCCAGGCCAGCTGGTCCCAGGCCCAGGAAGCCCCAGGCCCTGCAGGAAGCAGCATTTTCACCCCCTCCGGCAGGGACAGCTTAGCTACTAAGAATCCAAAAAAAGAAAAAAAAAACCTAATTAAGAAGCTTTATGATTAAACGAAACTGAATGTGTTTGTCCCCAAAGACTAGAGAGGAAATGAGGAATCCCGGCGCGGGTCCTGCCTCCGACCCATTTCCTACCAAGATGGGAGGGGCCGGGGAGGCTGCTGCAGGTGTGAACCAGGAGGCCACTCTGCCCTACTTTCTGTTGCGGACTGGCATCCCCAGGCATCTGATGTGGTGGCAGGACCCGCAGGCCCTGCCTGCAGAAGCTGCGGCCACCCCCAGCTCGCACATCCTGAGCACACTCCGCCTCCATCCTGTCATTCCTCTCACAGCAGTGCCATTCATCCCCTTGAACGGGAGGGGAAACTGAGGCACAGAGAATTTGTGCGACTTGTCCAAGAGCACCCAGCTGCTAAGTAGCGGAGCACGGATTTGGGCCTATGTCCTTGCTCTTCGCCTGGCTCTCCTGCCTTCTGGTTTTCTCTCAGGAATGCTTCTGGAATGACCATTGAAAGGTGGAAAAGATCAGGATCTGAAGGAGAGTCTTAGGTACAAATGGTGAGAGAGGGACAGGCCCGAAGTATGGCTATGGTGAAACATGGCCCTACTTGGTCAGCCCCTCCTCCCAGGGCCTGGGGTGCAGTGAGGGGCAGCTTGGCCCTTGCCAGTGGGACATGGACACTGGTTCATTCAGTATTCACTGGCACCAACTTTGGGTGGAACCTGGGCTAGATACTGGAAACAGTGTGATTAGCCAGAGATCTCAGAGGCCTCAGGGCCTTCATAGTGCTGGGGAAAAGACAGATCCAGACATAAATAGCCATGTGACCAGTTGTGACACAGCTACAGAAGGGCCAGCAAAGGTCCTTAGGGGCACCAAGACAGGGCCCATGATCTGGGTATAAGTGAGAGGATATCTTCATTTCAGTGACATTTGCGCTGAGCCTTGAAAGATGCTAGGAGTTCACCAGACAGACACGTGTTGAGAACAGTTATTCCAGACAGCAGGAACAGCACATGCAAAGGCCCTGGGGCAGGAGAAGGCAAGTGTGGAGGAGCAACATGAACAAGAACGAGATTAGTAGGGAAGGAGTTGGAGAGGGAGACAGGGCTGGGTTGTGGTGGGCCTTCCATGCCTTTGGAGTCTGGATTCAATTTAAAGTACTCCAGGAAGCCATTGGAAGGTTCTGGAATGATGTGATCTGACTTTGATTATGTTAAAGATCCCTGTAGCTTGCTGTGTGGAGAACAGACTGGAAGGGGTTCCTGGGGACACAAACCCTTTAGAGGGCTCTCACGGGACACCAAGTGAGAAACAATGGTGGCGTGGACTAGGGCCTGGCAGCAGAGAGGTGAGAAGCTGGCAGATTTGGACGGTATTCTGAAACTCAGGGGACCAGGGGAGTGTGAAGGACAACTCCCAGTGGATGGTGGGGCCTTTTCCTGGGGCCATTGTGGGTTTGTGACGTGGAGATGCACCTGCGGTGGTCACCAGGGGTGGAAAGGTAGAGCCAAGAACAGAGAGGAGGGTGTGCAGAGATAAAACGGAAATAGATGGACCAAATCAGGAGGATAGCAGGTCTAAGGAGAGAAAGAAAAAGGAGTGATGGCCGGTGTCGGAGGAGATGGCCTCGCAGGGAGAGGAACAGTCTCGACCCCCAGCTTCTCAGGCTTCCTTCCATCAGGGAGGGAGAGCTAGAATGTAGGATGGATTTCTGACAAGTCCACAGCCAGCTCTTCCCTAACACTTTGGAATCCTCTTGGTGCCTGCAATTGATTTCCTTAATGAAGGCTGCAGATCTTCCCAGGTAGGGAAGTTAGGCAGCGAGCCCTGCAGTCCCGTGCGGGCCCTGCCCCCACCCTCTTTCCCACTCCTCCTTTCCTTCTTCAGAAAGGGCTCTTTTTGGAGCAGGCTCTCTGTTTGGCCTTGCCCCAGCTCCACTGGGGATTTCCCAGCCTGCCTGGAGCCCGGAGCTAAAAACCACTTTGCTGGAAGGCTTCTGGATGTGGCTGACGAATAGTGTTGGCCAGCCTGGTGCTGGCGGTTTCCATCAGCTCCGGCGTCCTGGGGGAGGTGGCCTCCTTGGGCAGCTGTCCCAGAGCACACAGGTTCATGCTCGCTTTGGCTCCACCAGCACTCCAGGAGAAGATTCCTTTGTGGGGCCACCTATGGCACTTGGGCCCCTGTAGACCTCCTCGATTCATGTGTATTCAACAGAAATCTCTCCTTGGCAGAGCAGAAGGGAAGGAAGGTTGAGGTCAGTGGAGATGAGCTATGAAGGCCCAGGCTACCTTGTGGTCCAGGGTATGTGGAGCAATGTGGACAGTTGTCCAGTGTGGACGTGGACAGACTTGTTCCCACACTCGCTCACTTTTGTATTCATTCATCCATTTCATGAACACTGGTGAAGGCTTATCCTGTCACTGTGCTGATAAGAACAAGGGCGAGAGCCAATATTTATTAAGTCCTTATGTGCGCCGGAGACTATGCTAAAAGATTTACCCATTTTTTTCCAATTGAATCTCCACACCCATTCTGTGTGGCATATGGTGGTGTTATCCCACTTTCAAGACGAGAAGACCGAGGCTCAGAGGGCTTAAGAAATGTACCCAGTGCCTCACCGGCCTGTAGTCTCCAGATAAGGATTCAAACTAAGGACTAGTGGATTTCTTTTCTTTTTTTTTTTTTTTTAAGATTTTATTTATCTATTTACTTAGAGAGTGTGAGTAAGTGATGGGGGAGAGGAGGGGGAGGGAGAGGGATTCTCCAGCAGACCCCGTGCTGAGTGTGGAGCCCGACGTGGGGCTCCATTCATGACCCTGAGATCGGGACCTGAGCCAAAATCAAGAGTTCTACACTTCACCGACCTAGCCACCCAGGTGCTCCAGGACTAGTGGATTTAATACTAAATTTCTTCCCCTAACTTGTTGATGCTTAGTCCTTATTCAGAAAAGGTACTCCAGCCCCAGGGGGAGAAGAACTAAGGTCTTTCAGGCAGCTGCTTTGGGCCAGATACTACCTGATCACAACAACCCTGAGAGGTTGGCATTTATTGTTCCTTTTCTGTAGTGGAAAACAGAGGCCCAGGGGAGTGAAGGGTCTTTCCCAAAATCACAATGCAAGTAAGGGGAAGAATTGACATTTGAAAGGACTTCCAATCCCCTGCTCTGTGCTGTTTCCTGCTTTAGAGAAGCAATCCATGAGGTTCTTTCCTCATTATTCTGAGGCGCCTATGCCACTGGCATTACCTCCCATCTCCATCCTATAATCAGGAACTTAAAACTTCCTCCTTCTCTAAGTGGACCCCCACCCACGCAGTCTGCAGAATCCATCCCCTTTTCAAACCAGAGCGGATGCCATGTTGGCTGGCGGCACCTAGTGGACAATCCTGGTACTGCAACCTGCATTCATAGACCTTTTTTTTTTTTTTTTAATAGTCTACAATGTTCATTCATTTGTTACCCACGGTAGTTAGTGAGCACTTACTGTGTGCTGAGCCTGCAGGCCCCGAGATAAATGAGACAAGATCTCTGCCTTCGGGAAACCCATAGTCCTTGGAGAAAACACATGCATATCAGAACAACAGGTGGGAAAGGAGACAATGGAATTGCAACTCTTTCTGGGACATCTGAGAAATTTCCCCAGCAAAGGTGGTCCTCGTACTAAGTCTTGATGAACAGGCAGATGGGAAAAGGGTATTTCCGATAGGGGAAACAGCACTTGCCAAGGCTCAGAGTGTCCAGGGAAGGTAAGGTTGCCAAATAAAATATAGGACACCAGTTACATTTAAATTTTTAAAAAATAATTTCTTAGTATAATTGTGTTTAAATATTGCATGGGAAAAACTTACACAAAAGAATTATTCATTGTTTATCTGAAATTCAGATTTAACTGAGCATCCTGCATTTTTATTTGCTAAATCTGGCAGCCCCACCAAGAAAGGGAGGAGAAACCTTTGGATATGACTAGAGCCTGGAGGACTCTGGGGATGTGGCAGGCAAGACTGGCAAAGGGCGAGTCGTGAAGGGTCTGGAATGCCAAACTGAGGAGTACAGCCTTTACACTGTGGGCTTTGGGGCAGGTCTCTGTGTGTAAGCCTCTGTGCTTAATACAGGGGAATAAAACACAGCCACTCCCTTCAAGAGTTTATGGTCAAGGTTGTGTGATCAGCCTGTGCCTAGGATGAGGGGACATAGCAGAAACCCCATCCTGGGGCATCCAAGCAAGTGCTCCAGGGCTCAGAGGGGGAAAGGCATATCTGGCTGAGAGGTCAAGTAGGCTTCCTGGAGGAGGAGGCAGATGAGCTGGCTCAAGAAGAGACATTTCCTAAGTGCTGCTGCTCCCCGGGAGGTGTGAGGGGGTGGGGAGGAAGCACTCACAGGTGAGCCCCTTCTCTAGCCCCCATGTCCCAAGTTTTCTCACCTCCTTGCCTTCACACCTGGGACTCCTTGCCAAGCATGCCCTCCCCCTTTTTGACCTGGGTGACTACTGTTTGTTCTTCAGAATTCCACTGCACAACCCCACCCTGCAGAGAACGTTGCTTGACTTCACCTGATGGGCCCCCACAGGCGAGGACATATGCCCCCGCGCACACTCTGCTTACCGTACCAGTATCAGTGCTTTATTCACAGTAATGCATTTCGTTGAGATGGCTGTGACCATTCTTGTCCCCATTTTACAGATGATGAAAAGGAGGCAAAGAGAGGTTAAGAAACTTGCCAAGGTCACGAAGGTAATAAGTAGGAGAGTCAGGCCTTGAACCCAGGCAGTCTGGCTCCAACTTGTGATCTTAACCTCTAGGCTCTGGTGCTTGTCATGACATGACGCACCCTGAATTTAATTGTTTTGAGAGAGTTCTCAAGGGCTCCGTGCAGCGCACATGCACGTGACTGGCATGCACAATCAGGTGTGCATTTTTCTACACAGAGGCTCATAGCTTTCATCAGCTTTTTAGAGGCGTTCGTGATCCTCCAAGGGCTGAAGGCTCCACGCTGTTTGTTTTTCTGAACTGAGCTCTCTGAATCCAGCACCCGTGCCTTGGTCCCTGGGAGTCCCCAGGGCCTCGTGCAAAGAGGGTGTCTGGGGAAGGTTTGGGGGTGGGTAGCGGACAGCTGTCTGCACGAGCGTCATACAGACTGGTAGGCACCTTCCTCCCAATTCAAACAGCTCCATTCCCACAGCAGTGGCTCAATTTGTCTTGTCCCGTACTCCTTGGGTCACCCTGGGTGGTCCGCAAGGCAGAACTGGAATTCTGCAGCCCTCAAAGGAGGGAACATCGGGTCTTGGGTATTCAAGCCTTGGACGTTAAAGGTAGCTCCCTATAGGAGCCTGGTTTTGAGTCCCAAAGCAGCCACTGGCTCATACATGACCTTGAGCTTCATTTCCCCCATCTGGGCCTTAATTCTTGCCACACTCAAGTGTGCTGTAGCCGAACAAGGGTCCTTCCACGTAAGCTATCAAGGCGTGGGGCAGGGAGGAGGACGAAGAAGCAGGTAAGGTCTCCGGGAACTCACAGCCTAGACCTCAGGGTCTGCACACAGTGGCCGCTGGGCATGTGTGTACTAGTCAGCTATCAGCGAGGATGGTGCTGCAAGATAAATAGTCCCCAAAATACAATGGGTTCCAAGCACCTATTTTCTTGCTCATTGGTTGGAGTCTGTGGGTCAGCTGAAGTGGCCTAGGAGTTAGGTCAAGGTCTTTCCTACATGTTTCTCATTCCGGAACCAGCTGTTACCCCATGCTCAGCCCCATCATGGCTGAAGGCAGGAGCACAAGAGGCCAAGCCAACTCAACAAACACAAGTAAAGCTTCCACTTGCATCATGTCCTCTAGAACGTTCCAAGAGCCAAAGCAAGACACATGGATAAATTCGGCATCCACAAAGTGGAGAAATATACTCTGCCTTCTTTTGTGGGAGGTCCTGGGAAGTCACATGCAAAAAGTATGGGTGTGGAATTCTGTGACAGGGAGGACGTGAAAAATCGGGAACCACAGATGTTTATCCAGTGGCCAAAGTTGCCCCAAGTGGCAGGAGTGGGCAACAAGCTTGCTAACAGTCTTCTCTGTTCCTCGGCAGGAGCTCAGTGAGTACAACGCCACAGCCATAAAAAGCCCCACCAACACGGTCACTGTGCAGGGCCTCAAAGCCGGCGCCATCTATGTCTTCCAGGTGCGGGCACGCACCGTGGCGGGCTACGGGCGCTACAGCGGCAAGATGTACTTCCAGACCATGACAGAAGGTGAGCAACATCCAGAGGGCAAGAGGAGGCCACTGGCTCCGCCAACAGAATAAACCAGAAGGCCCCCATTCTTTCCAAGTGCCTTTGGACAAATTAGAGAAGGTGTCCCCTCTTCTAGATGTCAGCCTTTCCCTGCTGGTCGGGAACGAGCCACCCAGAGAGGCCCCATGTCTGTGGCTGGAAAACACGTGGACTCCCCCATTGCTCTCCCGTCAGCCAGGCGGCTTCCCCTCGCGGGACTGTCAGGAGCTCCACCCTAACTTGCGGAGACACTCTGAGCAAGTCACTTCCCTTCCCTGGTCCAAATTTTTCTCATCTACAAAATGAAAGCATCATATTCGGTCTTTGAGAGCACACTGCGTTTATCCGTGCGCTGTTCCAATGACTTGTAGTTGGGTTGAGATGAGTCCTGAAGTTCGGCAGGAAGAAATGCTGGGATGGATTAGTGATGTCTGCCCTGGGCAAGAGAAGGGGAGGTGGCAGCCCATGTGCTATGTGTCTCCCAGTCTGGGACCCCACAGTCTTTCAGTACACTTCCTGCTCTAATAATCTTTGAGGAACAGCAGAATTAAGAGAATGGACAGATGGACAGATAGAAATTACAGTGCTCATTCAGCCCTGTGTGGCCATGAGCAGCTCTGAGTCTCGGTTTTCTCATCTATACATGGGGATGGTGACAGCTATCTCATTATCATGATCATCATCGTCAAACTAATGTAAAGATGGGGGCTGAACCATTAGAACCTGGCCCAGAGTTGGCACGAGGTCTCACACAGAGTTAAGGCCACAGTTGTTCCCGTGAGTCTGGTAGCCCTTTCACCAACCAGCCAAGCTCCAGAATAGCTTTACTTATGACCAGACTCCAGCGTCCCCTCTTAGCATCTGCTTTAACCACTGGTCATGGGCCTTGGCTTTTGCCTAGCTGAGCATCTCAGAGGTTTGGAGACGCATGAGTTCTTGTCTTAACACAAACATCCTCCCTAAGGCTAACGGTCTTAGCCAGGACACTAAAGCTACCTCCTCTGTAAAGCCCCACCCCCTTGTGACCAGCATCTTTACCTTTCTAGGCCCTCTTGCATGTTGGATGAGTGTCATCGACCTGGGGCATGGGGGACTGTCGCAAGACCCTTTATTAACTCAGCAATGCACGCTGGTGCTGAGGACCCGGAATTTACCTGGTCCCTGATTTCAACAAGCTCTTGTCTGGTCATGGAAGCAAATGAGAAGTAATAATAATTACACTAAAAACAATGATGGTCTTGATGGCATCAAAGATGTGCTAAGTGGTTTCCAAGAGCCGAGCCAAGGCTGGGGGCATTTTATGCATTATCTCTTTTAAGCCCGGACACAAACCTGGGTTCACATGCTGGCTTTGGCCACTTCCTAACTGTGTGACCCCCAAGCCAGTCATGGCATTGCTAAGCCTCAGTGCCCTCATCTATATGTGGGGGGATCATAGGCACTGAATTATAGGAGGATTCTGAAAATCAAACAAGACACATAACATACTTAGCACAGTGACCCAAAAATAAAACACTCACTAACAGTAATAATTCATATTTACTGAGCAGTTACTATTCTACTACCTGTCCTTCTGAGTGCTCTACACAGCAGCCCTCTGAGATGGGGACTATTGTCCCCACTCTACAGATGAGGAAACTAAGCCACAGAGAGGTAAGTCACTTTACCAGAGGTCCCAGGCAGGAAGACACTGCCAGGACTCAAACCTAAGGAGTCTGGCCTAAGAGTCTGGGCTTCCAGCTGCCTCTCTGTATGTCAGCTTCTTATTATTATTGATTTTCATAGCAACATCGAGGTATGATGCCCATTTTATAGATGAGAAACTAAGGGTTGGCTCAGTCCACAGACTCGTCCAAGGTTATGTGTGAGTGAGTACTGGCACGTTCTCCGTCTGGGCATGGGACAGGTGCTGTCTCAGGAGCAGGAACAGAGTCTGGGGATCCCAGGAGACCTCGCAGGGTGGGAGGCATTAGGACTCCCAGAGCCAGGCTGACAACACTCCACATGCTTTCTCCCCCAGCCGAGTACCAGACCAGCATCCAGGAGAAGCTGCCACTCATCATCGGCTCTTCAGCGGCTGGCCTGGTCTTCCTCATCGCTGTGGTCGTCATTGCCATCGTGTGCAACAGGTGGGTGGGTGCCCCCAGCCCTATCCAGGCCCAGCTGTCCATCCAGTCAACCAATCCTGAACAGTGTCTGTGAGCCAAAGGGATATTCCCATCATTCCCAGGGCCAGGGAGAGGCCCGGGAAGGCCTCCTACCTAAATGTCCACCATTCGCTACAGTCCATCCCTTCGGGCTAGAGTTGCCTCGACAAGTCCATTATTCATGGAGGTGGCACATAGAGACACTAACTCTTCAGTGTGAAGGAATGTTCTTCTTCCTTAGATTCCCGCTGTAGAACAGACAGGGCCATAAGTTCAGATGGACAGAAGCCCCTGGGATTTCCGGGGCCATGGGAGATGACTGTGAAAGGGGTTTGGCCGGAGAGGGGATGCGGAAATAATGAGCCTGGACTTGAGGTGGGAGAGGTGGGAAGGGATGGTGGGGAGTGTCCAGGAAGGGTGAGGCTTCTAGGCCAGGGACTGACAGGGAGCCCTCTGGCAGGGGTGTGGTTTTGAGGGCCTGCCCTCCCTCTCCCTATCACCTACTGTGGCTCCCAGCTCCCCGGGGGCTTGCAGGTGGCTCCAGCCCTTTGCTCTTGTTCCAGAAGACGGGGGTTTGAGCGTGCTGACTCGGAGTACACGGACAAGCTGCAGCACTACACCAGTGGCCACAGTACGTACGCCCAGTGGGGCCGGCACCCTTGAACCCTTTGCTAGTCGGTTCCCCAGCAACCTCTCCAGCCTCCTGCCACTGCCTCCCACCTTGCTGCAGCCAGACTGAATGTTGAGCTATTCCCGGAATGGGACAAGCTCACTCTCCCCTCTTGGCCTCTGCACCTGCCGTCCCCTCTGCCTGCCTTCTCTTTACCCGCATGAATCTCCGTCTCCCTCAGCCTCAGCCGCCGCATATACAAACCGCTCTGAGCAGCCTCCCCTGACCCCCACTCCACCCTGACTTCAGGGCCCGGTCTGTGCTTGCACAGCTCCCCCTTACCTGGCTGCATCATGATGGCCATGTCCTTGTCTCCCCAACATTTTGGTGGGAGCTCCCAAGACACTGACACTCACCAGTGCCCCTGAACGCCAGCGCGCTGCCCTGCACTTAGCACACAGTAGGTCCCTGTTTATACAATAAATCCACGAGTTGCATGAGATGCTGAGGACCCCAGGCTCTGGCCCGAGAGGTGGCGGGCCCTGTCGCTATTTCCTAGTGATCCCTCTGATAACCACTGCCCTCTACCGAGGGCCTCCCCAGTGTCCCATCCCATCTCAGGCCAGGGCTGGGGTTACACAGGTGCCACACACCCAGAGCAGACGGCCCCTCTCAAGGGGCCCAGCAGAGACAGAAACAGAACATAGATTCCTCTCAATTTTACCCTTGAAGACCAACATAGGGCAGGCCGGTGGGGGCGGGGGCGGGGAGAAGCTTCATGCTCACTTCCACTCACACAGAGGCAAGAATTCCACATGGGTCCCATATAGCTTCTCAAACTGTACTCAGTGGGGTACAGCTTCTGAGATGCCACTGGGTAAGACAGGCCATCAGCGTAACCCTTCACATGTCACACAGCCTTTGTGACCTACTGTGTATGCCAGGCTCTGTTTTAGGTAGCTGGGGATACACAAGTTAGCAAACAACATATCCCCAGCCTTGCAGAACTTAGATTCTGATGGGAGGGACGGGGACCAAAAGAAATACATGTAGTCACTGAGAAAAGCACATGGTCTGCTAGAAGATAAAAGCACTATGGCAAAAGGCAAAGTAGAACAGGGTGACAGGTTGAGAATTACAAGTTCAGGTCAATAGAATTGCTTATTCAGATAGGACTGTTGGGGTTGGCCTCACTGAGAGGGTTTCAGTTGAGCAGAGACATGAACGAGCTGCATGGACAGACCTGAGGGAAGAGCCTCCCAGGCAGAAGGAAGAGCCAGTGCAAAGGCCCTGAGGCTGAAGTGTGCCTGGCAGGTTTTAGGAACAGCCAGGAGGCTCATGTGACTGGAGCAGAATGAGAAGGCAGGAGGGACCCCAGCGTGCAGATCCTTGTCAGCCATTGCAGGGCCTCTAGAAGGGTCTGAACCAAAGACTGACATGGTCTGAGTTACAGTTTTGACAGGACTTCTCTGGCTGCTGAGGGGCAAGTGGAGTGACAGGGCTGCAGGGTGCCCAGTAGGACAGAAGCAGGGAGACCTGTGAGGTGGCTGTTGGCATCACCCAGGGAAGATTCTCGATTCTGGCATGTTCTGAAAATACTAGATTTGCTGCAGGATTGGATGTGGGGTGTGCAGGAGAGAGCAGAGTCAAGGAGTTCTAAATATCAAGTCTCTGGGTTAACAGCCAAATTGAAGTAAAAGTTCCTGAGCTTAAAAAATCATTTTAGACATAAATGTAAAAAATCATTAAACCATTAAAAATTTCCAGAAGACAATTTAGGTAACTATGTCACTGATATTCTAAGCCTAAAAGCAGTGGAAAGCTCACAAGAAAAAGGCGGAATAATTTAACTCCACTGAAATTTAAAAAATTACCTGTACTCTAAACGTAAAAGTCATAAATTACATCACCCCCTTCTATTCCCCAAGTAATGAAATCATGGTTATAGATAGAGGCTGACTGTACCGAGTATACTCTATTGCCCAGACCTGTTTAAATGCTTTACGTGCATTTGTTCATTTAATCCTTAAATTATCCTTGTTATATGATTGAGTACGAGGGAACCAAGACCCATAGAGGTCACACAGCATCTCAGGGCCAGAGCCGAGGTCCACACTCCTTGCCACGCCATGTTGCCCACACCTGGCTAAGCTGGAATAAGGGGGGCTCACATGCTCTGTCACCTGGAGCCATGTGGGAACATCACTGTTGAGCGTGTGAGTCACCAACAAGGAAACAGGGGACAGCAGGGATTTATTTTTAAAATAGAGCCCAGGATTTGTTCATGGATGAACACATTCTAAGGCTCAGCTCCTACGCCCTCCATCTAAAGAAGGGCTTTGGTTGCACGGCCGGCCCTGTAGCCCAACACCCACTAGCAACCCTGTGTGGCCAGGACCCAGGAAGAAGCTGAGGCCTGGAGATGCGTGGGACTGACTTAAGTCACCCTCACTGGCTCACATGTGCCGTCGTTCAGCAGGTGCTGAATGAGGACCAAGATCTGTGATTACTGGATGGGGTCCAGAGAGCCCAACCTGGTTTCTCATCCCTGCTCCACCAATGGCCCGCTCTGTGACCTTGCGGAAGTCATCGAGCCTCTCTGAACCTTGGTGTCTTTACGTGGGAAGTAGCCAGAATGATGCTTCTTTCACAGAATTGTGAGGATTAAATGAATTAATGGATATGAAAGTGCTTCCTAAAAATATTTAAAAATAGCCAACTCTTCTCTATAGCTGGTAACAATTATTCAGTGTTTTCTATCCCCCGACTACTATACTAAGCCCTTTAAAAAGATTCTCATTTAATCCTTACAGTCCCCTTATGAATTAGGTACTGTTTATTGGCTCCATTGTAGATATGAAAAAAGTGAAGCACAGAGAGGTTCAGTAATTTCCCCAAGGGCACACAGCTGTATCAATAGTGCGGTTGATCCTCAGTTCAAACTCATAAACTCAGTTCAAGTTCATAACATCATTAAACTGATCCTCAGTTCAAATGCATAAAGCAGCTTATTTGTGATTATTATTACCGGCAGATCCAGAACTCAAACCAGATCTCTGAATGTCTGGTTCCTCCTCCCTCCTTCATCCTGAATTTCCCCTCTGGGTTCAGGACAGCACGTAGTGGCCCTGACAGTCGTAAGTCATCCAAACAACAGCCCAGTATTTTCTGGAGACTTGGACTGCAGAGATCCTCAGCCAGCTTCAGTGCAGCAAATATCCCGTCCTGGGAGCTGGGCCTTGAGATTCCCTTCCATTCCATGTCCATGACATGTCCTGTGTCCCCTTCCATTCCAGGACACAGGATGGGAAGGCATCCAGAAGAAAACCGTAGCCTGGGGGCTGAAAGTGTAGACTCACAGCCACACAACCTGAATTCAGACCCCACGTCTGCCACTTATCAGCTCTGTCCTTGTCATCTTGGGCAGGTCATCCAACCTTTCTTATTCCACAGTGTGCTCATCCAAACAATGGGGATAATATTAGGTTGGGCCAAATGAAATTTCCTGCTTTGTAGGTCAGCAGCAGTCAAATACTAACAATTTCATAAGGCTCAGCCTAATAATAGCATTTCCCAGGTAGGGTTGTCGGGAGGGTTAATTGGATAGGTATCTATAAAGTACCCAGACCAGGGCCTGGGGCCTGGCAAACCCACAAGGAATTGTGAGCAGATTGTGATAAGAACGGTGAGATGAAACCAGAGGGTCACAGAAGCAGGGACAGCTCAGAGCCATACATCCAATCAGTGTTTATTAAGCATCTACTAAATAACCACCTTCACACACATACTCCAGAGAAAACATTCTAGAGCAAGGGCTCATAACTTGGGGTTCACAGACCCCCAAGAGCTTCAAGGGCCCATGAACATTCCAAAATTATATGCTGAATCTAGGAGTGTGACATACACGTGAATAATTTTCAAGGAGCAGATTCATAGCTTCTGTCAAATTCTCAAAGCCATCCATGACCCCAAAGGGGAGGAAAGAGAAAAAGAGGACAGTCCGGTAGGCAATGCTATTACTCTTTCAATAAGCATTTCATGTGCACCCTCTATGTGCCAGGTTCTAGGATTTAGCATGAACTAGACAGACGTGGCCTCTGTCCCCCTGAGGGAGAGAGTGGAAAGTAAGTCCGCACAGGCAGCAGAGTGGTCCAGAAAGGGGAGCCAGGAGGCTGTGGGCATGCGTATGGAAGACTTAGTACAAGGTAGGAGAGCCATACAGATGTCAGAGCCATACAAGGGGCTGCAGAGACAGGGCTTCAGAGCCTAAAGAGAGAGCATGGATCTCCACTGTAAGGATCCAGGCAGGTTTCACAGAGGAGCTGACATTTGATCTGGACACAAAGAGGAAGAGAAGGGTATTACAGGTGGAGGTAACCCCATGAACAAAGCACAAAGGCCAGAAATTATAAGGTGTGTCTGGGATCTCTGGACAAATAATTCTTTTTGGTGGCATACAGAGGGGCAGGGACCTATAGCTGGGGCCCAGCACAGAGGGCTTGGAATGCCAGGTGAAGGCACTTGCCTTACTCTTGCAAGCAATGGAGAGCCCTCCTGGCCAAGGGTCGGGGACGGCATCTGAGCAGTTGGCAGTGCCCGAGTCAGCTTTGAGCTCCTGCTGCACTTGTCCTCAGCTCCTGGGGCTCCTGGGGCTGACCCATTCCTGTCCTCCCTCTGCGGCTGGCCTGACAGAAAGGGCTTCCCCCAGTCCTATTGGAGGGAGGCTGTAAGTCAGTCACCGAGACCCACAGAGCCCTGATTTGAGCCGGAAAAGGAGCTTCTCCCAGGAACTGATGTCCCTGCTCTGGGGAGTGCTGATTGGGAGTCGTGGCTGAACAGTCCGGGAGGAAGAGGCCTGGACCAGATCTAGTTGGACCGCACACAGGAGGCCATGAGTCTGATGATCAACACTATGGCCCTCGGCTCAAGTCTGACAGACCTGGGTTCAAGTCCTGGCTGTGCCATTTGCTAGCTGTGTGGCCTCGGGCAGATCACTTAGACTTTCTGAGCCGCCGTTCCCCCATGCATGAAATGGGAATAATGATTCCCTTCCCCCAAGAGTTGTTGGGTGCGGATGAGATAATGCATACCGAGAGCCTGACCCAGTGTTGGGCACAAGGGCTCGACCAGGGGTAGCTGCAATCATTCTTTTATCTCAATCACCTGGATTCTGCTCAGCTCTGTAGACACTGAGTGTCTATTGCATGAAGAGCTTTGTTCGAGCCCCACCTTGGGAGTGGAGATTACTTAAAAATAAAAGCTTTTAGGGGCGCCTGGGTGGCTCAGTGGGTTAAAGCCTCTGCCTTCGGCTCAGGTCATGATCCCGGGGTCCTGGGATTGAGCCCCGCATCGGGCTCTCTGCTCAGTGGGGAACCTGCTTCCTTCTCTCTCTCTTTGCCTGCCTCTCTGCCTGCTTGTGATCTCTCTGTCTGTCAAATAAATAAATAAAATCTTTAAAAAAAGAAAAGAAGAGAAGAGAAAGAAAACCTTTTAAATAAATAAATTAAATGATAGGCTAGACAAACACCCACATAAATAATCCAAAATAAAGCTAATGTATCGGAACGGCAGTTGGCAGACTTTTCTGTAAAGGACCAGAGAGTAAATATTTTAAGTTTTGATAGCCATATGGTCCTATTGTATCTATTCAATTCAGTCGCCAGAGTGTGAAAGCAGCCACAGGCAAAGGAATGCTGGCAGCTGTGTTCCAATAAAACTTTATTTAGCAAATGGTCAGTGGGCCAGTTTGCCAACACATGTGTTAAAGGTTCCAACCTTAGATTCTTGGAATGTCTGAAACAGACTCTGAGAGTGGTCACCTAACATGTCCAAGGTCACACAGCTGAGCAGGGTTGGTGGCCCCACTCACCAATCAGTTAAGCCTTACTCCAGTCAAGCCCAGGAACTCCAGCTTCCTACTCCTAGAGCTACTGCCTCCAAAGTCATGGCTCCTGGAGCAATAAGAGAATGTGGGCAGGGAGCTGGGGAAGCCAGAGGGAGGCCTGGACAGCAGAAGACCAGTTACATCAGAGGGAGAAGGTAGGATGGATCATCCTTCCCTTCCTTCCAAGTGTTTTGCTGGCTCAGTGCTAGGGTCAGAATTAGGTGTTTGGCATCCAAGTCTTAGGTGTTTGGCACCCTTAATTTCTGCACCAAATAAAAAAGTACATCAAATCAAGAGTCAAATTAATTTGCCACATGTCCTGCCTTATGTTGATCACCAGGGAATTTGAGATCTAGAAGGATTTAAGACCTAGCTAGTGAGGGACTTGGGAAGTGGCCCCAGAAACCATGGGTCCTCAGACCCTGGTGAATGGGCAGCCCATCCAGGCTCTGGGGCCTGCCTGGGAGAGCTGAGATAGCCAGGAATTTTCCTAAAGGAGAGTATGCTTTAATTAGGCCTAAAAAGACAGAGAAGTCTCTGTAGCAGACACCCAAGAATATGGGCTATTGCCTGCTCTTTCTGTATTTCTGTTCCAAATCTCTCTGTCTTCCTTCTTGACTTCCTCTTTCTTTGCTTTGCACAATTAATTCTCTAACACAAGAGTGACAAACCTATCTATCCTTTTATGCCCACACCTGTAACAGACATTGCTAATCAATCCTGACAGTCCTTTAGCTCCTTCGGGAAGACATTACTAATCATTTAGAGTTGGAACAAGAGCTGGAACCTACTTGTTCTCCTGCTAAGCTCTCTGTTCTCACCCTTCTACTCAGCTCAATACCCATCTGCTCACTGAAGCCCAGAGAGGCCAAGTGACCTGCAAAGGGTTGCCCAGTTCTTATGGGGCTGCACGGGTGTGTATTTCCCTCCACAGAGAGACTAGTGCTAACCTTTCCATCTGTCCACATCTTGAGTCTGTGCATGTGACCAAGCCTGGTCTTATCCCCCAGTGACCCCAGGCATGAAGATCTACATCGACCCTTTCACCTATGAGGACCCCAATGAGGCAGTGCGGGAGTTTGCCAAGGAAATTGACATCTCCTGTGTCAAAATTGAGCAGGTGATTGGAGCAGGTAGGTGTCTGGGGCTCTCCCAGGTACCATGGCCTCAGCCATGAGTGGGGAGTACTCTTGGGGCAGAGGGTAGGATGTGGGGCAGGAACTTCAGAGGATCCTCTAAGACATGGAGGTTCACAATACCAAAGGTAGAAAAGTCCTCAAAGGTCATCCAGTAAAATCACCTCATCAACTTATGAGGAAACTGAGGCATGGGGCTGGGAAGGAGCTTACATATCATGTCAGAGATTGACCTAGGTCTAGAACCCCATTCTCTGGACTCAGTCTAGTCCTTTGGCCTTCCCACCATTCATCCAGGTCCCTTTCTCCATCTTCCCAGGTTCCCCTACAGCCTTGCCCCATGCCCAGCTAAATACCACGGGACAGCTGTGAAGAGCTTACTCTACTCCCAGTGGTGGCTAGGAGCTTTCTGGGCCCCCAATTCTACAAAGGGGTTCTTTGTCTAAGAGGATAAGTTGACCCCTGGGGAGAAGAAGCTCCTTCGGGACCCAGGAGTAGAGGTTACAAGGAGTGGGAGGTGGCGCTTCACCTGGCAAGTGACATCCCGCCTCTCTTGGTGTATGTGTCCCAGGGGAGTTTGGCGAGGTATGCAGTGGCCACCTAAAACTACCGGGCAAGAGAGAGATCTTTGTAGCCATCAAGACGCTCAAGTCAGGCTATACTGAGAAGCAGCGCCGGGACTTCCTGAGCGAGGCCTCCATCATGGGCCAGTTCGACCACCCCAACGTCATCCACCTGGAGGGTGTTGTCACCAAGAGCACGCCTGTGATGATCATCACTGAGTTCATGGAGAATGGCTCCCTGGACTCCTTCCTCCGGGTAGGGGAAACCAAGAGTACCAGGGGCCCACAGATGGGGAGGCAAAGGAGCGGTGGACATAGCTTCGTGGCGTCAAAGCCTGGTGGGGTCTTGGGAAAGATCTAAGTCAGGAATGGCTTCATGCTGCCTCTTTCCATTCCCTTACCCATGGCAGGCATTGCTAATCAATCCCAGAACTCTGTCCCACGAAACCAGGAAGCCATCTCAGAATCCTTTTCATTCTAGGAAACTACAACCAGTCAGTTAGAGTTGGCACACAACTGATATCTCTTGCTGTCTATGCTCTTAGCCAGCCTTCTCATTATGCACAAGAGAAAAGAGAGACTCAAAGACAGGTAGAGTTTGTCCGGGCTTACCTAGAGGGTCAAGGTGAGAGCCAGGACTGAAACCAGGTCTCTTGAACCTGGTTCACCAGATTTTGGATTTCTCCAAAGCTATATGTGCTGGGGGATGGAGTCTGGAGCTTAAGGTCAAGAAAGGAAAGTTTCCAGACCCCTCTCTCTCCGCCCCCACGCCGGAAGATCACAGTCAATCAGCTGGATGAAGAGCACAGAAGCATGTTATTACTAAACTAGCTGCCATTTAGCAAACATTTACTGAGCATCTAGTAGGTGCCAGGCACCTTCCATGCACCTTCTCATTTAACTCAGCCCTGGGAGGTGGGTGTAACTTACCCCCATTTAACACCCAGATGGGAAAACAGACTCAAGAAGTCAGGTCACTTGTCCAAGGTTGCTCGGTCAGCAAAGGGCAGACCCAGAGTCAGATCAGCTGGGTCAACTAAAACCTGTGTTCTTTTCTCCACCCTGAAACTGGACTCTCATGGGCCTCTCTAAGCATCTGAATCCTTTCCACAGGGAGAATGAAGCCCTGGCGGCGCATCCTGCTCTGGTTTCCCGTTGTGTGGATGATCCAGAGCTCTGAGTCACGCCCTTTCACTCACTGTGTGTTTCCTCCACTTCTCCCAAAGCAAAACGACGGGCAGTTCACAGTCATCCAGCTGGTGGGCATGCTGCGGGGGATCGCGGCCGGCATGAAGTACCTGGCAGACATGAACTACGTCCACCGCGACCTGGCCGCCCGTAACATCCTGGTCAACAGCAACTTGGTCTGCAAGGTGTCTGACTTCGGGCTCTCACGCTTTCTGGAGGATGACACCTCAGACCCCACGTACACCAGTGCGCTGGTAAGATGGAAACAGGGAGCCTTTTCCGGGGGGGTGGGGGGGCGTGGTACCGGGCAAGAGGGCTTAGGTGTCCCTCTCTCCCTGCGATATGTTTTCACCGACTCCTGCTCGTGCCAAGCACCATGCTGGGCCCTGGAAACAGAGACACAAACCACCGTCTCTGCCCCCTTGGCACTCACATGCTGTGCGGGGACACAGATGTGCAGAGAAACATGGAATAAAAAGAGCTATGAGTCAGGGCACCTGTCTGGGGAGGCTGAGGAAGGCTTGCTGAGAGGCAGTGATATCTGAGCTGGAAGCTGAAGGGCCAGTGAAAGGTGGTCAGATGCCACGTTCTCAAGGCAAGATGAGACTAGAACACAGACTGTAAGCGGGAAGGTGGTGGGCAGTAACGCGGGAAAGGCAGGCAGGGCTGACCCTGGAGAACCTCAATGCCAAGTTCAGGACTCTCTCCTGCTGAAGAGTTCAAAAGAGAAGGGCATAAGACCCGGCCCCTGCCCAAAGAGCTCAGATGGAGGACAAGAAGAGCCAAGCACGCAGGCAAATGATTTGAGTACTGCTCTGTAGGAGAAGTGCCTCCTGGAGGGAGAGACACAGGCCACAGGATTAAAAAGAGTGGGCAACTCTTGGGGATGTAGGGAAAGATTTTCAGAAACACTTAAAGGATGAGAAGAGGTTTCCAGATGGCAGAGTGAGAAGAGGCATTCCACGTGGGGGGTGGGGGGAACAGCCTGTGCAAATTCCCAAGGCCCAAAGCAGCACGGTGAGTTCGAGAAAGAATGAGGTGCTTCATGGGATTGGTACAGCACAGGGCTGAGGGCGAGGAGTAGTACTGAGAACAGAGGCCAGACGGATCAGCCTCCCACCCATTAACCCTCCTCATTCTGTTCCCCAGGGTGGGAAAATCCCCATCCGCTGGACAGCACCAGAAGCCATCCAGTACCGGAAGTTCACCTCAGCCAGTGACGTGTGGAGCTATGGTATCGTCATGTGGGAGGTGATGTCCTACGGGGAGCGACCCTACTGGGACATGACCAACCAGGACGTAAGTTTCCAAGGGGGCCGGGCCCAGCCCAATGTTGGGTGATTCTAATGTCTGCACAGGATCCCGGACTCTCTGGGGGTCGAGTAGGAAAGACCTACTCATCCACAATTCAGCAAATCTTCAAGATGCGTTCACCTTGTGGCCAGCCCCAAATGAGACCATAGCTGTCCCTGAGGTATTTTCCATGTAACTGCGGGACAAGGCGATTATTCCAGGAACCAGTTGTTATCAGGAACTTTACGAGCAGGTGCTAAATTGGAGAAGGCGGGTGTCGAGTCCTAGGGGTTGAGGCAAGGGCCACGTGAGCAAGATCAGTCAGGAAGTCTTCCCAGGACAGGGGGAGCACACACTGTAGTAGGACATGGAGACATGAGGATGTCGAAGGGGAAGGATAGGCTGTGCAAAGGCCCAGAGGTGGGATGCTGAGGGAGAGGGCCGGGGAACGGTAGGGAGGAAAGATGGTCAGAAAGGATGATAAGGTTCCATAATGGAGTGTTTGAAAGCCAACCCAACACATTTGGATTTGCAACAACACAGAAAAGAAAGGACTTAAAGAAGCTTCTCGAGCAGGGAGGGTGACCCACAGTCCAGCTGGGGAAGGGGAGTCTGGGCCTGTGGCAGGACAGATTGGAGAGAGGCGTTTTGAGCTTCTTTTCCTGACAGAGGAGTGGGCAGAGTCATGTAGAGCCACACCGTGGGGTCCGACCCGGGAGACATGCCTCACCTGGAGTGGTAATTGGCACCGAAAACAAGAGTCGTTGTCACCCTGGGGTGAAGGGCCAGAGAGAGGAGTCCTAGGAAAGGAAAAAGTGGTCCACAGGAGGGTCAGCCTGGTAGACATTGAGGCAAAAGGTATCTCGGGGTGCCGGCTTTCCCAAGATTGGGAGAGGGGGCAGGCATGCAGCCCCCCCTCCCCGGGTCAGACTGAGGCCACAGATGGTGGGAACCCAGGGGAGGGGCATCCCTGGGGCTGTGTCCAGGAGGCGGAGGCAGTTGTCATGGCAACCAAATAGGTCTGCCCTGCTGCAGAGGTCGAGGGGAAAAATAAGTCAGGTGAGAGGCAGACGCTCTTTATCCCACCCGCCCCACCCCACTCTGGCCCTGTGTCGTCCCCAGGTAATTAATGCCATCGAGCAGGACTACCGGCTGCCGCCCCCCATGGACTGCCCCAGCGCCCTGCACCAGCTCATGCTGGACTGCTGGCAGAAGGACCGCAACCACCGGCCTAAGTTTGGCCAGATCGTCAACACGCTGGACAAAATGATCCGAAACCCCAACAGCCTCAAAGCCATGGCACCCCTCTCCTCTGGGTATGGCTCTGGTCTGGCCTCACCCCTCCTCCCAGTGCGTCTCTGGCCCCGTCCTCAGCCGGCCCTTCCTCTCCCTGAATCCCAACCCCTCCCCAGCCCTGCCCAGGCTCCCCCTGCTTCAGGCAGCTGGGGGTCAAGGAAGGCCAGCACAAGCTTCCTTGGGCATCGGCCCTGCCTGGTGGTGCGGAGGAGGCTGGGACACAGTAGAGGAGAAGGAAGTGGTAGAGATGGTGAAGGAAGCACTTTTTAAAGCATGGCCGTGGTCAGAGAGGACAACATTTAAGAAAAAATTATCAGAATCTGGGTTGGTAAACAGGTTGACTGGTCACCGGGCTTCCTTCCTAGCTCCCTTCCTGCTTAAACATGGACCCTCTGACCTACCTCTGAGTCCTCCCCAGCACCGCCGTGCACACGCGCACACACACACAGAGGCACGCTTACACAGTCCTACGCACCATCAGGCACAAGAACTCATGCTTACGCTCCCCCACAAATGGTCTCACACACAGATACACACCCATTTGCAGGCCCTCACGCCTACCCTCCCTGCATGTTCAGAAGTACAGACACACACAGACTCACGCTCACTCGCCATTCCTGACTCAGCTGGATGAGCATTAGCTCCAGCGATCTGAGGCCTGCCTCCTCCCAGTGGTCCCCGGGCATATGCTCCCTCAGACCTGGGGCCAACACCGCCTTACTTGGGTGGCTGCCCCAGACCCCTGTTCCCCCCAGCCCTCCACACTCTCTTTGGGACCCTATCAGAGTTTCTGCAGGGCGTCCAGCCAGGGGTGCTCAGGATCTGGGGCTGGCTTTGTCCAAACACTCTTTGGGCCCAAGTCCTTCACCTGCCAAGTTTTTATGGCCCATAGTTAGCGTTTGTCTCTACCTGTCTCTTCCCACCGGACCCCATCAGCCACTCCTGACTCTCCGGATAAAATCACTCTGAGCTTTGAGCCCTGTGAGGGTCACTTCCACCCCGGCTTGCTCCCGTGAGCACTGCCAGCCTCGTCTAGACTTTGCAGGTGCAACCCACAGTTTCCCAGAGCACACCCAGGCTGGGGAAGGACGGGGGACGCAGCGACTCGTAGCACAGTTAGTCTGGCTGAACTCCCCACTCCTGACCATCAGAGGCTTGGAAAAGCATCTCGCTCCTCACCACTGTGGGCCGGCCTCCCAGCAGCCTGTTCAGAGGCACCCCTGGACTTCCCAGGGGGCCTCATTATTGAGTCCTGCACACACACGCTCGCATAGTCACGCACAAACGTGTCTCCTTGACATAGGTGCAAAAGCACACCCACCCTCATACAGAAATACATACATACACACTCACCTTCGTCCCCACAGATGGATACACAGGTGCAGGTACAGAGCCCGCAGAGGCCCCCTGCCCTCACCCTTGCCCCCCTCCCAGCACCTGCCCTAACCATCTGTCGCCCACCCCCGCCCCCAGAATCAACCTGCCGCTGCTGGACCGCACCATCCCCGACTACACCAGCTTTAACACGGTGGACGAGTGGCTGGAGGCCATCAAGATGGGACAATACAAGGAGAGCTTCGCCAACGCCGGCTTCACCTCCTTCGATGTCGTGTCACAGATGATGATGGAGTAAGTGCCCGGCTGTCTCGCCCGCCATTACCAGTACTGCTCCCCAGCCATCCCACCAAGCCGGGGTCTCTGGAGGGCGAGGAGTCACGTTCAGATCAACCCCCAGGTCTGCCTGTGACCAAGGGCAAATCAGAACCTCCCTGCACCCCAGCTGTTTTCTGTAAACCAGAGGTCGTTAGGAAGATCAAAGGGATATACCGTGAGTGTGTACTTCATAAATGCAAGTTCCTTTCCCCTTCCCTGGAGCAGAGGAGACCCCGTGCACCTGAGTGTCCTGACTCCCAGTCCCAGGCTCCTTCCATCCCCACTAGTCAGTCCAGCACCGGGAATCTACCCACTCACCCCTTCCCTTGCTCTCTTCAGCAGGAAACCCCTGGAGAAGCCCAGGCAGCTCTCCACCCGGCCCAAGGTCTCCCCCACCCCCACATTTTCCTAACACACATGCTTCTCTCCCAAAGGGACATTCTCCGGGTTGGGGTCACGTTGGCTGGCCACCAGAAAAAAATCCTGAACAGTATCCAGGTGATGCGGGCACAGATGAACCAAATCCAGTCTGTGGAGGTTTGACGCTCACCCGCCTCGGCTCACCTCTCCCTCCAGGCCCCGCCCCCTCCGCCCCACACGCCGGCCCCCTGGTTCTCCGTCCACGTCCACCGCGGGCTCAGCCGCCTGCCAGGAGGCCACGGGCAGCAGGAAGAACCGAGCAGCGCTCCAGCCACGAGACCTCACCAGGAATATGTGAAACTCAGATGATGGAAAAAAGGGAACGGGGACAAAAGAAAACAGATCCTGGGAGGGGGCGGGAAATACAAGAAATATTTTTTAAAGAGGATTCTCATAAGGAAAGCGATCATTGTTCTTAGGGAAAATTAAAAGAAAAAAAAAAAAAAAGGGCTTGGGAGATCCACGCGATTAGTCCCAACTGGAGACCAAAAGCAGTTTCTCTCCAATTGCCTCTGGGAAGGCGACCTGGCCAGAGCCAAGAAACACTTTCAGGAAAACCAATGTGAAGGGAGAGACAGGGGCCACCCTTCTCTCCCGACCCTGAGCTGCTCTTCCAGGCTTCACTCAACAGCCACAGGCCAGGCAGAGGTGGCCACCGCCACGGGAACTGTTCCCACTGCCGCTGGGCAAACAGAATTTTTCTGTCTTTGGAGAATATTTCAGAAACTCTGACGAAAAAGACTTGCTTCTCCTGTCAGCTCCTGGGGCTGAAAGGGGGCTTTTGTCCTCCTCAGTCGGGGAGACCATGGGGACACCAGAAAGGTCAGCCTTCCTGAGGATGACCGGCCCCCCAGGACTGCCGTGCCACGTCTCTGTCGCGCCGCGCGGTGCCCGGCAGCCCCCGCCTGGAGGCCTGTTGCTGCGGTGACTGCCATCAGCTACGACTGCCACTGAGAAAGGATTGCTCCTGCATTTGGGTTTGTTTACAGCAATTCGTGGACTCGGGGGTATTTTGGTCAAGGGTGGATTTGGTTTGGGGGGTTTGTTTGTTGGGGTTTTTTTTTTATGACAATGAAGTGACACTTTGACATTTCCTACATTTTGAGGATTTGATCCTTCTCCAAGAAGAAGGTGCTTTCTGCTTACTGACTTAGGCAATACACCAAGGGCGAGATTTTATATGCACATTTCTGGATTTTTTATATGGTTTTCATTGACACTCTTCCCTCCTCCCCCTGCAGAGTGTTTCCCTCCCCTGCTGCCAGGCCTCACCAAAGCCAACTGCCACGGGGCCATCTGGGCCATGCAGAGACCGAGTGAGGATGAGGGGCTGGGGTAGAGGAGCCCCCCACCCAGGACTGCTTTGGAAAGCACCAGATTGAGAAGGAAGCAGGCCCTAGGGCTGCAGAACCACACATCTTGTCCACTTCCCCACCCCCCTGCCCCAGTCTGCCCAGTGCTTCCCAGGCAAATAGGCCCCTTTGAGGTTCCCGAGAGCCCTCAGATGGCCAGAACCCGGTTCTGCCTCTGGGAGCCTGAGCCGGGCCTCAGATCATTCACTGTGATATCCCAGCTCTCCAGAGTGTCACCCTGAGAGGCGTATCCTTTCCTCCCCTCAGGGGAAAGTGTATGGTTTCTCTCCGACCCCCCTTTGCCCAGGTCTGAAGGTCTTAGCTGGGCTGGCAGGAGAGAATCATCAGCCGTGGGGTCTGGCCGCAAAGTCCCTCCTGTGGGCAAACGCAGGCACCTGAGCGAAACAATCGGTTAGTGAATTGAATGGAAATAAACATTTTAGTTATAAAACGACCCCTGTTCTCTGTAAGTTCCAAGAGAGACTCTGGCACCTTGGGACATGTCAAGTGACCCATGAAGCTCTTCTAAGGGACCCTTCCTTCCTCAGGCTTCTAGAAGGCCCAAGGCTGAGAAAACGGATGAAGGACACCAAAGGTCCACGTGGCCTCTCTGACTCTGGCTTGGCAAAGGCACAGGCAACAAAAGAAGCAGGTTGAAAGTGGCTCAGAATTCAGCGTTGGATGGCTTGCAAATTAGGGTGAGCCTCTACGGGAGGCATCAGGGGCAGGGAGTAGACAGGGGTGCCCTCGGCCCTCCTGGGCCAGAGGAAGGGGGTCAGGGTGTTACGTAAGCTGTGACTGTGGTAGTGTGAGGGTCCTGGAGTGCCCATGGACCCCTCCAGCCAAAGCCGCAGGTAAGATCAGCTTATCCCGGTCAACGCTAATCTCTGCAAATGCGCTCCTACACACACACCATCCTGAATCTTTGTGTGGAAGGAGGAGGCCGGAAGGCGTATGTGCTGTAGATGTCAAGTCCAGGTGGGGAGGGAGAGGCAGAGGCTCCACATCTCAGACCTTCCCCCTTTGTCCGTGGGAGACTGACCCATGGGAAGGATCCTGGCCGCAGGTGGCCCCGGGAGGGGCAGCCTGAACCAGCCTGTCGTCTGTCACTCACCTGTTCTCCAGAACCCAAGATGCAAGGGGAAGGAAGGGATTAAGAGGGGAGCAGGGGCCCCTGGGGGGCAACAGCAGAGTGAGCCACAGGGAAGGCATTGGCTGGCTGCCCACGGACTGGCCAGCCTTGGCCCAGCCAGCCACCCTTTGTGCCCCAAAGCTGCCCAGCACGGGTGGCAGCTGTCCTAGCACACAAGGTCACCTTCTGGAGGAGCTGCCCTGATGCTCTTTAGATTAACTCCATCTCCCCAGCCCGCCCCCCACCACTCTGGGACCCCACAGGGGGCTGGCACTCAGTGCTTGCTGTCAGATGGCTTCCTGTCCTAAGCTGCTAGGCTGCTGTCTGCTAGCCAGCTCGTTTGCCCATCCACCCTTAAGGGCAGAGTCCTCCGTGGGCCTGGGCCCCCACGTGCCTGCATCTCAGAGTGCAGGTGCCACCCAGACTGCAGGGGAACAGAGATCACTGGGACCGTCTCGGGTGCGGGCAGATGCCCACCTGTCCCTGCTGTCCCACCACCACCACCTCTTGCTCGCTCCTCCACAAGGAGGGGCAGGCCCTGCTGCCCACTGGCCTGGGCACACAGCTCTGAGCCTCCCGCTGCCTGGTTACTAATCCTTTCCTGGCTCAACCTCCCCGAGTGCCACCCCCCACCTGCCCAACAGTGTCAGAAGGGTTTCCGGCTGCTCTGCACACAGTTGGTACTGGAGGAAAGAAAGCTGCCTTGTAAACAGAGGCCAGGACACCATGGAAATGGGGACCAGCTGCTCTCAGAGGGTGTGAGAGGCAGATTTATGGAGGGCTAGGCTGGTAGTCCTCCTGCCCCCGAAACCCCCCCAGGTGGGGTTATTGTTGATCATCAGGCTTCTTCCTGGGGGATGATGTTCAAAATTTCTATCACCTGGTAAGATGTGGGCAGATCACTCAGAATAGAGAATGGTCTCAGTGCTAGACCCAGAGGCCTCAGAGAGGGGGCTGGGTGGTGAGGTCAGTCGGAGACACTTCAGGGACCGGCGTGGTGCTGTTTGCTAACCAGCGGTACCTCCCGCTCAGATGGCATCGGCTGGCATTTTCCCGGCATTTCTGCTTGGTCCCCTTGCTGCCACCTCTCAGGGAGCTCTCTGCCACCCCCTTGTGTGCAGCCACTAGCCTTGCATCCTCTCAGATAGGGGTTTGTCCCAGAAGACTAGGAGGTCCAGCGCTCTCCCAGCCAGCGCTTCCTCTGCCCTGAAGCTCAGGAAGGTCCCAGGGTCCAGACCACCGCCCACCCCACCGCTGGGCCGTCAGTCACTCCTGGCTCTCTCCTGGGCTCCTGTGGTTCCCAGACTGTACTAAAGGCGAGAAAACTCTTGCCAGAGGAAAGAATGTAAATGCATTCAAAGGACGGGATGCCCAGTGATGCTAGGGAAAATGCATCCTGACCCCAGAGTGGCAGTGTAGCTCCTGTCACTAACTTGAGATATGGATCTGGGTGAGCCATTTGTCCTCACTGAGGCTCAATCTCCCATCTGTGAAATGAGAAGATTGGACTGGGTGTGCCAGGCATGCAAAACACTTTGTATATCACAGTACTGTGAGGAGAGACTATTTCCTCCCATGGGTAGGGGGAAACTGAGGCTCAGAGAGGGGAAGTGACTTGCTCAGAATTGCACAGCCACGAAGGGGCAGAGCAGGGCTGTGTTCATCTGTTCCCAATGCCCACTCCCCCATATTCGATTAGAGGACATAAAGCACTCGGTGTCTGAGCCTGGCTGGTAAGCGAAGAGAGAGCTCAAATGGGCTGGGGTTGTCAGGGAGGGCTTCATGGAGGAGGCTGTCTTGAAAACGACAGAAGCTGAGAGAGAGGTCATTCCAGGTGGGAGGTACAATGTAACCAAAGATATAGAGGCCAGAATGGTCCAACCATGAGGAGTCGTGTCTGGATGAGCCACGGGAATGGTGAGAAGTGGGGGTTGATCAAAGAGGGGGGTAAGGTAGCTTGAAAGTGATGCCCAGTCTAGCCACAGCCAGCTCTTGGGCGTAAGAGCAGTGACAGCAGGAGCAGTGGGTCATAGGAGGAAGAGTCAGTCCGGCCATCGGATGGGGACGGGATGCCTCAGAGCTCCCCCTCTCCCCCTGGAGGAAGAGCCCCCTGGAAAAGCCCTCATTTATTCCAGGAGAACACAAGCCCTGCCGCTTCACTTTCCGTCCTCACTCACTGAGGCAGATAATCCAAAGAGTCACGTCAGCTGCTTGCAACAGCGGGGTTGGATCTGTGCTACCTGATTCTTAATTCAGCTGCACTCGATGGATGCTCGCCCCATTTCTGCCTGGCCTCGCTGCGAGCGGTGGGGCATGACCCGAGTTGAGTAGGTATGGGTGGTGGTGGTGGCATAGGAAGGCGGGCCGGTGATCACGGCGGAGTCCTGCGGGGCACAGAGCGGAGTGCAGGGGTGAGAAGGACCTAGGGCTTGGGTGGGTGGCTTGCACACTTCTCGGGAAGCTCCTCTCTGCTCTGGGAGGCCTGGCCCTGCTGAGATGAGCCAGACACACTGGAAGGGTCTGTCTGGGGTCCTGCTGCTTTCAGTAGTGTGTTATGTTGGGGCAACCCAGAGGGAGGTTAGGGAGCTGCACTATACATGCCTAGACCACTTGCTGGCCTTGACCCAGCCTCCTGTGAGATGGCTCCTGCCATAATACTTAGCGTGAAGAGCGGCCTTGGAGCTGGCCAGTGACTTGGCCTCTGCTGTGTGACACAGGAAGGCTCAGGGATGCTGCTGTGAGAGTCTTGCCTCAGGAGTTTGACGCCACAGATATTGCACTAATGCTGCTCCATACGCCAGGCCCCCCGTGTGGGGCTCTTACCGGTGTTACCAACCCCTACTAGTGAGGAAACAGATTCCCACGGGTGATTTCCAGAGCATTCCAACCAAGCCATCTGCCTTTAGTGTTCTCTCCTTCCCACCTCGCGGGTGGATCTCTCAACACGTCGGCCATGGCCCATCTGTGTTAGAATCTTTCAGGCCATTTATTCATCTTGCGGATTCCTGGGCTGCACCATGACCCCCTGAGTCAGAATCCCCAAGGCCACCCCCAGGGGCATCTACTTTTAACAAACTGCTCCAGGAGATTACTCCAGATACGGAAATCTCTTCACTTCTCCCACGACAACCTGTGCCCTGATGTCTGCCAGGAGGGAGGGTCTGGCTTAGACAGGGATTTGCAAAAAGCAAGACATCATCAGATAAGATGCCTGAATTCAGACATGGATTAGGGGGGCCTCCCATGGGGGGTGGGGAGCTGGGCTGACCCTCAGGAATGTGTTCAGACTGAGCTAAGCTTTCAGGAAAGTTAGACCCCCAGACCCTGCATATCTCTGAGTTTAGCTTCACAGCATGAAGGCTGCCACAGGAAAGCTGATATAGTAAGAAGAAATGGGAACTGAATACTTCATGGGGGCCCACCAGCCCACCCAGAGCCACCCTATGGAGACCCTGAGGCTCCCAAGGCTATAATCTAGGCCTGTTCACTCAATACCTGGCCGGGTGGGCCAGGCGAAGTCAGCATAGGTCTTCCAGCGGGGCCTGGAGGGTCCTATACGCTGCCCCCGTCGAGCTCTCCTGCCCAGACCCAGACATGGCTTTCGTGGGAGGGAGAAGAGCAAGGGAAGGACCCTGCCTCAGGGCCTCAAGCCTCTGCTGGAGGAGGGGGATGAAAGAGGGAGGAGGTCAGAGCCAGGCCACGCACGCTGGGGACCCCACCAAGGCCGTAAGGGTCCAGGCTAACATTCCACAAAGGAAAAGACTCCAAGATTTTAAGATTGCAAGCCCTGTAATTCTAACAGAAGGATTTCACATTTTTCAGATTCTATCACCATGTGATTCGAGACTGATAGCTCTTAAAACTTAAAACCTAAAACTTTAGGGCCCATCATAGGTCCCTAAAGCTCAGGGGTCACAAAGAGAATGAAAGACACTGAGAAAAACAGCTATCAAATACTAGGAAAGCTCCATTCTTTGAGCCAGAGAGGTACCCTCACAAAAGCCTGGGACCCTTTCTTTTGAGTGTGATGTTGAATTTCTGTCCTGGGAAAGTAACAGAAATGCTCCTGGTACCCCAGCTGAGCAAAGCCAACAGGTGGGTTGTAGTGCCTACTAGCTGGTAGGCATGACAGGCCAGCTCAGAAGCCAAGTGGGGACCCCTATGGGCTCCATTTGGGAAGAGACTTATTTGGGGTGGAAGGTACAGGACAAGAGATTTGTTGAGGAAACTACCCCAAGCCTACCACCTTCCCATTCAGCGCCGGAATCTTGACACTGGGCAACCGCAGAGTCTTCCTATGAACCCCAGAGTCAGGTGCCCTCCCACGAACCCTTGGGATGCAATGTCCATGGCCACACAAGGGCCTGCCTGATTCTAAGGACCCCTTCTGCCTTTCCAATGAGGCCACTGCCTATAGGATCTGGCAGGCCAGGGAGGTGCCTCTGGATTGGTCAGAACTTGTGGTCAGTCTGGCTGTGCTCCCTTCTGTGGACAGGACTCCAGTGAGCAGGGGGCAAGAAATTGGGCAGGGCACACCTCTTTGGATTCCAGAGAAGAGTAATTACTGGTGGATCCTGCCCAGTCCCCAAATCCTAATCATAGCTGCTATGTCTTGAGTGCCAACAATCTGCTAGGAAATGCTCTTAACTTTTGATACACATTGTGTTGCTTAACCCTCACGCGGCTCTGTGAGACAGGTACAATTAGAATTCCCACTCCACGGACTAGGAGACTCAGAAACGGGCGCGGTGGCCCTCCCATATCACATAGTGAGCCAGCGGTCTGTAACCCCAGTACCTGCTCTCATAAACACTGCCATCTGCTGCTACCAGTGGCCCCCACTCGGCCCCACTCCCCGTCAGACCCTTTAGCCAATCAAACCCCAGACCCCCAGGAGGCACTCTGTTCAGGGCACACTTTCTTTGACCTTGGCCTCCTAGAGCCACTGTCAGAGCCATGGGCAGTGGAGGTGAGGACCTGGATTCCCCCCTCCTCGTGTCAGGTGTTCACGTGAGCCTGTACTATGGAGGCCAGATCTCCCAACTGGAGGCCAGGGGACCTGGCAGGGTTTCACAGAACCCTGTCTCCTTTGGTCATGAACATGGGTTTTCCTGACAATGCTGAGGGGTTGGGAGGCAATGCGGCTGGGGTTCTGAGGGCTGTGGGTCAGACCTGGCTCTTCCAGACCCCCACTGCTGTGACCAAGGAAATCTCACCAGCTGTGTCCGTGAGCAACCCTGACCCTGTTACTCCAATGCCTTTGTAGGAGTATTTTTAGCAGAACCTTTTTTTTTTTTCCCCCAAAATAAATGTGAATTGTAAAAATTATCGCCTGGACTTGTGGTTTGTGGTAGTTTCTTTTTTTCCCACTGAGGTTCCCTGGGGAACAAATGGGTGCTCCTAAAGGATCTCCATGGGGTCCTGAAGGATGACTAGGAGTTTTCCAGGGCTAAGAATAGAGCCAAGGCTAGGACTGGGATTGGCAGTGGGGTGGGATTTGGCCTGAGCTGGGGTTGGGTGCGGAATCGGAGCAATACAAAGAATATTCAGTCACGTGTGGTATTTTGAGCTCTGCTGTCTGGGGTCCTAGACTTGGAATCGCAACTCTGCCATCTGTCAGTTCTGTGTCCTTGGAGAGGTCGTATAATTCCTCTAAGCCTCATTTCCACGTCTGTAAAATGGGGCAATAATACCTAACACTAGAGGGTAGATGAGTGAACGAGATGAGCATAGCAAGTCCTTCGCACTCACAGATGGCAGCTCTTGGCAAGGTCCGTGTCTGTTATATGTTCTTCAGGACAATGCCTGACCCATTGTAGAGTCTCCATAAACATTTGTCAAATAAATGTCAGTTGAAGTTCTGTTTAAAAAAAAAAAAAAAAAAAAAGCCTGGGGCGCCTGGGTGGCTCAGAGGGTTAAAAGCCTCTGCCTTCGGCTCAGGTCATGATCCCAGGGTCCTGGGATCAAGCCCTGCATCAGGCTCTCTGTTCCACGGGGAGCCTGCTTCCTCCTCTCTCTCTGTCTGCCTCTCTGCCTACTACTTGTGATCTCTGTCTGTCAAATAAATAAATAAAATCTTAAAAAAAAAAAAAAAAGCCTGGAGAGATTCAGAGAGGGTTCATGGTCAAATCCACTAGGCAAATTCTGGACTTGAACAAGTTGCCCAGATTTCTTTACTTCAGGATACTGCAGAGCCTTGAGTATGCTAAAGAGCATGTCCAAAATGGTGTAATCGGGCCACCCAGGTGGCTCGGTCGGTTAAGCGTCTGACTCCTGCATTGGGATCAAGTCATGATCTCCGGGTCGTGAGTTGGAGCCCTGTGTCGGGCTCTGCGCTCGCTGGAGGGTCTGCTGGAGATCCTCTCCCTCTCCCCCTGCCCCTCCTCCTGCTCTAAAATAAATAAACAAATCTTAAAAAAAAAAAAAAGTATTATCATTTGCTGCATTTGCCATTCTAAAGAGAGCATCTCATGGGACCAGTTTCCCTGGGAGCAGATTTGGAGAAGTAAACCAACTCTTGGGTAATGCTCTGGGGGGTTAGAGGTAGAGCAGGGCTGAGGCTGAAGTCAGGCCTAGGAACAACGTGGGGTAGCAAGTCAGAGAAGATGGGATCCAGGAGGCTGTCTTTTCATTCATTCATTCAATATTTATTCATGCATTCAAAAAGTACTTACTGTATTCCCACTCCACAAAAGGTGCTTTATGAGATGTCATGGGGGACACAGAAATGACCCATGAGTGCAGCTCACCCTGGAGAGTTTCTCAGGGCATTTGTACCACCTCATGGCATGTGAACTGGCACCCACAGGGTGCCAGACGCGAGGCTGGTGTCAGGAATGCTGTAATGATTTACACACGTGCCCTCACGTACAGAAGTCCCCTGTCAGTGGAGGAAACCAGTAAGTACTCAGGTCATTACAACATGCCTAGGAGTTCTCCTGGAAGCTAAGGATAAACCATTCCATGTAGATGGAACAGCAGATGCAAAGGTATGAAGTCAACATGGAGGTATTTTGTGAATTACCATGTAAGTAATGCAGGTACAAACATGACTACCATATTAAACAATAATAATTGTTTCTTTTTTTAGTATTTTTTTAATTTTATATTTCTTTTTTTTAATTTTTTTTAACATATAATGTATTATTTGCCTCAGGGGTACAGGTCTGTGACTCATCAGGGTTACACATTTCACAGCACTTACCATAGCACATACCCTCCCCGGTGTCCATAACCCAACCACCCTCTCCCTACCCCTCACCCCCAAACAACCCTGTTTGTTTTGTGAGATTAAGAGTCTCTTTATGGCTTGTCTCCCTCCTGATCCCATCTTCTTCCATTTTTTTCCTTCCCTACCCCCCAAACACCCCCTACCCTGCTTCTCAAATTCCTTATTTCAGAGAGATCATCTGATAATTATCTTTCTCTGATTGACTTATTTTGCTCAGCATAATACCCTCTAGTTCCATCCACATCGTTGTAAATGGCAAGATTTCATTTCTTTTGATGACTGCATAGTATTCCATTATATATATACCACATATTCTTTATCCATTCATCTGTTGATGGACATCCAGGTTCTTCCATAGTTTGGCTATTGTGGACATTGCTGCTATAAACACTGGGGTACAGGTGCCCCTTCGGATCACTACATTTGTATCTGTAGGGTAAATACCCAGCAGTACAATTGCTGGATCGTAGGGTAGCTCTATTTTCAACTTTTTGAGGAACCTCCATGCTGTTTTCCAGAGTGGCTGCACCAGCTTGCATTCCCACCAACAGTGTAGGAGGGTTCCCCTTTCTCCACATCCTCGCCAACATCTGTCATTTCCTGACTTGTTAATTTTAGCCATTCTGACTGGTGTGAGGTGGTATCTCACTGTGGTTTTGATTTGTATTTCCCTGATGCCGAGTGATGTGGAGCACTTTTTCATGTGTCTGTTGGCCATCTGGATGTCTTCTTTGCAGAAATGTCTGTTCATGTCCTCTGCCCATTTCTTGATTGGATTATTTGTTCTTTGGGTTTGATAAATTCTTTATAGATTTTGGATACTAGCCCTTTATCTGCTATGTCATTTGCAAATATCTTCTCCCATTCTGTCAGTTGTCTTTTGGTTTTGTTGACTGTTCCCTTTGCTGTGCAAAAGCTTTTGATCTTGATGGAGTCCCAATAGTTCATTTTTGCCCTTGCTTCCCTTGCCTTGGTGATGTTTCTAAGAAGAATTTGCTGCGCCTGAGGTCGAAGAAGTTGCTGCCTGTGTTCTCCTCAAGGATTTTGATGGATTCCTGTGTCAAACTGAGGTCTTTCATCCATTTTGAGTCTACTTTTGTGTGTGGTGTAAGGAAATGGCCCAGTTTCATTCTTCTGCATGTGGCTGTCCAATTTTCCCAACACTATTTGTTGAAGAGACTGTCTTTTTTCCATTGGACATTCTTTCCTGCTTTGTCAAAGATTAGTTGACCATAGAATTGAAGGTCTATTTCTGGGCTCTCTATTCTATTCCATTGATCTATGTGTCTGTTTTTATGCCAGTACCATACTGTCTTGATGATGACAGCTTTGTAATAGAGCTTGAAGTCTGGAATTGTGATGTCACCAACAATAAATGATTCTTTATACCCATTTGTACTTACAGACTGTGGGCTGCCATCTCCTATCAGGGGCTTAGGGGTACTGAGTGGAGGAGATTCTGAGAGCCCACAGTGAGGACAGTTAGGTCACACAGCACCTGTGGGCACACAGCACAGTTAGAGCCCAGCATGCAAACCTTAGGCCCTCCTTCAATAGCCTGGGACCTCTGACAGCTTCTGTCTGTCCTAGGCCGGTTCCTCTGAGAAGTCTGGATCCCCTTCCCAGTTCCGCCTGCCCCAGTCCCTGGTCCATCCTGGGCTCCCCGTAGACTCTCCTGCCTATTCCAAGATCCAACAGAATCTCATGGGGGCTTGCTCCAACTCAGGGACACTGACCTGGGTCTCCTGCCCCACCCCTACCAGCTCCCTCACCAAACCCATGTTCCTCTCAACCCTCTTCTTTCCCACCCAGAGAGTAGCTGGAACCTATCTTTGCCCCTCCTGGCTCTAAACAGGCATCCACAGTCTCGGTCATTTCACAGGGACAGAGAGGTCCCTGTAACAAAAGATGCCACCAAGGAGAAAAGAGAAACAGTGAAAGAGATTTCTCCCGTAAACTCTCACTAGGTTTGGCATCATAGCCATGGAACCCCCTCCCCCTACACCAGGTGGGACTGTAGCAAGGGTCCACCCCCACCCCCAACCCCTCCCCCAATCCCCACCAATCCCATCAGACTAAGTGTTTGCCCGGACCAACCTTGCTGGAGAATCCCTTATGACTCAGCACATGGAGTCCTGGGCCATTAGCACCCCTTGCCCCCCCATCCCCTGCTGACCCTTCTTCCTCCGCTGTCCCCTGGATAGCACAATGGTAAAGCCTGAGACTCTATTTCTATGGCTGCTGCTGCCATGGCCGCTCTCCACCCCCACCTCGTGATGGAAAGTCCTAAGAAACGTGCTGAAGCCTGCCCAACCCCCTCGCCCAGACCCCACCCCTATATACTCACCCACATGCATAAGACCCCATCTCACCCAGAGGCACCCATGTGTTAATACACACCCATTTTTGCCATCAGCTGCAAACAGGCACACACGCACTCACACACATGCACCCATAGCTGCGGGCTCATATTCAACACCCCCATACACACCAAGTCACGTACACACTCACCCCACGGGATGACCACAGGGAACCCTCAGAATCTTTCCTCTGTGCCAGCAGTGGTTCTGAGTGCTCTACATGTATCGTCCTGCTTAATCCTTTAAATCCCTGCTTTAAAGACTAAGTTTGTTTTTGAAGGGTTTTATTTGATTTGGTTTTTAATTTCCACTCTTGTGGATCAGTATATGGTCTGACTGCGAACTCAACCCCCAAACTTGTTTGTACCCTGTTCCATGAGACCAGTCCCTGATCTCTCACTGGGGTGTGATGGCAATATCACAACCCCACAAATACTTCTGAAGTTTCTGTGCCTGTGTTGTCATAGACCAGAGACCAACAGTTCTGGGACAGGCACCAGTCCCATCGCTATTTTGAGTAGCAATCCCCTAAAGCATGCCAGAAAGTGGACAACAGACATTATCCCCATTTGATAGATAAGAAAACTAAGGTACACCACTTTGAAGATTGCCCACAGTTACATCGCTGATAAGGACAGGAGCCAGGATTAGAACCCTGGTGGTCTGTCCCAAAACTGTGCTATCTCATATCCCTACACACTTGGGCACAGATTTATACTCACATACACAAAAGAAGACACACACCTGCAAATACACATAGGGAAAAGTACTCCAGACACAAACACGCATGTGTTTATCCACTACAGTTAAACACTCGTGTATGCGCACAGAAATACAGATCCAAACATACAGATGTATCTGTGCTAATTATTATGTCCCTGGTGCTGGTACACTGCCTGGCACACAGTAGGCACTCAGAAAATATTCTGAATAGATTAATACCTTCGTGCCCCATCCACATCCCTTCCATAAAGACCCATGAATAGGAGTGTGCGGATTTGCATTCGTGGAGGGACTAATGCCGCAGGTTAAGAGCACAGTCTTTGGATTCAAACAACTGAATTCAAATCCTGTCTCTGCCACTAATGCTGTGTGACATGGGGAAGTAGTTTCACCTCTCTGAGCCTCAATGTCATCACCTAGAAAATGGAGACTCATTATTTCCTGAACAAATATGTATTGACTGCCTACAACTGATGGTTGGTTCACCAGGCGTTGGGAATACAATGATAAAAAAAACACAGAAAACTTTGTCCACGTGGAGTGCTTATCTTGGTAAGGGAAGATAGGTGCTTAAACAACTGAATACAAATATGTTTGGTGGAGATGAAACCATGAGAAAAATTAGTGGGCAAAGGGTCTGGGGAGTTCTCAGGACAGGGAGGCTGTCTTGTAATTTTTAAATAGAGGAGTGACACAGAAGAGTGCAGTAGTCTAAGATTTTTTTTTTAATTTTATTTATTTGAGAGAGAGGGAGAGAGAGCACAGGAGTAGGGGAAAGGGCAGAAGGAGAGGGAGAAGCAGACTTCCCACTGAGCAAGGAGCCCAGCTTGGGACCTGATCCCAGGACCCCAAATTAATGACCTGAGCACAAATCAGGTCTGACTGAGCCACCCAGGCGCCCCATCTAAGATTTCATTTTTAAAAAGATCAAGAAAAGCCAAATTAATCAATGGTGGTAGAATTCACGAGTAGTTATTCCCAGGGAACCACAGGAAGGGCTGGAAATGTTCCACACCTTGATCTAGGTGGCAGAAGTTACGCAGCTACAGACATAGGTTAATAAATAAATAAATAAATAAATAAATAATCAATTTGCAAGAACGGGGTGGAGAGAAGGCCTCGCCGAGAAGGTAAGGCTAGCAAACATCGAAGGGAAGGGACCAGTAACTGACTTTCTGGAGAAGAACACAGGGGCAGAGGGGACAGCGGGAGCAGAGGCCACAGACATCTGACATGTTCAAGGAGCCGCAAGGAGGCGGGGAAGGCTGAGGCCAAGAGAACAAGAGTGAGAAGAACCAGGGTCCTCTGTAGGCCATGATAAAGACTTCAGCTTTTCTTTGAATGAGATGAAAGCCCTGGGAGCCTTGGAGAACACAAGGGCCGTGATGTGACTTTTAAAAGGATAAGTCTGAGTGCTCTGTAGAACGATGTCTGGACTGTATTCGTCAGGGGTCCTCCAGAGAAACAGAACCACTAGGATATATATGAAGAGATTTATTTCGAGGAACTGGCTTACATGATTTGGCTGGCAAATCCAAAGTCTGTAGGGAGTCTGGCAGCCGGAAACTCTCAGGCAGGAGCCGATGCTGCATCCAGAGGCAGAAACCTTCTTCCTTGACAACTGTGGTTTTGCTCCTCGGGTCTTTCACGGATTGGATGAGGCCCACCCAGATTATCGAAGGTCATCTCCTTTACTTAAAGTCCACTGATTGTAGATGTTAACCACATCTACAAAACACCTTCGCCGTAACACCTGGATGAGGGTTTGAATGACCAAGTATCTACCTGGGTCACGTTGACACAGAAAACTAACCATCACAGGGGGCGGGGGTGGAAGCGGGGAGACAGAGAACCGTTACAATGATGGCTCAGAAAAGGCAGGAAGAGCAGAGGTGGTGAGAAGGGATTGGATTCTGGACACAGTGTGAAGGTAAGCCAGTGTGACTTGTGGGTAGAATGGATGTGAGAGAAAGTGGGGATCCAGGAGTCCGGCCCGAGCAACAGCAAAGACAGAGCTGCCACTAACTGAGATGGGCAGACTACAGGAGGAGCTGATCTGGGGTGAGACTGACTCATGAGTCTGGGGTCAGGGGAGCAGTCAGGGGCAGAGATACAAATCTCTGCCCAGTGTCTGGCCAGGGAAGTATGGTAAAGCCAGAAGGGAACAAGGAACATAGAAGACACAATGGCAATGACCCAGGGGCCAAAGCTGTGCCCACGATGAGATACCACCACACACTTGTTAAGAGGATGAAAAGACAAGCTGCCAACTAGAACATATTTGCAAACTAGGGCCTAGTATCTAGAATGTGTAAAGAACTCTCAAAGCCCAACAGTTTCTTAAAAAGTCCAATCAGGAAATGGGCAAAAGACACAGAGACATTTTACCAAAGAGGCTATACGGATAGCAAAAAAGTACATGAAAAGAAATTCAATCCCACTCATTATTAAGAAATTAGAATTACAAAAACAATGATAGTGACAATACCAAAGGCTGGCACAAACGTGGGGAAACAAAAAAAAAAAATATATATATATATGCAGGAAACTGGTTCACTCCTATATTGCCAACCAGAATATAAAATGGTACAGCCACTCTGAAAAACAGTTTGACAAGTCTCTTAAAAACAAAACAGAACAAAAGCAAACAACTCCCATTCACCTCCTCAGTTGCACTCCTGGGCATTCATCCCAGAGAAATAAGAACTTATGTTCACACAGTTACCTGTAAACAAAGGTTCATAGCAGCCTTATCCTTAACAGCCTAAAATTGGAAACAAGCCAGATGTCTTTCATCAAATGAATGGTTAAATAGACTGTGGTCCATCCATACCATGCAACCATTAGTCTACAACAAAAAGAAAAATGTTGTTGATACTTGCAACAACTTGAACAAAACTCCAGAGGATTATGCTGAGTTAAAAAAAAAAAAAAACTCCCCAAATTACACACTATATGACTCCATACCTAGAATATTCTTGAAATGGAAAAATTACAGAAATGGAAACCAGATTGGTGGTTGCTAGGAGTTAAGGAGGGGGGGTGGGTTTGGTAAGCAAGTGGGCACAGCCAGAAAAGGGCAACAAGAGGGATTCTTGCCCTGAGGAAAATGTTCTGTATCTTGACTCTATCAACGTCAATTACTTGCTTATGCTATTGTACTACAGTTTTGCAAGATGTTTCCATTGGAGGTAACTGGGTGAAAGATACATTGGTTATTTCCTTCAACTGCATGTGAATCTATAATTGCCTCAAAATAAAAAGTTTAATTTTTAAAAGGACATGCAAAAGACAAGCCTAAATTTTGTATTCGATCCAACAGGCATAAAATTCATCAAAATTTTAAGACTTTAGCTCTTCACCCACTTCTCTCATTAAGAGAGAAACTGGAAAAGCAAACCAAAGACTGAGGGAAAATATGTGTAAGTCCCGATCTGACAAAGCGCTTGTATCCAGAGCATATAGAGAACTTTTACAATACGAGAAATACAATACAATAAAACCGCAGTGAGATAGGACTTCGCAACCGCTAGCGTGCCTAAAGCTGAAAAGACAGAGAGAAATCAAAGCATGTATTCCCAAAATGACTTATACAGAAATGCTTTTTTCCCAATAGCCCAAATCTGGAAACAACCCGAAGGTCCGTCAGCAGGTGAATGGATAAGCAAATGTGATACACCCATACAATGGAATGCTACTTAGCAAAAAAAAGGAACAAACTATTGATATACACAAAAACATGGGTGGACCTCATAAACATCCTGAGGAGGGTTACAGGGAGGGGGGGGGGGGGTTCCATTTATATGAAATTCTAGAACAGGCAATGAAATGATTCCATTTATATGAAATTCTAGAAAAGGCGAAACTAATCCATTGTGCTAAAAATAGTTCAGCAGTTGTCTAGGGCTGGCTGCAGGGGAGGAGACTGACAGCGAAAGAAGTTTGGGGGACATTGGAAATTTTCCATATCTTGATAATAGTGGGCATAAATATTTGTCAAAATCATACCTAATGTGTGCATTTCATTTTATATAAATGTATATAGATCATACAAATTAAAACTCAGTAGGGTTGATTTTTAAAAGACAAAATACAAGCCCATGTTTTGTCTTATATTCAACAGACACAAATGTACTCTGGGGAGGAGGGTGGCTCAGTCCGTTAAGCAGCCCACTCTCGATTTTGTCTCAGGTCGTCAGATCGAGTCCCACCTCCCCTCGGGCTTCCCCTAGAGTCAGCTTGAGATTCTCCCTCTCCTTCTGCCCTTCCCCCTACTCGCTCGCTCTCCAATAAATCTTTTAAAGAAAGTACGCTGTCAGCTTGCTATGAAAGTTTCTAAGTGCTTACTCTAAACGTCTCTACTTAACTCTTCCACCCCCCGCATAACGAACAGTTCAAAAGCCAGCTGGGGTCGGCTTCTCAGAGCCACCTCCACAGCTCCACCTTCCACACCTCGAGGAAGGGGGTGGCTCGGGAGGGCCAGAGCCCCGCGTCACTGGGGCTGGAACACGGGCCTGCGCTGCAGCCTCAGCACCCGGTAGGTGTTAAGGCCCGGCACGTCGAAGCCCGGGGACAGCCCGTGGCGGTCCACCGGGTAGAAGCGGACGAGCTGGCCGTGCTGCGCCTCGAGGGAGAGCCAGGCGTCGCCGAGCGGCAGCGCGCACGGGAACTCACGCGCCACGTGCAGCTGGAAGACGCGGCCGCGCAGGTGACGCAGCGTCAGCGTGCGGAAGGCGGGGGGCACGAGCGCCTCGACGCGCGGCCCGAACTGGCGCAGGCGCAGCTCGCCCGCCGGCCCGGGGCGCACCTCGTAGAAGGTCTTGTTGGCGAAGGTGAAGTAACCCACGAAAGGGCGAGCGCTGGGCGGCGGCGCGGGGCGGGGCTCGGCCTCCCGGAGGGCCCTCTCCATGGCGGGCAGGAGCACGTCGTAGGCCTGCGCCACCAGGTCGCTCCCGGGGGGCCGCGGCCCGGCCAGCAGCAGCACGAGGCCCAGGCGCAGCGGCGGCACCAGGGAGAAGGTGGCGGCGTAGCCGTCCAGGTCGCCGTCCTTGCGCACCACGCGGTAGCCCCGCTGCGCGTGGAACTCCCACGGTGTGCCCGTCTCGTTGGCGAAGTAGGCACCGGAGCAGGCCAGCAGCGGCGCCAGCAGGGTCTTGGCCGCGTCGGGCCGCAGGAGCCGCCGGGGCCCGCTGCCCAGGAGCACCATAGCCAGCTTGGCCAGGTCGGCGGGGGTGGAGTACATCTGGCCTGACGGCCGGTACCAGCCCAGGTCGTAGAGCGGCGCGGGCCTCCCGCTGCCGTAGAAGCCGGCGGCCAGGCGGGCGCGCACAAGGGGCGTGAGGTCGAAGCCCGTGTCCGCCATCCCCAACGGCTCCAGCACGTTCTCCACGATCCAGCGTTGGTAATCACCCTCAGCAGTGTGCGCTGCCAGGACGTGGGCCAGAAGAGAGAAGGCCAGCGTGCTGTAATGGCACCTGGAAGAGGAAGGGTGGAAACTGGGATGTGGCCTTGGAAGAGTGTCTGCAGGCCCTAAAGAGCCCCGCGCCACCTGCTCAGGCTGTCTGAAATGCCACCAGAGTTTCGTTGGACTGGATGGGGTTGAGAAGGAACCTGCTTCATTGCATCCCAGAAGGTCAGACTCAACAGAGACTCTAGAGGTCATTGGATACAAGTCATTATCTTACATCTGGGAAGACTAAAGCCAAGAGACGGGCAGAGAATTGCCCACGGGCACAGGGCAGGCTGGGGAAGAGTTGGACTCAGCGATGCCCCTAAGAGAGTGATAAAACAAATCTTAGTTCTTTACACTTTAGTATGATTTATTTTATCGAATGGAAAACTAGAGACGATTGTAGGGCAAAAATGACAGGGAGCTCGTAGCTCAAGTATAACAAATCGGCAGGATTTCACCCTACCCTTCTCCCAAACCCTACTGCTCCCAAAGCCGGGGTGGGAGGAGGGTTGGGGGGTGGGATTTGTTCAGTGGTCACCCCAGCCATCCACTCCGTGTCTCATCACCATTTCATTTATTTCCATTATGGCACTTGGCAAAATCTGTCTTTCCCTCGTTTATCTGTTAACTGATGAAAATGTCCAGTGTTCACTCAGAACAATGTACACTTGGTGAGGAGCAGCCTGGTTATAATGTTCCCTGCCGTATCTCAATAGTCAGGTGCTGTATCTCAGTTGAGTAGATGCTCAATGAAAGCTGAGTTGAGGAATTGACAGAGTATGGAGTCCACACTAGAGCTGGGCCCCGCTTCCCTGTGACTTGTTGTGTCCCCTGTCTGGGCCTGTCCTCCCAGCTGTGGAACAGGGAACACATTCAGGGATCCCTGTTTAGGACAAGGTGACACAGACTCTGTCCTAGGAGGGCTGTGTCACCTTGGGTGGTTCCTATTTTGCGTGGGGCATCAGACACACTCCTCACCTGGTTCCCGGGTCTGCTACCAGCACGTCATCCTTGAGCAGGCTCAGGGCCTCTTGGGTGCTGCCCGTCCACAGCAGCGAAGTGGATCGGAGCCTTCTGGGCAGCCCTGCAGAGGAGCAGCGATCAGACCTGCTGGGCCAGCTGAGTGTGGGATAGTGGACCCCTGGGTGCTCTCCCTCTCCCACCTTCCATGAACTGAGAGGTAAGGACCACAAAATCACTTAAAAAAACAAGTCTAGCCTGGACTCTAATCATGTCTGTGTTTTATTGGGCAAGTCACTGAACCTCTCGGAGCGCCAGTCCCCTCATCTGTAACGTGAGGGAAATAATTTCCTGTATCGTTGGGCTCATGTGAGGACTAGTTGAGATAAAATGCTCAGCATGGGGCCTGGTCATAGCAGCTGTTCAAAAAATAATTGTTATCATCCACCATAGAAGTTTGAGTCCACCAAATTCTGGAGGTCAGTCCCCGAGCAGGTTTTGTGGAACTAGTTCACTCCTCTGCCCACTTGGAATTTTCTATTTATTGGATGCGACAAGTATGGGAAGGGTCACGGGACTGGGATTCTTTCCATCCTTCCACTCAGTAGTTTTCAGGCATCCCTTTTGTTTCAAGGACTGTTCTGGGAACTGGGGGTTCAGTAGTGAGCAAAATAAAGTCCCTGCCCGCATGGAATTTCCATTCTAGTGGAGGGGACAGGCGATAAATAAATATTCATCCTGTAGAGAAAAATAATTGCATGTAAGAAGGGAGGGATTGTTATTTTATCCAAGGTGATTGGAGGAAGGCCTCAGAGAGAAGGTGACCCTTGAGCAGGTGAGAGCTGGAGGAGGTGGGGGGTGGGGAACCACAGAGCAGTGTGAGGAAAGAATGTCTCCCATAGAGGGAACAGCTAGTGCAAAAGCCCTGAGGCAGAAATGCCTTGGCATGTTTGAGGACCAGTGAGGAATAGCCAGTGTGGCTGAAGAGGAGTGAAAAGGGGACGACTTTGGAGCTGAGACATGACAGGAATATGCCATAGGGTGCTAGAGGACGCTGGAAGGACTTGGCTTTTTCTCTGAGTGGGATTTGACCACCGCAGGGGTTTTGAGCAGTGGAGTGATGTGATTTGACATATATTTTATCAGGATTGCTCCAGTTGCTGTTTGAAAACAGACGTTGGGGGTGGGGAGGACGGATGGAGGAGCAGTGACAGAAGCAAGGAAACCTGTAAGGAGACTTGAAAAATCCATGTTTAATTGATGGTGACTTAGACTCGGATGCTAGCAGCAGAGTGGTTGGATTCTGGATATATTTTGAGTGGGGAGCCAACAGAATTTGCTCCTGGAGGAGATGTGGAGGGTGTGGGGATTGGAGGTATCCGGGTGACTCAAAGGTTTTTGGGTTAAGCAATTGGGACATGGAGTCTTGAGTCCTGGGTTTAACTTCGGACTCTAGCACTTCTTCTTTTCTTTTTTTTTTTTTTTAAGAAGAGGAGGGAAGGGCAGAGGGAAAGGAAAAGAGACAATCTTTAGCAGGCTCCATGTTCAGCGCAAAGCCCAACATGGGGTTCGATCCCACAACACTGAGATCATGACCTGAGCTGAAATCAAGAGTCAGACCCTCAACCTCTGAGCTACCCAGGTGCCCCCTGACTCTGACCTTCTTGCTGTGTGGCCACAAACCATGTACTTTACCTCTCTGAGCCTCTACTTGCTCATCTTTAAATGGGCTGAAGCACTTGCTGTGGTGTTGTGTTGAGGTGAGGTGTTGGAAGGCTTAACTTGGAGAGGGGATGAAAAGCTCCAGGAATGGGAGAGAGCTCCAGGTAACAGTGAGAGTCAATCACAGAAGACATTGAGAGCTTAGAACGGAGTTATGCAGGCAGTCGTTGGCTCAGCTAGCCCCTTGGGACTGTAGGAGAAGACATGTGGGATGTTTTAAAACTAACCAAGCACAGGGTGCTGGGGTCCCTGGGTTTATGGGTAAACAAGAAGCCACAACACAGTCCCTAGAGGGAGCCCTGGAGTCAGAGTTCTAACCCCCCCGGGGGGGGGGAGGGGTGGATTTAACAAGAGCCTAAGCTTCCAGGCTCCTCACCTGCATGGCCCCTTCCAAGACCTGTATCTAATTTTGACAATGTATTCTTAAAGAGAACCCCCCCCCCCAGGATTATATCCACAGGAGGCCCCACCAAACCTAGGTCCAACCCTGGCTATAATAACGAAAGCTACATTGAAAAGGGCCTCCTGTGTGCCAGGTGCCCCGCTAAGTGTTTTACAGTCATTAGCTCATTTAAACCCCAGAAATAATGTAAACCACACTCATTTTACAGAGGAGAAAAGTAGGACTCAGAGAAATTCAATAACTTGCCAAATATCACACAGCTAGAAGAGGGCAGAGATGGAATTTCAGTGCTCATGCCCTTAACCACTGGGCCATTCTCCCACAAGAAGACTGATCCTGGGGCGCCTGGGTGGCTCAGTGGGTTAAGCGTCTGCCTTCGGCTCAGGTCATGATCTCAGGGTCCTGGGATGGAGCCCCGCATCGGGCTTCCTGCTCAGCAGGGAGTCTGCTGCTCCCTCTCCCTCTGCCCCTCTGCTAATAAATAATATCTTAAAAAAAAAAAAAAAAAGAAAAGGAGAAGAAGGAGAAGACTGACCCTGTCCTGCATGAGCTCCTTCCGGTGGCTCCATCCTCTCACTGAGCTTTGGGTACACCATCAGGGCTCAGAAGCAATAACCAGCCACATCCATCAACCGAGACCTCAGGCCATTTGAAATGATGAAATGGCTGCTATGTGTATATTCATATAGTTTATATAAGTGTGTCCTGTAATATGCACATTGTACTTTCTTACACATACACTTTCATACACCCATATGCACCCTGTGTAGTGTATATTGTTTTATCCATTCATATGGTAGTATATGACATGTTGTTTGAGCTTTTTTGTCCCACTTAAATTAACATTATATCTTATTCCATCTTGTAATAAAGAACATTGTTACCCCTTTTCTCTGGGGCTGCACCTTATTTGATTGTATAGCCCTGTCCTAGGTCTTTGAGCCATTCTCCATTTGTAGATATTTAGGAGTTTCCATTTTTCCAGCCTGGCATGGGGAATGGGTGGGACGGCCAGGCTGGGTGAGGGCCTGCTGCTCGGTTCCCGCACCTGAAACGGTTTGGGTTGAGCTGGGGAAGTTCAGAGCCGCTCACCTGAGAGCTGGCTGGCCATCCTTCGGAGGGTGACCGGCGAAGGCCTTGGGGCTAGGCCCACCTGCTCCAGCCCGTCCGTCAGGCTCTGTTCAGGGGCTGATGCCATGCCCAGCGGGTTGTTAATGGTGAAGGTGCTGGCGTACCTCTCCAGAGGGTCATCTAGGGAGGCCACGATGCCCTCCTCCCACAGCCGGTACAGCATGAGGACTGGAAAGATCTTGGAGATGCTGGAGATCCTGGACAGTGTTAAGGGCACAACGGTGCAGAGGACATGCAGTTGGCCCTACAACCCACCTCCACCCTGCACCCCCACCCCCCAACTTTCTACGGTTCTAGGAAAGCACCAAGTCTACCCTCGCCTAGTGTCTCAGATGGAAATTCACCAGCCTCTGTAAAACTGCCATTGGGATGTTTAAGAACATACCGCAGTGGTGGGGGCACACTCCTGGCCTATCCCCAGGCCAGCCCTTAACCCAGGCCCTTCCCAATCTGGGACAAACGTGAGTTGGGCTCATACCTCTGCCTCACACTGGCCAAGTGGTCTTGGGCAAGCACTAGATCTCTCTGAGGGTCATTGTCCATTTCATAGTTTGTAGTAAAGATTGAATGAGATTGGGCATGTAGAGTGCTTCGCAGCATACCCGGCAGGTATGTACGTGTTCAGTAAGTGAGAGCAAATGTAATCGTTGGCCCGGTGCTTGGCACATACCAGGTGCAGTGTGATTGGAACCCCTGTCATCCTCGCAGTATCTCCGGGAGTGACCATGTTCACTCTGCATGGTCAACTTTAAGGATCTCACAGGCAGCTCCTCGGAGGGGAGACTCTGGCTGTGCAGCAGAGGGTCCCACGTTTCTTCCATCTGGACCACTGCTACTGACTAACAGGGACCTGGGGCAAGGGGCCAGGAACTGGTTATAGTCCCTTTGTGGCAGATAGAAGGGCAGGGGAGTGGGACACAGGGAGTCTTTTCTAGTTAGGGAGGTTTGGGGTTAAGGGCTCTCCAGAAGGGATTCCTTCCTGACCTATTTTCCCTGTGGTGTGATGTTGGGCCCTCTCTGGTTCTCTCTGGACCTCAGTCTCCTCATCTATAAATTGTCAGGACTTCATAACAGGCCCTGGCATCTTGGACCCACTGTCATGATTCTCTTGAGTCCCCCTACCTCCTAGGTCTCCCTTGTCCTCCCATCCCTGCCACCCTCCAGAGGACTCTGGTAGTCACCCAGCTGACCGGTACATGGTGTACTCATTGGGGGGCCCAGAGGCTGGGTCTGAGCCATTCTTCCTCCCGAAGTTCCCAGTCCAGAGTATAGTGTCATTGTGGATGACCACGGCAGACATGGCAGCCAGGCCTGGGGCAGACAGTGCCTGACGCAGGATCCCGTCCACCTTGGAGGAGGAGAGCAGGAGGTTAGGAGTGCAGGTGCAGTGACACCCCTGACTTGTTCTGCACACCCGGCCCACTCCCACACAGCAGCCCTGGCCTGGCTCCCCTCCGTTCTCTCCCCACTATTGCTGGAGCCTCCGGACCTCTGGTTCTCAGACCCCCCTGGCATGGGACCCCCACCCACTTGCAACCAGACCAGCTCCACTAAATATGTTTTCTGTGTAGGGCTTCCTCATAAGATCTCTGTTCAAAGAAATACTACTTTGGCAAAATGTAAAAGGAGGGAGGGGTTAAACTACTGGTCTAGTTGAACCCTGTGATGCCCTAGAACACCTCCGGAGGCCTGTTCTGACCCCCTAATGTTGGAGAATTCACGATAGAGGGTGCACAGGCCCTCTCTGAACATTGACTGAAAAGACATTGTTTTCAATAATGAAATGCAGCGCCGGCAAGAACCCCTCTATCTGTTGGACACTTGGCATGTGCCAGGCATCATATAAAGTTATTTTCACGCATTGTCTCACTTAATCCTCCTAACAAGGCAGTGCTCACTTCTCCCCATTTTACAGATGAGAAAAGTGGATCCATGAGATCCGAAGCGGCTTGCCCAAGTGGCTAATGGTTCGTGGAGTCAGGATTCAAAGCCCAGGAGAACTCCAGCCCTCACTCCTAATTCACAGCCAGACCACCCTGCCGAGCGACTTCGCAGATCAGGAGCTGAGCTCTGTCCACCCGGGGTTCCCAGCCCGGCGCTAGCTTTGCCTCCGTGTGCCTCAGTGTCCTCCTCTGTAGACCAAGGCTCAGGTTCACAGAGGGAGGTCCCCAGACACTTAGGTGCTCACTAGAGAGCAGCCATGGGGATCACTGCTGCTTTGTTTCATTTCCTGACTGTGACCCTGGAGCCTCAGAGCACCCCTTTGCTCCCTCTCCGTCACTAAACTTTTCACATATTTGCAGGCACTGATGGTCTCTCTGCACTGGCCCACGCCTTCTCTTGTGTGCACATCTGTCCCTTCCACCGTCCCAGATGACAGTGTCACATCCCCGCGCTGCGCTGCTGCTTGTAGATTTCCGGTCATGTTTCATCTCTGTGCGCGTCTCCTGAGGTGAGTGACCTGAGAGTAGGGTCTGACGGGCACAGACCAGTGCCGGCCAACAGCCCCGTCTCATGTTGGCTGCCACGTGTTAGCAGCACTAACAGTTACACTGTAGGGTGTGTTTAATGATATGGCCCTGGTCTCCCGGGGTCGGGGCTCTGTCCTCCCCGCACATCCCCTCTCCCGCCCCCACCTCTGGCCCCACCGGCCTGAATTGCCCCATAGCTCTCTGTGTATGCTTTACCTTCACTCTGCTGCCCCTGGACCCTTGTGTGTGCCGGCCCCTCTCTCCAGAGCACATGCTTTGCTCCCCCAAGCTCCCTTACTATATAAATGCATATCATCTGGGTATCTCCTACTTGTTCACATCTCAGTGTAGACACCACTGACCCCAGAGCCAATTCTCTGTACCCCATAGTTCCCTAAACTTTCCCTACCCTCCCTCTCACGCCCCCAGTTATCGATGTTACTTGTCTTGACTATTCTGTCCCTTCCAGACTAGTACTTCTTTACAGCAGGACAGAACCTTCTTCCTGCCGTCTCGTTGGTGCCTAGCACAGAGCAGGTGCTCAAGAATTGTATGTTGAATGAATGAATGAATGAGTGAGTGAGTGAGTGAGTGAGTGAATACCACCGCTAGTGCCCAGAATTGCCCTCCCCTTCATCGCCCAGGCCTAGCCCACACACCCAGGTCCCTCTTGGATCATCACGGACCTTTTCCAGGGCCTCCTTCAACACAGGGAGGGGGTGAGCCAGGGGCACAGGCTCCGGGTGCCGGGGACACATCCTCACAGGGGCAGAAGTCACCTCTGGTCCCAGGGAACCTGGAAGGAACATCACATGGTGAGTGGGAGACAGAGATCAGGATAGGAGTCCAGGGGTCATCCTAGAAGAGATGGGAAGGTGGCAGCAAAGGCCAGAGCCATGCCTCGGGACCAGCCCTCAAGTTGGCAACAGCCTCCCCAGAAGACAGAGGGGCACAATGACCTAACATGGGGAGCGAAGGGCAAAAGGCAGAGTCTCCCTGGGAGAAGGGATAGTTCCACGCCCACCACATGATGATTGGCCTTCAAAATGCCAATCACACCGCAGCCTTCAGTTGGCAGCCCCTGTCTCTTGCTGACCAGCTTCCTCCCTCCATGGAATCAGCTTTCTTAGAAAAGTCCTGGCTCCTTGGGTCAGGTTCAGCCACATATGTTTGTCTGTCTCTCCTTCTCTAGTTCTGATTCTGTATTTGGGTGGAGAAGTAGACTTGGGCTCTAGTTGGGCTTCAGGCCTAAACCATAGGGGACAGTGCCTTCTGTCACCAGAGTGGTGACAGGGATAGCTGCTTTAAATCGCATTCTGCTTTGGTTCAGGTGTATGGCTTCCTGGGAACCTCGGGGTGGGGGTAGGGGTGGGGGGAGGGGGAGGTGTGGGCCCTGGCAGGACAGGATTCAGGCTGAGAGATCATCACAGCGGCCCCAGACCTCCCCCTCATCCTCGAAAAAGTGTAGAGTAGGATTGTACAAGTGCCCAGAGGAGCGGCCCCCTTCTTGAATCCTCGCACTGCCTCCTGAGACTACTGGGACTTGGCCCTGGCCTTGAAAGAGCCCAGGATAGACTAGCAGCAGAACCACCAGCAAGCCCTCAGAATAAGGAGAAGGAATAAATCACTTTGTTTGAAGCCAATAGTTTTGGGGGCTTACTCAGCATTCAGTAACTGATAGGGTCCCAAACAGAAAAATGACAAGCCTGAGGGAAACTCTCTCAACAACTCTCTGACACAGGTTTAATAGCTGGAGTAGGGAGGGCTCAGCCAAAGCTGGAGTGTCACTGGAGTGGGACCCCCTGGGGGGCTGGTTCCTCCAGCCCTGCATTAATAGGCACAAAAGGTCACGTGAGAATCTTAAAATCCAGATTTGAGGGGCTCCTGGGTGGCTCAGTCGGTTAAGCATCCAATTCATGATCTCAGCCCAGGTCTTGATCTCAGGATCATGAGTTCAAGCCCCATGTTGGACCCCAGGCTGGGTATGGAGCCTACTTTTTAAAGAAATTCAGTTCTGATTTAGCAGATCCGGGGTAGAACCAGAGCGTCCTCATATCTAAAGGCTGTCAGGGGGTACCCACACGAGGGAGAGGACTTAGATCTCCATGCTCAGCAGACCCAAACAGGTCCATGAACCGTTTGTTTCCCATTCAGAACAAATTAAGGAGAAAATTTGAGAGCACGCATTTAGAAACTTCGACAACAGTTTGATGGAGTAATTTTGTGTTGAGTCTTAAAACTTGGGCTTCTATTTTATAGTCTCTTTTTTTTCCATTTAATTTCTCTTTTTTTTTCCACTTAATTTCATTTGTATCTATTTATAGTCATACTGGTTTGCTTTGGGCTGGTAGTTTGACGGTTTAAGAAACATGGCCCTAGGGGTGCCTGGGTGGCTCAGTGAGTTAAAGCCTCTGCCTTCGGCTTGGGTCATGATCCCAGGGTCCTGGGATCGAGCCCCATATCAGGCTCTCTGCTCAGCAGGGAGCCTGCTTCCTCCTCTCTCTCTGCCTGCCTCTCTGCCTACTTGTGATCTCTGTCTGTCAAATAAATAAATAAATAAATCTTAAAAAAAAAAAAAAAGAAAGAAAGAAAGAAACACGGCCCTAGAGGACAGGCTGACCCACTTACTGGGGGACTGGCTGACCCACCTACTCAGGGACTGTTTACTTAAGGGACTAAGAAACCCCAATAAAGGAATTTACCCAGAAAGAACAGGTTGGGGTGGGAAAGGAAAAACCAGCAGGAAAATAAAAGGAGCCATTTCTGCACAATTTCCACGTGACTTTTTAGGAGTCCAGACCACCTCACTGAGGCTTGGACATCTGTAACACAACAGGAATGGAGCAAGATGTTCTCTGGGTTTAGCGGAGAGCTGGGGTTCTGGATGATCCAGGATCCCCGCAGGATGGAGGTCAGAGGGGTTGCTATAGCAACAGAAGGCGCAGTGGGCATTACCAGTAGCGGTGACTCATTTGCCAAGCCTTGACCAGCCCCTGATGGAGAGGCTCCAAGAAATGGCAGCATCTCTCTGTTTCTTGGACACCTCATTGTTCCTCCCAGGGTCTTAGATACAGCTGGGGGAGGATCTTTAAAGGGGGTTAGGGCCTGGCGATCCTACCATGAGGGCTGAAGACCAGGCGAGAGAAACTCTGTTTGCACATATTGGAGGATCCTGAGTTTTAAAGCCAGACTAGGTAGTTTAAGGAAACCCAAGTGGCATTAGGATCCACGAGAGCATCAACACACAGAAAAGTCACAGGAGTGGCCCAAAGATACACAGTTAGGGAGAGTCGGAGTCCTAATGAAAGCCAGAGCTTCTGGGTCTAAATCTTGTGGCCTCGCCCCTACACCTTCAGATCAGGAGTGGCAGTTCCCGGCCCACAGAACCCACAGGGGTAGGGAGCAACCCAAGGCTGCGGGTGCACGCACTGGTCTTCAGTTTGGGAAGGTGGTACTGCCACAGGAAGCAGCCAGTCATAACCACAGAGAGCAGGAAGAAGAAGCTGCAGGAAGCTGTGAAGAACCACTTCTTTTTCACTCTTGGCAGGCGGGGCGGCCGGCCCACCTAGAAGGGGAAGGACACAGGTTACAGCCCCCTGCGGTCAGCAGGACCCCTACCGTGCCTTAGATTCACCCAGACATCACGAGAGCCCACAGTTTTGGGGAAATACCACACCTATAGAAGCAAGGTCCTTCCCAGTATGACCCCTTCAACGGGTGGACCACACGTGTACCTCTGCACCTCTGGGCCTTTGCACAACCTGTTTCCTCCGCCAGGTATGCCATCTCTCTCCTGTGTACTTAATAAAATACCTAAGACTAACTGAAATGCGACCTCCTCCATGAAGCCTTCCCCAACCATCCTCATCCAGGTCCCCTCCACGGCCCTTTGTACAAGCCTCCATCATGGTACAAGTCCACCTCCCTAATACAACTGTTGTTGGACTGCTATGATGTTCCTAATGGAGTACGAGTTCTCCAAGGGCAGGGCTGGAGTTTGTTAGATCTTAATATTTTACCATATTTTCCTCCTATCTTTACACTTTAAAAATTATCATGTTTAGTGTGTGGTCGTCCATCCCATGCCCTCTTTGTACCACCTGCAGAATCCATCTCCTCCCTTTCTTCCTGGATGGAGCGCGCACTCTGATCTCGCTGTTGGTCATTGCCATGATGTTCTCATTCGTTTACTCTGTGTTTGCATCCGCAAACAGCATGTAGTGTCGCTTTGCACATTTTAAAACTTCTGTAAAGTATATCCTACTGTGTTATCCTCCTTTTTTCCCATTACAATGCATGTAGTTCTGGGTTGATCACTTCAACTTCTGTAGAGCATGCTGCCATATGAATATACGTCAAAGTGTACTAGTTAGACCATGGAGGCGGGGGCCAGGCTGCCTCAAAAACATGACTCTTTTCTGGCACTTTGGGGGGCCCAGTCCATTAAGCATATTCTGCCTTTGGCCCAGGTCATGACCCCAGGGTCCCGGGATGGAGTCCCAGGTTGGGATCCCTGCTCAGCAGAGAATCTGCTTCTCCCTTTCCTCGGCCTGGCCCCCCTACTGGTGCTCTCTCTCAGATAAATAAGTAAAATCTTTTTTTTTTTTTTAAGTGCCTATTTTATGCATTTGAGGAGAGCACTGTGGCTGGCAGTGAAATTTCTGAGTGGTACGGTGTGGCCCCTTTCCAGCTTACCTGGATACTGTCCAGGCTCTCCGGTGTTGTCATTCCAGATGATGCTCCCACCACCTGTGGTGCTCGTTGCTATTTCTAATTGAGAAGGTTGACCACTTTCTCCTGAGTTTACTGTGTGTACTTCGGTTTGCTTTCCTGTGAATGGACTGTTCTGATCCTTTCCCTGTTTTTTCCTATTCAATTTTCTTTATGTATTAGAGTTCTTTGAAGGTTCTGGATACTCTTGCTAGTGTTTTGTCTTTTCACATTGTCTTTATGATAACTTGTTGAGAGGCAGAATAGTGTAGTGGTGAATCCGTGGCCAGATTACCTAATTTTGAATGTCATTTCAACCACTTCCTGGCTGTGTGACCTTAAGAGGGTCATTTACCCTACTGGGCCTCTGTTTCTGCACCTGTAAAATGGAAATGATAATAGTGCTTGCCTCATAAATTAGTAAGGATTTAGTGCGTTAATATATACGTAAAGTATATTTTGTTTGACACAGTATAAGCTCTAGGAGATAGTATGGTTAAATAGAGGGTTTGGGGAGGTGCCTGGGTGGCTCAGTTGTTAAGCGTCTGCCTTGGGCTCAGGTCATAATCCCAGGGACCTGGGATCGAGCCCCTCATTAGATTCCCTGCTCAATGAGAAGCCTGCTTCTCCCTCTCTGACTCCCCTGCTTGTGTTCCCTCTCTTGCTGTCCCTCTCTGTCCAATAAATGAATAAAATCTTTTAAAAAATATAAATAAATAAAATAAGGGCTTTTTGTTTTGGTTTTGGCTCCTGCCAATCAAATCAAATTTATCAATATTGTCTTTTTTGTTTGTTCTCTGTGTGTGTGTGTGTGTGTGTGTGTGTGTGTATAGAGGTTGTAAATGTAGATTTCTAGACTTTCATACACAGAAATATTTTGGGTTATGGTATAAAGAAGAAATCTAATTTTATTTTTTCCATGTGCATCATCAGTCACCTCAGTGCCATATATCACATACTCCAGTCCTGTCCCCCACTGGCCTCTATGTCGTCCCTGAAACACACCAAGGGTCTGTACCTACCTATACCTGCTTTGTAGGCTCTGTTCTGTTAGGGTCTCACCGAGTTGCAATTCCTTGCCTCACTGTCCAATCCCACACACTCTTCCATGAGGAAGGAAGCTCAAACGCTGAGCCCAGAACTATGACACTGTCCTACAGGAAACAGTCTGGCTGGAGAGGCTTGCTATGATCTGACCCTAACCGGCTCCATGGGCCCATTTCCTGCCTCTCCTCCTCCTCCCCTCCCCCTTGCCTCTTTATGCCTCGTCCCCCTCTCCATGGCTTTGCACCTGTCATTCCCCTCTGTGAGGCCCTTTCTATCCTTTTCACCTGACAAACTTCTCTTCTTCCCGTAAGACCCATGGGCATCTCTAGAGCCTTCTCATTCTCCCCTAGGCAGAACTGAGGGCCTCTTGTCTCTAATGCACACCCCATCCTGCCTCGTAATAGTAATCCGCCCTGGTCACTACTGGCTTCTTGGTCCGGCTCCCTCCTTGGGGCAGATGTCGTCCACACCAGGATCTTTCCTTCTTGGCCTTTACACTCACAGCTCTTAGCACTCTGCTGGGGATGCCCAGGAAATACGTTTTGGATTTTACATTGTTCTGCAAGCTGGAAGTCTTGGGTTCAAATGTCAGCTGCACTTCCTGAGCTGATTGTAACTACAAACAAGTCCCTTCCCCTCCTGGGCCCCCGTGTCTTCAGCTGTTGGAGCAGGATGGACTATTTGTAAAGAGTTAACATTTCCATCTGGAAATTTCATTCAATTTCCATCTCTAGAATTTGGGGTTCCCACTAAAGCCATTCTTCATTCGTAATTTCCAAAGATTGGAAACAACCCAAATGTCCCTGAACTGGTGAATGGATAGACAAACTCTGTTACATCTTTGCAATGGAACACTTAGCAGCAGTGTCAAGGAACAAGCTACTGATACACCCAGTAACGTGAATGAATCTCAAATGCATTCTGATAAGTGAAATAAGCCAGACTCAAAAAGCCACAGTCTGTATAATTCCATTTTCATAACATTCTGTAAAAGGCAGAACTGTAGGGACAGAAAACCACTCGGTGGCCATCTGGGCATAGGAATGGGGTAGATTACAGAGGAGCAGAAAGGACTGTGGGAGGTGACCGAACCATCCTATATCCAGATCGTGGTCACAGGATTAGGTGCATTTGTCAAAACTCATAGAACTGTACCCCAGAAGAGTGACTCTTGAATGCACATAAACTATACCTCCATTTTTTTAAATGAACCCACTAAAGAGCCCAAGAGCGTTAGGATGTCTCCCCACCTAGGTGTCAGAGGGGTGACATCAGATGCAAGACGGGGCTTCAGGCACGAGGAGTGGATGGCAGTGTTCTCCGACATTGTTTGTGTGGGAGGGAAGTTGGAAGGGGCTTCCCTTTGAGTATGAGCACAAGACCCCTGGGGCAGGGCCAGGGAGGGACCCCTGGAGGGAACCCCAACAGGCCTCTGTCACAGGGGCCAGAAGATGGGCGTTTCATTTCCAAGTGCAGAACAAAATTCAGAGACTTTAAATCACTCACTGAAGTCATGGACAGCACATGACCTAGTGAGACTCAAGCTCCGTGCTCTGCAGCACCCCACCCTACCTCATCATGTGACCGGGCTCACTGCACTCCTGATCCACAGCCCTCCTCTGGGGCCCAATCTCATCTCATGCCTGTCTCCAGCCTCAGGATTTATTCCAAGGGACCCAAAGGCGGAGTCAGTATTTCACCTCTAAGCTGCTCACCAGCTGCTCACATGCTGACTTGCAGTAGCCACTAGGAATCTCTCCCCTCTCTCTTCCCGGCTGGAACATCCTGGCAAGGGGAGGGTTCAGGAAGAGTCTGACTTCCCCCAAATCCCACCCCTTGCCAGCTCCTTCCCAAGGCAGTCTACAGTCCCAAGACACTCACCTCCGTTCTCCTTCTCACTGCCCACTCTGGTATAACCCTCCTTGTCCAGTCATTCATCCAGAATACAGTCCCCAGGGGTCAGCTGTGTGTTGGGCACAGTGCTACAGAGCGTTTGGCCAACATCTGTTCCCCATGGAGCCAGCAGGATAGGGGAGTGGCCACACAGAAAGGCTTTGGGGTCAGGTGAAGCAAGACTCGACACTGGCTCTGCCCTTACTGGCCTTGGACTTTACCTCTCTGAGTCTCCGTTTGTTTGTGTGCTGGGAATGACCATCATTCCTACACCTCATAGAAGTTAGATGTGGGCAAATGACATAATGCATGCAAAGCCCCTAGAAAGCTGTCCGCTAATTGGTGCTAGTGCAGAAATTTCTCTGGGAGGGAGATGTAAACAGAACATGAGCAGACAGCTCTTGGGCCTCCGAGGAACCCATGAACTCAGCCTCTGGGTGGGAGGGGGAGGAAATCTTCACTGAGCAGGTAGTGGGGATGAATCGGGGGCACTCCTGCCAGGGGCCTGGGGATATGAGAAGGAAGGGCAGTGATTTCTGGTTGGTTTTGAGAATTCAGTGGGTGGGTACATGTAAACTACTTGAAACCGTTCCTGGCCTACGGCGCAAACCATGGGAGAAATGTTAGTGAGGACAATGAAGGTGATGTGGAGTGATTTACGCACTGTTTGAAGCAAGCCTTGGTGGGGCTCTCTCTCACCTGGGTCTTCATTCTCTCCACAGCGTGAAAGACTCCAGCTCCTTGAGGATTCTGGTCTACAGCCCCAGAGACCCTGTGAGTGGAAAACTGAGAGGAATAAAGGCCAAGAGAGGTCCTGGAGTCTGGGAAAGAGAGGAGGGGACAGAAATGTGAGAAGGAGATGGGAGGGGGGGTGGGGTGTGATGAGGATGGGATGGGATGGGATGGGATGGGATGGGCGAAGCACCCGCCCCCCCCCCATGAAGCTCCACTTCCAAGGCAAGGGGAACCACCTCAGAAAACCTGCGAGCTTGACCAGCTGTGCAGGTCTGCCCAGCTCTGTCATGATTTTAGCACTGAAAGTTCCAGATCCCTCCGTCCTGGGAAAATCAAGTCAGCTGGTTATCCTCCTGGCCCTGCCTCCCCTTCCAGCCTCAGAAACAACCCTATCTGACCCCCAGGTCCTTAGCCCCAACTCACCCTTTTCTGGAAGGCTCAGGAAGGACAGGGCAACTCTGGCCCGGCCATGGCTGGCCAGGGCCTCCATGAGTCCCCATGGTCCAGGGGACAGGAATGGCGTCCTGGGCTCCGAGATGCAGACTTCACCCAGGCTCCACAGGAGCTGGCAGATGTAGTGTGGATTACCCCAGCATTAATCCCTCCACGTGCCCCCCACCATTAGGATTAGTTCCAGGGGTCCGTGAGCAGCAGGAAGGGGGGCACATCTGTCAGGGAGCCTGGGCAGCACCACGTGATCCAAGATGCTCCAGGCTGGCGGGCAAGGGAATGCTCTCTCCGGAAGGAGTGTCTGCCAAGCCCAGTGTGCCAGAGAGATGATCCACAGGCCACCCAGACCCATCTGTGCCCCCACACCAGCTCCTCAGCTGCCTCTGAGGCACCTGGGGTTCCAATGAACATAGTTTGAAGACCACCAGGGGTCAACCCAATTGTTAAATATTCAGATAACCTGTTCTGTCACTGCTCCTATAGACCTTTTTATTTCTTCATCTATAAAATGGGGATAATCCTATCTTGGTAACCGGGAGGATTAAATGGCAGCATGCTGTTGAAGCAGGTAGCCTAGGACCTGCCACTGAGTAAAGACCCCATAAAGGCCAGCTTCTCGGGACCACATAGCTTTGTGGTGCAATTCTACCCAGCCCCCGTGTCAGACATCAGATGCTTCTCGGTGAACACTCTAGAAAGTTACTATCCCGTTGGGTTTCCTTGACACAAAAAGTGTAAATATATTTGCTTTCCTGCCCCTAGACATGGCTTCACATTGGAATCACCTGGAGAGCTTCGAACCCACTGGTATCTGGGTTCTACACCTAGAGATGCTCTGGGATGTGGCCCCAGTGATGCCACTATGTGGTCAAGGTTAGGAAGCACTGCCCTAGAGCAGTATGTCTCCAATTCACTTTAAATGTCTGTAGGAACAGACTGGGGTCAAGTCAAACTGCTGGCTCTGAGTCAGGGGGTCGGAGCAGGACACAAGATTTTGCACCTCTAAGCAGCTCCCAGGTGAGGTCGAGGCTGGGCCGTGGACCACATTTTGAAGAGCATGTCTCCTCTACAGTTCGTGGACCACACCAGCTTCCATACCCTTATCTCACTAGGGTCCCAAAGTTGTCTCCCAGCCACCCCGTGGTTGACAGGACTGGAACGATTCTCCCCACTTTGTTGATGCTTAGGGTCCCCTTTGTGAAGGGGTGGAGGCAGGCCTTCTGGATCTCAGTCTGCATCCCCTGTGGCCAAAAATCCGGGCTGGCCCAGAATAAAGACTTACTAAATTAGAACAAGAAGAGGGCTCAGTGGTTTTGCCCCAACTCCAAGTTGTAGGGCTGGTGAAACCAGCTCTGAGAGAGGAGGTGATTTCCCAGAGTCACATAGCAAGCTTAGGGACAGCGGCGGGGCGGGAACCCATGTCTTCTGTACCCGGCCACTTGGTCAGTTTTTGCCGGGCAGCCTGCTGCTGGGTCACAGATTGTGTGCCGACACTGTTTCCTGAATATTGGGGCGACTCCCATGTTGTCTCCCATGTTGTCTCCTCAAGGGTGAGGGCCACATCTCACTCTGGTTTGTCTCCATACCGGGGCCGAACACTCACATCAGTCCATATCAGGGTTCCACACCTCTACTGACAAAGACCCTCACCCCCAGGACACCAGCTGCTTCCAGAGCTTCACCCTCCCCAAAGCATCCTCCTGTCATCAACCCAGCCCAGTTTTGCCCCTTCTGAAGTTAAGCCAGGGAGAATCCGCAGCATATCATACAGCAAAGCGGCCACATGGTGGCAGCAGAGGCCCGTATGTAGAACCCTTGGGCCCAGGAGCGCTTCCCTTCCTCTAGGCGTTTGTCCAGGGCTTTCTAAAAGTGCTTGAGCAAAGATAATCCCCACAGCAGCCCCCGGAGGGAGGAGTCGTTGTCCTCTTTATACAGAAGACATCATATCCGTCCTTTACTTAAATAACCTTCCATGCCTGCCTACTGCTTTTTGAAAGAATCAAAATTCAACCCTTGAGTCAGACTGAGGGGGTTCGAATCCTAGCTCCACCACCGACTACGAGCCCTTGGTTGGATTTCTTGGTCTTCTGTTGGACCCCCGTGTGTTGATCGGTAAAGAGAACAATAAAATAGAGCCTGCCCCCTTAGGGTGAGCGTGTGAATTGCACTAGCTAAGCACATGCGAGCCCCTGTGATGACCAATGTCCCATTAAGTCTCCTCCCAGTGCTCCCCACTCATGCCCCTGGCCACTGGTCTCTTCCCCTTTCTTCATCCCTGTTCTGCCCACCTTCCCCTTCTCCCCCTCCTCCCCTTCCCATCCTTTCCACCCTCTTCTCTCCATCATTCTCCCTCTAGTTTCAGAACTCGCTCCAGTTGTCCCAACACTTCCTGGAGGTGTTTCCTCATGTCTCTTCTCTGAAGACCATGCTCGGGTTTTTAGAACTAGGAGCAGGACTTGTAACACAGAGGGGGAGAAGGGGCTCCCGAGTTCAAGTGGACTGTGGGCTTGAGGGACTCTTGCTAGCTTCCTCTGTCTGTCCCCGTCCTGAAACTCTCTCCGGAGGTCCCCGTGGCTTGCTGCCCAGATTGTTTTGAGGTTGCTCTCTTGTCCCAAATCCCAAATCCACTCCAGAACATTCCCAGAGAGAGAAAATGACTGTACCTACCCTCAGCATCAGGATTGTTTGGAATGGAGAAAGGGGCTGAAAAGATGTCAAGGACAAACTAAACTTGAAAAAGGAAAGTATCTTTCCCAGAGGATCTGGGAAGATACTTAGCATTTTTCCCTGGTCAGGCTCATATTGATTAATTGATCCATCTGTCCGCTCACTTTTCTTTCTTTTTTTTTTTTTTTAAAGATTTTATTTATTTATTTGACAGAGATCACAAGTAGGCAGAGAGGCAGGCAGAGATAGAGGAAGGAAAGCAGGCTCCCTGCTGAGCAGAGAGCCTGATGCAGGGCTTGATCCCAGGACCCTGAGATCATGACCTGAGCCAAAGGCAGAGGCTTTAACCCACTGAGCCATCCAGGCACCCCTGTCCACTCACTTTTCCACTGAGTCACCCAACAAACACTTACCAAGGATCTACCATTTGCCAGATCTTACGCTTGGATCTAGGGGTGGACATAGGGCAAGGCAGAGGTAGCAACAAGCACTCATTGTCAACACATGTGTATTTTTAAAAATTTATATATGTAAGTAATCTATACACCCCACATGGGGCTTGAACTCATGACCCAAGACCAAGCGTTACAGGCTCTTCTGACTGAGCAAGCCAGGCACCCCAGCATGTAGTTGTTCAGCACCTACTAAGTGCTGGACCCTGTTCCAGGTGCTTGAACTATCTCCGTGAACAAGACAGGTCCCTGATCTTGTAGAACTTCCATTCTAGCAGAAGCAGCCGAGCAAGTAAGTAGCACATTAGACCGTGTTGCAGACTATGCAAAGTAAGCAGAGCTGGAGGTGGGGGTTCTAGGGTTACAGTGGGAGGTCAGGATGGCCTCCCTGAGAAAGAAACATCCAGCAAACCACCCAAAGGAGGTAAGGGAGTTGGGTATATGGCCAGGAGAGGAGGAGTCCCTGGTCGGGGGAACATCCAATGCAAAGGCTTCTTGGAGGGTGAGAATGTGCCCAGTGTGCCAAAGGAAGAAGGAAGGAGATGGGAGTCTGGAGTAGCCTGGGGGCGGGGCAGTCAGCCAGGTGGGGAAGGTAATGGGCGACCGGGTCATGGGAAACCTCGTGGGCTGTGGGAAGGGTGTTGGTTGTCACTCTGAGTGATATGGGAGCCCTTGCAGGGTGCGGAGCAGAGGAGTGGCAGGACTTAACTCACATTTTTAAAGGACCACTCAGGCTTGTGTGTGGAGGGCCAGGGTAGGGGCGTGGAGGCCAGGGCTCTGTTCAGAAGCAGCCATGGAGGCTCCTAGAGTCCCAGACTCTTGATATGCTTCAAAGTTGGACCCCATAGGACTCGCTGGTGAATTAAAGCCAAACAGGAGAGAAGAAGACTCAGGAAGGGCCCCAGAGGTTTTGGCCTAAGCCAGCAGAAGGGGGAAGCCTGTGTGTGGGAGGGGTTTGGGGCAAAGGGACAGTGTTCAGGACTGTCATTAATTCTGAGCCGAGTGAAAGCACAGAAGTAGGCGATGGGCCATTTGAATCTGGAACTTAGAGGTCTGTATCAAAGATATAATTTAGAAAATCACTGACATTAGAAAATAGAGAATATTTAAAGCTATCACCAGGGAGTGAAATGAAGTGAAGGAGGGTCTGAGCCCTGAGCCCTGAGGTCGAGGAGCTGTGAGTGTGGGATGGAGGCAAAGACCACGAAGTCATGCATCGTGGGTGCGAATTGGGCTTTACCAGGGGACCCAGATGCGGCGGGTCAGCAGTTAATGAGGTGCTGGTGCATTATGCAGTCTCTCATCATCTTATGGAGAGAGGTTCAAGGGTCAGGGCATAGACGGAAACATCCTGGCATATGCTCCAGAAGATTCCACCACCCCACCCCAAAACCCCCCCACCCCCCCACCCCTGCCACACTACTCTACTGTATAGACCGAGTGAGGTCAACCTTGCAAGTAAAAGAAAAGCTGGTCTGAACTCAGGCACCAGGGAAATTGCTTACTTGGCTGAGGTCCCTGAAGGCCCTGAGGGAAAGGGAGACCTTGTGCAGTGGTTTCTGCTTTGGGGAAGGGAGCCCCCGCCTGGAGCCCACCTGCTGTCATCTCATTGCTGGAACCTGGAGTGAGCCCCCAGGGTCTTCCCATACAATCCAGATTTTTCCAAGGTCTATCCCCTGACCTAGGGCTCATCAGCATCAGCCTGTCCACTAGGGATGGAGCTCAGTAAGAGTGTAACAAACAACGGGGGTAGAAATCAGCTGGGCTCCTAAGAGGATTTCCAGCTGTTGTTGGCCATGGGGGGTGGGGAGACACCGGAGGGGGAAGGAAGAGCCTGGAGTGATGGTACAAAGTCCACGATGGCCATGCAGTCCACACCAGATACAAGGAACTATCCATCCCTCTGAGCGAGGGATGGAAACATGGTTGTGGAGGCCCAAGACACAGCTGTTGGTGGCTGTGGCCAGCGAGGAACAATGTCCTTGCCATTGTCAGAGAGTGAGTTGCTGGTAAGTCTCCTATAGCTCGGGATGGTGCGGGGGGGGGGTGGTTGGTCAGTGTGGTGGTATGTTCAACACTGTGATAGGTCCACGCCGTGGGTTCTGGCCTGAGCAGCTGCTAGAGGCCCTTCAGTGTTGCCTGGCCCACTCTGGAAAAGAAGGCAAGTTTATTTAGCCCTCCACCCTGGTCTGTTTCCTCAGATCTCTGGCGTATGTTTCTGACGGATCATCACCTGTGGGCTGTCATGAGCCTGGGATGAGCCAGATCATTTGTCCTTTCCAGAGCCTTGCTCTCCACAGAAACCCAGAAGTCAGCATTCTGCCTGACACATCAGGTGTACCCTTCCCTTTCTTAGCTGCCCACAGAAGATGAGGGAGTGCTGATCTAATGGCACCTTGAACAAGCCATACCAAATCTCCCTTGTACCCACCATCTGCAGGGGGCAAGTGTGGAAGAGCAAGAGAATTCCGTATTGACGGGCCCACAACTGGGCGGCAGCGGCTATAAACAGAGTTCCATTGTTAGATTGTGTCATATCGGGAAATCTTAGTGTTGGGTCCACTGAGGAACAATAGAAATGACCACCTGGCCAGCCATCTTCCAAGCCCCCTCCCCGCCCTTTCCTTAACCCTTGACTCTCCTGCCAAAAGGATGTATGCCCAGGTCACATCACCATAGGTAAGCCGATACCTATGCAGGGAACAGAAGTAACAGGACCCCCCACCCCATACCCTCCGATCACCAAATACACTACCATATATGGATGTGAGCCCATGCCCTGCCTTGGCCCGATAAAAGACCCCCCACCAACTCCCTCCCAGTGCGACTATCCCCCACCTCCCTTTCCAGAGTTGAGGAACCTCTCCCGAGGAACCTCGCCTGAGGGTGCCCACCTCCTCCCTGCACAACTTTCCTGGCTCCCCTTCTCCTGAGCCCTTGAAACTTTGCTGGAGAGCACCTTTAATAAATCTTGCCTTGTGCCTACCTCGCCTGGTGTTGTATTTATCTCGCCTATAAAACCTTACACTTAGCATATGACAAAGGTGCTCATCAGAACCTTAGGAATCCATCTGGTTGAAGAGAATAGCTACCCCATATCCTAAATCAGGTCTATGGCAGTCAGAATCCACTGCCACCAATTTGGCTATTATGAACTGGTCAGATGCCCAAGTTCTTGAGATAGACCTTGAGCCACAGGTCAGCATTTCTTGCAAGTGAGTCATACTGTGTGAGTACGAGTGCTTCATGGGTCAAGTGGACCTTCACTGGGCCACCTCGGACCTCCATGATGGTTTTGTTATTGGTAGGTCCAGGGAAGGATTTAGTGTCCAGTGTTTTACTGTGAGCTCGTTCACCTATCACCTACCTCTGGACTTTGTGGCCAAATTGCTTTATCTGTTTCCACAACAGAGATGCTCCTGATGGTCCAGTTCTAGGTGGTCCAATGACCTGGCCATACAACAAGACCTTAGCAATGGCCCACGAAGCTATGTGAAAGGGACTGTTGACAAAGGTGTGAGAAGCATCTAAAGAAGAGTGCAGTCCCCCTGGACTGGAAAACTCGGGGGAATGCACCTCTCCCCAGCTCCAAAGGGAACCTGGAAGAAGAAGGTCCTGTTGAGAGAGCCTCCCTGAGAGGAGTGACCCTCTGTGAAGGAACCCAGCCAGCCCTAAAGCAGCCTGATGCAACCCCAGAGTGGAGAGTGGACTTGGAGAGAGACAAGGAGAAGGTAACTGACCCACAAGGGAGGCTTGTGGTTTTAGGTAGGGAGGTCATGGGAAGACAGGCCTGAGGGCGTGTGGTAACTCACCAAATCCTCACAACACACAAGGAGGGTGATAGTGCTACTCTCCCCATTTGACAGTTGAGCAAACTGAGGTACAGCGAGAACGAACAATTAGAATTGTCTGAGAGCACACAGCCGGGAGTGGATAGAGGTGGGACTTAAAGCCAGGCTGTGAGGCTCCAGAGATCCTGCTCTTAAAAAAAAAATAGGTTATAGGAGAGTCATCATAAAAGGAGGGCGCAGAAAACCCATAAGACTGTGATCAACCATCAGAGATGCTATTTAGGAAGCACTGACTGTATACCAGTACCAGTGTTGGGTCCTGTGGGGGGCCAGTAGACAGAGGAACAAGATGCCGTCCTTACCCCCAGAGAGTTTATAATCTAGTTGGAGGATGGGGAGGGAATCCAGAAATGTGCGCAAATCAAATCCCAGCAGATCGTGATACTTTCTACTGCCAAACTGAAGATAAGATGCTGGGAGCTCACCAAGGACAGACACTATTCCCAGCTGGGTTAGGGAAGCTCTCCAGAGGTGTAGTTTAGGAACTACTAAAGAAGTTTAATAGTTGAAAGAGGAAGATAGGGGTGCCTGGGGGGCTCAGTTGGTTGGGTGTCTGCCTTTGGCTCAGGTCATGGTCTCGGGGTTTTCAGGATCCTGGGATCGAGCCCCACATCAAGCTCCCTGCTCAGCGGGAAGCCTGCTTCTCCGTCTCCCACTCCCCCTGCTTGTGTTCCCTCTCTTGCTGTGTCTCTCTGTCAAATAAATAAAATCTTTTTTAAAAAAGGGGGAAAGATAAGGAATTCCAGGGGAAGAAATCATGCAAGCAAAGATGTGGATGCATTTGGGGGATGACCAGCCATCTGGTTTGATTAGAGATGCTTTTACGTGGGGCCCCAACAAGGCACTAAGCCACACCAGATCCCATGGTGAGGTAGTGATTTCCTTCTAGTTCTCCTTATGGAGAAAAGTCTTAGCTTGGTGCTAACATATCTCTCCAACACTAATAGTTACTAATCTCTCTCTGTCTCTCTCTCTGTCTCTCTTTAAACTAATTTCTCTTTTTAACCCCAACTTCCCAGGCTCAGACTTTTCCAGTGGGCAACCAAGCTCTGGTTGGAACTTTAGTAACATGGTTCTGTCTTCACTGTCTGCTGCTTCTTTTTTTTTTTTTTTGACAGTTATGTTCTATTTTAGCCAAACAACACAGCTTTTTAATGTATAGTTAGTTATGTTTATTAGGACTTTTCTTTCACAGGTGCATTTATTTAAGGAAACGAGTCCATTTAAAGGGACGATATTGAGTTAAACATTCAGGTGGTTCGTGGCTCTGGCAAAAATCACAAAGGGGGTACCCAATGACTGAAGTTTAGGATATTCCAGCACAAGGTATAAAGCACATGACAGAGAGTAAGGGGATGGGGGGCAAGCCTGGAAAAGGGGTCAGATCATGGAGGGTCTGAACACCACGGTAAGGAGTGTGGCCTTTCTTCTGTCAACCACAGCAGGTGTAGGCTCAAGAACAGGCAGTGAACTTGCCCACTTGGCAGAGCTTGGCTCTGGCCTCTGAGCAGAGGGGAAGGGAAAGGGGAAGACTGGGAGCTGCAGCAGCCCAGGAGAGGCCATTATAAGACTCAAGGTGAACAGGGACAGGGCCCTGGACTAGGTTAATGGGGTCAGCCAAAAGAGAGGAGGAGCCGGGTTCTGGAGCCCCCTCAGGCTGTTCTTAGAGCGTAACACAGCTGACCGAGTGAGGATGGCTTTCTCTCCCAAAGGCGATTGGACTTTCAGCCTCCAATCCTGCGCTCCAGTGTGATTTACTAAGAAAATTCAATAGTCTCTGACTGGGTTTTACTGAGTAAAGGTAACATCCGAAGAGGCCAGCCCACCCCAGTCTGTCTGACCTCTTTAGGGGGAATTTGAAGTGCAGTCAGAGATGATGGAGAAAACTGAGTCATGTCTCCTTACTCTGTGTTTCCTCATGGGGAAAGTCCGCTGCCGGCTCGACCTCTTGTGATGACTCATTCTATTCCATACGATGAACATCTGATTTTCTAAGACCTTCAGCTTCATTTCACTGAACATAAGCCGTTCAAGGACCTTGTCCTGGAGGGCAAAGCAGGCGTGCAATCTCTCGACTTCTTTCGTGTTCAAGACGTGGCTGTTGGGTTTGACTTCAGGAGGCTTTGGTTTCTCTGCCTCTTCCTAGACTCCCCACACCCCAAAAAAGGAAACGTTGGTTAATAGTGATTTACAAACAGCCCGTTAATCAGTCCACACAAGCAGCCTTCAAGGAGAGCTTCTTTGCCACATCTTGTGGGTGAGAGAGTTGGGGTCCAGTGAGGAAAGGTCCTCTTCTCAGTTTGGGAGCCCCTGAACTCCTAGGACCCATACTTGCCTTTGGTTCCTAGGAATAAATGAAATGGTCTGCTCATCTGTACCCACAGGGGACAGAAAGCACTTAACCAAGATATAGCTGTCTCCTGGAGAGTGTGTTTCTCCCAGTGTGCCTGAGACTGTTGTCAGGCCTCATAAAAATCACCACCTGCCAACTTTTCCTGTGGTCTCAGGACACTCTCTGATCTCTGTAATCCTCATCTTTCTCTATGCCATTAATAATACTTTTTTTTTTTCCGTTTTGGAATCAGCTACAAGTTCCTCATCGTTAAAACCATTTTAAATATTTCAGGCATGCAGGGGCACTTGGGTGGCTCAGTTAGTTAAGCATCTGCCTTCAGCTCAGGTCGTCCTGGGATCGAGTCCCGCATCAGGCTCCCTGCTCGGCGGGGAGCCTGCTTCTCCCTCCCCCTCTGCCTGCCGCTACCCCTGCTTGTGTGCAGTCTCTCTCTGTGTGTGTCAAATAAATAAATAAAAATCTTAAAAAAATTAATTTCAGGGGCACCTGGGTGGCTCAGTGGGTGAAGCCTCTGCCTTCAGCTCTGGTCATGGTCTCGGGGTCCTGGGATCAAGTCCCGAGTGGGGCTCTCTGCTCAGCGGGGAGCCTGCTTCCCCCACCCTCTCTGCCTGCCTCTCTGCCTACTTGTGATCTCTCTCTCTCTGTCAAATAAATAAAAATTAAAAATCTTTAAATAAATTAATTTCAGACATGCAAAAAAAGGTGACTATTACAGCAAATACCCACATTCCCATACCAGTATGAGAAATAAAATATGACAAATGTAACTGGAGTCCCCTGTGGGTCCTTCTCATAGAGTTCCCTCTCTCTCTGAACCTCATCTCAACGGCAATCCCGAACTCAGAAGTTATTTTTCCCATATATTTCTTTACAATAGTTGTTCTCAGTAGGAGGCTCTTTTGCCTCCCCCACTGGACATTTGGCAATGTCTGACATTGTTGGTTGTCACAATAGGGGGGCCGGGAGGTGCTCTTAGCATCTGTGGGTAGAAGCTAAGGATGTCACTAAACATGGTATAATCCACAGGACAGGCCCTCACAATCAAGAATTATCTCACTCAAAATATCAAACGCCTAGAGGTGGAGAAATCCAACCTTTATCTATTTTCCCTATGCACAGGCATCCACAGACAAGGCGGTGTATGGTCTCATGTGCTTTTTTAACTTTCCATAAAAGGTGTACCAATCTGCGTACATTTCCATGGTCTTCCTTAAGCCATTCTAGAGATGCATCTATGTTCCGCAGGTATCTTTAGTTCATCCATTTAAAATTTTTCCACTTTAAAGTAATGGTTACTGTTGCCAAACCATGTTGACGTCAGACATGAAGTAGGAGAGTCTGGGATGGTCCCCCATTTTTTTAACAAGTTTTTTTCTCTTTGTTTTCTTTCTATTGAAGTATGACTAGTATACAGTGTATACTAATTGTTGTATACTCGGGTATACAACATGGTGATTCTATGACTGTATAAATACATTTTTCAGTGCTCATCAAGATAAGTGTACTCTTAACCCCCTTTACATATTTCATTCATTTCCCACCTACCTCCCCCCTGGCAACCACCAGTTCTTTGTTTTGTTTTGCTTTTCATCTAGGGATGGTCTCTGTTTCACAGCCCAGGCAACTGACGCCTTGTAAAAAAAAAAGTGATTTGTCCTCCATCCCCCAAGTGGGAGTTGTAGAACAGGGGCTTAGACCCAGAGCTGTGGATATTTCAGTCCTGCCCCCATTATCCTGACATCTTCCCTGTCCCCCATCCCCCCAGTCTAGCTGTAAATATCCCATCATCCTTAGCTGAAGCTAAGGCCCCTTTTGCTCACCTTCGGGGGCTCTGGGGGAGTGGGCTTGAGTTCATGCTTGACCATCCAGTTGCTAAGCAACAGCAGAAGGAATAGGAAGCCAAACAAGGCTGGCTTATAGCCTATCAGCCAAGCCACCAGTGCTCCTACGGTGCCTGAGGAAGCAAGTATCCCATGGAGATACCTAAAAAGAGACATTATTTCCCCCAGCATTATGGTTTGGAGGCACCCAGGCCCCAAGACCCTGCCTTGGTGACCCCTCTAGGACAGTTGCCCTCCATGACAGGAGCTGTGGCTGCTCCCTCCTCTGAGTCATAACCAGCCGCCCTGCTGCCGCGTAATAATAATATTAACTACTCCTTTGTCTTAAGCAGCCACTATGTGCCAGACTTTGACAGGCAGTTTGTAAGCAACATCTCATGATGTCCTCATAACAGCCAGGTGATGTCGGCTAGAGTGATACCTCATTTATTCAACAGTACTTCTGGGCCTCGCCCCTGGGAATAAAATGGTCAGCAGCCCAGAGCCTTTACCCTCATTGTGAGGGAGACTATGAAGAAAAACTACCCAAGATCTGGAAATAAGACGAAGAGATTACTCCAAGCCTGTCTATGCAGTCATATTAGAATATTGTCCAGTTGGTCCTCTGATGCTTTAGGGGAAGGTAACTTTGACAGTACTGTTTAATATTGGATAGAGTCCTGACTCTGTGAAGTCAGATGTTACCTTTGTAAAAGTTGGATAAGTCGCTCTAGCAATTACACTTCGGGATATAGATCTAAAATAATTGAAAGCTGGATCTTTTTATTTTCTTTTCTTTTTTTTAAGATTTTACATTTTATTTGACAGAGAGTGAGCACAAGTGGGGGTGGGGGTGGTGAGGAAGAGGGAGATGTGGTCTCTCTGCTGAACAGAGAATCCAATATGGGGCTTAATCCCAAGACCCTGGGATCATGACCTGAGCCAAAGGCAGAGGCCTAACCCACTGAGCCACCCAGGCACCCCAAAAGCTGGATCTTAAAGAGCTATTTGCACACCCATGTTCATAACAGCATTGTTCACAATAGCTAGAAGGTAGAAGCAACCCCAAAATCCAACAACAGATGAATGGATAAACAAAATGTGTGTGCACAGACGATGAAATTGTTCATCCTTAAAAAGGAAGGAAATTCAGAAAACCCTGAGGATGTTGCCATGTTCTCTTCTCCCATCCACCGTCCAACGTAGAACTGCTGCCTAGATGCAGATTTTCATGAAAACCCTTATGGGAAAGACCATCACTCTCGAGGCTGAACCCTCAAATACAATAGAAAATACAAAGGCCGGGGGGCACCTGGGTGGTTCAGTGGTTAAAGCCTCTGCCTTCGGCTCAGGTCATGATCTCAGGATCCTGGGATCGAGTCCCACATCGGGCTCTCTGCTCAGCAGGGAGCCTGCTTCCCTCTCCCTCTCTCTCTGCCTGCCTCTCTGCCTACTTGTGATCTGTCAAATTAAAAAAAAAAAAAAAGAAAGAAAGAAAGAAAATACAAAGGCCGAGAACCAGGTGAAGGAAGGAATTCTTCCCGATCCGCAGAGGCTGGTTCTCACTGGGAAGCACCTGGAAGGTGGACATACTATGTCTGACTACGATGTTCGAAAGGAGTCCACTCTTCATCTTGTGTTGAGACTTTGTGGTGGGACAAAGAAAACACAGAAGTCTTAGACCACGCCCAAGAAGAATAAGCATAAGAGAAAGAAGATTAAGCCAGCCATCCTGAAATACTATCTCTGAGGTAAATGAGAAGGGCTACATCCGTCACCTTTGCTGGGTGTGCCCTTCAAATGAATGGGACGCTGGTGTTCTTATGGCTAGCACTTTAACAGATGTTATTGTAGCAAATGTCTGACCTACCGCTTCGACAGACCAGAGTACACGTAATTGTGTACGGGTTGAAAAAAAGACATGAACTAACATTAAAAAAAAAAAAAAAAGAGGAAGATCGCCTGGGTGGCTCAGTGGGTGAAGCCTCTGCCTTCGGCTCAGGTCGTGATCCCAGAGTCTTGGGATCAAGCCCCGCATAGGGCTCTCCGCTCAGCGGGGAGCTTGCTTCCCCTTCTCTCTCTGCCTGCCTCTCTGCCTACTTGTGATCTCTCCCTCTCTGTCAAATAAATACATAAAATCTTTAAAAAAAAAAAAAAAGAAGGAAAGTCTGACACATGCTACAACATGGGTTAACTTTGAGGCGATTATGCTCAGTGAAAGCAGCCAGTCACAAAAACACAAAAGTCATCTGACTCCGCTTAAGTGAGATACCCAGAGTAGTTAAAGTTATAGAGACAGAAAGTAGCATGGTGTTTGCCAGGAGCTAGGAGGCAGGGAGAAATGATGAGTCATGGTTTAATGGGCACAGACTTTTATTATAAGATGAGAGTTCTGGAGATTGTACAACCATGAGAATGTAATTAACTGCAGTGAACTATACACTTAAAAATGGTTAAGGTGATAAATTTTATATTATATTTCTTTTACCACAAAAATTTTAAAATGGGTTAAGTTGCAAATGATTTGTTGTTGTTGTTGTTGTTGTTTTTGGAAATAGAGGCAAATGAGTTGTGTCTGATAGAAAGATAACCTCAAACTCTACAGTTTTATGTCCTTGGAAGACATTGAAACCATTTGTTTCTTATTTAACTTTGCAATTTTATTCCAGCATTGTTTTCCACTGACTAGTGACTATATATCAGATTTTCATGTTTTCCTTTGAACCAGAATTGTCATCTTTCTGATTTTCTCAATAATGAGTTAAATAAATCTTTGACATATGCTCACTATTTTGTATGAGAGTTCTTCATGTTGAAGTGTCAATTTTAATGGCTATGATATTCTAATATATTCAATTAGTGGCCATTGTTGGGCCTTTAAGTTAATTCTTCTTTATTGCTATTATATATAATTTGAGGTAAACAGTACTAAAGTTAAATCTTTGTACACATACTTAAATAGTTTCCTAGAATATCCTCTGGAAAGTGGAATTGCTGGATTAAAAGATGTACATATTTTAAAAATCTAATCTTAAGTTTTATCAAATTTTTAAATGCACAATCAGATCTACAGGGTTTGAAACAAACAATCTTTGCTCTCTATCTGTCCCTTTCCATCCTCAAGTTATATGACCCAGACAACTCATTCCAGCTTTTTAATTGTTTCTTCTGGTATTTATCTTGATATATCTAAATTGTATGCTTGTACTGTTAGCTCTTGATTTTTCAATTTTGATGTTATATATTATCTTTTTATGATGGAAGATGAGAATTTAGCTCCCATGCAGAATCTCCCCCATTCCCATTTCGTCTCTGATTCTGTAAACCCCTCTCATTCCTCTCCTCCACACACCTTCTCTTTCCCCCATCCTCTCAGTATAATTCTATCGATTTGGTTAAAACAATATTAATCTTTATGTTATTATGGCTATGTCAGTGTAGTTCATAGTGAGCCATATGTTGACTATGATTACATTTTTTTTCTTGCACAGCTTCTAGATTTCCTGGACTTAATTGTCTCCTTTTTCCTTTTTGCCTAGTATAAAAAAAAATCAACTTAATTGACATAAAATTGGCATAAAGTAAAAATATGAAAATATTTTACGTGTACAGTACAGTGAATTTTGACTAACATGTACACCACCTAATCAAGATTTAAAAAAAAAAATTTCCATCAACCCCAGCAAATTCCCTCCTGTTTTGCAGTCAGCCCTCACTCTCATCCCAAGTGATCACTGATTGGGGATTCTATCACTAGAGATTAGTTTTACCAGTTCTTGAAGTTCATGTAAATGGGATAATTTTTTGCAAAATTACAGTTTGAAGGGGTGCCTGGGTGGTTCAGCCAGGAAAGCATGTGACTCTTGAGTTCGACCCCACGTTGGGTGTAGAGATTACTTAAAAAAAAAAACAACAACCCTTTTTTAAAAAAGAGAATTATAGCTTGAAGAGAGAGATATATACAAAAGCAATTATAGTTGTGTGTAATAAGTAGAAACAAGCTTGAAGAACACAAGTTGTTCCAGTGTTGGGTCACTAAAGGAGTCTTGGAGGAATTAAAAAAACAAACCACCATCACCATCTGCAGCACTAGGAAGAATTAACCTGGAATAGAAAGACGTGTTATGTATGGAAGACAGGGAGTGCTAATGGGAAGGAGGTCCAGACAGAAAGAAGCGCAGGAACACGGCCCCGGAGGCAACAGCAATCCAGTTCGGACTCAAGCGTGGATTCCTAACTTCTGTCCATTTTATTACCACGAAATGCATTTGCTCTCCAAGATTTCCCCAGTGCAAGCAGGACAATTATGAAACAATAAGATGACGTCCCAGTTACGGTTCAATGTTTTCCACTCACTAAACTGTAAACTCTTTGAAAGAAAAACTTCATAATTAAACCCTTGTCACTTAGTAAGCATTAATATTGGTCGAACTGACGAATGAATGAAAGAACGAACGAACGAATTCACGGGTGTATGCAAGTCCCTGGAAGAAATGGTCGCCTTCGGAGGTACAATATGGCCCAGAAGCCCCAGGACCGGGAAGGTGCTGCGGCCGACTCCAAAGGCCAAGGCGACGCTCTAGGAGAGCATTGTGCTCCGTGCGGTGGTGTCGCTCTAGCCGCGAGGGCGCCGCTCTATGGCAGCCGGGGAAGGCGGGGCGGTGGGCGTCCCGGGCCTTTTTGTCCCGACGCGGCTGGAGCGCGCTCAGCGCGTGCGTACACGGCGGCGGTTGGCAGCGAGCTCCCGTGTGAAGTGAGGCAAGGCGAGGCGCCTCCGGACCCACGGACCGACAGACCGAGCGGCCCCTCCGGCCGTCGGCGGCCAGGCGGCCAGAGATGTTGTCTGGGAAGAAGGCCGCGGCGGCGGCGGCGGCGGCGGCAGCCGCGGCGGCGGCCGGGACTGAGGCCGGCCCCGGGGCAGCGGGCGGCGCGGAGAACGGCTCCGAGGTGGCCGCGCCGCCCGCGGGCCTGTCGGGCCCTGCCGAGGCCGGCCCGGGGGTGGCCGGGGAGCGCACTCCCCGCAAGAAAGAGCCTCCGCGGGCCTCGCCCCCCGGGGGCCTGGCGGAGCCGCCGGGGTCCGCCGGGCCTCAAGCCGGGCCTACCGTCGTGCCTGGATCTGCGACCCCCATGGAAACGGGAATCGCGGAGACTCCGGAGGGGCGACGGACCAGCCGGCGCAAGCGAGCGAAGGTGAGCGGCGACCCCGTACCGCGCGCCTTAGCCCCGGGTGCCCGGCTCCCTCGAGGTTGCCAGCCCCGGCCACCCACACCTCCCCAGCCCGTCGGGTCTCCACCGCACCTCCGCACCAGCTGGGTGGGTGGGTGTGTGGGGTGAGGGAGGCGGAGGGCTCGCGCCGGCTGAATGCGCTCTTTGTGCGGGGACCCGGGCGTCTCGGGAAAGGGGCGCCGATGGGAGGGGTGGGAGACTCCTTACATCTGTACACCTTTTCTTCTCTGGGCTGGGAAACATGGCTCCCTGACGTGGAGTTCTGGCTGGCGTCGCTGGAGACAGGCACGGCTTGTTTGTCCGCAGATGTGTCTGGAGGCCCCCGGGCAGTGTTTAAGGAGTTTTCGGCTGGGCGCGCGTTGAGGCTGTGGGGTAATGCTAAAGAGATGACTTTAGCTATGGAGACGGAAAATATTTTTTTTTTTTTAAAGGCCTGCTGTGCGCTAGTTTTCCTCTTTTTATTCTCTCAACGATCTTTTGACATAGAATATTTACAGATTGAGGAAGCTGATGAAGAGAGCTAATGCCCGCTAGTGAAGGTGCAAAAAGATATGGAAAGAAAAAGACTTGTCACTCGAACAGCGTATACAGACAACAGCTGCCTCACATCTCCCGGCGCCAGATGCTGTGTTCAGGGCGTCACTAACATTTTATTTTTGCCAAACACCAGTGGGCAGGTATTGTTAGCCCCGCTTTAGGAAGTGAGGAAGCAGAGGCACACGGTGGAAGCAACTTGCCCAAAGTCGCAGAACGAAGTCAGTGGTGGAACTGGAATCTAGGCTTAAGTTGTGAGAAGGTAGCCTCGGCCTCAGACAAAGGACCACATGGAACACCAGCTGTGCAGGGCCCTAAGGCAGAACTAGGGCATGGACTTTTTAGACTTGGGTGTTTTCTGGAGATTTATACTTTTAAAATAAATACTGAACATCATGCAATTCATATCGCTTATGCATATAACAAGCTTTCTGTCTGTATGTAATTTTTAAATGGATATGTCAAGTCTGTGTGCGAAGCACTTCGTGAGAAGAGCATTAGCCAGACTGAGCCCTCAGATTCAACTGCCCACTGGAGACATCTCTCCAGGAATAAAAACCCTTTGCTAAAAAAAGGAAAGGCTCTGGGGGGCTTTTATCAACGCATGGGTTAGAAAAGACAGGTTGGAGACTCCCAACTCTCAGAAATGAAATAGAGGGCAGAAACCCAAGGGTTTTCTTTTCCATTCTTTTTTTTTTCTTTTTTCTTTTTTTTAAGATTTTATTTATTTATTTGACAAAGAGAGAGAGATCACAAGTACACAGAGAGGGAGGGGGAAGGAGGCTCCCTGCTGAGCAGAGAGCCAATGCTTGATCCCAGGACCCTGAGATCACGACAGGAGCCAAAGACAGAGGTTTAACCCACTGAGCCACCCATGAAAAGGGTTTTCATTTTACTATTTTTTTAAAGATTTTATTTATTTATTTGACAGACAGAGATCACAAGTAGGCAGAGAGGCAGGCAGAAAGAGAGGAAGCAGGCTCCCTGCCAAGCAGAGAGCCCAATGTGGGGCTCGAACCCAGGACCCTGGGATCATGACCTGAGCCGAAGGCAGAGGCTTTAACCCACTGAGCCACCCAGGCACCCTCATTTTATATTTTAATAGGAAATATGGCCAGAAACCATGTGATAAGATTTTTCTTTTTCTTTTTCTTTTTTTTTTTTTTTTTGTGAATGATTTTTTTAAAGATTTTATTTATTTACAAGGAGGCAGAGGGAGGGGAAGGGAAGCAGACTCCCTGCTGAGCAGACAGGATGTGGGGCTCGATCCCAGGACCCCGGGACCATGCCTGAGCCCAGGGCAGAGGCTTTAACCCACTGAGCCACCCAGGCACCCCTTTTTTGTTGTTTTTTGTTTATTTATTTGACAGAGATCACAAGTAGGCAGAGAGAGAAGGGGAAGCAGGCTCCCCGCCAAGCAGAGAGCCTGATGCGGGGCTCCATCCCAGGACCCCGGGACCATGACCTGAGCTGAAGGCAGAGGCTTTAACCCACTGAGCCGCCCAGGCGCCCCTATCATGTGCCCTCTTTAATGCCCGTCACCCAGTTATCCTGTCCCCCACCCTTTTTAAAAAAAGATTTTATTTGTTTGAGAGAGAGAGAAAGAGCATGGGAGGGCCCTAGGGAGAGGGATAAGTAGCCTCCCTGCTGAGCAGGGATCCTGGTGGAGGGTTGGATCCCAGAACCCCAGGATTATGACCTGAGCTGAAAGCAGATGCTTAACGACTGAGCCACCCAGGCGCCCTGATACTTTTTTATTATAGCCATTCTAGTGGATATGAAGTGGTATCTCATGATGGTTTTGATATGCATTTCCCTAATGACTGATGATACTGAACATCTTTTCTTATGCTTATTGGTCATTAGTTGTATATCTGTGATGAAATGTCTGTTCAGATCCTTGGCTTGTTTTTAAATTGGGTTGTATTTTTATATGGTGATTATGAAAGCTTTTTATTTTGATGTCCAGTTTATTTATTTTTCTTTTGTTCCTTTTGCTTCCGGGGTTATATCCAAGAAACCATTGTTTAATCTCATGTCATGAAGATCTGCTTCCATGTTTTCTCCTAAGAGTTTAGGTTTATGGATCTATGATCATTTTGGAATTAATTTTTGTATATGGTATGAAGTAGGAGTTCAACTGCATTCTTTTTCATGTGGATATCCCCTTGTCCCAGCACATTTTATTGAAGACTTTTCTCTCCCCCTTTGAATGGTTGGCACCCTCATTGGTTGGCCATAAATGTAAAGGTTTATTTCTGGACCATCATTGCTGTCCCATTGATCTGTATTTTTGTTCTTATGCCAGTACCACATTGTCCTGATTACTGTGACTTTGTGTAATAAGTTTTTTGTGTGTGTGTGTGAAATAGTAAGTTTTTTCTTTGTGAAATCAGGAAGTTTGATTTCTTCAACTTTGCTCTTTTTTCAAGATTATTTTTTATATTCTGTGACCCTTATATTTCCACATGTATTTTAGAATCCGTTTATCAGTTTCTGAAAAAAAGGCAACTGATACTCTGATTGGGATTGCCTTGAATCTGTAGATCAATTTGGGACATAGCATAAGATTTCTGTCTTTATAATTTTCCTGTGTTTAATTCCTGTTACACTGTTTTTCCATTGTGATTAGCTCTGAAACTCTAAAGAGAAAAGTGGGTTACCTGTTTATTTGGGGGAGCAACTAGGAAGTTAGGTACTAGGGAAACTGATCTATTCCTGGCCTCTCTTGGGAGCCAGAGGAAACAGACCTCAAGGAATAGAGTATGCATTAAAAGAGGAAAAAGCAAGCTGAGTCCAGTATAGACTGGCCTTGCCTCAAGAGTTCTGAGGTATATGCAGGGGGGGTTTATCTGTACGTAGAAATGTAGATTCAATAGGGGACATAGATACAGATGTTATATATATAGTTTTGTAACTAAAACAAGGTTCAGGGTATTGGAAGGGGTCCATGCAGTTGGGAGGTCCCTAAAGGTTAAGTTTCATTAGTCCAGCATATAGTCATCTCTGACTGTGTATGCTAGTATTATGGCAAATATTTAAGGTTTGGATTTGTTAAGTTGGGTTGGGATTTTAGTTAGGAACTTTAGGGTTGGGACTTCAGGAATGGTGGCCTTCAACTGGGCCTTGAAAAAGCACAGAGTTTAGAAAAATATTCGGAAAAGGAGTTAATTTTTCTCCTTATGATTCATTTTCCTCAGGGAAGTAAACTGTACCTTGTAAGGTTTTTAGGTTTAGATATAATGTAAACAAAGCACTTATTATGGTGTCTGGCTTAGAGTAAGATGCCCAGTAATTAAGTACTACCAGTGGAGAAAGGTCGTGAAACATGCTTAATATATTCTGTGGTTTGAGAAGCAGCAGGGAGTCCAGAATGGACAGTTGAACATTGGGAACAAGGGGCAAATGAATTTAATTGAAAATGACATTTTTCTAGGAGCAAGATAAACTGGAGGGATCAGTAGTATTAGGTTGTAGAGTCATGTCCAGGTTATAGAGAGAGCCAATCACTAAACCTGTGCTAGTCAATTTGGTAACCAGTAGCCCATGTTACTAGTATGACTGAGGAAACGGAGTTTTTCTTTTAAACTTGAATCACATGGCTAAGTGCTCAATAGCCACATGTGGCTGCTGCTGCCATATTGGAGGCACAGATCCAAACGTTGCCATTATCACAGAAAATGGTATCAGACAGCACCGTGCTAGGCTGAGAAGCGCAGACCTTAAGTGCTGTGACAGTTCAGAGAAAGAAAAGATAGTATTTGCAAGTTTGGAATAGTTAGGAAATAATTTGCAGAGGGGATGAGCTTTGAATTCTGGCATTGGATTAACAGAAGCAGGTGGGAATCCATAGAACAACATTGAGGACTTTTTGACTAGTGTGTTAGAAAATGGCTAAAAGTAAGTTCATCTGGTTAGAGCCAGAAAGTTTCTATGCTGGTTCGAAAAATTTGGCATTCACCTTTAAACTATCTAAAAATATCACATGTTTGGGAAATCAGTATGGCAGTTGTGCCCTAGGTGACTTAAAAGGAAGAAAGATTAAAAAGACTGGAGCCTTAAGATGATTGGAAAGTGAATGAAGCATTGTGGCAAGGGTGAGGAAGAGAAGGGAGAGACTAGAAGTGTAAATTTCAGAGTCCTCTGACTTACATCTGCCTGTCGGACATCTTTATGTCCTTGGTTGTAAGTAGTTGTAGAACCTCCAAAGTCTTCGAGGATTTTACTTAGGGATGAGAGGGCCTCAGTACTTTGTGAGTATTGCTTTTCTCAGGGGAATAGTTTTTAATTTTTTAGAGTTTGTAAGATTCTTTCAGATGGTTTTTTATTAAGTAGAGAAACTCTTTTTTTTTTTTTTTTTACAAAATAAAACTTTATCCAAAATCAAGTAGTATTTGCCTGTTTTATATTAAGAAGTTTTTTAAAATTTAATTTAATTTTTATTTATTTTTTTTAAAGATTTTATTTATTTGACAGAGAGAGTGAGAGAGCACAAGCAGGGTGAGCAGCAGCAGGAGAAGGAGAAGCAGACTCCCTGCTTGGTGGGGAGTCTGATGCAGGGCTCCATCCCAGGACCCTGGGATTATAACCTGAGTCGAAGGCAGATGCTTAATCAACTGGGCCACCCAGACACCCCTATATTAAGAAGTTTAATTTTATAACCTTTATTTTAGTTGTCAGTCTTTGAGAAAATGAGGCTTTTCTTATATATAGAGAGATCCCCAAATTTGACAATGGAGATTAAGCATTATTGTTGCCGTCTTATTTTGGTCTCAGAATCCAGTTTTATTATTTCAGTTGTTTATGAAGTATTGTGAAGACCCAGTGCTTGATAAGATCCCATGATTGATAAGTAGTGCAAATGGTTGTTTTTTTAGCTTGTCTTGTCATCTCCGGACACTGTCTTGGTCGAACAGATTTGCAGAAGAAATTTCACTGTTAGGTCTACCCCAGATTTGTTACCCAGGCATTACGAGTTCCTGTGTTTATTGTTGGTCCCCAAAGGATTATGGTTTGGTGTAACACATATGAATGTGTATTTAAATGAAATCCTGAAGAGTCCGAGGGTTCTGTGAAACACAGATTTTTTTTCCTTGTTACTGCTGTTTTTAAATACTACTATAGATATTTTTGCTCCTACTTCCCTACTTCTAGGTGTTTTTCTGATCTCTTTCTTTGCCTGAAAACTAAGAACTCTGTATTCCTTCTTAGCAGCTACTACTTCACGAAAAGGTTGGGGTAAACAATGTTAAAAAGAGTGTTTTTGCTGCACAACTTTAATAGCTTTAATAGCTTTTTCAGTAGCTTTAATGGGCATTGTGATTGTCCGAGAGGGGTCCTGCAGTGTTTCCCAGACTTGATCGTGGGTTTTCCTTCAAAGGGTATACAGTCCTGTGGAACCTCCTTTGGAAAGAGCTGAACTACTGCAGTAGAAAGGATCTTACATTATTTCAGAATTTGCACATTGCCCAGTTCCACGATAGGCATTTGTTAAGTGATTATTGATTAAATGGATGAGATTGATGAACAGAGGCTTAAAGGGCCAAATCTTTGGGGGTAGGGAAGGGGTCAAGCACTGTTGAGGGCTAAAAGAAGGGAAACTGCATACTCATGTAACATGTATTACATTTTCTGACCCCTCTCCCTCTTTGAAACTTTTCCCTCCTTGCAGCTTTTTTGCCTGTTGTCCTGAGGTGTGTTCTTACAGTGTATCTCAGTCAAGTAGGGTGAAGTTTAGTATCGAATTTCTAGAGGTTTTATTGTAAAGTCTCTCGATTTACCTGATAAGGACCAATAGTTTTTAACTAGAATTTCAGCTTATTAAGGGCACGGAGACTTTCATTCATAATTGTTTTCTCTGTTATGGCCATGTACTCAGTGTTCTGTATTTGATAGATGAAACTATTATTCATGTGTTATAAATAAGAATCTTAGAGAATGGATCAGAACTGTTTAACTGTTTAATTTATCCTTAATTTTTTGTTTCCATTTCTGACACAATCCGTGTTACCACCCCTAGCCACCCACTCCCCTGCCTGACTGTATTCATGTCATTGAAAGAAAGAAAGTAAGGAGGGAGGGAGGGAAGAAAGAAAGAAAAGAAAAGAAAGAGGCAAATATAAAAGCCGGCCATATGGAGCTATTTCAAAGATATTTCAAAAATTAAAGTAGATTACACTTGTAATCTGCGGGACTATTAATTTCAGAAACCAAGTAAATTAGGTACATTACATGTGGAAACCATAATGTCTTTGCTCTGTCTCCAGATCGAATGAACTTTTATTTCATTCATTTTATTGTTTCATTGAATCTGAAATAGAGAGTGGTTGTTGCTCTGGCTTCCTGGAATCTTTCTAGGGTAGGAGTTACAGTGACAGTTAGTGTTCTAAGGTTGATGACTATTTGTCATACCATATTATACATTCAGGTCCATTATAATCTTCCCTATCTTAAGTTGCTTTATCCCCAATAAGACAATCGCCAAGATTGTTTCCTCTTTATACTTATTACCTAGTTCTCTCCTTTTATAATCAGAGTGTGAATTAGTAGTAAGACCTGTGGTCTCCATTTCTGCTTCACTTAATTTGTTGTAGTAAAGATTCTTTGCTTTCATCATTCAACTCTCTTAGGTCACCAGTTATTTTTTAAGCAAATGTACTTTTTCGTAGTTTTAATTTGGCTGCTGCCATTTGCAGTTTTTATTAACTGCCATTTCTCCCCATTTGGTTTCAGGGATTTTGCTGTTCTACCATTCAGTAGTAGAAGTACAGGCCTGGCCTGCCTGACAGTCTTTTGTTATTTTGGTTAACTGTTTTTTTTTTGTTTTTTTTTTTTAAGATTTTATTTATTTATTTGACAGAGATCACAAGTAGGCAGGGGGAACCAGGCTTCCTGCTGAGCAGAGAGCCTGATGCAGGGCTCGATCCCAGGACCCTGAGATCATGACCTCAGCTGAAGGCAGAGGCTTTAACCCACTGAGCCACCCAGGCACCCCTAGTTAACTGTATTTTTATCTCAGGGTTATTTTAGTCTTTGTAGAAACTTCAGTATGTGAATATGATGTATACATACATGCGAATACATAAGCACATACAAACATACCTGTATATACACACACATATTTTAAAGAGTTCTCAGGAGTTGTAGAGAGCCTCAGATTCATCTAAATGTCAGTACTGTGATGTAAAATTGATAGATTAAGCTAAATCTGAACTAACACGAGATTGTTTCATGAGAGATTTTAGGGATTTGGCTTTGTTTTGTTAGGTTTGTTTATTTATTTATTTATGTAATCTCTACACCCAGCATGGGCTACTCACGAACTCATGACCCTAAGATCAGGAGTCATGTGCTCTTGCGACTGAGCCAGCCAGGTACTCCCGAGATTCTGTTTTAATAGCTACCTATTATGAACTAGCTTGTTCCTTGTTATATGCTTATTTCCCTTAAAATTTGAAGTTAAAAGGCAGTTCACATTCACTGATGGCTCCAAATTGAGTCCCTGGGTTTAGATCTTCACTGTATTTAGCTTTCCCTGGTGTAATCTCCATATAGGTAGAGTACAGAGAGATGGATGAAAGCTTGGCCAACCTCTCAGAAGATGAGTATTATTCAGAAGAAGAGAGAAATGCTAAAGCAGAGAAAGAAAAGAAGCTTCCCCCACCACCCCCTCAAGCCCCACCTGAGGAAGAAAACGAAAGTGAGCCTGAAGAACCATCTGGTGAGTTACAGTAACCAACTAGTTTTGTTTTATCTTGGAAATAAGAATAAACGGATTAATTCCTATTCTGCAGCGTTGTTTATGTCTTTATCTTCGGTTTATAGTCTGTTGACCGTGTGTGTCTGTAGTGTATGTATGTGTGTATTTTTACACCTACAGTTGCATACATATACAGTGGTACTGACATTTTGTGTGTGTGTACACATGTAGAAGGAAAGTAAAAGATGGGGATGGAAGGATAGTGACAGTATAAGGCACTTGGAAGTTGGAGAAATAAACAATTCGAGAAAACATACAGAAAGCCAATCTAAAGACCAAACCCCTCAGATTTATCTCTGATTCAGAATTTGTAGATTATTCTGGTCAAGTTATGCATTTACCACATAGTTAGATACTTTCTGATAAAACCTTCAGAGTGGGGATCAGTTTTGAGAACAATTTCCTGGTGAACAAATGTTAAAATACATTATAAAAAAATAAAATACATTATAAAGTCGAGAAGAAAAGGACTAAGTGGCTTTTCAAGTGGCCATTCAAAGGAAAGGTAGAAGAAAAAGTTATGAAGAGATTCTAAACTGAGTCTTCCTATGACAGTGGAAGGATTCTTGGAGACTGTGGTACTGGTTTTAGAGCTTCAAACATCTTCGAAGAATTCTCACTAACATCCCCCGAGACTGAGTCCTACTGAGGATACCCAGACCAAGTAGGGGTGGTACCCTTCTGGTTTGGAGAGACCAAGCAAAAGCAGAATCTTTTTTTTTTTTTTTTTTAAATAAACATATAATATATTTTTATCCCCAGGGGTACAGGTCTGTGAATCGCCAGGTTTACACACTTCACAGCACTCACCATAGCACATACCCTCCCCAATGTCCATAACCCCACCCCCCTTCTCCCAACCACAAAAGCAGAATCTTAATTAATTTTTCATATCTTCTGTCCTTAATGGCATTTCATTAACTTCTTGATTTTGAATTTTTACTGAGTTCTTCTCCTTAACATTCTTTTTGTATTTCTAATAGCTCCAGGCTCATTTATCTCTCTAATTCTTCTAGTCCTGCATCTTTTAAAAACAAAATGTTTGTTTCAGATCCTGTCTGCTGTGTCTTGCATGACTTTCATAGGTACCCAAATAGAGACATATTTAATTTGAGAAATTTTATCTTTTGTTTTAGTTTTTGGGGGGGCAGTTCTCCCCTGTGATGTCATATAAATCACCAGATGTTATTATTTTTTAAAAAAAAGGATTCTTACTGATGTATCACTTGAGAGAATTGCAGGTCAGGTGTTAATTTATATTCAGATTTACAACTTACCAAACAGATTCTGGCCGAAACTCTCAAAAATTAAAATTTATAATTTCAGTAATTATTGTAAAATGTAATAAAAACATGGTTTGAAAACATTTAAACAAGATGATTAGATTCTGCGTTCAATTTATCTCAGGAATCAAGGGTTTTCTAAGAATAGTTTCCCTAAAACTTTGTTAAAACGACTTCTTGGGGAATTACTGGCAGTGATCTGTTACCTCTGGGACAAATGTCCCTGAGGCAAATGTAGTCTTCACACTGCAAAACACCACCTCTCTTTTTGTTGATTTTTTTTTTCTTTCTAGTCTTATATTTAGCTCTCATCCCTTCTTTCTGTCCTTGCCTTCAACTTCTCCCTTGATTCTCTATTCCTCTTTCTTCTGTATTCTGTGATTCTTGCCTTTCTCTTCTTCTTCTTTGCTGTGGACTTACTGATGAATAAGGTATATGGGGATAAGCCTTGATATCTGTCATAGTTCAAGAGGCTTCTGATTTCTTGGCTCTGAGTGTTCTTCAGTATGTGATCGGATAGTTTAGATGCTGCTCACCTTCTTGGTGTGTGGGTAGTTGTCAGTGTCCAGTGAACAACTAACTGACTTACACTTTCTTGTTCCTCTCAACTTTTTAAACCTGGTGTTGATACTTTCTTTTCCATGAAAAAGAAAAAGGTTTTTTATATATTTTTTTATATGTTTGTTTTTCTATTAATGTGGAATGTAGCGCTGTTGCTACAAGAAGTATCTTATTAAAGAGATTTAGGATTTGGGGAACCATCTTTATGCTATTATGTTGTTAAATTTTCATCCAGTGGTTTAAATAAGTTATCTTAGTATTTTGGGGGAAAGTTGAAGTTTAGACTATTTTCAGTGCTCAGAGATGTGTTGATAACAGCCAGAACTTGCAATATATTATTCGTGATTATGAAAATAAAGTTATTTTTCCTTTAAAACAATTTGAAATTTAAAAAAAGATTTCCAGGGTGAATTAGGGAAGTATTTTCCTCAGATAAGTCGTGGCAACCTACTGGCCTATTTAATTTAGAAATAAATTGGGCCCTATTAGTGAATCATAAAATACTGTCAAGTAAGTTCAGGTGTTTAAAAGCTGTCCAGGGTTTCTAAATCTCTTGTCTTATCAGAACCAGCTCTTTCACTTGAGCTTTCATTCAAAGATTGAATAGAACCATTGTCATATGGGTATCTTAAAATCTTTGAGAGAAGAGGTGGGTCTCATTCTTTTCCAAATATTTTTATCTTAATCATTTTAGGTAATAACGAGAAAGTTACTTTTTATATAAGTATAAAGATATAAAACCTTATGTAAGTAAGGTTTGAATACATTGCATTTTTACCAGTTTTTAAGTTTGCTTAGAAAATTTTGCTTGGCTTTCCACAATGTTATTCCTAAGAATAAAATTTTTTTTTTAGCGCTAGGTATTCTAAAGTCTGTTGGGTTAGACAGTATTATTACTGGGGAAGATTCCTTTAGGAGAATTCTGAGAGGAGGCCAGAAAGGAAGGTTGGAGCCTTTGTTACCAGGCTAAGGAATTTGAACTGTGTGTCCTTTAAACACTGGGAGGATCTGCTGGGGTAGCACTGAGGTATTTTGAGTGAGAGGCATTGTACCAAAATACTTTTTTGGAAAAAATGAATCTGATGTGGTCCCTAAGAGTGAACTAAAGGAGTAAAGAGACTGGCTTGGAGAGATGATTTAGGTTGTTTTGATAATCAAGTTTAGTGAATTCTGGTCAATGGAAAAATGTTCTCAGTATGAAAGTTGAATTTTTATGGTAACAAGATGTTTGGGTTTTTTGTTTGTTTGGATTTATGTAATTGGGAAGAAGTTTTGTTGTGGCTTAAAAATTATTTTTAGATTTATCTGTTTTTGATGATAACTGGATGTGGCCTGTAGTCTGTGGTAGTTATATGAGTAAATAATGTATTTTTCATACTAAGTATTGCTGCTTATATTTAAAATTAAAATGATTTGTTTTCCTTAACATTTCTGTGTATTTTTACATTTACTGTACACATCCAAATGTATTTGTTTTAACAAATGATGCATTTATTTGGTTTCCTAGTACTTCTTCTATTAAGATAAAAAGATAAAATTTTCTTAAAGTCATGCCAACTAAACCTGAAAAGTTTTTGGAATTGAGTGGTTATTAGTAGTGTCACAGAGTAGTGGGGCATATATAAAACAGAGTAAAAATCTCTGTTGGGTTTTACTGGTTTAGAATAATACCCCTGTTACAGTAACCTTCTGTTAGGGAATTGCTTTTTTTCCTTTCTTGGTTCAGTTGGTACCCTGTGTGCCATTGAGTCTTCAAAGAGGTTTTACATGTTAATGGTTTGCTAGCACTTAGCTTTTTTATTTTCATACAAAAACATTTTTTTTTCCCCACTCCGTTGCCTTACAATAGTTGAACATTTTCAGAAAAGTCTTAGTAGTTTCTGAATTTAAATTTTGTGTAGGATAGCTGTTTAGGAACTCTGGTTTGGAAAGATATCTGGGGTTAGAAGTAGCTTAATTGTGTAAAGCTTAAGACTTATGGAAACTTAGGGACGCCTGGGTGGCTCAATGGGTTAAGCCTCTGCCTTCCTCTCAGGTCATGATCTCAGGGTCCTGGGATTAAGCATGCAGAGCTCCCATTGGGCTCTCTGCTCAGCAGGGAGCTTGCTTCCCTCTCTCTTTCTGCCTGCCTCTCTATCTACTTGTGATCTCTTTCTGTCAGATAAATAAAATACTTAAAAAAAAAAAGACTTATGGAAACTTGCTTTAAAATAATAAAATGAAATTTGAAATGGGCTATTCAGATTCTTTTCTCAAGATTTCTTCAAGTTAATGAATTTCAGAGATATTTCAATTCAAGTTAATGAATTTCAGAGATATCAGAAGTATGTTTAAAAATACATACGTAAAAGCAGGTGCATGTGTCTCATGTACCATTTTTCTTTTTCTTTTTTTTTTTTAAGATTTTTATTTATTTATTTGACAGAGATCACAAGTAGGCAGAGAGGCAGGCAGAGAGAGAGGAGGAAGCAGGCTCCCTGTGAGCAGATCCCAGGATCCTGGGATCATGATCTGAGCCGAAGGCAGAGGCTTTAACCCACTGAGCCACTCAGGCGCCGCTCATGTACCATTTTTCTAAATCGGTGATGTGCTCTTTACTGTAATGATGCTCCATCAAATCATTGGTTAATTTTGTTAGATATGGTTATAGCTGATTGATGACAGCTCTGTATAATAATCTATTTTATTGATTCTATTGAATGATTGTAGGAAGAATCACTTCATCTCCTTGTTTATATTCTTTTAAGAATATATAAGAATTTTTTTTTTTTTTAAGATCTTATTTATTTATTTGACAGACAGGCAGGCGGGGGGGGGGGGGAAGCAGACTCCCTGCTGAGCAGATCCCAGGACCCTGAGATCATGACCTGAGTTGAAGGCAGAGGCTTAATCCACTGAGCCTGACCCCAAGAATATATAGGAATTCTTATAAGAATGTAAACAAAGGAAAGTACCTGGTCTCTGTTATGCATGGTAATTATGGATGTGTGTATGTGGTATGTGTGTTTGAAAGAGATGTAGACTGTTAGATTATAAAAATCGTTGATGTGAGAGATTGGCATGACCAAAAAAAATGGTGGTTTTTAATAATTTTGGGACCCTGTTCATGTAATACTTATACTGTAGGTTGAAAGAATATTTAAAAGCACATGAAAGGAGATGCAACATGAATTAGTAAAAGTCCAAATAACAGAAAATATACAAAATACGTGTGTATGGATAGAAGAATTTAGTTTAAAATGCAATTGAATTTGATCACAAATACTATTATAGTGAAAATACTTATGACAAAAGATTGATGACTAAATACTTTATGAATTGATTATTCAGTATAGCAAAAATCTAAAAGGCAGAATCTTTTGGACTAGTCTTTAGAACTTAGTATAATAGAATTTGACCAGAGAAGAGTTGAAGATGAATTTCCTTACTTTAAAAGAAAAGAAAATCAGTGGTCCTAATATTTGTGTAATGGCCCTTATATTTTTATATATTTTTTTTTGTTTTTTGTTCTTAGGATCCTGTTTGAGGCAGTTGTACTGATAATAATAGAAGTCCTGGGTTTGATTGGCAGCATGGATAGTTATGGTCAGTGTTCAGTGAATAATTTAATTTATCGTGCCATAACTATTTTCAGGTGGCTTCTCCCAGGCTTTCTCTTGGTTTCCTTTGCCATGCCTTCAAGTACAGTCAGATAGCAGGAATAGCTTTCAGATTTCATGAGAATGGATTCAGATGACCTCCACGGAGAGGATTATAGAGTTCTGTTATATCCCTATACCCAGCAGGAGACCCTCTTTTGTAGATTTACTAGAAGTTGGTAGAAATTCATTCCTAACAGAGTTGTTTATGTTGCCATTTTGTCCTGCTTGTGTCAAGTAAGTGCCTGAAAATCATGTGAGTTCTCATTGCATGAAGTATGGTGCATACATTTAGAAAGCAGACCTAGGAGTGATTTTCTTGCATAGCATCATTTCAGTGTTCTGATTTGGAACTATGCCCCAGAATAATTTACTGGAGAGCTAAGTATAAAAGTCACAGGCTGAAAAGGTGTAATCTAGGTTAATTCAAAATTTTTATATTTTGAGAGGTAACTAAAAATGGGTCAAGATAGGGGCGCCTGGGTGGCTCAGTGGGTTAAAGCCTCTGCCTTCAGCTGAGGTCATGATCTCAGGGTCCTGGGATCGAGCCCCGCATCGGGCTCTCTGCTCAGCAGGGAGCCTGCTTCCCCTTCTCTCTTTGCCTGCCTCTCTGCCTACTTGTGATCTCTCTCTGTCAAATAAATAAATAAAAATCTTAAAAAAAAATGGGTCAAGATATATATCACTGTGCAACACATGGTCCCCACTCACAGATAATTTATGGCCTAGTATGAGTTATAAATGCATACATAAATCCAATAGAAGGTGAAATAACTCTTAAATATCACATTTTAGTATAAACATTTGGAGGGACTTACAGGCAGAAAGAGTGGAAGGGAAGTAAGTCTTCCTAAATCCATGGCTTAATGGAAGAATTTTTTAAGAAGTAGTGTGGAAGGAATTTTTTTTTTTTAAAGATTTTATTTTTAAGTAATCTGTACACCCAGCGCGGGGCTTGAACTCAGAGCCTCCAGATTGAGAGTCAGGAAATGGAAAAAAAAAAGAGAGAGAGAGACATTTTCTACACAAAGTAAAATTGCCCCAAATTTGGCAGTTCCTCATTTACTTTATTCTACACATTAATTGTAAAACTACAGTGCTTTGTTCCAGGTGTGGTGCTGGGTTCTGAGAGTTCAGAGCTGAAGACTGGGTCTTCCTGCAAAGAATTCATCATAGTCCACTTTAGGTTTACGGGTTTAATATTTGGCTACAATGAAGAAAGATCTGTACAGTAAACGTGTATTCAAAGTATGGTGACAATCCAGAAGTAGTTTTTAAATGTTTGTCCTAAAATTGGATTTTGGAAGTTTTATATTAAACATGAAAGAATTCAATTAGGCCCTTATGAAGCAGTTACTATCCTTGATTTTTAACTGTTTACTGCTTTTGGATGATAACCATTGAATCAGATGCTACCAGTTTTATGTTCTGTCTTTAACAGATTGAGCTGCTTTTCTTAATGATTCCATTTCACTCATTGTTTTGTTTTTTATTAAGACAAAATGGTAGTTTGGTTAGCTGACAACTTTGTATAATTTCCTTGAGTTCTTTTTGCTACCATCCTTTATTTGGTATGGTCGTGGTGTACTAGAAGAATAGGGTACTTGGTCTGTGAGGACTTGCTCATCTCCAAAATGGGGCTTGTTATGGGGGTCAGAAGAGAATTCCACCTTTGTGTACTTATTAAACAGAGTTGAACTAGGAATAGCCTGGATTGATGTCTTATTCAGGAAAAAATGAGGGTTGGTTGACACCTTATCGCTTTTGGAACCTGCAAAGTTTTTGTGGTAACCCATTTTCAGTAACGTGTCACTTGCAAAATCATTTAAGCTTTTGTATGTTAAATCATAGGAAGAATAGCAAATCTTGGTACTTTCCTAATATAAATTTTCTCTCCTCAGAGTAACCTAATCAAAATCCATATATCAAATATTGAGATAAGCTAATGTTAACATTTTTGCATTATTTCCTAATCACAGAGGTCTTAAACATTTGAAGATAAGAGTGTTTTTCCTTTTGTTTTTGTTTTTGTTTTTTTTGCATCTTCTGATATGTGAAAGTAGAAGAACATATGTGATTAATAAATGCCTAAGAAGTTGTATCTTCCTCGTAGCAGTGTAGACTCAAATCATATTGAGGATGGGAAGAGCCCCTAATCATGATCTGAGAAGATGTAGAGATAGCTAGCATTCTGAAAAACTTACTTGAGCAGGAAAAGGGATTCTTTTGTTGGAATTCTTTCGTGGTTATCATCAGTTATGAAAAGTTACTATGGTTCTTTTAATAGGTCCAGGGTAAACTTCAGTATTGACCTTTTTAGAAACAGGTGAAGACTGCCTGGCTGGCTCAGTCAGAAGAGTGTGCGACTCTTGATCTCTGAGTTGTGAATTTGAGCCCCTTGTGGGTGTAGAGATTACATACGATATGTAAACAAACTTTAAAAAAAAGGAAGCTTTGTTCTTAATTACTCAAACTCACTTTAAGCTTGGTAGTTAAGCATGTAAATTGTAGACTTTGGAACATTTTGAAAAGTGAACTACAAACCAAGATTTGACAACAAAATAGGTGAGGAAAATCCTGCTACGGAATGTGGAAGGAAACAGTATGTTAAAAAAGTTAATTTTTCCCATTGGCTTCTAAAATCTTTGTTTTCCTCTTTGGCTTATAGGGCTTTTACTTTGTATAGGGTTTCTGCTACTGAGTTTCTCGCTTATGCCCCATTGTTGTCTTTTGGTGCAAATCAGCAGAACTACTGCTCCTCTTGGGGGCAAAATGAGAAAATTTTAGGCCTGCTTCTCCCTCAAGCAACACCCATTTTCTTGCATTCTAGACCTTATTGACAGTGTAACCTTAAGATTGCTGTTTTAGTTGGAATCCTTAGATTCCATTCATTCTGGATATTTTGTTGGAAAGTATTGATCAGTGTTAGCTGTGTTAAAATCCCTAAAACATGAAGGAACGCCTGAGGCTTTTCCTTCAGGCTAGTTTTATCTATTTCTGTGAGCCCAGTACATTTCCCTTTGCATTTCTGAACTGCTGTAGATCATTTATTCTGTCCAGATTCATAGTCAAAAAGTTAGGAAGGAGATACATTAAGAGCAGTATACTTGAGGATGTTTTTATTTTATTTTATTTTATTTTATTTTATTTTATTTTAAAAGATTTTATTTATTTGACAGACAGTGATCCCAAGTAGGCGGGGGGGGGTGGTGGTGAGGAGGTGGGTAAGCAGGCTCCCTGCTGAGTAGAGAGCCCGGAATAGAGAGCCCATAGAGAGCCCGATATATGATGCGGGCCTGGATCCCAGGACTCTGGGATCATGACCTGAGCCAAAGGCAGAGGCTTAACCCACTGAGCCACCCAGGCACCTTGAGGAGTTTTTAAAGCCACCTTTCACTACACAGAGGGCTAGAAGGCAGCCTGAAGTGGAGACAGTCACCAATAACTCACTACCTTTCAATTATTTTAACTTTTTCTTATTATTTGTCTATGTTGACCAGTTCCTCTTTGAAGCTGTGACTTTCCTTTTGAGATTAGTCCTACATTTACAACTGATTCAAACTCTCTGAGCCTATTACTATTTTTTATTTTTATTTTTGTTTGTCAGAAAGAGAGCATGAGAACACAAGCAGGGGGAGCAGCAGGCAGAGGGAGAAGCAGGGTCCCTGCTAAGCAAGGAGCCTGATGTGGGACTCCATCCCAGGACCCTGGGATCATGACCTGAGCCGAAGGCAGACAATTGACTGAGCCACCCAGGCATCCTTCTCTGACCGTATTATTATCTCCATGTTATTTTAAAGTTTTGACCCCATCCTAACTTTGGAGTTCTAGTCTTTTTTTTTTTTTTTTAAGATTTATTTTATTTATTTGGCGGGGTGGGGGGAGGAGAAGAGAGAGAGAAACCTCTGAGCCTGACATAGGACTTGATCTCAGAACCCTGAGATCATAACCTGAGCCAAAATCAAGAGTCAGCTGCTTAACCCAACTGTGCCACCCAGGTGCCCCTGGAGTCTAGTCTTCAATTACTTTAAAGACTAAGTAATTAAGTAAAGAGTATTTCTTTTTAATTTAGTTTGCCTAAATTTTTCCTAAATTTCCCGTTTTGTCCATTGTATTGCCATTCTTGAACTTTTAAAACCTTGGAGTCATCTTGATTGTCCCTTACAAGTGTGTTTTAAAGTCCTGTATGTCCCCGTGAACAGCTTCTTTGACTTGCTATGCCTTATCCATTTTCATTGTTAGCTTTTTATTCTGGTGAATTTCACTTCATATCTAAATTATTTAAACAGCCTTTCAGTTGGCTCTCCTTTATCCAGGTCACCTTTTCCCTGTGGCCCATCTGGTACAAAGTGACCACAGTAGATTCATTAAAATATCGCTTGTTTTGCTGCTTTTTCCTGTGACAGATCATACAGTTCTGCCCCTTTACTGTTAAGATCAAGTTTAGGTTTTGGCACTGAAAATGGGCCATTTTGCCTGTCCTGCTCTTCCACATCTGCAAGTACTGTGCGCCTCTCTATACGTTCCCTGTCTGTGCTTATCTCCTTGCTTTTGTAAGTGTTCCGGGCCGTGCTGGTGGTTTTTGCCAAATCTCTGGATTTGTTCAGAAAAGCTTTCTTGATTCCTCAAGTCTGTGTTTGCTTCTTGGTTCCCTAAAACATGAAGTTTCTTTCTGGATATTTTTCATCTTCCCCCAATTAGATTTATAAGCCCTTTGAAAATAGGTGCTTAATGTGTTCAACTTTCTACTTGTGCTCAACTGTTTTGGACTAGGTATTTGGTGAGCACTGAATTAGTGAGATTATTTAAAATATAAACTAAACTGAAGTGTTTATAGAGTGGAAACTTATGTGTTCACAGATGATTTAAACTTTCAAGGTTTTGTTTTTTTTTTTTTTCTCTCTGCTAATTTGTCAGGTTTAATTGAAACCATTAGCTTGGCAGTCACTTTTAGTCTATAAATTTGTACAATTTTGATTAAATTTTGATAAGTTGATTTTCTGTTTAAAAATCATTGCTTCCCAGAAGACTTAGAAGTTTCTCAGATTGTCTACAAAAGTTACTGATTTGAGTGTGATTTCAACAAACTGAAGTCAAAATGTGAATCTGTCGGTCAGTGTGTTCCTGGGAACAGCACATCAGTGGTCCTGTCCTTCATGATTGTCGGATGAAAAGATGTGAAAGACATCATAGATTTCATTTTAAGATATTGGAAGAGTGATCTGCTAGGGATTTGAATCAAGATGAGAAAGCATCCAGTAGTGTGACTGTAACTAAAATATTTCACTATTCTTCAATAATGATCTACCAGGTCTGTGGGAGGTTTATTAGAGAGCAGCTGAAAGGCTGCTATGTAAGCTAAACCAAAGATTTTATTTTCAACTTGTAGAAGATATGCGCAAATACAGGTGTTAAGGGTCTGTACTTCAAACTTGAGGAGTGTGTGTGTATGTGGTGGGAATGAAAACAAAAGTTCTCCTGCGCAGTACCAAAATCAAGGTGATATGAAAGAGTTGCTTTTGTATATTTTCATTTTCTATCTTGAATTTGAACTCATGTAGGATAATAACTATACTTGCCTGCTGTTCCTTGTCCTTGTGCCACTGTCAGAAGCAGAGTCCCAGGCCAGAAGGACCCAAAGAACAAGTGAATATGGCATTTTATATGTTCTAATCAGAGGCAATCCTGGATGGAAAGTTAGCTGCAAACATTTATTTGTATGTGTGTTGTTTTTAAGAACATGATGGAAGAATTGGTCTGGAATACCACTAATAAAGATGATGCTATTATCGGTCTTTGGAGAAGTAGGTACTCTCCAAATACTGGAGTATTATGATTAGAAAGTAGTGATCTTATCTCTAAACGTTCATCAAGTTAAGAGACACGTTGTTTCTACTTAATTATAAGCACTTTTTGTTTTGTTTCTCATCATTTCTTGCATGTTTATATCACCTATTTGGTTTTCTCCTATTTCTCTGTTTATGCAGTACTTTGGAGTTTCATTTCTATTTTGACTTTCTGCTGTTAAAAGGGATCCCTTTAAAAAAAACCATTGCAGGGTATTGAATATTTTTCATATTATTCTTACATATTTTTATCGAAGAACAGTATCTGAGTTTTGTTCCTTTTTTCAAAAGCAGAAGTCAAAAAAGACCTCCCTATCTTGTAAAAGAGCAACGTTGTTAAGTTTTTAAGCACAGAAGTCAGGCTTAAGAAATCTACATTTGTATGGAATTTTTGTCTAAAGGCTGTGACAGTAAACAGTCAGCCAAGGGCTACCTGTAGGTTAAAATAAATTATTTTAGCATATTCTATGACATATAGTGGGGGAAGAAAGCAAATGAGAGAAATAAGAAGGATAAAATAATTCAGGACTTAATGACTAGCTTGAAAGTGGTGTTTGTTTTTATTTTTAGAAATGGTGAGATGCCTTCCTGACAGGAGACTGTAGCTTTCATTCTTTGCCAGCTGGGCTACATAATTTGAGAGAGTCAGGAGCTATATTGTTCATAGTGCTTAAATGTTATTCTTGGAAACTGTATTTATTTCATTGTTCTGAGCCTCTCTCTCCCTGCCCGCATAAAGATTTTATTTGAGAATGAGGGAGCAAGAGAGAGCACAAGCAGCGGGGAAGGGCAGAGGGGAGGGAGGAGACTCCCCATGAGCAGGAAGCTGGGTGTGGGACTTGATCCCAGGACTCTTAACCGACTGAGCCACCCAGGCGCCCACCTCTCCCCCTTTTTAAAATACGATTCAACTTTTGGTCTAGGGTGGTTCTGTTTGGAATCAAACAGAACAGTGACAGCTTCTAAAAAAATAAAAATCTGTAAGATTTTTTTTTATGAATAAATCTAGAAGTTAAGAAGGAATATTTTTATTTAAACTTTAAAAAAAAATTTCTTTATTTGAGAGAGATTGATCGAGAGAACAGAGGCAGAGGGAAAGCAGACTTCCCACTGAGCAGAGAGCCCAATGTGGGTCTCCATCCCAGGACCCTGGGATCATTACCTGAGCTGAAGGCAGATGCTCAATTGACTGAGCCACTCAGGCATCCCTTATTTAAATTTTAAAAGTAAAATTTAAAATGGAGGGCCTGCATTTTCAAGATGTTTGCAGACTGGATTTTGTAAGGGGTCATCTCCTTATAATTATATGCCCTTTTCCAAAGACCGTAAACAAATCCTGTATCTTGAGCCATTTCTGAGAGCCATACCCTTCTAAAACCTCAAAGGTCATTAAGACAGGAGCACAGTGAAATAATTTTAGAATGAGATTCTGTCCTATCCTCAGAACATATACCTTCTAGTAACACATTCTAATGTCAGAAATCATTTCTATCTAAATACCTTCAAATATGTGAGGATAGAGTGTCATTTTTACTTTCTTGCTCCCTTTTAATTCAAATAGTGGTTAATCAGTCTGCTTTCTCATTGAGATTCTTCTAAAATAAACTTTTTAGTGATGCTTGTCTAGTTTTAGATCATTGGAGAATATTTTCCTATCTTTCAAAGATGATGCTGTAGTTTTCTCATAGTGTACTAGGTATCTAGAACCTTAAGAAGATCATAGCATCTGTCTTGGTGATAGATTTTGAAAGAGTCTGGAAGATGATCTATTTGGACTTCGTCAGATTGAACTTTCAAGCTGTGATACCTTTCTTGAAGTTATTTCTACATATTAGTCAATGAGGACAATCTCTTAGCTGGCTTATTACGTAGCTTGAGGTAGAAGCTCCCCCATATCTTGCCTTCCCCCAGCCCCTCCTGTGTGTGTCTCTCTACATTACTTGGCATATGACTGCAGGGTGTCTTGTGGTGTGTTCGAAAGTTTTACTAAGGAAACACTGGCGTATTCAGATCTGGTGCTGTCTGGCATGCATAGTAAATGAAATTTGTTTTGGAGCTGAATCTTTACAGTCCCTGCTTTGAAGTCAAAGGGAGAATTTTCCATTAAAACTATGTCTTTTGCCTGCTACTTAAGTATATTCTCTGTGGATAGAAAGGTAAAGATAAAGGGAGATTGAGCAGATGCTGAATTGTTGCAGCTCTAGACCCTAGAGCCCATGTGACACCTAACTCAGTCTAGCAACAAGTAGTAAAAGACGTTTGGAATTCGTTTCTTCCCCCCATCCAACCTTGATTAAATAAGAACGACAGCAAGGGTTTAGTGATTAGAAATATTGTGTACTTTGTTCTGCTATCTTTCAACAAGAATCAGTGTGTAAAGTTGAAATTTTCTGACCAGAATTTGGAAGACTATGATGTGATTCCCTGGGCCTGATTCGAGAAGAAGGAGCTCTCTCAATACGGTTTTACTAGTTGGTGGTGAATTTGTGAGTCGCCAACTATTAGGCCTTTATGTCCAGATATTATCTTAATTTATGGAGTAAGGTCCCTGAGTTCTCCTCTTTCCTTCCACAGGGCAAGCAGGAGGACTTCAAGACGACAGTTCTGGAGGGTATGGAGACGGCCAAGCATCAGGTGAGGGTGGCATTAGATGCTTGCCACTTAGGAGCAAGAGCCGCCAAGTCAGGGATTGATGCTTGCAAGTGTTTTTGGCTGTGGTTTCCACATTTTAGCCAGAAGCGCAGGGCAAATAGAACCTTCAGGACAGAGGAGTAGAGTAGGGGAGCTTGTAGCCAGAGCAAAGGCAAGCAAAACCTTTTGAAGTCCTCAGGCCGATCTCAGCCCTCCACTCTTCATGTGTTTGAGGAGATGGCGGGTCCTTTTCTTCCTGGCAGCTTTTACAGTACTAGGAAACATGATATAGAACATAGGTTTAGGAATCATGGGACCTTTAAAAAGAAATACAGCTATATACACAGAGAGGAGAAGCCATAGGCTGAAAGCCTTCAAAAAAAAAAAAAAAAAAAGGAAGGACAGAAAGTCATTCCAGGACTAGTCAGAGGAATTATTCAGGCAAGGGACTCTTCAGAGGTGGTTGTTAGATAGTGTTGGATACAGTTTTTCAATTAACATTATATAGTTAATTATTTTGTAGTTTAAACATTTGTCATGTGAAAATTGTTTGCTTTTTTTTTTAAGTTGAAATGCTGTTTCTTTTCAGATCGAACTATGATATTTTTACTTCTAGGAAGAAGTAAAGGGTTAAATGAGTGATAGGGCCCATCTAGAGCTATTAAAGCTTGTTCCAGGAATCCAAAGCGATACGGCTGGATTTCATCCTTTGCCCTGGATGTTTTTCTGTGGTTCAGTGCTCAAAGCTGACTGATACATACATTTTGAAAGAACTGGAATAGGTATTACTTCACTTTTGGAGTTTGTCACTTTTCAACTGTTATGTCTACTTCAAAATTGTTTGTCTTTTGCAGTTGTGTACAGCGGGTCTGGGAAATATTTGTATTTTACTCTTGGGTCAAAGTTCACTGTTAGTGCAGAAATTAGTATATAGGGGATCCAGAATGTTAGAAGTAAACTTGTTTAAATGCTGTCCCAAGGATTGGAGGTTGACAATCAGTACATGGTTCTCTTAGAGGAGTTAAAATCCTCGTTCAGAGTCTCTGTGGCAGATAAACGTTCAAGAATGCTACTCATCACATGATGCACGATTGGCTCTTCCAGGAACTGTTGGGGATCAAGGGATAGCCTTTAGAGCTTGAATCTTGAAGAAATAAACTGAGTTTTCTTACTGCTTTTTGTTTTAACGTGATTAAATTTTACTCTTTTGCTTTAGTAAACAATGTGTTGTATTGCTGAAAGTAAAAACAGGCTTCCATATAGAACTGTGGTGCTTCTGACTTACTGTTCAGTAGAACATGAGGTGTTTTGTTTTGTTTTGTTTTGTTTTTTTAAGTGTTTCCAGGAATGGTGGGGACTATTCTTAACCCTTCAGGATTTCTCTTCAGATCTTTGCCATGTTCAGAAGCATTTGTGAGATGATTAGTTAGAAGGATGTGCTTATAAGCAATCAACATTCTGTTTTTAATAAACCAAATGACCGTCATGAGTATCTTGGGACCAGGATCATATCTTAACTTCTATAAATCCACATCAAGCTGGTGTATTCATCCTACATCTTAAAAGTTAGAAGGGAACTTAAGGTCATTTTCTCTAGCTTCCTGCTGTCAAACAGATAATATTGCATCCATCCCTGTTTTATGTATTAGGACCCAAAATACAATTAAAATGATATGACGGAGGATACACCCAACAATTTGGAGGAGTGAGAACCCAGGGGTCTTCTCTTATGCATAGACTAGTCCTTATACCCTCCCTCAGAATCATTTAAAGTGTATGTTTACCCTAGAAATAAAAGATGTAAAGCATAAGAAATTACATGATTCTCTTTTTTTTTCTCTTTTTCTCTCTTTTCCCTCTGTTCTTTATTCTGTTTGTCTTTTTAAACTATTATAGGACTGGATATGGTGTATCTGTAGGTACTAATTTGAAGTCATCTTATACGTAGATTCTTGTCAAGCTTTTATTTTTACTCATCAACTAGAAATCTAGTTTTTCTAGTTAATTTATTTACTTCATGAAAAAAAAAAAAGGCAAGTAAGTTTCATGGAGGCCTTCTTTCCTGTTGATTTTTATATCTCTGTTCCTCACTCTACTCAAGATGCTACCTATATCATCAGAATCAGGGAGGAAGTGGTTTCATGGAATAGAGGAGTTCTGTCCTTCCCATCCCCTGCTCCTTATCTGCGTCTCTAATCTATCAAAAAAGGTCTTTGTGGTCCCTTAAATATTTTATAACTTTTACTGTGTTTTCAGAGAAAGTGTGAGCTGGTCAGACCATTAGAAAGGGCATTTCTGGTTTAGCATGACTGCATTTTGAAGGATGATGCTGGAATTTCCTATGTGAAGTGTAGGGAAAAAGGAATTGAACAGAGGGGGCAAGAGAGATATATAGGCAGCCTTGGGGCTTTGAAAAAATTAAGGTTACCTCTTTGAAACATTATCAATTTCCAGAATACCAGACTGTGTTAAATCCACACAAACAGCAAGTATAAATTATTTTTGAATGAAATGTACTACTAGTACTTCCCTTGTAATAAGGATATTATTAAAGTTAATTGTATTCTTTAAGGTTTTTCCCTCTAAAGGAGATACTTATGAGTTCTGTTGTCCAAGAATGGCCTATTAGTTCATTTTGGAAATATCCTATTAAGAGAGTGCATTGATTGAGCTTCTGAATAGCTTGGGTTCCAAGTTAACATATTTTGTTCCTTTGATAAAGGTTAGACCTTTTCTTACAGTTTTCACCTTTATATTGATAATGGTCTTCCTTCCTTGAAATAATAGTCTTCAAACCTAAAAACCAAAAGGGAAAAAATAATAATTGAGTTTTTAGAAACTTTTTCATTCTTAAAAATTGACAAGTATTTAAGAATAGGTGTTTTTGGATATTATCTGGAAGATAGAGATGGATAAGATTATTATTCTGCACATACATTAGTGTCACAATATTTGGCTTCTTTAATTCCTTTTGGTAATCTTTTGTTATTTGATTTAAAGATCCTCTTAAAACTGCCACATGACTTATGTAGATCACATTTCTTAATTGTTACATAGTCTCAAGATTCCAAAAGTTAGCCAACTAATTTAGAGTGATTTTTGGAGCACTTGGAATGAGGAGCCAAATATAATTCAAAATTTAGTGTCTTTCCCTACATGTTTGTTTTTTTTTTACTGTCATTGGCAGTATTTTGCAGTAGGATTGATGACTTAATAAGCATGTAGAAGGTATAGCTAAGAAAACTACCCCTGTTTGGGGGAGGGAGGAGTCCAGTTTATAAAGTAAATTGATTTTCATGTTAATAGTATACACTTACAAAGGTAACCTATTTTAAGAAATCTGTTCTGAGTACTTGGGATATGTAGATAATTGTTCTTGTGATGTGACATGATTTTGTTCTTGGTTTTATTTTTTGTTTGTTTATTTGATTGGGGGTAGGGGACTAGGGACATCAAAGCTATGTGCACTTTTAGAAAATTTCACATTACTGAAATAACCTACCCCTGTTGCCAGCATTTCTTCTCTCCTTGCCTTAATTTCATGTTCCACTCCCAATAATATGGCTCTTACTGACTTTGTTTTTTCTTAGGGAATAATTAATTGTCCTGACAGTCTTTAATTTTAGGTTGAGATTCACTGAATGAGAGAATTGCTGATTTGATTTTGTAATGTGAATAGAGTACATGTGCCTTCATTATCTACTGTGAGTGGATAGATTTTTTCCCTTCTCTCTCAAAAATATTGTTTCTTAATGTGCCACCCATATTAGCATTAGGTATTTTTGCTTGACCTCTTGTTAACCACTTTTGTCTGAGTTATTGCTTATAAATGTCTTTGTGGAGACAGCTCCTTAATAACTTAGCTATCATTTTCTAAGTTATATCTTTACCTGCCTTGTTCTTTTTATTTTCTTAATCTTACTTTGCCTTTCCTTTAATTTTGTTTCCATTATCAGTGTTTCTAACTTCTTGTTTTATGTGCTTTAAATGATTAAATATGGATATCTGGTGCCTATTTCGTTACTTATATATAACTATTTCAGTGATACTGAATTTTGAAACTTTGTCTTGATATTTTCATAAGCTAGTGGTTAAATATGTCTTTTATAAAGTGATCTTAGAAATACAGGTAGAATACATGTAAATGTGTTTCTAAGGACATCTTATGAAGATGTACTTAACTATCAGCTTATAAAAAAGAACAGATTTAATACCCAATTTTAAAAGTTTCAAAAAATATATATTTTACTTGCATAGAGAATATTTATACATTGTATGTATATGTAGTGTAGAGTAAATACAGTGACATACTTGTGTAGTATAGTAAAGGGTTGCTAATGTTTTTGCTGGGAAAGGTAAATTCCTTGCTTTCTTCTGTGTCCTCATTGTAGTCTGCCTAACTTATCTCACTGTTTGCCAGCATTGCGTTGTGGGAACTAATGGATGGTACCACTGACCAGATAATCATGCGTTTCTTACTGTTAGTGATTAAATCTTAAAGTCTCTCCATGTTCCCTGCTGTAATCTTGAAAGAAGGCATGTGGTTGTGTTTTTCATTCTGTAGTCTCTTTTGCTTTCCTTTTAGTATGTTTTCCTTTATTCTGGTTCCCTAGTTTTCAGATTTTGGGAACACCGTCAGTGATGCTAATTTTAATTAGATTATCTTCCAGTATTATAAAGCTCTTTTGTGGATGAAGAAAATATGCTGCATGCTCTGTTCTGTTTTCAGAGCTACATTGTTCTGGTCATTGGTAGACTGTAATTTTGGGGAACATTATGCTCAAGAGTAAAGTAAATTCTAAAGATGTTTCGGCTTTTGAGCAAAATAAAAGATTTTTAAAGGAGGTGAGATTGCTCTGTGAATGAGGCAGAGCTTTACAGAGGTTCTTCAGGCTAAAAAGGAGTTTCATTATCCCTGGTTTTGTATTCACTTGCACTTTTCCCAGAAGTCCTTTGCTTTCTTTGCTAGGTGTGGAGGGTGCAGCTTTCCAGAGTAGACTTCCTCATGACCGGATGACTTCTCAAGAAGCAGCCTGTTTTCCAGATATCATCAGTGGACCGCAGCAGACTCAGAAGGTTTTTCTGTTCATTCGAAACCGCACAGTAAGTTTCCATGTCAGCCTTTTTTCTGTTTGGATTATTAAAAAGCGCATATTACTTTTATGGACAAAAATGGCAAAAAAAGAAAGGGAAGAATTACAAAATTAGCTATAACATGTACCATTACCCAGAGATAACCATTGTTAAAAAAATTATTTTTTCCCTTCAGTTATTATTATTACTATTTTTTAAGATTTTATTTATTTTGACAGACAGAGATCACAAGTAGGCAGAGAGGCAGGCAGAGAGAGAGGAAGGGAAGCAGGCTCCCTGCTGAGCAGAGAGCCCGATGCAGGGCTCGATCCCAGGACCCTGGGATCATGACCTGAGCCGAAGGCAGAGGCTTTAACCCATTGAGCCACCCAGGCGCCGCCAGTTATTTTTTTAAATATGTATTTAATTTTTGTTTTTAAAAATTGAAATGCTGTTTCCATAAATCCTTTGGATCCTTTTCGTTTTTCATAACCTCATAAACCCAAAGAATCTTCATTTAAACTTTTAATTTTTTAAGTAAACCAGGCCACACGTGGGGCTCAAACTCACAACCCTGAGATCAAGAGTTTCGTGCTCTACTGACTGAGCCAGCCAGGTGCCCTGAAACCTTTTTTTTTTTTTTTTTTTTTTAGAAAGCAGCGGAAGGGCAGAGGGAGGAGGAGAGAAAGAATCTTAAGCAGGCTCCACACCCAGCACAGAGCCAGATGCAGGGCTCAGTCTCACAACCCTGAGAGCCTGACCTGAGCTGAAATCAAGAGTCAGATGCTTAATTGACGGAGCCACCCAGGTGACTCCCCACACCCTGCCTTCCCCCCCCCCTTACAATTTCATTATTCTAGAGAGAGCATGAATTGGGGGAGGAGCAGAGGAGAGAGGGGAGGAAAAGAATGTCAAGCAGACTCTGCACTGAGCCCATTGTGGGACTTAATCCATGACCCTGAGATCAGATCCTGAGCTAAAACCAAGAGTTGAGTGCTCAGTGACTGAACTGGTCAGGTGCCACCCCCTCCCCCCATGTTTTTCAAATTTTTAATAATCATTTTGTCTGTCTTTCCCAGGATAAGTCAAACTCTTATTCTGTTCTGCTCCTCTGCTTCAACCTCCTCCTCTGGCTAAGTGCTTGATTTTAATGTCTGCATTATATTTTGTCTGACAGTTGGGTCATACTATACGTTAGGCATTTATATGTCCATTTGTGCTTTATTAAGCTCTGAATAGCTTTATACATTCTTGACTATCTCTAGTTATTATTTCCTTATGACACACACACACACACACACGTATATATGTACATATATGTATAAAAACCCGAATACAATATATACATATATATCAATTGATATAGATAAATGATAGATAGATGATAGATGGTTATGGTCACATTGCTTCCCAAAGAGACTGAATTAGTCAGTATCCCTGTTGCTCTGCCCGTACTTTGGTTGTTAAAACAATGATAATTTGTGCTGCTGTAATAGACTAAAAGTTTTTCATTTCTTTTCCATTTCCAAAAGACTGATTTTTTTTCCACATTTATTAGTCATTTTTTATTTCTTTGAGTTTTTCTTTCATGGCCTTTATTCATCAGAAATTTTTAAGCCACAGAGTAGAGGAGGGCAAGATAGTATTCAGAACATACTCAGTGTATGATGCACAGTAAAAGAAATTTATGTTGTAATTTCAGCTACTTTGAGTATAGCTCAGAGATGTCATTTTAGCATGTGTGCTTTTAGCTACCACTAACTTTTTTACTGTGGCTATTAGTTTGCAAAACCCCTGCTGAATTTAGATTATTAGCTAGAGTGGGTTGTGGGTTATACTGGGTTTTCATAGTACAGAATAAAGGGATTTTTGAATGAAGAAAAAACAGGGTGATTTTTAAAAAAGTAAATGGAAAATTTTTAATGTATATTTCTGACGCTTACTTGTCTTAGAATCAGCTTCTGTGTATAACATCAATATTTGTTTGATCTGAATGGATTTTTTAGGGGCAGCTGGCTGGCTCAGTCAGTAGAGCATGCAACTCTTGATCTCAGGATTATGAGTTCAAGTCCCATGTTAGTATAGCGCTTACTTAAAATTGATTAATTAAATTCTTTTAGAAGTGTACTTGTTTAGATAAGGTCATTTTTTGTTTCATCTGAGGAAAGTTTTCATTCTTTACTTGAATTTGAGTGGTGGATTTACAGTGATGTCTGTTTTCTCTGATTTACATTCTGTGACCAAAATCTAGATTGGGAGAAGGAAGGACTTGCCCAGGTTAGAGTTGTGGGCCTCTGGCTGTAAAACTGAACATAAATCATTCTCTTACAAGAATTGTGTCCGTTCTTTTGCTTCCAGATTTTGAAACCACAACTTTAGGATTATTGAGCTAAAAACTATGACCTGAGCTTTATTGTTTTTATTATTTTTTTATAGAGCAGAGGAAGAAGGCTTGTATTGAGGGGTGAGGAGCTTGGGCCTGGTGTGTACTTGAGGAATTCCATTTTGCCCTGACGGTGGCCATGGAGAAAAGTAGAGGGTGCTTGTGAATTTGGTCATGTCTTTTTGTAATTGGGTTTATTTACACACAGCCACATGTCTTTGTTGACACTTGTCTATGGAGCAGTTAATTTTTAGCTAGGACTTAAATATAGTGGCATTCAGTTAGTCTGGCCTATTCCGTTTGAAGAGCATTTGTGTTAGAGCCTGTTGATTGTACCATAATATTTTTCATTCCTTATCTTAATGCTTTCTCAGCAGTATTTGAAATAACTGACTACTTCTTTCTTCTTAAACTCTTAACTACCCTTCCCTTAGCTTAAGATGGTATTCTTATTCTTCTGCCTCCCTGGTTGTTGTCTTCTCTGAAAGCTTTGTAGGCTTATCTCTATTTTTTTTTAAGATTTTATTTATTTGACAGAAAGTGAGGGAGCATAAGCAGGGGGAGTGGCAGGCAGAGAGAACGGGAGAAGCAGGCTCCCTGCAGGGAGCCCAATGTGGAGCTCGATCCCAGGACCCTGAGATCATGACCTAAGCCGAAGGCAAACGCTTACCCAGCTGAGCCACCCAGGCGCCCCGGGCATTATGTGAACTGATTGGAGTTCCTTAAGGCTCCTTATGGTCTTTTCCTCCCTCTGCTGTGTATTCTCCCAAGGAGGCCTCTTCTGCACTTTGGCTTCAGTTATCACCCATAAGCAAATGGCTCCAGACTTTTTTTTTTCCCCTCAGAACCCTAGCTCTGTATCCAGATGCCAATCTTGTATCTCTTGGTTTTCTTGAAACTAAACCTACCTCTTCTTTCAGTGACCCTCATTTAGTGAATAGCATACCAACTCATTTAGTTGTGTAGGCTAGAAACTGGAGTTATCCTTGGTACCTCTTACCTCCCTTCCATCTTCGCGTATCTAACTGATCATTTGATTTCGTGGATTGTTATCTACTCAGTATCTCTGGAGTCAAGTAACCCAGTTTAAATCCTAGTTGGTCCCTACCAGCTGTATGATACTGGCAAGTTACTAGGGTTTTTTGGGTTTTGTTTTAGGCTGAGTATCTTCCAGCTTCTTCAGTTATTTACTCATTTGACATGGTTTTGTGTTTCATCAGTTTGTCAGGAGTATAACCCTGTGTTTCAATGAAAGGAAAACCTGTAGTTGAGGCCTTAAAGTTGAAAAGATATTTTAAAGTGGTCATGTGGTCTACATCTACTTGTGTAAAAAAAATTTATCATTTAAATACAGTTGCAGTTGTGGTTGGATAATCCAAAGATTCAGCTGACCTTTGAGGCTACTCTTCAGCAATTAGAAGCGCCTTACAACAGTAAGTAGTGTTTTCCGTGGGACTGGTTTTGGCTCATGGTTCATTGATAATGAATTTTTTCAGTTCATATTATCATCTTACTTTACCTTGTGCTATCCAGAAATAAGCCTTGTAAAAAACTGTTATGTGTCTTTGTAATTATTTTCTTGGTTTTTAAATTGTGAGTTCAGGAGATTGCTAATAATTTTACCAGGACTGTGTTCCAGCTTTAATCCCCGGAGTACTTTGTTGACATTTAGCTGGCTGGCTGGCTTTCTCATTTTCCACTTAACCACCCACAAAGTCTTGAAAAGTTTTTGCCAAAGTAACGATTATAATACTACTTTAAAAAGTGTTGGTTTTATCCTTTATTTCATCTGTAATGGAATGTCATTCTTTAAAACTCCAATTGGCATTTGGGACTACATCACGGACTAAAAGTTTTAGGAATCACCTTTCTAAAGGAGTCACATGATCTGAAGCTTATGGAAAATATGTATAGAATAATTTCATGATGGCAAAACAGAGTTAAGGAGCTTTCTGTTTAAATTGCTAGAAATATGAACATGTTTTAAAATTCATCTGTTCTGTAGGTGATACTGTGCTTGTCCACCGAGTTCACAGTTACCTAGAGCGTCACGGTCTGATCAACTTCGGCATCTATAAGAGGATAAAACCCCTACCAAGTAAGGACCTGGCAGATGGACTTCACAGTTTTTAACTTAGAGTTCTAGCACTCTCTTTTATTTTAAGGAGGCTCGTAGCATTTTATTTTGATTTCTAAGTCTAAATTTGGAGTCTGATACTCGCAAGCTTATCTCATATGTCAGATTTAAAGTAAAATCTCTTCGTAAATATGCATTGCCTGTAATTTCTGGTTTGATAAGTGTACTTTAGTAAAAGATACTGAATTTCCAATATAAGAAAAATTAGTCAGAAGACAAAATTTGTTAAAAACGAGAGAAGTCTGTTATGAAAGCAGAGATTTGAAGTTTTCTTTCATTGACCAGTTCTTTATCCTGCGAGGAATCCAGGAGTTAGGGGTATTTTGAGAAGTAGCACTTATATTTGTTTTTAATTTATTTTTGATGCTTTAATAATTTTAATAGTTCTTCAGAAAGGGATAGTAAGGACAGCAGAAGTAGAGCTTAAAGAAAATGGCTTTAAGAATAATATGGCTGTCAGGTTGTCCTAGTATAACTATGAGATAAATGAAGCAGACTGTTCATAATAAACTAACCAGTCACAGATACCAAAGCACATGACCGCAGTGTAATGAGAAAGTAAATCTTTAAAGATAAAGGATTTCATTTATAGGTTTTTAACATTGAATTAAATTTTGTAAGTTTCAGTTACATGCTAATTTGTATTTAGTAGTTTCTCTATTTGGAAAATAAGTGAGCTGTTTACTTTGTAAGACATCATGACACATTGAGAACCTAGAGGTTTCCATGATGTAAAAAATGGTAAAACAAACTCTTAAAACCTACAACAAAATACTGTAATTTTTGTTCATTTTTTACTTTTAGCTAAAAAGACAGGAAAGGTAATTATCATAGGCTCTGGGGTCTCAGGCCTGGCGGCAGCTCGTCAACTACAAAGTTTCGGAATGGATGTCACACTTCTGGAAGCCAGGGTAAGAAGTTTATATTGTATTTAGAAGCCAGACCTAGTGGAAATAGGTATTTATCAATGCAATAAGAAATTCTCTATTGCAAATTAATGAATCCTACGGCTTGAAATAAACCAAACTGATTTGTATACTACTCAGAGTATTTTAGATAATGTTACTTATATTGGATAAAGCATTTTTGACAGTGAAACTTTGGAAGGTGCTCAGTGAGTATTAAGAGTTTGTAAATGATCCATATAGCCCTTTGATGGATATTTTCAGGTTACTGCTTCTTGCAGTTAACTTTCAAATTTGGGGCCTTCACTGACATGCCCTTTGTAGGTGGCACTTATTTTTAGTGGTGGAAGAGTGGATTGTATTCTCCTTTTGATAGTGAAAGAAAAGGAGTGGTCTCAGGCAGCCGCTGGTTTTTTGTTTTTTTTTTTTTAAAGATTTTATTTATTTATTTGACAGAGAAAGAGATCACAAGTAGGCAGAGAGGAAGGCAGAGAGAGAGGGGGAAGCAGGCTCCCCGCTGAGCAGAGAGCCCGATTCGGGGCTCGATCCCAGGACCCTGAGACCATGACCTGAGCCGAAGGCAGAGGCTTAACCCACTGAGCCACCCAGGCGCCCCTAGCCATTTCTTAGTGCCTGATGCAGCCAAGATATGTTGGTTCCGTTATCATCAGTCCTTGAAAGAGAAAGGGAAATTAAAGGAGGAAAAGGATGATGGCACAGAGTGGGAAAAAAAGAACATCATGTTAAGTTGGTACTATTCAAATTATTTTCATGAGTGATTTTTGACATTTTGTATTCTTCCAGTGACTTATAGGCTTCCGTGGACTTAACAATATTTAAAAAACAACACTTCTCAGATGACCTAAACAATCTAAAAATTTTAGAGGCTTTCAGAATGTTTTGTGCAGTACTTCTAAGTTGCTTTTTTATAAATTGTAAATTTTTAAAATATTTTTTCAAATAAAGTATGGGAAATCAAAATAATTTTTAATATAATCTTGCTAAAAATATTTCATAGGTAATTTAGGAAACATGTGTGTTCTCTTACTCTGTGTACTAGCAATACAGTAATGAATAATGGGACCATTATGATTCCTACCCATGCGACTCAATCTAGCTTCCAGGTTTTTAGTTTTGTTTTGCTTCATTTATTTGGAGGTTAGAGTAGTCTCAAAATATTCATGACTGAAGTGTCACTACAGCTCAGTAATTTTTCCCCATATTTGAAAATCCCTAGTCAGCACAGATAAACTTGGGCCTGTTGAGGAATGAGAGATATTGTCAAAAGTTTATGCTCCGTACACACTCTGCTCCTGGGCATGGAGCTGCACTAGAGGACCATTTGTCAAGAAATCATCTGTCATTCACAGGTGACTTTGGGGACTGGGGGCAAAAGTCAGAACATGGTGATAGAAAGATGGCACTAAGTATTGCAATTTGTGAGCTGATATTTTCTGTATGAGTGGCCCTTGCTCAAGCCTGTACAGTAAATGGTATTAGAGACAGCTGAGTAGAGAGATAATAGTACCTGTGGCTAAATATGTCTGGTTGCCAAATTGTTTCCTATCTCCTGTCACTTAATTCTGTGTCATTCATTACGCTACCACTCTCTCAAATAGTTAAACTTCGCTGGCTCCTTGTTCCCACACTGCACACCATATATACTCTAAGCTATACTTTTCTTTTTAAATTATAAGAGACAGAGGCCTGGGGTGGTACCATATCAGGTTCTTATGGTTGAAATAGAATTGATGATTTTAGCCATTTAATTTTTAAAAAACAGGATCGAGTGGGTGGACGAGTTGCTACATTTCGCAAAGGAAACTATGTAGCTGATCTTGGAGCTATGGTAGTGACAGGTCTTGGTAAGTAGTCCTTAGTTTTGTGCCATTATATAAGATCATGATTAAGCTAATGTTTTAAAGCCATCAATGTGGTTTTAAAATATTTTGGTTTAAGATACTGTTCTTAGTAAGAGGTGAATTGACAAATACTGTCTTCCTGAAAAGATATATCAATATGTGCAAAATTTAAATTGTACATATGTTTTTGACTTCTAGGAAATTATCCTTAGAAAATAGACAAGGTGGACCATGTTGTATGGAGCTTTTAATTTTTTTAATTTTATTTATTTTTTGTTAAAAGATTTTATTTGAGAGAGCACATGCAGGGATGCCTACATGTGCACAAATGGGGAGGGGCAGAGGGGAGAGAGAATCTTAGGCAGACTCCGAGTTGAGCACAAAGTTCATCTCCAGGCTTGATCTCTTAACCTGGAGATCACTACCTGAGCCGAAACCAAGAGCCTGACGCTTACCAACTGAGCCACCCAGGTGCCCTTGGAGCTTTTTAACTGTGGCATGTAGCGAAACATTAGAACCCATGGTTCCAGTGATTATATTGTTATACAAAGGGAACCATACAGCCACTAAAAATTATGTAGCTTTATATTAACATGAAATGATGGCCACAGTTTATTGCTAAGTTGAAAAAAGATGACAAGACAATACATGCATTATGATCCTTTTGTGTGTGTGTGTCTGTCTATAATTTTATGCCTGTAAAATCTAGAAGGATCTATGATAAAATGTTTTGTTTTTTAAGATTGATTTGAGAGCGAGCGAGATAACAAGAAAAGCATGAGCAGAGTAGAGAGATAATAGTACCAATAGTACCAATAGTACCAATAGTACCTGCATTGAGCAGGGAGGAGGAGAAGCAGGCTCCCCACTGAGCAGGAATCCCAACATGGGGGTCAGTCCCAGGACCCCTGGGATCATGACCTAGCCAAAGGCAGATGCCCAACTGACTGAGTCACCCATGTTCCCCTAGAATCTATAATAAAATGTTAACATGTGGGGTTATAGGTAATTTTTTGCTTCTTTATGCTTGTCTTACATATTTCATATATTACATATTATTTTACTAAGCATTTTTTTTACCTATAATTCACATACCCTAAGCTTTGAGTATTTTAAATTTTGAGTAAAAATATTTTTGCATTGATGTGTTCTCTTTTCATAGATATGTTGAATTTAATAGTTTGAGTTTTTTTTAGGAGGGAATCCCATGGCTGTGGTCAGCAAACAAGTAAATATGGAATTGGCCAAGATCAAGCAAAAATGCCCACTTTATGAAGCCAATGGACAAGCTGTAAGTTGAGGACAAACAGAACTTTTCAAAATTTATTTGGTTCAGTTGAAACAGCAATTTGGGGAAAATGTGTGGATGAATATATATACATATCAGTAAGAACTGAGGGTAGAAATTATGTGAAGAGATTATTATTGCATATATGCAAATTTACATGCCTGTTTAGGCATTTATCTTCAGACACTTAATGAAGGCTAGCTAGACGGTTGATTTTTTTTTTTTTTTAATGTGGCTGTGGCCGCCTACTCGAAGAGACCTGTGGAATTGACACCTGATTCTTCATTTCTTTGTATTGTGCTTCCCATCCTGTGCTTTAGCTCTGTGTGCTCTTTATGACTTCAGTTTTGTGTGTGTAGGTTCAAGATTTTGATGAGCCAATAGCCAGATGATAATACTGAACTCAGATGCTTAGGTAGATGAAAGTATTTGTTGACCAGAGGCAGAGAAGTTTCCCATACTTAGTAGGCAGTAGCATGGCAGTGATGTTTGCTGTGGGAGAGTAAGAGTAGTTTAACAACAGCTATGTTGAGAGGCTTAGACTATGCAAGTCAGTCCTAATTTTGGGGGGGTGGGTGCAATTCAAAAGGGCATATTCAGAATTTTACCAGCCTCCCCCTATCAGCAAGTTTACCATTCTCAGGATATAGGCATGTTACCATCTTTAATTTTGAGGAAGGAAAGATTCAAGATGCATATGACAGTTTAGCTATTATTGCTAAAAGTGGTAAGATCCCAGCTCTTGAATTTAGTCTGCTCTGTCCGATGGACATCCTCACTAAAGCCCTTAGGCTTTGTGGGGTTCATACCAGAGGAGGACAGACCTATGGGAATGCTTTGGCTCTTATCCTCCCCATTCTGGATTCAGATTCCTCTCAGGGCTTGCTTTGGGGGTGGGACATCCTTCTGTCAGAGTAAACAAAATAGAATGAACAAGAGAAAAAGGAGGAAGTAGAGCTTAACTCAACAATTCAATAAACTTTTGTTACTCTGCAAAGATCTGTAAAGGCCATAGAGATGAGTAAGACAGTCCTTGCCATAGGAGACCCCAGTCTAGTGGGACTCGTACATAGATAATTGTTTCCCAACTTTTTGTTACTGAAATTTTTAAATCTATACAAAAGTAGAAAGAATAGTATAATAATGGACTTTGATTTATTCTAGTCTTGTTGCATCTATTCAGTCCCTTTGGGGTGTTTTTGGTCTGGAGTATTTTAAAGCAAATCACAGTCAACCAGCAAGTATTTATTAAATATGTGCCAAAATATAGGCCTTGTTCTCAGCAGTAACTATGTACTCCCTGCTCTCAAGGGTCTTAAATTCTAGTGACTCTAGATAGCTTATGAACCCAAGAAGGTCAGGAATTACAGGATCATTAAATTCTGTGGTACACCCCCTACCCTAAGAAAACACACCCCAACCAGAAACCTACTACTCATCCATATACCAGAACACAAGGCAGATTTGCTGAGGGTTAGATAAAAGGATAAATTGCATTGGAAGAACCAGCGGGCCGGGGAGAGACAAAGAGTCAAGGTCTCTGAAAGTGGGAGGGGCAAGAGCAAGGAGAGATTTGGAGGGAAAGAGCATTTGTGAAGGTGGCTTAGGACTTAATGTGGTTGTGGAGGAAGGTTTAAGACTTGAGAGAAGTCTGTGAAGGAGGGTGGGGTGAGAGTGGTGGGACTGAGATGCAAACTGCAGTGGAGGGTGAAGGATGTTGCTCACTGCGCTGACGCGTAGGCTGGGACCTCAGAGGGCTGAGAGCAAGAGAAGTAACTTGACCAGATGGGTGTTTCAGGTAGGCAGGCGGTACTGTACAGAACTGCACTGGCACAAGGCCTCTGAAGTGGGTATCACGGTAGTCCTCAAGAAGTAACGGAATCTAAGCCAAAGGGTATCACTGATCATTGAGACACTGTCTTTTTCTTCAGACTTTCCTGAATACAGAACAGCTTTATTTAGTCTAACAGTAAAAAGTTCTTTTCTAATAGAAATATCCAGAGAAATGGTCTCTTCCTTTCTTGGTATTAGAGGAACTTTTAACACATTTTTAAAACGTTCATTTCTAAATAATATACCAGTATTCTCCTCAAGTCTAGCCTGCAACCAGCTGCTAATTCATGAACTAACTGCTGGTTACCAGTACGGGATGAGATAAATACCTAGTTTGTGCCAGAAGGTAAAATTAACTACATCATTAATCACTGCTAGTTCAAATGATGACTTGGGGAAGTGGGGATGCGTAGCACGACTTGAGTAAAAGAAGTGATCCTCCAGTTATGATCTGGCATAAGCTCCTCTCACCAGGACCAGCCCTTTGAGTGGCACTGTAGGAAACCTCTGTTGAGGTGGTGTGTGGTTTTCAGCATTTTATATACACAGGAGTGTTTTTCCAGGTGAAATTTGCAGTTGTCCCTCAACTCTGATCTTTATAAGAGGAGGTCTCTAAGTCAGTTTGTTTGTATTTGGTGCCGTAGACAAGTGGTGAGGAGGATTCTTCAAGCACTCTCAAATTTAGGAGAAGATTTGTCGCAGCTTTGAGTTCTTTTTACCTTAAGTTAATCAAACAGAAGAAGTCATGTTAATGTTTCTGTAGTCTAGTTCAGAGTAGAAATGGACAACTCTTAACCAGTAGATTGGGTTTTGGCTTATAGGACAAGAACTAAAAGCTTGCAGTTCCATTAATTTTGTTTATAATTACAAATATGTCTCTTGACTTTGGAAACCTAAGGAGTAAGTACATAGGTCAGTTGTTTCATTCTCTCATTTCGCAGGGGAAGCATCTAGAGCTCAGACATGGTCACTCTAGTCAGTAATTTGTAGAGCCCGGAATACATTGCCTGCTAGCCCAGATCGGGTTTCCTGACAGACCCATGTTTTATTGTGCTTTGCTTTATTGCATTTTGCAGAAATTGGTCCCTGCCTTTTTATACAAATGGAAGATCTATGGCAGCCCTGCATAGAGCCAAGTTTCTCGGCACCATTTTTCCAAGAGTATTTGCTCACTTAGTGTCTCTGTGTCACATTTTGGTAATTGTCACAATATTTCAGATTTTTTCATTATTACTTACTATGGTGATAGGTCATCAGTGATTACAACTTACTGCGAGCTTGGCTGATGGTCAGCGTTTTTTACTTTACTTCAGGCTTGTACATTGTTTTTTAGACATGGTCCTGTTGCACACTTAGACTACAGTACAGTGTAAACATAACTTCTGTATGCACCGGAAAACCAGAAAATTCATTTGACTGACTTTATTACGGTGTTCTGGAACCAGACCTGCAGTATCTCTGAGGTGTGCCTGCCCTTGTGCTGCTTGTCTGGCTGACATTTCAGAGAAGATGGGGACTGGACTCCGCGCATTTAGTCCGGCTGCCCCACCCCCGCCCTGTCCCCCCAGAGTGGACGTTCACTCAGTCAACTGTTGAATGAAATGGGATTATCTTCCTCCATTCTTCGTGCACGGCCTCGGTGCAGAAGAGGGTGATTCGATGGTTCTGTTGTTAGTACACAGAAATCAGTTCCCTCATCCTGCACAAAGTCAGCCGTTAAACCAGGGTGACAAATGTCATTTGTAATATTGTCTTTAGGACCTGTCACCAAACCTAGTCATTCGGCTGGTACACACACAAAAATGGCACAGCAAGTGGTTTTTGTTCTGTTACCTTGTTACTGTTTTAAACACAATCACAAGAATCCCTGGAAGAGTTCCCTTCCTTACTCTCTCCAGCCCTGCGCTGGCAGGTAGAATGTTGAGCTTCTGTGTTTGTTTTTGACAGAAGCTGCTTTTATGGCTCCAGATGACTAGAACAAGGGCTTTCTTATTTGGTTCTAATATAGGACGTCCCTGTAAATAGAAGTTATCTTCTAAACCTGTAAAATCAGAGCTAATACGGCAGCTGCCCTCAGACTGACTAATGCTGGAGTTATACTCTGAACTCTGCAGCGATCAGCTTTAACTGGAAATGGAGATAGTTGGGAAATAGGCTAATTCATATTTCAGGAATATTTTGGGAGTCATCAGTGAGGAGACTGAAACATGGATTGGCGGGGAGATGGGGTAAATGTTTTCAGCGTATCTCCTAGACAACTAGTAACTCAGGGGTTTTATTTTTTTATTTTTTATTATTATTATTTTTTAAGACTTTATTTATTTGCCAGAGAGAGAGAGAGAGCAAGCTAGTACACACAAGCAGGCAGAGAGGCAGGCAGAAGCAGCGAGAGAAGCAGGTTCCCTGCCGAGCAAGGAGCCCGATGCGGGACTCGATCCCAGGACCCTGGGATCATGACCTGAGCCGAAGGCAGCGGCTTAACCCACTGAGCCACCCAGGCGTCCCTAACTCAGGGGTTTTAAATCCTAGTTTTGTTTTGGCTTTTTTGAGTAATGAAATAGCATCTTAATCAAATTACTTCAGTCCTATAGTATTTTGCATTATAAAATCTCTGGTCTCCATTGAGGGGAGGGAGTTGGGTTTTTTGTTTTTTGGGGGTTTTTTGTAGTCTTTGTTTTGTTTTGTTTTGTTTTACCAAATGAGGCCCAAAGACTCAGTAACAACTTGGAGAAAACAGATCTTGATTTTCTTCTTGGGAATAGCTCATCTGTTATGAGGAAGAAAGAACATTTGAAAGGTAAAGAGTGCCTTTCAATTAATCGGCCTTTTACGAAGGCCATTAATTGGGTATACGCCATACCTACCTCAATTCAACAAGTTGTCATTTGCACTTATATGGAGCGATGGTTAGGTTAGTTATACTTTTGACACAGGCCTGCTGGCCTTTTCAGTTTTTCTGTTCCTTTGTGGAAACAGTTTTGGTGTTTTTTTTTTTTTTAAGATTTTATTTATTTATTTGAGTGCTAGAGTGTATGAGCTGTGGTGGGGGGAGGGAGAGGGAGAAGCAGACGCCCCGCTGAGTAGGGACCCCCCCCCCCCATGTGAGGCTTCATCCCAGGACCCTGAGATCATGACCTGAATCAAAGGCAGAAGCTTAACCTACTGAGCCACCCACGCACCCTGAGTTTTGGTATTTTAAAGGTGGTTTTTCTCTACCTTTTAAAATCTTCCAATCCCTGCTCTTTATAAACGTAAAAATACTGCGCCTTCAGTGTTCCTGAAGTTGCAAAATAGTTACTTTCCTCTCAAATATATTTATAATACTGACTTTGCTTTCTGGGCACCTTTGGGTGCCCAGAACCTAGCTGCACCTAACTCCCTAATTTATTCATTCATAAGAATTTACAGAGCACCTCTGCCGTGAGCTAGAAACTGCTAGAGTGAACTCCTTGCACATGCGTGTGCCGTCTCCACGCAGCGTAGTTAGTGCTTTAGAGAACTCTGTTATTTATATCCCCTAAAAGATTCTAATGAAATGAGAAAGTGGGGGTGGACAACTGTCTCCATTTATAAAATCACAATGAATTTTATTTGGATTAAGGATATACCTGTTGTCCTTTTTCTGCCTTTAAGGATAATCGCCTATCTCATTTCCTTTATTTGGGAATCTGAATTAGAGACTTCAGATGTAAATTTTTCTTCCAGGTTTTACCAAAGGAACTAATTTTTTTTTTTTTTTTTAAGATTTTACTTATTTATTTGACAGAGATAGAAAGCACACAAGCAGGGGGAGTGGCAGGCAGAGAGAGGGAGAAGGAGAAGCAGACTTCCCACTGAGTAGGGAGTCTGATGTGGGGCTTGATCGCAGGACCCTGGGATTGTGACCTGAGCTGAAGGCAGATGCTTAACAACTGAGCTACCCAGGCGCCCCCTCAAAGGAACTAATCTTAATCTTTTGTTTTATCATAATTCTAGAAGTGCATGGGAGTGGGAGAGAGAGATTTATTATAGCTTCTGGTGGCCACATTTGGCCAGTACAGCTATTTTTCATTGTGTAACTCTTCCTGAGGCTTTCTGGCTAAATCTCCAACCTTCGGGTGCCCAGAACCTAGCTGCACCTAACTCCCTTTTGCTGTGCTGCTGGAGAGCTTATGCACACAGGAAGCAAGAGAAATGGACAGGGTTTTGAAAACTTAAAGGGTTTGTGATGATAGAATGTAACCAGAGGTAGAACTGAGGAGAGCTGTCCTTTCTCTGAGATGACTTCCTGCAGGATTAGGACCCTGTCCAGAAAATCACTTGGCTCTCCCTAAATTTATTCTGCATGGGCTACATACCCAGGCTGCTGTTCCCCGCCCATGCTCAGGGATGCTCCATGTCATCTCTAGAGGACCAGAGCACTTAGCCTTGTACCTGTTTAGAGCAGTGGGACACGCCAGATTCTTAGTTTGAAGGAACTGTTCGGAGTCTTTCATAGAGATATAAGTGGCTCTGAAAAGTCATAATCAAAATTTATTTCAAAAAAGGTCTGTTTCAGTGATATCCTTTTTGTGAGTCTTTGCTAGAGAACAACATTAAAGATACTTTCCCTTCTTAGTTTGCTGTTCTGTTCTCAGGGTGCAGTTTGAGAAGCTAGCATAGAATAGTCAGGTAAAAGTGAAAATTTGCGACTTGTGTTTAAAGATTGCCAATATTTCGGCTCCTTCCCATAATTATTTATGGAACTAACAGTTCAGGGGTTCTCACCAAGGGGAGGGCAGTGACCTGAAACAGGTACTTAAGAAGTGCTCAGGGGCTAGTCAGTTGCTAAACTTGTTTTCATTGTGTGAGTATGTCAAATAGAGCATACCTGACTAGCTTGATTTTAGAAACAGATTCAAGATTTAAATATACCAAAAATACATTTTGGTTTTTTCCCCAGTGTTGGTTTCCTAATGGACAACTATTTGCTATTTTCCAAATATTTTAATTTCAAGGTGGGATTCTAAAGTTAGTGGGATTAAAATCCAGGTTTGAAAGCTATCCCTGGTCTCTTTGGCAACAGTCCTAAAATTTGCTTAACTAGGTGGAAAATGGGTGTGGCCTCAGTACTCTTCTCTCATATTCTGGAGAGTGGAGTCTCCAGTTAGAGCAGGGGACCCGGTCAGCCGGCCAGAGATGCAGCCTGCCGTCCTGGTGTCAGTCAGATGAGGCAGTCATCTTTTAGTTTGGTTTTTGTTTGTTTTTGTTGTTGTTCCTGTTACTGTTCTGTGTTTTTCCTTTTCTCTTTTCTTGAGTTTTGCTTTATTCCTCACTGCTTTCTGACACCATCTCCCTTTACCACCCTCACACCCCACCCTGCAAACTGCCTTTCTTTTGCCCATTTCTGTGCCTTGACTTTCCCATTTCGGTTTCTATACAGTTTGTTCTTGTTTCTCTGGTGGTTGCAGCTTCCGAGCTAACAGAATGCTTCTGTCATGCTGTGTGTTTAAAGCCTTGATTTTACTGCTGTCATACGAAACTAAATTTGACGTGGCTGTTGGGCTGTTATTTACAGTTTATTTCTCTCTCTGCTGCACTGGTTAAAAGGACACTGTCAAGGTATTTTTTTTTTTATAATTTTTCAAATCATTTTCTTCACTGTTTACAATAACCCATTAAAAGCTCGAAACTTAGATCTTTCCCTTCCAAAGATCCTCTCCATCATACATTCACACTGGTTTGTTGTTGTAGAGTTGCGCCTATATGTTGGGCTGGTGCCATTTGAGTTTTTGTCATTGAAAGCGCATGTAAAAAGGTTTTTTGTGGGGTGGGGTGTGGGTGGACTAAAGGGGAAAGTGTTATGAATCAAGTGGGCTGCTCAGCAAACAGAGGGAAGAAACAAAAGGTCAAATTTGGTCCCTCTAACCTTGACAGTGTCCCTTTAAATGTTTCTCTACCACACACCCTGGACCCCAGTTACTGAGCCTGAGTGCTGTGTACTTTTTCAGTATGAACTTCCCTATGTGACTGTCAGCCTAGCTACAAAGATTAAAGCTTATCTGAAGCAAGCCATCCATTTGACACTGGGAGAGCTTTAATCTGTACCATTTGCACCCTGTGTATTGGCACATTCTGCCTTATTGCAGAGGCGCATGTGATCTGGTCCCTCTTGCTTCTGTAGCATCCTCTTGCTAGGCTTTTTTGAAGCCACACATAGAAATAGCGCTATTTTGTACTCTAGGAAAAGCAGTCATGCACACTGCATCTGGGATCAGTTCAGATCTCATAACTATATAGCTCTCATGTTAAAAATGTAATTGTTTCCTTTTTAAAAGAAACACCAAATTTAGAGTTTCTGGAACCGTCTTTGGTAACATCATTGCAGGAATCACACTGAGCAAAATTTCAGCATTGCTGTGAGCTGCTCTGTATATGACCCATCACATCAGTGAGGAAAAGCAGCTGACAAGAATGTAAATGAAATTCCTGACAGGAGGGTCTCTTCCATCAGCTGTGATAGCTGTGTAATCAGAACAATTAGGGATGTCACCAGGAGCTCCTTCCTTTGGCCATGGAGCTGAATGGATCGGTCGGATGTGTTTGATTCACCAAGTGTCAGGTACTGCTCGTATAGAAAGTGCACCATGCATCCCAAGTCCGATTCTCTGCCTTATTTCTCAACCAGAAGATTCTGAGGGATTTATATTTCTTAGGCCAAGGGGGATTCTCTAATTCATAAAGATTTCCTAATCACTCCCATCTTTGGCCTTTTAGAATTTGATGCTTTAGAATGTGATTCTAATTGGGTCAGTTATGGTGTTGTATACAGCTCCAAAAGAGAGTTGCAGTTCTTTTCCCTTTCTTTTTTTGGGTGCAGATTATACTTCTTATCATATTCTTTTGCCACATCATGGCTCATCATGTAGAGATACTCGTGTGACCACCCCTCAGTGAAGGGGCAGAGACTAGGTCCTTAAAAGTCGTCTGTTTAATTAGAAAGGGCAAAAACGCAGGCATTTCAAAGGAGAGGTAGATACGTCTTACTGTGGTGATCTTATCCACAAGTTACCCCTGATTGTAAAACATCACTCCTCCTTGGCCTTAGTGTTTATTAGAATGTTCTTTAATGCTGTCTTATTACCAATTTTGGGTTGGCTGTAAAGTGAAATTCCATATTTTGAATCCCATTTCCCAGTTGATGCCCAGTTTATTCTAGCAAGAGATGCTTGCTTTAGACATACTTGCTTTGGATATGCTTTTTCCTTCTTGCTACTGCTGTGAATTCCGCAGTAAAATTGCAGATGCAGTTTCCTTTAGGACTGAATTAAGCAGTAGCAGCGGGATTTGTGTCAACCAGCTGGTGGTATCAACAGGCACGGGCAACAGAAGGGACTAGGAATGTGGTCTTGCAGCTTAATGATCTGCTTTGCAGTCTGCTCTCTTCCTGCACAGTAATGAGCCAGACCTGGTACCTCAGTCACGCATAGTCTCAGCACTTTGAACATTCAGCTCTGAACTTAATTGGTGCCATAAAACACGCTGTTACTCTGCAAAAGCATGAAGGTGCTATTGTGTTCTTACTCATCGTCGTGAGTTTCACTTCTCTCTTCCTACTCCCACCCGAAATTCATCTTGAGGGAAAGGCAATACCTTGGGCTTCTTATTTTTCCATCCTGCCCTTTTTCTGGAAGGTCCTCAGGTGTGTTGACATGGTTTTTGTTCTTTGAGACTTTTCCAGTGTGTCGTTTGCATGTCGGCCCAGCTTCTCTCAGTGCATGTCAGCGCTAGGACTCCTTGTGCCCCATGTGACTTCAGTTAGCACCAGCCAGCACCAGTGTGAGTCCTGTGGCCATTAATGGAGGTGGAGTCCCAGCTCGGAGGCCAAAATTGGGAGCATAGAAAATATCAGGACCAAACATTTCATACCTCATTTAATGGAGTTGACCACTTCATAGAAAAGAAAGTTGGCATCATTGTCCTCAAAGGTTCCCCCTTTGAGGTGCATATTTTGACCTTTGAAACTGTGGAACATTTGTGTTTTCATGGATGATTATGTTCAGTCTTATTATAAGGACCAACTCTGCTATACTTCGGATTTTCAGGTTCCTAAAGAAAAAGATGAAATGGTAGAGCAAGAGTTTAACCGGTTGCTAGAAGCTACGTCTTACCTTAGTCATCAGCTAGACTTCAATGTCCTCAATAATAAGCCTGTGTCCCTTGGCCAGGCACTGGAAGTCGTCATTCAGTAAGTACTTTGATACTGCTTATTGTATAACGAATTCCACTTAGAGATTTGCTGTTTATGCTTTGATGTTTTCAGCAAGCCTTATTTGAGCTAGTTTTCACGTATTTTCATGTGAATTAATGAAGTCTCGAAGTAAAACCATTTTTTAAAATGATCCTTAAGACCCCTCTCAGTTCTAAAATTCACAGCTTTTATGGTATTGAACTATATAGCCTAGAAAATAATTTGCCACCTGCCAACTTTCTTGTTCCAGAGTATTAGAAATTTCAGTGGGCTTTGATGTCCTTGAATGTTTTTGATGCATTCCTGTCTTGGGCTGCAAAGCCGGCTGTGTGCCCAGGCCGTATGTATTGTCTCTTTTAGGTTACAAGAAAAGCATGTCAAAGATGAACAAATTGAGCATTGGAAGAAGATAGTGAAGACTCAAGAGGAGTTGAAAGAACTTCTTAATAAGGTGAGATTTTATATGTTCTTCATAGCTGAAGATCTATTAGTGCGGGTTGGGGGGGGCTTGAGAAATTTTCCAGTTTTGTTTTTTTTCCTCTGCAGGGAGAGAAGGTCCACGCAGCTGGGACTCATTATTCTTAAAAAAAAAAAAAAAAAAAGTGACTAACAAAAGACATGGTTTTATCGGTCTTTCAGTATGGTATTATTGGCAAGTTGTTGCCAGGGGAAGTAGATCTTTCCTGTGTCAGGTTCCCTTTGGCAAAGCTAACCCAGTGCCCTCTGCTGGCTTCTGTGATGAGAGGGAGATCAGCTGTGCAGGGGTCGAATTCCCACTGAGGATGACGACAAGTCTGCATCCGGGACCATAATTCATTGCCATAATTATTTCGCTGGAGGTGCCAGTTATGGGGATAGTCCTCAGTGGTGTGTCTGCTGAGGGCTCTTCTTTCCCACCACTTCGCAGAGGCCTGGTTCCAGCCTGGGAAACCACTTGGTTCTTTCCTGATCCTGCCAGCTGAGAATGTAGTATCAGCTTGGGAGAAAACATTAAGTGGGATGGACCTTGGGGGGAGCTTTTTAATGCAAAATCTGGGTGCATCTTGTGACCATACTCTTGCCTCACTCTCTCACTGTGCTTTGTTTCTTCCTTCCTCCTGTCCAGTGAGAAGAGGTCTGTGCCCACCTTCTTCATGGATTGTGTGTGGCACATGTGAATTGAACATAGGCTGGAGGACAACCAGCTGGCAGGATAGCTGTGGGGCCCAGTACCATCAGAAAACTGAGAGGCTAACATTAGGAATGGCTCTGGAAGGTTCTGTGTGGTGGTATAGCCTTTACATAATTTAGAAAACAAATCATGACAATTTGTTCCCCAAAACAATAAGTTTAAGTGGTGCTTTGTCCTGGAATTTGATTTATATATATATATATATATATATATTTTCTTAAATTAATGGAACACTCCTGGTTCTCTGTTTGTTTTAGAAGGCAGAGATGATCTTGCTTCTCTGATAATGGTGTGATTCCTGTGTGTTGAACTGTATAGGACTTTTTTCCTGTTCTAAAATGTCATGATGTAGAAGAGGTATTGAAGAGTTTCAAGACCTTGCGTTGTAACCTGTTTTCGTATACTAGCAGTTTAGGGGGGACCGACACATGTGATTTGGAGATGGATTACATCACTATCCGAAATGGTAAATATGTGTTTTTCCCTCTTAGATGGTAAATTTGAAAGAGAAAATTAAAGAACTCCATCAGCAGTACAAAGAAGCATCTGAGGTCAAGCCACCCAGAGACATCACTGCTGAGTTCTTAGTGAAAAGCAAACACAGAGATCTGACTGCTCTGTGCAAGGTGCGGTATTCATACATGCCTGGACGGTTTTCCTTGGAATCCTAAGAAAGAGTATAGATCTGGGAAACTTTGGAAAAGGGAGAGCCACTGACCAATCACGGGTGCCTGTGGTAGGAAGAAGAGGATTTAATACATAGGAACCAAGGGGACTGAATGGGTTAGTGTGGCTTGAGATATGCTTTTTCTGCAGAATTTCTACTTCGTTTTCACAGTCTTGTGCTTTAACTTACATCTCAGTGTAGCTCCCTGTCATAGTTTGTCCCTGTCAGCTTAGAATAGCACCATAGACTGCACTCATTTGATATCGGAACTCTCTGGTCGAAATCCCTTAGTATCTCTCAGCCGTGGGATCTTAGATTCCGTAATCACCTCATCTGGGACACAGTGTTAATACTTCTCCTTTGTAAGAGATCTAAAATGCTTTATCCTGTGCTAGGGACATGGGAAATGCACAGGAAGTTGTAGTTGCTGGTCTTTTTCACTCTTTCTTTGTAGCGCACTAGTGTGCTAGTCTTCCTTTGTCTCCTCCTCCTGCATGCCTTCTCCCTCCTCTGCGTCCTGCCTTCATTCCAGGCTCACATTGTAACTGGTCTCCAAGAACAACCATCCCTGAGCCCTGATCCAGCTTTAAGCCGAGGCACACTCGCAGATGTGACCTGGACAGGGAGGTGGTCCAGGCCTTACACTTTGAGGTATAAATGAGATTGGTCTCTGACCCATTAAGATCAACCCAGTTCTCTTAATTTTACCAGGAATATGATGAATTAGCTGAAACACAAGGAAAGCTAGAAGAAAAACTTCAAGAATTGGAAGCCAATCCCCCAAGGTGAGGAAAACACACAAATGTTTGGAAGAATAGCTTTTGCTGTTCTCCTCTGTCATATTTAGAGGGAAAGTTACAAAGCACTGTGGGCTTTTATTTACATCCAACGAATGGATTGTGATTTTAATGGGTAGGAGTGTCTTATTTAAATACATTTGTTTTTTAAAAGATAAGCTTTCTCCATAAGATATGGTATTTGAGTGAAATATACCGTCTTCCTGTGAGTGGAATAGAAGGTGGTATTGCTTTAAATTCCCCTAATTCTGAGGGCTAGGAAAGTATTCTACTTTGTTTCCATTGGATTTTTGATTGTGAGAACTTATATGCTGGCACTGTCTGTGCTCCATGGTGCATCTGGCCTCCAGTATTTCTGCTCTCTTCTGGAGCTGGGGATGCTAGCCACTCTTGCTCTGAAAAGAAAAAAAAATTTTTTTTTTTTTGCTTTATTTATAAAACAAATAAGCTTTTATAATGCCAGGTACTGATAGGAAGAAGTTTTTTCTTTTTAAGATTTTTAATTATTTATTTAACAGAGTGAGAGAGCGAGCAAGCACAAGCAGGGGGAGAGGGAGAAGGAGAGGCAGACTGTCCACCAAGCAGGGAGCCCGACATGGGACTCAGTCCCAGGACCTGGGATCAGGACGGAGCCAAAGGCAGATGCTTAATTGACTGAGCCCCTCAGACGCCCTGTCTCCACCACCGCCGCACCCCCAGGCAAATGAAGCCTGATAGTAATTTGCTTTATGTAGTGCACTTGGCACTGCTCTCGGCACCAGTAATAAAGGAGTTTATGAGACAGATAAGGTCCTACTTTTTGACTTGTAATTTCTTTGTATAAGCACGCAGTACCAGGCTTAGGTTTCCTGTTACTGAGATGGTCCCCATCCGCCCACTGAGGATAGTAGTCCTTTAGTGACCTGTGCCTCTCTGTTTTCATGTTGCAGTGATGTGTATCTCTCCTCAAGAGACCGACAGATACTTGATTGGCATTTTGCAAATCTTGAATTTGCTAATGCTACGCCTCTCTCTACACTCTCCCTTAAACACTGGGATCAGGTAAAATTCCTTTATCATTTATTTTGTTGCACATGTCTTTGAGAGGAGTCTTACGAGATACTTAATTTGTATGTGTGTGTGTTTAAACAACTTAGTTAAGAGAGGATTTACATTACATACAGTTTACCTATTTTAAGCAAACAAGTTCAAGTTTTGCCAAATGTACATAGTCTTAAATCACCACCATAATCAAGATACAGAACATTTCCATCCTGGAAGGTTCTCCCTTGCCTCTTTGCAGTCAGTCCCCAGCCCTCCCACTCCTGGCCCAAGATGGCCCCTGATTTCCTTTCTGTCACTGTAGTTTTAATTTTCCTTGAATTGCCTATACGTTGAACCATATGGCATATGACCATAGAGAATGTAGCCTTGTGTGTCTGAGTTCTTTCACTTAGCAGAGTTGCCGAGATTCACGTGTGTTGTTGGCGTATCAGTGGTTGGTTCCTTTTCATCATTTCATCACAGATCTGTCGTGTGGTGCGCCGGAGATGGCTTGTCCGTACGCTGGTGCGCTGGTGGGCACTCGGATTGCTTCCAGGCTTTTTGGGTATAAGTGACTGGAGCTGCTGTGAACAGTCACATCTTTCTTTTGGGTATATGTCTAGGAGTGAGACTGCTGGGTCTTAAATGTAGATTTTTAACTTTATAAGAAACTCCAAACTATTCCGAATTGCATTCCCACCAGCAGTGTAGGAAAGTTCTAGTTGTTCCACATCCACATGGACACTGGTACTGGCAGTTTTTAAAAAATTCAGCCATTCTAATGGGTGTATATATATAGTACCTTTCATTGTGGTGGTAATTTGCATTTCCCGAATGATGGGTGATGTGAAACACCTTTTCTTGTACTTACTGGCCATTTGTGTGTCAGTTCTTTGATGAAGAGTCTGTTTAGATCTTTTGCCCATTATTTTATTTTATTTTATTTTTTAAAAGATAGATTTGTTTATTTATTTATTTGACAGAGATCACAAGTAGGCAGAGAAGCAGGTGGAGAGAGAGGAAGGGAAGCAGGCTCCCCATTGAGCAGAGAGCCCGATGCGGGGCTCAATCTCAGGACCCAGAGGCCCTACCCCCTGAGCTACCCAGGCACCCCTGATCTTTTGCCCATTATTTTAAAATCTAGTTGTCTTCTCATTAAATTGTGTAAGAGTTCATTATGTTCCTTTGATCCTTGATATAATTCCTTTGTCAGATTTTTGTTTTGTAAATATTTTCTTCTGGTCCTCCCCGCCCCCATTTTCTAAATGGTATCTTTCACAGAGCGAAACTTTTTAATTTTAGGAACTTCGTATTTCCTCAGCTCTCTTTTATAAGCTTTGTGCTTTTTGTATCCTGAAAAATCTTAGTCTAAACCTTAGATCACTATATTTTCTCTTGTATTCTTCCTGAAGTTTTATGGACTTAGCCCTAATGTTAGGTCTGTGATTCATTTTGAGTTAATTTTTGTGTACAATGAGATATGAGAGTAGGGTTCATATTTTTCCATATGGTTTTCTAATTATTCTAGCACCATCCTTTCTCTTCACTTGTCTTGGCACCTTTTTTGAAAATCGGTGACCATGTGTGAGACTGTTCATGGTGACTCCTATTCACTCATTTGTCCACATGCCGCTGTCATATGGTCTTAATTACTGTTCCTTTATGGTATGTCTTGAAATTAGGTAGTGTAAGTTCTCCAGCTTTTTTTTTTTTTAATCTTTTTTCTACTTTAGGTCTCCTCTATTTCCATAAAAATTTTAGAATCAGCTTATCAGTTTCTATTAAAAAATGCCTTCTGGGATTTTGATTGGTATTGGTATATCTCCATTTATTTAGGTTTTCTTTAATATTTTTCAGCCATGTTTTACAGTTCTCAGTGTACAGGTTTTACACTAGTCTTTCGTCAAATTACTGTAAAGTATTGCAAGTGTGAGTTACTCTTGAACTGGTGAGAAGTCATAGGGCTTCTTAGAAATTATATGGCTCAATCTCTAAATCTGAGACTTTGACCAGACCTAAGACTACAGAAGTAAATATTAGACTTTTACTCACGTATTTTCATTTCCATTGTACATTTTGCTCATAAAATTGGTTCGAATTCTTAATCTCTAGGTTATACTTCCGTATTCTTTAGTGTTTGACTTAGAGTGAGCATTGGACCTATTAGTGGTAAAAATCTTACAGAATTCCAGTTACAGAATAGACAATTACAGTTGTTGCTGTTGTTTTTCCATGTATTACTAAATTAGACCCTCATCACTGATTTATCATTTGAAGTTTCAATATATATCCATTCGTCATCTTATTAAAGTCCGTGTGTTGGTGAATTGAACTGATCAGTATGGGAAGCAGATGAATCAGTCACTAAGTAGTGAGAGTTCTGCCAACCCAAAATTTTTATCTAATTCAAAAGAATCATGCTTGTTTTCTCCCAGAAATTTCATGAGATTAGAAAATACTGACTAGCCTTCAAAATTTTCTCTATAGAGAAAATTTTTCAGTAACTTCAAAGAAGTAAGATCATTTTGGGACTCCTTCCAGGCCAAATGCTGACTTCTTTACTATAGGGAGCCTCTTGGGCCAGTCTTTATAATCCCAGATCGTTTTTATCTAGTTTGACCAACTTTAGTTTTGGAAGCCTTCCTCATCCTTCACGTCTGTAAGTTTAAGAAATAAAAACTGATTTTGCTCTCAGGTAAAAGAAAACGTAATTAGGGTGGTGAATCTGATATTCTGCCAAATCTGTAGTGCATTCAAAAGCCAAACATCTGAATTTATTGAATCCTCTTTCTCTGAGAGATCCCACCCCCCCACCCCAGGTAGTCCGGACTGAGGGGTTGGGTGTGAGACTGTGAGGAGAAAACTCAGTCTAGGGAAGAGCAAACTGCCCTAATGTTACTGCCCAGAGATGGCCATTAGGGACACGTAAGCATTTTGTCTTCTCCCTCTAGTTTCCTGGGACAGCTGTCACCGAATACTGAATGGTGGTTCTTTGATTTCTGCCTTAGAATACTGTTTTCCACAAACAGTTGTTTTTCAGTGTTAATCTTACAGAATTCAGCAGGATGTATGGCATAAATTAAGGAAATATGGATGGACTTTTCTGTCCTCTTTAGGATGATGACTTTGAGTTTACTGGCAGCCACCTGACAGTGAGGAATGGCTACTCGTGTGTCCCTGTGGCTTTAGCGGAAGGCCTAGACATTAAACTGAACACAGCGGTGCGGCAGGTTCGCTACACGGCTTCGGGTATGTCCCTGCTTCACTGGGGTGATAAGTCTCTTACTCTGAAACATGGTACCAATCTTTTGTTGAGTTTGACCTACAGAAAAAAACATTAGGTACATTTCCTGATAAAATGTCATATCATATAAACTATGACTCGTAATTTTAAAAATTTGTAATGACAAAAGGATTGAGCCTGTAGAGCCTTTGGGCAGTTTGATCCATCGTTACGTATATCAAAAAATTGAGGCAAGTTTCCAATTTGTGTGTGAATTACTTTGATATCATAACAACTTGCATTGAGTTTGGATTTTTTTTTTTTTAAGATTCATTTATTCGTGAGAGAGAGCAAGCACAAGGCAGGGGTGTTGGGGAGAGGGAGAAGCAGACTCTGCTGAGCAGGACCCCCACATGGGCTCGATTCCAGGACCCCGGGATCACAGCCTGAGCCAAAGGCGGATGCTTAACTGACTGAGCCACCCAGGTGCCCCACAAAGTGTATTCTCGAAGACTGGGATTGGGGCCTCTGGGCACAGTGGGACCCACTCCTTGTATTTTACCGTCTGGGTCTTCCTCTTTGGATCCATTCTAGCCTTTCCCGTTCAGAGGGGCTAACCGCTCAGGTTGGTTTCTGATACTGGGATCATCACACTTCAGAGATGGCGTTACCCTGATCCCCACAGGCAGAAGGCTCAGTGCTCACTGTTGCTGGTTTCAGGGCACATTTAATGCGGAGCACAGAGAACCTGCTGTCCACCCACCTCTGGAATCCGTAGTCGAGAATCTTGATGAAAGCAGATCACCACACTCCCCTGCCCCCAGGGCCCTCATGGCAAGTGGCGGTGTGGCCATCAACCTTGCTTGCCCTTCATGGCCGCTCTTCTAGAATTGCAGAGATGACCACAGATGTTCTTATTTTTACAGCCCCCGAGACCTTTTTCCATTTGATTCCCCTCATTTGAAGCTTCGAGCTGATGTTGAGGCCTATAGCCTTTAAATAGCCTTTTGCAGGCAGGTGAGGAATAGTGGGAAAGGGAACATGAACTGAGCTTTTCTACCAGTTTTGAGCTGTTTATGTATTTTTGAAATCTTCTGAAGTAAATGGGTGCTTACTGAAGAAGAAAACACAAATGAGGAAAAGGCACTCTTTTCAGTGCCTTTGCTGTGGTCCACTCTGAGCTTTCTGCAGACTCTGGCAAGCGAGGCCTCCCGGTGTCATCTCCGGAAGAGCACGCCCTGCGCGCCGGTGGCGTCCGTCGGTCTGCACCGCGGTCTTCTGGGGTCGTTCCTCTCGGTCCTTAGCAAGCACCTAGCCACCGTGGGGCGGCACTGCTTTCACGGTTACAGACCTTTATTCTTCACTTTGGTCACAATGTACTTAACCCTTGGTAACTAATAAGGCTGTTAGCCTGGAAGATGACCAGTGTATGAGGAAGGGCAGACAAGTTACGGGGGTGGGGAGCCGGGACTCCGGAGCTGACTGTTAGCGTTTGAGTCCTGGCGGTTCGTGCCCGCAGGGCCCTGTCTAGTCACTTCGCCGCCACCTTGGTTTTCTTGTATTAAAAAGTGAAGAGAACAGGATATTAATGGGATCGTATGTAGATGCTCCCACGCTTGGAATGTTCTGTACCATCCTTATCGCCAGTAAAGTCTTTTCCCTCCAACGTCTCTAGGGTGTGAGGTGATAGCTGTGAACACCCGCTCCACGAGCCAGACGTTCATCTACAAGTGCGACGCCGTTCTGTGCACGCTGCCCCTGGGGGTGCTGAAGCAGCAGCCCCCCGCCGTCCAGTTTGTGCCGCCCCTTCCCGAGTGGAAGACGTCCGCCGTCCAGAGGATGGGATTCGGCAACCTGAACAAGGTACAGGCCCTGGGCACTCTCCACGTGCCCATGGTGCGGTCAGCGAGGATCATCGAGGTTTGCATTTCTGCATATTTTGCTGTGCTCTCGGCTCTGAGAGATGAGGGTGAGAGGCCTGTCAGTTCGCTCATTTCCGTTCATTTCAGTGCCTGATTTTTTTTAAATAAATACACACACACACAGATAGAGAGATAGATGAGGACTGAGTCTTCTGGGATCATTTTGCAGACCTAAGCCCACAAAAACAGCTCTAAATGTTGTCTTCAGGAATACATTCATGACAGGGATTTCTGGGCTTATGCGGAGAGTAGATGAGAGGAAACTTTGGTAAGGTCTGAGAAGCGGTAGTTCCTGTCGAGGCACAGCTCTGCTCCAAGCCATGCTCTCTGAGCCCTGTCATCCGTTCACGGGCTCCTTTTTTACAACAGGTGGTGCTGTGTTTTGACCGTGTGTTCTGGGATCCAAGTGTCAATTTGTTCGGGCACGTTGGCAGCACAACAGCTAGCAGGGGTGAGCTCTTCCTCTTCTGGAACCTCTATAAAGGTAACTGCTTCCTGGTTTTAATTTTTTTCATATTCTTATAGGAATAGAGAATTAGGAATATTCTGGGTTTTCTCAAATACATATTGTATTGCTTTTTTTCACTGATTCAACCAGCAATCCCAAAAACCAAAATCAAAGAGCTCACATCCTAGTGGGAAGTACACTAAGGAGGTGAGCCTTCTAGGAACAGGGCTGTAAGTAGAGGCCCAGGGCACTGCATAAGGAACATAAAAAGAAGAAGAAAACCCAGCCAGGAGGCACAGAAACAGGGAAGCTTCCATAGGGGAAACTTTATTCCTAATTCTCAGACTTTTGTATCTGACTGGCCCCTGAATCTTTTGACTACTTCCTTTAGAACGTATGTATCAAACCCCTGCCTCCTATTTTAATTTCTAATATAACTGGATTGCTCTTCTCTGTGGGTGCTTAAAAACATTTGTGTGTGTATACACAAGTGGATCTCCTGTTTTCTACCTCAGGGCGTCTGCGTGTACTGTGTGGTCTAGGCCTGCGGAGATTTTTTTTTTCCTTCTCTTTCTCCCCAGCTTGGCATACTCTGCCCAGCCTTTCTGGCCTTGACCTGCCGCGCTTTCAGAGAGGCCTTCCAGGACACATACTTCTGCTGCCTCAAACTAAATTAAGTCCCTGTATTCTTTTCTCTGTATATTTTGTTTTTCTACATTTGCTTTTATCAGTTCATAATTACAGCTGTGTGATAGATCTCTATTGATCCGTGGGGTTGTTCAGTCCAGTTCCTAGCTTTTGTGTCCCAGCATCTCGTCCTGTGCCTGTTACACAAGTCTGTTGCCTAAATAGTCTCTGAATGAGTGGGTGAAGGTGGTGATGGGCTTAGAGGGGTTTGGAGTAGTTAAAAGGATGTAGCTCTTGTCATGGAGCGAACTAAGAGTGGTCAGGGTGAAGGACTCTATGCCTAAAATACAGGATTACCTTTTGGGGTTTTTTTAGCAGAGTCTGAAGTTATGTCTTCAAGATTTCTGTGTTCTGCAAAATTATAAGCGGTTCAGTACATGAGCTACACTCCACTGACTAGAGTTTGCCAGCTGCCTTCTAAGGGATAGATTTTGAGTTGCAATTTCAGAAACCTAACTTGTCTCTTGCAAGAGTGTTGCGTGTCTGTGGGTCCTCCTGTTTCCGGGTGCCCAGAATAATGTAGGGCCGGATAAAGAAGTTCTTGAGAAAAGTCTGTAGGAAAACCCTGGAATTGTTCTTTCTGTTTCTCTAGCTCCAATACTACTGGCGCTGGTGGCCGGAGAAGCTGCCGGCATCATGGAAAACATAAGCGATGACGTGATTGTTGGCCGGTGCCTGGCCATCCTCAAAGGCATTTTCGGCAGCAGCGCGGTGCCGCAGGTGAGTGCGTGCGAAGGGCCACGTGGGGATCGAGGTTCACACTAGAGCAGGGTTTGACACAGCAGTTTCAGGGCAGTTTCCACCGGAATTGAGGGGTGCACTGGGTTTCCATGAATGCGAGTGTTGGGAGTCTGTGTGTAAATGTGGGATTCAGGAAAGCCCCCCGCCCGGTCCCTGGGCTGGGGACTGAGAAGGGTTTGCTGCATATCCCTGCTGGCCCCATCCGTCGCACCTGCTTGTGGAGTCCTGCCACCCCTGCCGCCCCTGCCGCCCCTGCCACTCCTGCCTTTGAGTCAGAAGGGCCAGACTCCCTCATGGAGGAGTAGCCTGGTACTTTGTTGTGTTCTGTTCTTTAGGCGCAACGAAAGAAGGCGCATTGATGCTTCATGGGGATTAATGAGAAAATAAAGGTCAAGTCCCGGGTAGATGTATAGACTTCCTAGGCAGGGGAACGCGGATGCTTAGTTGGAAGCCATTTGTGTGTTTGAAAGCGGAAGCCTCAAGCCCTCGGCTAACTCATGTCTCCTGCCTCTTTGCCTTTGCTGCTCTGTCGTATCCCCCCCCCCCCACCCCAGCTTTCCCACCTTTCAGAGAGGACTGGTTTGTCCTCTGCCCTGTAGTAACTTCTGCTCCTGCTTTTTTCTTCAGCCCAAGGAAACTGTGGTATCTCGCTGGCGTGCTGATCCCTGGGCCCGGGGCTCCTATTCATATGTAGCTGCAGGATCTTCTGGAAATGACTATGATTTAATGGCTCAGCCAATCACTCCTGGCCCCTCAATTCCAGGTGCTCCACAGGTAAGAAACTGGCAAACTACCTGGGCTTATTTGGGAAAAGGCCAGTATCCCAGGATTTCAGGGTAAACAACATGCCACAGGGGTTTTTTTTTGCCGGCAGGGGTTGGGGAGGCAGGGGGAGGTTCTGGTGCCGGTGGTTAGATTTTAGTTGTTCTCTCCTTGGACCCTTTCAAATAACCAAGAGCAACATCAAAGGGAGGACCAATATTCTTGTGTCTGATTCCTCACATTCAGGCTCTGTAATCTGGGCAGTCCATATTCAGAATGGAAGAATCCATAGGATAAGCCAATTACTTTTCCCTTATTCAAACTTTTTCCCCTTAAAAAAAAAAACATTTTTAGTTGCCCCCCGTTTTGTAATGGCTCACAGGATTGTTGCAGGGTGTCCGTCACTAGGGACATGTCAGTCTCTAGGACATGCCCCTGAGGGGTCCTTGTTTCAGTGCCAGACCCAGCTCCAGAGCTCAGGACCCTGTGAGCCCGCTCCAGAGCTGAGAAGCAGGGGTGTTCCTGAGTTAGACGCTGGGTTCTGTGGCAGAGTAATCAGGAACCCCTGTGCCCCAGGAGGTACTGTAGGAGGCAAAGGAAGCTCTGGAACTGGGTGTCCCCCAGCATCCAGTGATAAGTAAGAACAGGTCCAGTCCTGCTTTACCCTAGGACTAAGGCTGGCTTGGCTGAGTTTTACTGTTGCATTTCTACTTTGGTCATTTCTAGAATACTCGCTGATGAGGGAGATCCTTTTTGGTAGAATGATGGTCTGTGACTGACAGGGCAGCCTTCGAAGGCCGATAGGAATTTGGCAGTTCAAACACAACAAAAAAGGTCCTGTTCGCAACCGGCTGATCCTTCTCTCCATTTGTTTTCCTGCAATAGCCAATTCCACGACTTTTCTTTGCCGGAGAGCATACGATCCGGAATTACCCAGCCACCGTCCACGGCGCTCTGCTGAGTGGGCTGCGAGAAGCAGGAAGGATTGCAGACCAGTTCCTGGGGGCCATGTACACTTTGCCTCGCCAGGCCACACCGGGCGTCCCCGCACAGCAGTCCCCGAGCATGTGAGACTGATGGGTTCTGAGGGAAGCAGACACTGTGAGTCTTCTGCCGTGTGAGCAGAGCTCTTGGAGCAATACTGGATCCCACTGAGGAACTCATGATGCCAGGTGGCCAAGGTGGTGGCCTCCTTTGAGTGACTTAGAGCTAGAGGGGCAGTTGTCCGTTAGTGTGGAAGTCGGTGTTCTTCCTCGAGACTGAGGTAAGCAAGCGTCGTGAGAGGACATCGTAGTCTATTGGTGTGTGGTGGTTTTTTATATTTTAAAAATAAAGCTTCATATAAAATTCTTTCTCGTTGTTTCCCCTTTAGATTTGTATAACGGGTGCTGTGCCTTTAGAAATGCCCGTTTTCTCCATGTTTAAATACGGAGCATGTTTTATATAAAGGCAACAGATGGTTTGGCCTGGTCTGAAGGCAGGGTTGAGGGGAGCCCCGCAGGAGCAAAGGGCTTTGTGACCCTTGGAACTAGGGCGTTCCGCATTGGGGCTGTGGGGGTCACTGTGCCAAGAGCGTGAAGCTACAGGTCAAGCCTAAGGAATCAGAGGAGACTCTGAATTTTTAAAATAAAACAGGGCACAGAGTTTGGATCTTTGAGAGACCATTCCGGCTTTACTCCCCAGGTTCCCTCCACGGGTCTGTGCTAACTTTCCACTCTCGTCCAACACACTGGCATAGAAGTTTTAGGACGTGTTACGCAAGGAGATCCAGGGTTTAGGTGACTTAGCTATCATTGTCCGTCCCCTGTCGCTGCTGTTAGCAGAGACCACAGCAGGCGCTGAGGAAAGATTCCATTTCCTTGCCTTTTTAGCTTCTTTGCGGCCCCTTCCTCCCTCCTTCAGAGCACATCACTGCAGCTCTGCTTCGCTTGTTCCACAGTCCTGTCTCCCTCGTACAAGGATACCTGATTTCACTTAAGGCCCACCCAGATCATCTCCGCATTGCAAAATCCTTACTCATGTCTGCGAAGTCCCTTTTGTCCTACAAGGGAACAGTAACTGTTCCTTCTCGAGGGCTCCTAACACTGTTACTACAAACGCGCGTACGTTATCCGTTTGCTTTTACTTGTGTCCGTCAGTTCTTCCTTATACTTAGCCTAAATGAGGTTTATTCTTAGTAGGATTTGAGGGTGGTTACACGGGTGGGTTAACGATAGGATAAAGATGGGGCTAAAGGGGGCTTCCCCTCGTCTTCGAGTGACAGCGGCAGAGGAATCTGTACTCCAGGACCGGGGCGAGTGGTGGAAAGTGTACGGACTTGGACCTACGACCTGTGTTTAAAACAAGGCACAGCTCTGCCACTCATACTGTTACCTCAGGTGGGTGGTCCAGTGTTAGGTGCTTTAAAACCTTTGTTTTTTAAATAAATGGCATAGGCACCTTGAGACAGAGGACCGTCAAGCCTAAAACTAAGAATCCCAGCAGCTGTTGGCTATGTGTCAGGCCATTACGTGGGTGCTAGGCGCGTCCTCTTCCAAGCCCCAGCATGTCGCCTGTCCTTGCAGCATCACTGATTAGTTTTATCAAATACAGTGAGCTACACCAGCTGTGCCAATGCCCAGACAACAGCTGCACTCAGGTGACGACAAAAATGGCACCAGGGACTCACACACGAGCACATGGAAACTAGGGAGCTTTATTGGTTACATATTGTGCCGCAGAGCCAACAGCAGAGCCAGCAGCCAGCATTCGAGCCCGAGGATACGTGCAGACAGGCAGCTTCCACTATACACATGCACCCAAGGCGCCCTGAGTCCCTGCTCATGGCTTCGTCCTGGTTTCCAGCAACAGGGTCCGGCCTCCTTGGTCCCAGGCTTGGAGCAGGAATGTAGAAGCTGGTGCATCTAGACTCCAAGGGGCAGGGCTGAGGCCAGAGCGCCTGCCGGAACGAGCAGAGGGACTCGTGGACTGAGAGACGGGGCCCCCCCCCCCCCCGCAGAGGGGTCTCTGATGCATCGACAGTTTTGTGAGGGCTACTCGCCCAGCCCTCCCAATCTTTAAAATACAAAAAAATAGACTTTATTCTCTTAAAAATACATTCCTTTCAGTACATGTTCTGAGCTGTGAAGCAGCAGGAAAATAGGGCCCCTTTCCTATGATCTTGGCTGTGAGGCTTCGAGGAGAACCCTGGGCCCCACCGGGGGTTGTCAAAAGATAATCCCTAAAAGCAGCTCTTCCCAAGCACTCCTGTCAGAGTAACAACAAATCCCACATCCACAGAGGCTCTGGGTCCCTGTTCCTTACGGGGCAGGGGTAGCACTTGCCACTGACCCACCACACGTAGAGCACTAATGCTGCCCCAGGATCCCAGGTCCTAGACAACAGAGGAGGGGGAGGATTTATGCGCGGACTTGCCGGTGACGGAGGCCGGAGTGGCGGGCCCCGCTGCAGATCCCCTTTAGCCCGCGCTGGCTCACGGTCAGGCTAAAGCAGAAACAGCCATGGCTTCCTCACCTGCCACCCCTACAGCTTCCTCAGGTGGTGTTAGTGCCAGAGTGGTGAGAGCTCGGCCTCCGGCGTCCAGCCACCTCGCATACTTTCTCTAACCGCACAGCTCTGAGCACAGGCGCCCCGGGACCCCTCCCGCAGCCAGCCGCCGGCCGGCGAGAGCTGCAGTTAGAGGCGCGCTGCGGCGGCGGCTTGTCCTGCAAGTGGGCCTGTCGGCCGGGACAGCAGGGATGTTCGGTTGACCGGACAGCTATTTAATTACTGGGTCTCCCCTATTTGGTGAAAGTTTCCTCCAGGACCCCTGACCGTGAGGTCCAGATGGTCACACACAGGTTGGTTTTCCGAAAGGGGCCTTCGAACTTTGGAATTTGAGAGCCAGCCTTGCCAGCCACTTGAAACCCAGAGGAACCGAGCCTCCAGCCTTCGTTTGCTATTATAAATGGTATCGTCTGCAATGCTGAGGACACTTAAAAATAAAATCTATTTCATAACGGTTCTAGAAAGTATGCAGAGTAAGGAAACACAATATTTATCCTGAAATAATCGTTACAATCAAACCCTATTGCACTCAGATTTTTAAGACAGCAGCCCCCAGCAAGAGGGCAGCACGGCTGTCCCTCTTCCACAGAGCACTCTGGGGAGTGGCCGGTGCTGATGCTGCTGCAATGTGGAAAGATCCAGACTTTGGCACCAGGAGCTACAGCACCAGAATCCAGGGCTCCAACGCCCAAAGACGAGAATTATTGGCGACATCTCTGTAGGCATGGCTTGGCACCCTTTTGTTTCCACCAGCAGAGAAAGGCCGCAGAATTCGTTTCCTGTAACCTCCGCTGACCACCGCAGAGGCCCGTCTCCTTTGGACTCTCAAGGTTGCCAGCCAGTGAAGAGAATAACGGCAGGGAGGCTGCAGGTGAGAGGTTGCAACCTCGGGTAAGCTAGTTTCTAGCCAGTGACCCAGGAGCAGCAGCAGGAAGAGGTTCTAAAAAGAGCATCTTGAACTGAGCGTGTGAGGCAGCACAGTGGAGGGAGAAGCTACACGGCAGTGCCCTTCGGCTGGCAACTCCAGAAAACGGAAGTCGGCACACAACTTTCCTGCCTCCGAAAGGAAGCTAGGTGTGCCCCGCGCCGTCGCCAGGGTCACCAGGGTTGCCAGGTCTGATGGCAGACACGGGCGTGATGAGCGCTGGTTCCCACCGAGTACAGGCTGGGAAGACGCTCGCAAAGCCAGCAACACGAGATGGCCGACGGGGGTCCCGAAAGCCAGGGAGCGCTGGGAGCCGCGTAGGCACAGAAGCCATCTGATCCCATCTGATCCAGACCTCCGCTCACAGACCAGAAGAACGAGGCCAGCGGAGCTTCGCGGAGTCCATCCGCATGATGCTAAAACGCGGAATAAAACGCGGAAAGAACAAGGCCCACGAAAACGTGGCAGGAGAGAAGACACCTTCCCTGAACCCATCTGGATCTACCTTCCAGAAGCAGAGTGAGCCCCACGGGACAGTGTAAACAGAATCATCTCAGAATGCCAGACTTAGGACCCTTAGAGACCATTTCAGAGATTTCATTTTACAGATAAGGAAACTGAGGCCCCAAGAGGACAGTGACTTGCCCAAAATCACACAGCAACACAGTACAAAGCCATGAAGAAAACTCAGCTTTCCTGACTCCTAGCTATGCTCTTTCCCTAGGAACAGTGTCTGCATCATTACAAGCAGCCTTCGAAAAGGGATCCCTTCGAACTGAGCGTTACACAAAAAGCCGTGCCAAGAATATATGGTTCTTTGTAACTGCCGCCCCCCCCCACGCCCCCGTGACTGGTATAAGAAAACTAGTCAATTGTTCATTTGTGTGGCCTCCTCAAAGCTTTGCTGCATTTTGCACTGCACAAACCTGGGGCCCTCGATAGGCATTAGTATGACCTGTCCTCCAGTGAAGTCCTAATGAGTTTGCAGAAGCCAAGGGCCCGCGCTTCTGCAGGAATGCCTCGGCCTGGTAAAGTGCAACACCTCCTCCCCGGGGCGCGAAGGAAGAGGAACGAGTCCATGCCGCTCATGGAAATATTGCTTTGTGGAGTGACGGGAGACGCTTCTCCCTGCCCACGTTCCCCCTTGCTGGGCACATCTAGAAGGCAGAGTACGCTGGGTCAGGCCCAGTTTAGTTCCGGAATATTCTGAAGGGTGGAAATGACGGAGTTGGCCTGAAGTCTCCAGCCGCGGGAGAGGGGCGGGCAGTGCCAGCAGCATTATTGGTGCCCAGGAAAGGAGATGCGTGAGGCTCGTGCGCTTCCAGGTGCCTTTGGAAGGGGAGCAGAGAGCCGGGGGAGGGGGAGGGATGACATCATTCCGATAGGTGGGTACCCGTGTGTTCCACCCCGGGGGGGCCGAGTCCGAGAAGCGTCAGCCTGAAGGTTGCTCCCACAGTCCCTTAGAGGCAGCACAGGCCTCTTCTGCCGTCCAAGTCTGAGGAACGCCGAAGGGGAGAGGAGCGGGTGTCCCCCCGCCCATGGAGCCGACGGCTGCGGAGTCTCAGCGGGTACTCGGGCCCCGAGAGCAGACAAGGAGTGAACGGGGTGCGGTGAGGAGACTGAGAAACTAGCCGCGCTGAAGGGGCGCCCTCTGCCCCACGGAGGAGCGGGGAAGGGCCTTCGGCCGCTGTTGCGTGGTGAGGATACGAGGGCTTTCTATAGCTTTCCCCATCTGGGGGCCAGCGGGGCCTACGCGACCTGGGGACAGGGACGAGGAGAGAGGACTCATGCATCGGGGAAGGCTGGGCCTGCGCGACACAGGTCCGGCTTGTAGTTTCGGAGCCCCTCCGGCCAGCTAGCAGAACGACCTGAGCCACAGCCGGGCCTGGCGTCCCTCGGAGGGCAGGAAGGCAGGAGGGTGGAGAAGCGGGAGCCCAGGGGACAGCAGACCTCACCCAGCCGGCTCAGTTGTCCTCGGCGCAGGGCCGGGCTGGCCGTAAGCGCTCCTCGGCCCGGGCTCGCCCCGACTCTGACGGCCCCGGCTTCGCAGGCAGCTCACACCGCTCCAGGGGGTTGTGCGGTCGCCTGTGGACACCGGGTGTGCAGCCGTCTCCGTCCTCCTGTGCCAAAAAGGACAGAAGTGAGCTGTGGAGGACAACAGCAAGTGACAAGACACGCTCATTCCCTACCCCAGGGGTCCTCTCCAGCCCGGCAGAGTGTAGACAGGCCACAGTTGCTTGGAAACGAGGAGAGACCACCCCCAGGCTGCTGGGGCTTGTCGGGTAGGACAGGGCCTGGGATCGGGGCACGGGGCCAGCCCCAGAAGCAGGGGCCCGGCACTCCTTGCGTTCTGCATGTGCAGGCTGCGTGCTTCTGGGGGTGAGCCATTTCCCTGCTTGGGGAGCAAGGAAGTACACTGGAAAGGAAGCCAGGCCAGGCTCCTCCTACTTCCCACCTATAAACTACCAAAAAGCCAGGGCCCTTCCCTTTCAGGTCCTGTACATATCCCTCATCCTCGCTCAGACAGCCAAAGCTTCGGGGACCTAAACACACCGCCCCCGCCTCCCCTTCACTCCTCTTGTACCAAAATTCTGCCTTTTCAATGTTCTCATTGGTCCTTCGAGCAAATGCAGATCGAAGAACTCAAGTATGAGTGAGCAAGTTTCAAGCTGGCGGGGTAGAAAGTGCGTGATTCAGAAACAGGAATCTTCGAGTCACATCTTAGCTCTTCCAGTAGTTCACTCAGGCGGCCTTAGGCGAGGCACTTTGGGTCTCTGACCCTCCATTTCTAGATCTAAAAAACGGGGCTAATACCTGCCCACAGAGCTCCTGGAGAGACGGAGACGGTGGGGAAGTGCGCCGGCAGACGCCGAGTGCCCTGTGAGGACTCACGGGGCATTTCGAGTTAACGCGCCATCACGTGCCTTCTAAAAAGGAAACAACATCTGCGTCCAAAACGTCCTGCATCCTCGCAGGCTCCGCATCAAGACACTCGCAGAGGCCGCCCCTGTGCTGCCCTGGCGCTCCGACCTCGCATGAGGAGGCGGTTGTGATTTCTCGCTCCTGGAATGAGCCTACTCTATCAGCCCTGCCCTCAAGACGAGGATACGATGACTTAGACGAGTGTCTGGGGCAAAAGAGAGCGACCCGTGGGCACAAGGCGTGTCAGCGGGGCCCGGGAAAAGCCCTCGCTCTCGTGCCCCGCGTGCCAGCAGCCGGCCGAGCTCTGCTGGGGAGACCCTCTCCCCGGCTCTCCTCTCGGGCTGCGGCTTCCTGGGCTTCTAGGTGCTGCTCTGTGGGGCTTTAAGGGGAGTTCCTTTGGCTACTCTGGCAAACCCAGGGGATGGAGGCCAGATCTCTTCCTTTTGTGTGGCCTTCATATACAGAAGAGACAAACTGGGAAAGGGGTTTGGGAAACTCAAGCTGCTCCCTGCCGAAATACCACCTTCAACGTACTTCCTCCTCCTTCAAGGCCAGACCCACCCGATTCTCAGCAGTTCTCTGAGCAACCCAGCTCTCCCCGGTACTTCCCAGCCCCATAATCCTGAGTCACACTGGCCAGAGAAAAGGAAAGTGCAAGGAGGGGAGGGAGGGGGAAGGCGGGGGGCTCACCGCGCCTGCCGCGTGGTTCCAGGCTGCCCCGGCGGCGGCATCTCCCACCCGATTCCGACGACTGAGCACCTCGGACACGGTGAGGCTACTCTGGGTCCTTCTGGAGGCGAGCTCGGGGGCGTCCCCTGAATTTCCTGCCCTTTGAGTGCCCTGCTCCCAGACGTACGACCTGGGCTGTCCGAGGTCCGAGCAGTCCGTGGCGGCCCTCTGGGTGTAGGCATTGGCAGCTTCCGCGTTTCTCCCTACTCGGGCTGGGGAGTCCTCTGAGGAGTTCAAGTCCCGCCTGCTCTTCCAGGCGTTGCGCAGCGTGACGTGTCTGGCGTCCGCAGAGCCCACTTCGGAAGGGGCGCTATGGCTTTTCCACCTGATCGTCTCCGCTGGGGGTGCGTGGCTGTTTCTCTCCGAGGGATCCGACGGCCTGATTATAATGCTGCTCCGAGACACCACGGTTTCCAGCCTGTTCTTCGGGGGCCCATCTGCCGTCCCTTCAGCTTCCGTGAACTGCAGGGCGATGTCATGTTTGTGAATGGAGAGCTCGAAGGGGGAGCTGACGTGGTTGCTGACCGCCGTGAGCTCTGCCGGCCCAACCTGGATGTTGCTGGTGGACGTGTGCCTCTCCCGGGGGGGCCTCGCCCGGGCTGGATCGAGGGCTGCTGCCGTCAGAGGGGTAAATAGTGATGCTGCTCGTCACCTTGTTGGGGCCTGGTTTGGAGGTGGATTTCTGCTTCTCCGTGGCGGCCTCGGTTCCAGATCCTCCCATAATTTTTTTCACATCCTTATCAATGATGACGGGTTTGATGATGGCTCTGGACCGCAAGGCCTCTCTGGGGCTGAAGGGCCGTTGGCTTTTGACCCCAGCACCATTGGCATCTGGGAACTCGACGGCATTGCTGGAGGCTCTGACAGCCTTCCCAGATTCATTTTCTGTCCCGACATCTTTATCATTCTCAAACAGGGAGGTTCTAAGTCCTCCTCGCGATTTGGCTTTTTCCCTCGAGCTGGGCTGGTGTTTGGGCTCCGGCTCCGGAGTGATGGTTGTGTTTACCAACTTGGCAGTAACCAGAGAGGCCGCATCCCCATCATCATCGGAGTCCGCCTTCTCTCGGCCACCGGATTTGAGGACTCGGCACCTCAGGGCCTCGTGCTGACTGCTGTCTTCCATCGCAACGGCTACGGGTTGATCGATGCCTTCTTTATTTGGGGTTGAAAAGCTCTGAAGGATGCTCTCTTGGCTTCTGGAGCTATAGGGATATTTTGATAAGAGTGGAGGCTTAGAATGTGGGAAACTGCTATCAGCCTCTGGGCCACCGGCAGCCTTTTTGCCCTTGCAGAGCCCTTCTGAGGAAGATCTCCGAGACGAGGCCAGGGATCCAATCCCCTTAGGACTGCCGCAGTCTGCAGCCTGATTTAACGGACTTCCGTTGCCGGGTACATGCCCCCTCTTGCCAAAGGGGGCCTCCGCGGAGGTGTCAGAAGCCTTGTCACCTCGACCCGGTACGTCACTGGGAACAGACCCATGGGTGGGATGGTCACTAAACGTTCGTGTTGTCTTCTCCACTTTTCCCTTCGACCCACTCTCCGCTGCTGGCTTGGGAGCGCCCTTCCAAACCTTGCTGTGCTCCTGCGCCGCGGGCGGGTAGCGGCTCAGCACCGACGGCTGCTCCCTGGCCTTCCTGCCTTCACTCTGAGAAGAGCCTGACGCGTATCGCTCTTCTGTCCTCCTCGTTTCCTGAGCCCCACAGTCCGCAGCCGCCCCCGCGCCGGAAGCTTTGGCGGCCCTCCTGTTGGCGAAACTAGGAGAGGAGACCTGCCTGTTGCCCAGAGAATAGTTGTCGCTGTTGAGAGCAAACTCCCTGTTGCGATGCCTCTCCCGCTTGTGCTGAGGGGACAGTTCCCGGGCCGTGTGCTTGGACACAGGTGCCTCAGTCCCGTGGCCTCTCAACTTAGTCCTCTCGCGCCTGCCTTTGCCAGACAGGAAAGCCTCGTCCCCTTCCACCTCCCCGTTCTCTACCTCTTTCTGTTTCTTGATTTGTAGCTTTATCTCCTCCAGCTGGCTGGCCAAGAGTTTGTTCTTATTTTGTTCACTTAGGTAATTATCCTGAAGATCATTATTTCTGGCCCTCATTTTCTTAAGCTCTTCTTCCAAAAATTCAAAATGTTTGATCTGTGTCTTAAGTTTCTCAATCTCTTGGTTAAGGTCTTTCACTTTGTTGTCTTCCTGATTTCGGTTCTTCTCGTTTTCGGATTTGTTTCTGGTTTCGTTCTCTACCTGCTTCAGATAGTCCAGAGCGCCCTTCCTCCTTGATTCTTTGCACGGCAGCGTGGAGCAGATCCCGTCCTCAATCCGCAGGTCGTTCCTTTCCAGAAGATTAGAAGCGTTCCTGGTATAATCTCGGTTCATTTTTTTGTTCTGCTCCAGTTTCTGCGTGAGCTCTCTGATCAGCTTCTCGTTTTCCTTCTCCTTTTCATTCAAGTATTTTCTCTCACTCACAAAGCTCAGAGTCAACGACTTCAGCTTTTCTAACTCTGACACTAAACTCTGCTCCGTTTTATCCAGGCGGTCCTCGGAACATTCCAGTTCTTTCACTTTGACCCTGAGCATTTCCAGCTCGGAGGAGATCTTCTTGGTCACGTTCCTCTCCTCATTCAGACTCAGACAGAGCTGGGTGCAGTCGTTCTTGCTCCTGCCGAAGGCCTCCTCCAGCTTCTCCAGCTCGGCCATTCGTTTCTGAAGCCGCTCGATCTCAGACTTCAGCTCCCGGGTGAGGTTTTCTTCCTCTTCCAGCTTCTCCTTCATCAGCCGACACAGGTCCTCCGCTCTCTTGATTTCCTCATCTTTGCCCTCGATTCTCAGCACTCGCTGGCGCAGCACTTCGATCTCCGCCAGCATGCTGGAGTTGCTGCCTTCCGCCTGAATCACCTTGTCCTGGAGGTCCAGGAGCTCATCCTCTGCTTTCTGGAGGTTTTTTGTGGCTTCCTCCAGCTCATCGAGACGGCGGCCTAGACTCTGTAGCTTAAACCGCAGGTGGCGGCTGGAGGCGGTGTCCTTGCAGCTTGTAAGTTCCGCCATGCCTGCCGCCAGGGGCTGCGCGCTCCGAGAGGCATCCAGTTCCACTCGAGGGGACGAGAAATGGTTACCTTTCTCTCGGTGTCCACAGCCTTCTTTGGCAGCTGAAGACCATTATCAGTCTACAGAAGGAAAAGCAGAAAGCATGTCAGGCAGCAGATCGAACATCTGTACTTCAGCCCCCCGTTGTTTTAATTCTTGTACCTAGAACATAGCAGGTGCTCAAATGTGCTGAATGAATTTTAATAATCCTGCAGGAATGACTACTACTGAGTGATTATCTAGTTTAATCCTAATGAAGAATGTTACCCGTGGCCGCATGGCAAAAATACAGAGGGATGCCTTATTTCTCATCTTTACCGTGTGCCACCTACATAATCCCAGGACTGTCCTTACGTTTCTGCAAATCACTAAGTAAACAGCTTCAGTTTTACTGAGTTGTAAAATGGGCATAATGATCCTTACCATATCTCTCCCCATTACTGTTCCGAGATAATGTGTAGAAACCTCTTGGTAATAAAGCAGTAAATAATCGTAAGATTATCAAGAACTATGACAGCTTCAGGGAACAAATAGATTAGTGAATGGGGCGCCTGGGAGGCTCAGTGGGTTAAGCCTCTGCCTTTGGCTCGGGTCATGATCTCAGAGATCAAGCCCCGCATCGGGGTCTCTGCTCTGCAGGGAGCCTGCTTCCCCCTCTCTCTCTGCCTGCCTCTCTGCCTACTTGTGATCTCTCTGTCAAATAAATAAAATCTTAAAAAAGAAAAAATAGATTAGTGAAAAAGAAAATCACTTCACTGACATTAGGGAGATAATAGGACCTAGGCTCTGGGAGGGGGAGAAAGAAAGGGTTGTATCCCTAGAGAATTTATAATTTGGGGCGTGCCTTCACTTGAGTTCTGAGTTCAAATTTAGACTGCCTTGAGTGGTCTGGTGTCAACTTGTCCTTGCTGACAATCTAACCTAAAATGCTCTCAGCCTGGTAAAATCCCTGGGAAACCTACCAGAGGTAAAAAGAAATACTCTGGAGAGATACACTCTCTACCCAGGTCACACAAGAGTTCCACAGATAAAGTCCTGCTGAACCCTGGGTTTACAAGTCTAAATTACAAAGACGGGCACCTGGGTGGCTCAGTCAGTTAATCATCTGCCTTTGGCTCAGGTCATGATCCCAGGGACTCTGGGTCCTGGGATCAAGCCTAGCATCACATTCCCTGCTCAGTGAGGAGCCTGCTTCTCCCTCTCTCTCTGCACCCCACTTATGCTCTCGCTCTCTCTCTCTCTAGTGCTTTCTCTCAAATAAACATCTTTTAAAAACCCACAAAAAAACATAAGGACCGCTCTTCTACTATGACTGAACATTGTTGGTATATATTTATACCAATAAGAACAAAAGTTCGTAAGATAGAGACCCTAAATTAAGTATATTCCAGTGTTTACAGTAAAAAGAAAAAAAAAATAGAAGGAATCCAAACCAGATTAGAAAGAGATGGCATTAACTAAGATCAGAAGATTTTAAAATTAACCAAAAAGAATCACTAGAAATGGAAAGAAAAATGGCAAATTCAATGCAAATCAAGAGAGTACAGTGGTTGAGAAGAGATACAAGATTACAAAGGGCAGCATAAACTTAAAAAGATTTTGTGAAAGAAAGTCTCATGTGGAACCTGGGTGGCTCAGTTGGTTAAGCACCTGACTCTTGATTTCAGCTCAGGTCTTGATCTCAGCTTCATGAGTTCAAGCCCCCTATTCGGCTCCATGCTGGGCATTAAGCCTACTTGAAGAAGAAAGGAAGGAAAGACAAGAAAGGAAGGTTAATAGGTGGGGAATAAAATAAAGATGTCTAAAAATGAGGAAGTTTTTAATGTGCGACCCAAAAGGAAGGAATAGAGAGAATTAAGGTGATGTAATATTTGAAGAACTACCAGTATTTTCAAGAGTTGATGAAAGATAGGAAGCCGGGGCGCCTGGGTGGCTCAGTGGGTTAAAGCCTCTGCCTTCAGCTCGGGTCATGGTCTCAGGGTCCTGGGATCGAGCCCCGCGTCGGGTTCTCTGTTCAGCGGGGAGCCTGCCTCTCTGCCTACTTGTGCTTTGTCTGTCAAATAAATAAATAAAATCTTTAAAATAAAAAAAAAAAAAAGAAGGAAGCCTTACATTTAAGAAGTAAAGTCCCAACCAAGCAGGGTAGTAAAGTTAAATCTGCACCTAGACACGTAAGTAAGGATACAGCAGGATACCACCAAGAGAAGAGAAGTAACAAAAAGGAAAATAATCGTAACCTAGAAGAAAATACCCAGGGAAAGTATGAAAGAAGATACAATTAGAAACCCTTTCAGAACCAAAAAAAAAAAAAAAAAAAAAGGGAAAATAAAAACCTAAGTGTTTATTATTAATAGACCTTCACTGAAAAAGCTATTTATGGATGTACTTCAGAGTATAAAAACTGGGGCACCTGGGCGGCTCAGTCAATTAAGTGTCATGTCGGACTCTTTATTTTGGCTCAGGTCGTGGGATCAAGCCCCACTTTGGGTGCCATGCTCCAACGGGGAGTCTGCTTCTCCCTCTCTCTCAGCCCCTCCCCCTGCTCTTGGACATGTCCTCTCAAAAAAAAATCTAAAAAAAAAAAGTGAATATAGAAATTGATCACTTAAGGCAGGCATGATATGCAAGAAGGAATGGAAAGCCAAGAGTTTTTTTAAGATTTTATTTGAGAGAGACAGCACATGAGAGTGAGCGGTGGGGGGTGGGGGGAGTCAGAGGGGAAGAAGCAGACATCCATGCTGAGCAAGGAGTCCGACCCAGGGCTGGATCCCAGGACCCTGAGATCGTGACCTGGGCTGAAGACAGACACTTAACCAAATGAGCCACCCAGGCGCTCCAGGAAAGCAAAGAAATTAACCCACACAAGCACTGGTTCAGTTAAACAGTAAACAAAAATAAACTGGGGATAGGAGGGGGTAGGGCAGGATAAAACCAAAGTGGAACTGAACTAAAATGCCGGGTAATAACATGTAATTCATAAAGAAAGAAATCAGGATTCAAGCGTTCTTAAAAAGTTGTAGTTCGAGGGAAGAGGACAGAGTAATTATAACTAAATTTAGAACTTGTTAAGAGTAACTATTAATCAGATGCCTGATAAGGCATTAGTAAGCAGAATATATATAAAGAACTCCTACAACTTAACAAAAAACAAGTAACGTGATTTAAAGATGGGCAAAGGACTTGAAAAGACATTGCTCCAGAGATAATATGGCCTACAAGCATATGAAAAATTACTCAACCTCACTGACATGAGGGAAATGCAAATCAAAATCACAATGGGAGATCACTTCATACCCATCAGGACAGCTACTACCCAAAAAACCAGTGTTGGTGAGAATATGAAGAAACTGGAATCCTTGTACACTGTTGGTGCAAAAATAAAATGGTAAAACTTCTTGGAAAACAGCATGGCAGCTCCTCAAAAGATTAAAAAAAGAATTACCATATGACCCAGCAATTTCACTTCTGGGTAGAAGTACAAAACAATTTCAAAACAGGATCTTCAAGAGATATCTGAATGCCTGTGTTCATGAAAGCACTATTTACAATGGCGAAGAAGTGGAAGCAACCCAAAGTGTCCATCAGAGGATGGATGGAAACACAAAATGTAGCATATGCTACAGTGAAATAATTCGTCTTAAAAAAGGCGTTTCTGTCACCTGGTACAACCTGGATCAAGCTTGAGGACACTGTGCTAAGTGAAACAATTCAATCACAAAAGACAAATACTGTATGATTTCACTCATGATGTACCTAGAATATTCCAGTTCACATAAACGCAGCAGAATGGTAATTGCCATAGGCTGGGGGAGGTGAAAATGGGACTGTTACTTAACGAGTATGGAATTTCAGTCATGCAAAATAAAAAATGTTCCGGAGATTGGTCTGTACAACAATGTGAATACATACTTAACACTACTGAACTATAAATGGTGAATATGATAGATTTTATGTTATGCATTTTTGCCACAATTAAAAAAAAAAAAACATCTTAAGGCAGTAAAAAGCATAGAGAAGGTAGGGCAGACCTCCAGTTTCTAGCCCAGCATGTAAGGAAGTCATCACTGCGTCTTAACATATAAAAAGTGGAACAGACTGAAAATTCACAACTCTTCTTAGATCCATGAGAGAAATGAGGTCACAAAAACCACTGGTCCAAAACTTAGACAAGCAGACGCAGGGAGTCATAATTTAACACAAGAGAAATTCACGAGTGCCCACGGGAACTGGCACAAGAGCTGGCAAACCTAAACTACAACTGACAACTTGCTGGAAGCTCAGTGAGGACAGCTCCGCAAGCTAAGAGCAAGACGGAGTCTCAGTCTTGAGGGGAATGCAGCACAGCCCACGTTATGAGCTTTACCTCCAGAAGCCGTACAAGGCTCTCACAGTGAGGATGAGAGAAAACTCCCTTGTGCACCCAGCAGGGGAGGATTAAAACAAATATTTTGAAACTAGAGCCTGGGCAAAAGGAAATACCCAACTCCAGAAATACCCAACTCCGGCTCCCTCTAGCCATCCTGTACCACCTACGGGGCATAAGAGTTTGAGGGGAGAAGGGGAGAGGACCATCAGTAAAGGCCTACTTACCTCAGTCATTTTTATCCAGGACCTCATGTCCTGCTTTCATCAAAAAATTACAAGGCATACTAAAAGGCAAAAAACAGGGTTTGAAGAAACACAGCAAGCATGAGAACCAGACTCAGATATGGCAGAGATTTTGGAATTACCAAAAATTTAAAACAATGATTAATACACCAAGGGCTCTAATGGAAAAAGTAGACCTCATACAAGAACAGAAATGGAAATTCTAGGAATCAAAAAAATATATTAGAAATAAAAAACACTGTAACAAATGCAGAATGCCTTTGATTATCTCATTAGTACAATAACAGAGCTGGGTAAAGAACCTCTGGGCTTGAGGGTATGTCAATAGAAACTTCCAAACCTGTAAAGTAAAGAGAAAAATTACTTAAAAAAAAAAACAAAAACCAGGGGCGCCTGAGTGGCTCAGTGGGTTAAAGCCTCTGCCTTCGGCTCAGGTCATGATCCCAGGGTCCTGGGATCGAGCCCCGCATTGGGCTCTCTGCTCAGTGGGGAGCCTGCTTCCTCCCTCTCTCTCTGCCTGCTTCTCTGCCTACTTGTGATCTCTGTCTGTCAAATAAATTAAAAAAAAAAAATTAAGTAAAAACAAAAAAACAAAAACAAAAAACAACAAAAACCAGAACATCCAATAAGTGTAGGACAACTACAAAATTTATAACATTTAATGGGAAGAAGAAAAAATTTGAGGCAGTAATGACTGAGAATTTCCAAATAACACCAAGCAGGATAAATGTCAAAAAGAAAAACAAAAATCAACACCTAGACATAGCAAATTCACAATGCATAATATCAAAGACAAAGGAAAAATCTTGAAATAAGCCAAGGGGGAAAAACCACCTTATCTATAGAGGAACAAAGACTAGCATTACATCTGACTTCTCAGAAGTCATGGAAGCCAGAAGAGAGTGGAGTGAAATACAATGTTGAGAGAGGAAAAGAACACCACCAATCTACAATTCTGTACCCTACAAATGTGGGAAAAAAATCTGTATACCACTTCAAAGATGAAGAAAAAAATAAAGACCTCACACAAATAAAAATTGAGATCTGCTGCCTGTAGACCTGCCTTGCCAGAAATGTTAAAAGCGTTCTTCAGTTAAATTAAAATTTTAGATCACATAAAGAAAGGAAGAACATTAAAGTGAAAGTAAAATAGCACTTTTAATTTTTCTTACTCTTAATTGATCTAACAGGTAACAGTTTGTAGAAAATAAGAGCAACCATGAGGGCACCTGGTTTGCTCAGTCGGTTAAGCATCTGCCTTCAGCTTAGGTCATGATCCCAGGGTCCTGGGATCAAGCCCCACATGGGGCTCCCTGCTTCTCCCTCTACCTCTGCTGTTCCCCCTGCTTGTGTGCTCTTTTTCTGTCTCTCTCATAAATAAATAAAATCTTAAAAAAAAAAAAATAACAGCAACAATGTATTCAATGGTTACAGCTTATGTATAAATAAAATTTATAAAGCAGTGAAAGGGACCCAAGATGAAGTAGAAATAATTATAAGATATTTGTACTACTTATAAATGCACATTGCAAACTGAAGGTCAAACACTAAAAAAAATGTTTAATTGATATGCTAAGGACAGAAACTGGATCCATAAAAATGCTCAACTAAAGCCACAAAAGGCAGGAAAAAAGACAAAAAGGAACAAAAACAAAGAGCATATAATCACTTTAAACATCAACAGTCGAAATATACCAATTATAAAAGGGTCCTGGGATCGAGCCCCACGTCGGGCTCTCTGCTTGCCAGGGAACCTGTTTCCTTCTCTCCCTCTGCCTACCTCTCTGCCTACTTGTGATCTCTGTCAAACAAATAAAAAAATCTTAAGAAAAAAAAAAAAATTGGTCAGAGTAGATAAAAAAAATCAGGACCCAACTATACATTTACAAAAACCTACTTTAAATTTTTTTAAAAGATTTTATCTCCAAGTAATCTCAGCACCTAAGGTGGGACTCTAACTCACAACCCCAAGATAAACAATAGTCATGCATTCCACCAACTGAGCCACCCAGGTGCCCCAATAATTTCTTTTAATTCCAGTATAATTAGTGTACAGCATTATATTAGTTTCAAATGTATGATACAGTGATTTGACAATACTCTGCCCTACTCAGTGCTTATCCACTTAAAATTTTAATAAAGATACATAATGACTAGGGGCTGCTGGGTTGCTCAGTAGGTTAAGCATGTATGTGACTCTTGATTTCAGCTCAGTTCATAATCTCAGGGTCTCTAAAATAAACTAATCTTTTTTAAAAAATCATGCTTAAAGTATTGATTGTAATTGATTAATTGAACTTACAGAATTGCAAAGAGAAACAGATGAATCCACAACAGATGAATGAAACAAAGGAGAGCCTTTGGCACTCCCCTGTCAGAAATGGACAGACCCGGCAGGCAGAAGATCAGCAGGGACAGAGCTGAAGTCAACACCACCATCAATCAACTGGATATGATACACGTGTGTAGACTATTTCCTCCAACAACAGCAGAGTACACATTCTCAAGTTCAGATGGAACATTCACCAAGAGAGACCACATTCTGGGCCATTTTAACACAATTAACAACTTGAACAGAACAGAAATGATATCCTGTGTACTATCAGACCACAGTGGAATTAAACTAGAAATCAGTACCAGAAAGACAGCTGAAAAATACCCAAATATTTGCAGATTAAACAATACATTTCTAAATAATACATGGGTCAAAGAAGAAATCTTGAGAAATTTTAAATATTTTGAACCGAACGAAAATACAACTTTTATCAAGATTTGTGCGGTATACCGAAAGCAATGCTTAGAGCCATGCATATATCAGGAAAGAAAAAAGATCTACAAGCAATAAGTTAAGCTTCCATCCTCAGCAAACAGAAAAAGAAAAGCAAATTAAAACCAAAGTAAATGGAAGAGTGGGGTGCGTGGGTGGCTCAGTCAGTTAAGCACCTGCCTTTGGCTCAGATCATGATTCTGGGGTCCTGGAATCAAGCCCCACGTTGGGCTCCTTGCTCAGTGAGGAGTCTGCTTCTCCTTTTCCTATTCCCCATGCTTGTATTCCCTCTCTCACTGTCTCTGTCAAATAAATAAAATCTATTAAAAAAAAAAAAAAAAGTAGGAACGCCTGGGTGGCTCAGTCTGTTGAGTGTCTGCCTTCAGCTCAGGTCATGATCCCAGGATCCTGGGATCAAGTCCCACATCGGGCTCCTTGCTCAGCCGGGAGCCTGCTTCTCCCTCTGCCTGCTCTGCCTGCCACTTCCCCTGCTTGTGCATGCCGCTTTCTCTCTGACAAGTAAATAAATAAGATCTTTAAAAAAAGAAAAAAAAAGTAAACTAAAGAAAAGTCAAATTGAAGCAGTAATCAAATGATTCTTTGAAGAGATCAACAAAATCAGTAAGCCTCTAGCCAAGTTAATGAAGGAAAAAAAAGAAAACACCAGAAATTATTAATACCAGCAGTTAAAGAGGGGACAGCACTACAGATCCCATGGATAGTAAAAGGATAATAAAGGATTATGAACGACTGTATACCCACAAATGTTATAACCTAGATGAAATGGACCAATTGCTTGAAAGATATAATATCCCAGAATTCACACGAGAAGGAAACAGATGATCTGAATACGACCATATACCTTGTAGGCCCCAGGGAGGACTCTGATTTCTCATCTATGATATGGAGACCCGTCCATCTTCTGAGCAGAAGAGTAACATATTCTGACGCGGCTTTAAAGTGATTAATCTGGACTATATCGTTTCACTTACACGTAGTTGAAAAACAGGCAAAAACGAATCCATGGTGATTGTGGCTACCTCTGGAGACCATGACTAGAAGGGTCATTAGGGATGGCAGGTTCCTGTCATTGAGCTATATAACTGAAGGTCTGTAGATCCTATGTTACACCTCAATAACAAAAAACAGAGATAGATGACCTGTGAAACAAGATACAGATCGACATGACTGCTGTGCTCAAAACAGATCACAGCGGTTAAGGTGAGAACAGTAATCTAGGCAAAAGGCAGCTGTGGCCTGGCCCAGGACGGAGCAGCCACATGGTAAGAAGTGGTCCAACTCCGGTCAGTTTAAAGGAAAGGAGAATCACAGCACCTGCTCCTAGGCTGCACGTGAGGTGTGAGACAAGGGGATTAAGAATGACTCGGAGGGCCCGTGCCTGGGGCGGGGTGGGGAGAGCGTGCGGTCAGTTGAGCACCCAACTCCAGGTTTCAGTCAGTTCGGGTCATGACCTCAAGGTTGTGAGCTCGAGCCTCGAGCCAGGCTCCGCGCTCCGCCCCTCCTGCTCACGCTCTCTCTAAATAAATAATTAAGTCTTAAAAATAGAATAAAAGCTCTTAAAAAAAAAAAAAAAGAATGAGACTCCGAGGGTTTTAGTCTGATTTTGTAGGGCTGAGTCGTTAGCAATTCAAGCAGGGATGACTGGATGGAGCAGTCTGAGAAGGAAGATGAGGAACTTGGTTTGGGACGTATTATTTCTGAAATATGAATTAGTCATCCAAATGGAGACATTCAGAGGCTGCTGGGATATACAGGGCTGGATTTCAGGAGAGAACGGGGTGACTGTATCAATCTGTGAGCCAAGAATGCATGGATGGCTGAGAAAGCCGTGATCTGGTGGACAGTCAAGGAATGAGTGAACACAGAGAAATCAAGACGTCAGAAGTCTTAGCCCCAAGGTGGCCAGTATTTTTTACGGGTGGAAATGTAGAGAAAGCAGCAAAGACCCAGGACAAAGCTGTGAGGTGAAGGAACACAGGGAGAGAGTACAGGACCACGGAGGCCCAGCAAAGGAAGCCTTTCGAGGAAGAAGCGTGCTCAGTTCTGTCGAGTGAAGCTAAGGCTCAAGTGAAAAGAAGCCACGACCAGACCAGAATTTCCCAACTTGGAAGTCCCCCTGCCAAGAGCAGCACTGTGAAGCGATGAAAGCGAAAGTTCTATCAGAACGAGCGTAAGAGACACAATAAGGTGATGAATTAGAGAAAACAAGTATTAGATGATTTCTGAATTCTGTTAAAAGCAGAGCAAGTAAAAATAAAAATGAATACGTAAATAAATAAGCAGAGCAAATAGGCAGGGAGGCCGCTGACAGAAAAAGTGGTATTTAGGTTTTTTTTTTTTTTTTTTTTTAAAGATGGAACAAAAAGTATGTTGGCATATTGATAAAGAGTATGATCCAGGAAAAAAGAGAAAGTTGGACAAGTTCTGAAAGACAGGGGAAACATTCTAGAGCAACGTTCTTGGGTAGGACAGAGCAAACGGGGCCGCGGCATTAGGTACCAGCAGCAGCGCGGGAGAACAGCGCATGCGCGCTGACAGGCAGGAAGGCCAAGGACGCGCGCGTGTGCTCGTGGGCAGGTGGGAAGGCGGGTGTGGTGGCAGGAGTCCAGCCAGGTTCTCTGCAGGTGGTTGTGTGTCTTCACTGATGAAGAAAGCAAGGTCATCACCTCAAAGTGGCAGTGGGAGAAGAAGCATCACCAGTTTCAGATCTGGTCAGCCAGGTGAGCGGGAAACAGTGCATGACGGCCAGGCAGCCTTACGGGCCCACTTAAATTCACGGTTAGGATTTAAAGTGAATCCCATCGGCAAGGCTGTATTTCCGTATCTTACTCAGCCGACCAGAGGAAGGCACAGAGGAGACCGAGCTGGACGGACCCTGCCGGAGCTCCATGAAGATAACAAAGCAAGAGAAGGCTACAGAATTGCAGGCACGGGCAAGAGAACGCATGCTCATTCAGTAGAGAGGGACGAGAACACATGAACAGTGAAAATGCCATCGGACCAGATGAACTAAACGTACCAACAAAGGGCGGAAGGACCACTGGAGTCGGGGTACTAGCAGCAGTGACCTTGAAAGACAGGAGACGGTCGTCAGAGAGGGAGCTACCTCTAGGAGCTGAAATTACCAAGGGGTTGCAGTAATGGAGAATGCCAAAAACCAAGGCAGGAATAGGTGGCAAGGGATGTTTAGGGCAGTGACACGGTAATGGTGGACACATATTATGCATGTGTCCGAACCCACTGGATGTGCTCCAGCAAGAGCGACCTGTAACACAACTAGACTCGGGGGGGGTTACAGCGTGTGAGTGTAGGTTTGTCGGTCGTAACATACACTGCTCTGGTGAGGAATACTGGTAACGGGGAAGGCAGACGGGCAGAAGCATATGGGAAATCTCATTCCATCAATTCTTCTGTGAACCAAAAAATACTCTAAAATAGCCTTTTTCCTTTTTAAAAATATTGTTTTTGTAAGTAATCTCTATGCCCACATGGGGCTCCATCTTGCAACCTCAAGAGTTGCATGCTTCACCAACTAAGCCATCCAGGTGCCCCCCAAGATAGCCTTTTCTTTTTTAAGATTTATTTGAGAAAAAGCATGCACAAGCAAGGGGAAGTGGCAGGCAGGGGGAAAGGGAGAAGCACCTGACAGGGGGCTTGATCCCGGACTGGGCTGAAAGCAGATGCTTAACCAACTGAGCCACCCAGGCACCAGCCAAAAGAGTTTTAATAAAAAACCAATAATTAAAATCCTACAGTTTTTGGTCATAGATGACCATGATCATGGGACTGCTGGGAACAGGGATGGGCTAGGAAGATCCCTGGAAGAGAGAAATAACCGAGAGGCAAAGGCACTGCAAAGACAACAGAACTGTACCACAAATTAACAGGACCAGAGCTAGAAAGAGTGACATTAAATAAAAAGCTAAAGTCACTGAGAATTCAGAGGCACTTCACGGGCTGGGGCGTCAGAAGGCGAGAGCAGCACTAAGGGTGTGTGTGGGGTGATGGTCTGATGAGATTAGATTTAAAACTAGGCAGAAGGCGAGAGGGAACACGGCCTGAGCTGTAACAGAAAAGCAGCTACCACACAGAAGTTTTCTTGTGATCCCACAAGAAAACCCAGGACCAAAGAGAAAGACTTGAGGGAATGCCAAAAGCCACTTGTATCCCACCCCAAGATCCTGCTCCCTGGCCGCACAGTAAGCTACCAGCCACCAGATGGAGCCCATGCACAGTCCTTAAAAAACCTGGCAAGGCAGGGAAGGTGCTAGAGGTACAGGGCCTCCCTGCCTCTGTCCCCCGGCTCCGCCTCAGGGACCCTGCCATCCCCCTGGCTGGTTCTCCCTCTCCACCACTCTGCTTCCTGGGTCCATATTTCCTTGCTCCTTCTTCTCTCTGCTTCTTTTGGTCTCCTTTCTCTTTCTAGTTTATATGCTTCCTCACTCTCAAAAATGGAACTTTTAAAAAAATTTATATATTTTTATATTTATACATATTTTTCTAAGAATTATTTTTTAATATTTTTTAATTTTTAATATATTTTTATATTTTTATTTATATATTTTTATAAGAAAAAAAAAATTCTTCCCTTCTTCCCATCTACTTTTCCTACTTCAAGCGCCACTTGTTTTTGGCCTTTTGCCTAGAAGTCCAGTAAAAACACAAAACAAAACACCTGACCAGTGTACACACAAGGTGAAGGAAATGGGAGCTGAATAAATAAGGGCCATACTGATTTTTAAAAGGTTCTGTACTGGCATAACTTACTAGAAAACAAATGATACATGATGTTTCTACTAAGTACGTTGAATCAGCTCATCCTCATAAATATGCTAGAAAGCCATTAAATTGTACACTTTAAAGAGATGAACTTTGATATGTAAATTAGATCTCAATAAAGCTGTTTAAAAAACAAAACAGGGGCACCTGGGTGGCTCAGTGGGTTAAAGCCTCTGCCTTCGGCTCAGGTCATGATCCCAGGGTTCTGGGATCAAGCCTCGCATGGGACTCTCTGCTCAGGAGGGACCCTGCTTCCCCCTCTCTCTCTGCCAGCCTCTCTGCCTACTTGTGATCTCTGTCAAATGAATAAATAAAATCTTTTTAAAAAATAAAATAATTTTAAAAATAAATAACAAAACAAAAAAACAGCTTACCCCAAACTAAAACATCTCCCTCAGCAACTCTCACTTACACTATAAGTTTTCATAAACAAATTTTCTTTTCCAGAAGAGAGAAATGTTACTTTTAGTGCAGCCCGTCTACAAATTCTAATTATGAATTAGCAGAATCCAGGAATACTATTGCTTGTTTATTCATTTCGCTTTTGTTCCAGTTTTACATGTTCTGGTCAAAACTCGGACAGACACCAGCCAGCACAGCACAAGAACTGAAAACAATAAGCCCAATAACTATCGAGAAAATACTTACTGGCAATGCGAAAAGGAGCTCTTACACATCGTGACTCAAAACCCTTTCAAGGTCCTTGCTGCTCTCGGGATAAAGACCAAAGTCCCCAAGGAAGCCTGGGAAGCCCCGAAGGCTCTGGCCCTGCGCCTCCTCTCCTTCCTCTCCAAAGGTCCTGCGGCTCCTGCAGCTCACAAACCTCGCCCTCCCTCCCTTTCAGTCCTTTACTAGCTTGACTGGCCATCTCTCTCATGTCTCCAAATCCCACCTCAGACAATTACCTCCTCCTGGAAGCTCCTGGAGCACCTCCCTCCCCAAATCACAGGCTTGATCGGGCCTCTCAGGCCTCTCCTCCTCGCTCTTCCAGTGAGTGCCTTGTACTGGTCCCATCACAGCACACAATGCGGTATTCAAGTGGTATCGACCCTTCTGTCTCTCCAACTTGTTCCTTATTCAAATGGTATCCTGAGTACCCAGCAGGAAGCCTAGCACATAATTAATGCCTAAAATTTGATGAATGAATGGCTGAAGGAGCCCCCCCCCAATTATTAAATGACAGCCCTTTGCCACTAACCATTAACACAAAATAATAAAAATGATGTCAACAGGCTACTCATGGATTACAAAGGCAAAAACAATTGCCAAGAGCAGATACAGCCGCAGGGGTATCAGGTCCTGCGGTGATGCTCTGAATGACCTCATCCCAAGCCCGGGGCCACCTGCCGTGTCTCCCTCCGGGGGGCTTTTCCCTGCTCGAACTCTGCCCCTTCTGGCTTTCAGGTCTATGCATGGAAATGGGGCCTAAATACCAAAAAACCCACATCATTCATAGGCTTTCTAGCTCTAGTTATTGGACCACATGTTAGAAAGAAGGGGAAAAAGAAAATCTGGATCTTCTTCCACTCCTTTGAAGGGGATTTCAGAGCCAAAATATAGTTCAAAGATCATTTAGTCCACTGGTTTTCCAACGAGACTCCGCGAATCCCCTCAGAGGTCATCCAGGGCAAAGACAACAGGGAGATGATCTGAGCGGCCAAGCTTCAGGCTCGAAGCTTCATTCACTTCCTCAACCAAAGCAACTCCTATTCGTTTCTTAACGCACTGGGTTCCCCCATATGACAATAAAGAGTTCCACTGCTTGGATTTATAATAAAACCACCCATTTGGCCCAATCCCCTTATTTTAAAAATGAGCAAACTGAGACTCAGAGGTAAATACTGTGGTTTCTCTAGCAACTCAGTAAAGGTAAGGACTTGATTCTCCGGACTGTCTCTTCAGGATTCTTCCCATTGTGTAGAATCACCTTCCCGAAAACGCTTAAGCATTTTTACAAAGTGAGGAGTTCTGATTATACACAGACCAGTAACAAAAAGATGCAGAGGACAACCCCAGTGGAGCATTACTGTACTACAGACAATATATTAAATAATAATGTATATAACATACATGCTTTCTCTAAGAATCCCAGATCTACCACTTACTTTTTCTTTTTTTTTTTTTTTAAGATTTATTTATTTATTTGACAGAGCGATCACAAGCAGGCAGAGAGGCAGGCAGAGAGAGAGGAGGAAGCAGGCTCCCCGCAGAGCAGAGAGCCCGATGCAGGGCTCGATCCCAGGACCCTGAGATCATGACCAGAGCCTAAGGCAGCGGCTTAAGCCACTGAGCCACCCAGGAGCCCCACCACTTACTTTTTCTTAAAACAAATCACCTCTCTGAGACTTTCTCTTCCATAAACTATGGTAATCCCAGGAGATATAAGGGGCTTAGCAGAATGCCCTGTGCATAAGTCACAACTAACAGTAGCTATCACTACTATTCTACTCAGCCCTCACAATAACATTATGGGATTGGGACCTCTGACCTCTGAAGGTCACACGGCTAGCAAGGAGGACAGCCAGATGTTGAACCCAAGTCTACTTCCATAATCCGTATTCTTTTAAGAATGTTACCCTGTTGGCCAAATCAGTGATCTCTGTGCTCCAACCTTCCTCTGAGCAAATAAAATTCCAACCTGACCTACCTCACAGCAAAAAACAAAAAACAGTCAGCTAAAGAATTCTGAAAAGTCCTGTGCAGACCTAAGGTTAAGTTTCATCTGGAAAATCCTCCTAGAAATAGCCTCTCACCAAAATCAGCCCTTCTTCACCCAGGGAAAACAAGAATATTGACTGAAAATGGGGTCAGAATGTCACTTTTCTCTGATCTTTTGGCCCTAAGCATAACCGGAGTTAGAAATGCTTTGCTACCTCCAACACCATCCAAAAAGGAAGCGGTAGATGCCTCTCTTCCCAGTGCCTCCCATATGCCCTAGTTCATCCAGGTAAAATTCATTTATTTAAGTAGACATCCATGGAACATCTGTGATGCACCTAGTATTTTGCCAAGTGCTAGACAGATTATCATGACCTGACCCTTGCCTGGACCTTGGACAAAAGAGAACCAATCATAAAACAAGAACAAAGCAGCCTCCTGGACAGTCCTAGACCAACCACACAGTGCCGATCCTCCTGCTTCCTGTCCTCCTACTGTGCACAGTCTACCACTTGATACATGCTGCACTGGAAGCCGGAAGAACTGACTGATTGTGCCCAAGGGTGGTTTCTGGGAAGGAAATGATTGACAGTAAACCTCAGGAATCATAGGAAAGTGAAGAGAGGGAAGGGTAGACCCATCCTTTAATGCCAACATGCCGCCCACCAGCGTCTAACTCAGTTCCAATTCACACTAGAAGGATCCAGCGCCAATTCCCGCTCACTCAGGGTTCCTTTCTGCCAAAGCTCTTGAACCCGGTTTCCAATGGCTCTATCCAGCACCTCGGAGGCTGGCTCTTCTTCTGACCAGCAAAGTCTGAAATAGAACATAATCAAACCTGCCCTGCCCTTTCCCCCAACACAGCTACCATGATTCACACTTCCTCTTCCCAACAGTCCCTGAAAGGAAGGGGTCAGCAAGCTCCGTCTTCAGAGTCTGCCAGGACCGACCGTGGGGAGCACGGAGTAGAAGGGCGGAGCCGATACGCTGTACACCTGAAACTAACACTGTGCTGCGTGTTAACTATACTTCAACTTTGGAAAGTATGATAGTATCCACAGAAGTAGACAACTTAGTTTAATAGTAAATAGTTTAGGTTTTGTAAGACCTAAGTTAGGGTCTGTCCCGACTACTCAATTCTGCCACTATAGCATGAAGCAGCCGTACCCAATGTGTAAGTGCCCGACATCGCTGTTTTCAACGATGTAAATCGTTGTAAATTTCTAATCGTTGTAAATTTGTAATCAATTTGATTTACAACAACAGGCAGTGGGCCTGTGGACTACCGTTTGCCAACCCCTGATCGAAAGGAAAATGGGAAGACTATGTTTAAGCAGCTTCCTCCCAACCACTTCTGGTCACCTGTCTTAGGCCCTTGGGCTGTCCACATCTCCACTTCTTCCTCAGGGCTTCTATGTCATGACTGGGCTTCGATTATTTTTCCCAGAAGCACAAATTCGTGTCTTTTCAATATGCAAACCTCAAGCGTTAGGAGCCGACCTAGCACAGAAAGATTCTCCAGGTGGGAAAGGACTGAGAGAACCTGTGATCCAACCTCCCGCTCTCTGCAGAAAGTACCTTCCGAGTAGCCACTCCACTCCTGTTCAAACACTTGTAACAACAGGCAGGACACGTCTTTCTTCCCCAGGCAATCATTCCATCTTTGGACAGCTCCTTTTCTTTCTTTCTTTCTTTCTAAGCACACTTAACCACTTGGTTACTGCCTGACCCTTTCTACTAGAATGTAGACTCCAGGACGCCAGAAACCCAGGTTTTCATTTGCAGATGCTTTTTACTGCTGTCTCTTCAAACTCTGAACGGTGTCTGGAGGCGTAAAGGGTATAAAATAACGGTTTTTGGAAGGAAAGAAAGAAGGAGGGAGGGAGGGGAGAAGGAGAGAGGGACAACACATTGCTGCATCTGGGAAGCTTCCCCCACAGGACGGAGTGGAGAGGCATGAGGAGGAGAAGAGAGTGGTAACTGGTGAGGCTGGAGGGCGGACGGCGCAACGCAGGGACCCTCGCGACCCGCCAGCAGGCACAGAGGCTCAGATGGCCGTGTCTGAGGAACAAGTCTATGAGTACGCTCTCAGCTTCTCCCCTTCCTTCAAGTGGCCTCCACCTCGCCCCCGTGAAACCATCACTCACGGTCCTCTCACACCTCTTCAGACAGCGCCCCCCCCTCCCCCCGTAACACAGTGCGGCGCCCTAAGCCGCGTGGGAGCTCCTGCCGTCGTGCCCACCGCGCTCCCTTGCTCGATGCTTGTACTCCTCTCCTGGGCTCGGGGCTCCGAGACCACTGACTGTGTCATCCTTATTTTCCCTTCATGGGCACGCAACACTGATGGAGCAGGCAAGGAACCTTATGAATGTTTGGAAAAATCAATGAAGCTACTGGTCCGACTGTGTCCTGTACTGACCAAACTACAACTAAGGAATTGTCTCCAGATCTGGCAACCGCATTCAAGGAAAGAAACCCAGACTTTATGCCAGAGGTTACAAATGCAAATGTCAAAGAGATCAGGCCAGTAATGTCAATGAGTGACGGGGCCTGGCAGGATACTGGCTAAAAGGGGAGATCATGCTCTACTTATATCTCAATCTCTTAAATGGGGCCAACTAATTCAAAAAGGAAATAAAAAGTCCACCACTGTACAGACTCGCCTCAACACATCCTACATGTCTACAAATGGCCATGGGAAGCAACATGCTCGGGACAAAAGGACTCCAGCAAGGGAGCCAAACAATGAAAGCTGCATTTGTGGGGAACCTGGGGGGAGGTCCCTTAAGCATCCAACTCTTGGTTTTGGCTCAGGTCGTGATCTCACCGTCATGAGACGGAGCCCCACACTGGACTCCATGCAGTTTCTCTCTCCCTCTGCCCCTGCTCCTCCCCACACCACGAGCTCACTCTCTCTCTCTCTCTCTAATAAATAAATAAATCTAAAACAAAACAAACCAAAAAAGAGCTGCATTTGTGAAAGATCAGTCTGACAAGATAAACTAGGTAGCTATTGTAATAGTCAAGGCAAGAGACAGAATAAGGCCTGAACTAAGGCAGTACCAGTGGAGTAAAGGGGTGGGGGAGGATTTGAAAGATGACCTGGTTAATCCAGTTTTAATAATGAACCTAAGACTGCATGAGCTAATCTGGCAGCCACACTACCAGTTTGTAGGTTCATACTGAATTTTTTTTTAAATATGTTATTTATTTATTTGACAGAGATCACAAGTAGGCAGAGGGGCAGGCAGAGGGAGAGAGAGAAGCAGGCTCCCCACTGAGCAGAGAGCCTGATGCGGGGCTCGATCCCAGTACCCTGGGATCATGACCCGAGCCAAAGGCAAAGGCTTTAACCCACTGAGCCACCCAGGTGCCCCTATGCTGAATTTTAAAAAAAAAATAAACTGCTATTAAGTCTAATTAATTTTAATAACCTAAATATAGGACTTATTTCTTATATCTTTTATAGGCAGTATGGTACAAGGATTAAAGATTACAGACACTGGAGCTAGACAGCCTAAATTCAAACTCTTATTTTGCCGCTTACTAGCTGTGTGATCTCAGATAAGTTACTTGACTTCTCTGTGCTTCAATACCTACCTTTGAGGGTTACTGAAAGTGCAAATGAGTTAATACATGACGTGCTTAGACTAGTACCCCATCCATCTTAAGTGCCATATCAGTTATAGCTTAATTTATTAACCATTTTTCACATTTCAACCACTTGAAAGATAGCGTCAATCAATAGTTTCAATTCTCTAAATACTTCTACACATTCCGGCTTGCAAATATTCACTGCAAATATGACAGGCATATCTTTTCTGTATCTGATGCTTATGTCCAAACTGTTAAAATGTAACGAAGAACAGCTGTCCAGAACGCCACTGAAAACAGCCCCTCTTGGTAAACATTGATCCATTATTAATACTTATATAATACCTACTAGGTAAGCCAGCCCAAATTTCTGTCTTGGGATCACATGAGAAAGTGTTAAATACCTAACTGTAGTACTAACACCACAGTATCTCCGTAGCATATTCCGGACCATCTAGCCTAGATTCCTTGCAAAAATGAATTGTCCTGATATACATCAAAACGTTATATGTAGTAATCATCTATGGATGGTTTGGTTTTTTTCCTATTATTTATCTTTATTTTCTATATTTCTACAACTTGTACTGATGCTATAGCTTAAATAAAAACAAGGCACAGCATGGGCGTCAGGGTGGCTCAGTTGGTTAAACAACTGTCTTCAGCTCAGGTAATGATCCCAGTGTCCTAGGATCAAGTCCCATGTTGGGTTCCCTGCTCTGAGGGGCGTCTGCTTCTCCCTCTGCCCCTCCCCAGCTCATTCTCTCAATCTCTCTCTCCCAAATAAATAAATAAAACCTTAAAAAAAAAAAAAAAAAAAGACAAGGCAGAACTTAAAGAAAACGAACTGTTAGCAGTTAGCATGATTTACTTAGGGAACACAAGTGGCTTCTAGGGGACACTGTGTTCTCATCCTCTGCTCAGTCAGTTTTAGAATTTCACCAGGGATTACTGTCAAGTGTCCGCTGATGCCCTCAAACTCATGCGACCTAAAGGTTAAGTCCAAAGAAATCAAACATTTCGACAGGGAGAATCAGAATTTGACTCTACCTTCAAAATACGTCCAGAATCCATTGCTTTCTGGCTATACACCCTAGGACCCTAATCCAAGCCATCATCCCTCTCCTAGACTGTACTGATCAGGGCAAGACCTTCCTAACCGGTCTGTCTTCACACCGCCTGCCTTGCCCTCCCCTTCCCTCCGACGCCCCCACCCCAGCCCCGCCAGTCTATTCTCCCACAGCCATCAGACAAAGCCTTTCAAAAGAGAAGTCAGCTCATTCACCCCCTCGCTCTGACCCTCCAGTGCGTCCCCCATCTCACTTAGAATAAAACACGCTCCAGGGGTCCTACCTGGGCTCTGAGAGTCTCCCTGACCTGGGCCCCACTGCTTCCCTGCTCTTCCTCCGACTACTCTTTCCCTCCCAATCCACTCCAGCCACACAGGCCTCCTTGTCAAGGCCAAGTTACACTCATACCTTGGGGCTCTTAAACCTGCTGTTCCTCTGCCTAGGATGCTTTTCTCCCAGATAGCCCTGGCTAGATCCCTCACCTCTTTCAGACCCTGGCTGAAACTATCACCTCATCAGAGGCCATCCCTGATCTCCTTGCGTCAAGGAGCAGCCCCCAGGCTCCCTTATCCCTTGGCCACCTTATCCCGCTTTTGTCCTTCTGAGCACATATCACCTAGCGGACACTATTTCTCTACTCACCTGTTTGTTTCTATCTAGTTATTTATTTTCTTTTTTCATGTTTCTACCCTTCAGTATAGAATCCTTGAGAGCAAGGACTTTTCCTGGTTTGTTTAGTGCTACATTATTGTTTTGTTTAGAGCTGTTTAGCTCTAAGAATTGTGCTAGGCATGGAGTAAGTGGTCATTGTGTATCACTAGAACATAAGCCCAGGCCATAACAAAGTACTCTATGAACAATAGGAAGGTGGATTAAGTTTTGTAAAAGAAAATGATTACCTGCCTTGTCAAATTCAGCAAGTATATTAAAAACCACAGGTGCTTTTTTTTTTTAAGATTTTATTTATTTGACAGAGAGAGATCATAAGTAGACAGAGTGGCAGGCAGAGAGAGAGAGAGAAGGAAGCAGTCTCCCCGCTGAGCAGAGAGCCTGATGCGGGGCTCGAACCCAGGACCCTGAGATCATGACCCGAGTCGAAGACAGCTGCTTAACCCACTGAGCCACCCAGGCGCCCCCACCACTGGTGCTTCTTAACTACAGAGAACAAACTGCTGCTGGAGGGGAGGTGGGCGGGGGATGGGCAGTAAGGAGGGCACTTGTGGTGAGCACTGGGTGTTGTATGTAAGTGATGAATCACTAAATTCTACCCCTGAAACTAATATTATACTATATATTAACAAAGTAGAATCTACCTAAAAACTTGAAACATAAAAACACACGTACAAACAAAACCACAAGACACTGATGCTCCAATAAAAAGAGACTAGGATACCATCAGAAAGATCAACGAACAATGAATGCCGGCCACCACACCACCCAACCAGAATGAGTTTCCTAACCCAGTCCCTTGAGGTAGGAAAAATGCTCTAGGGAAACGAATAGAACAGGAATCCTGCCTGAACCAATTTTTTTAAACATTTTTATTTATTTATTTGGGAGAGAGCACAAGCAGAGGGGAGAGTCAGAGCGAGAGGGAGAAGCAGGCTCCCCACTGAGCATGTTGCCTGACACGGGACTTAATCCCAGGACCCAGAGATCATGACCTGAGCCAAAGGCAGACACTTGCTTAACCGAGCCACCCAGGCACGCCAAGAATCGTGAGCCAAGTAACAGGACAAGAGTTTGCCTCAAAGTTTCCCACCCCCTTAATAAGAGCCTGAGCTATGTGTGATGTACCCCCTTTCCTGGGAGGGGTCACCCTGGGAGTGAGAGGTCTTGCTGAGATTCCTTTCCTACATCCTGTCCTGTCACTGCTCTGTCTAGAACCAGGTCCCAGACTCAGTCTGTGGCCTCCCCATGGCTTTCCCTTTCCAGAGAACCTTCTTCTAGCCATTCTCCAGCTACCACTGACGACCTAGACCCCTCCTTTGGCCACGCAAGTGGGAACTCCTTCTACTTCCACACTGCACTCCACCTTGGGCAGCACAAACCAATAAAATAAAAATAAATAAATAAATAACCAATTAAATAACTAGCGTGCAGAACCCAGAAGGGCCAGGAAAAGGAGCTAGCTGTCAACCAAAAGGGGTGTTTGTTTATTTTGCTTTGCTTTTTATTTTTTTTTTAAGATTTTATTTATTTATTTGACAGAGAGAGATCACAAGTAGGCAGAGAGAGAGAGAACGGGGAGGAAGCAACTCCCTGCCGAGCAGAGAGCACGATGCGGGACTGGATCCCAGGACCCTGAGATCGTGACCTAAGCCGAAGGCAGAGGCTTTAACCCACTGAGCCACCCAGGCGCCCTTTGCTTTGCTTTTTAAAGATTAAGTCAGTCACTGTCTCAACCAAAAAAAAGTAACTTTCTCAAAAAAGAAACATTCCAGTACAATGAGAAGAACCCAGGGTGAAATCCAGTCCTCTCCTTCACTCCCTGTGTGAAATTTAAAGAAAAGCTCTTACCTGTAGCATCAGTGTAGATACTAAGGTAGATAATGCAAGTCAAACAGGATTGTGCCTGGCGTACAGTAAGTATTCAGAAAGTGCTAGCCAGGCCTATTTCTGAAAGTTGTTGACTAACTGCAAGGATTTTTTTACCTTGGGTAGCTTGGCTGGTTGGCTGATTACATTAGAAAACACATGAAGGGGGCCGTCTGGGTGGCAGAGTCAGCTAAAGTGTCTGCCTCCAGCTCAGGTCATGATCTCAGGGTCCTGGGATGGAGCCCCATGTCAGGCTCCCTGCTCAGCACAGAGTCTGCTTGTCCCTCTCCCTCTGCACCTCCCCCCAACTTGGGCTCTCTCTCCCTCAAATGAGCAAATAAAATCTAAAAAAAAAAAAAAAAAAAAAAAAAAAATTAAGTACTTAGCACAGTGTTTAGTTCATCAACAAGTATTAACTTTCCTCCGTCTCCTGCAGCAGTGCAGGAATTACGGAGACTTCGGACACCATGCGATTCCATTGGGATGGCCAGGCTTCGCTGTACCATATACTTACCATTTAGGTAATTTAAGCTTTTCTGTTAATGCCTCTGGTGGCTCCCCTGGTGCTTGCTGTCTTGGAAACAGGCACTCGCTATCTTTCAATGGCAGCTGCCTCTTGACCTGGGCAGAATATAAACAGAAAGCAAGACAACGGTAAAGCGGGAACTGTACCAAGACCGAGCAGAAGGGAGGGGTGATTTCCCTTTTCCTTTCAGATGGTCTCAAGGCAGGCCGCACTTTCTTAAGTAACTTAAGTGGGCTGCCTCCACAGTCCCCAAAAGTCTAAAACTCATGACATCTTACAGCTTGGGAGGGATCTCAGAAATCAACTAGTTAAATACCCTCAATTTAAGGAAAAAAACTGAAATTTGGAAAGGGTGAGTCACACAACTGCTTAGAGCTAAAGCCAGGATTCCACTAAAAATACGATGTTCTAGAAGATGGGTAAGGAAAAAAACCCAAACATCTGTAGAGTACCTACCACACCCTAAGCAATATGTTTTATATTTTATACAAGACAATAATACAATAATATCACCCCCCAAGAAAGAATCTAAATTTCAAGAAGTCAGTGATTTGTCCAAGGTCTTACAGCTTGCTAATAAATGGCCATCAGGATTTAAACTGACACCTGTCTGACAAAAAAGCCCCTTCACCAGGCTGACTCTCGTCGGGCTGCCTTCTAGACGTGGTCCTTCAAGAGGCCCTTGAACCACCCAGTATCAATTAGAACCAAGTAGAGCTTCTCTGTCCGCAAATTACCCTCTGGTTTTAAAACGAGCGTACTGCCAGAGACCCGAAAGATCTATTAACCCACTGAGTATTACCCCTAAAGTTTCAGAAGAATTTCTGGAGGTAGAAGATCTGGGGCAAACTTCTGTCTGTCCTTATCTTGCCAAAGAAAGGAAAGATACCTTCTACACTGGAAGTAAAGCTTTTATACTTGGATCTTAAACACAAACTAGGTCTGCACATCCCACAGACTACCTTGTGACCTCTTTCCAAGGCTGCTGGTTCCTTTAGTCTGACTCCCACACCTCCACTACCAACCCCATAACACACGGCAAGAATCCATCCCTGCCTCTGTGCTCCTAGAGAGTGAGAAGGCTGAAAATAGATAACTGAGTGATAGCTTTTTCAAATGGCTTTAAAAGAAACATGAGGGGGCCACCTGCGTGGCTCAGTCGATTGAGCATCCAAGTCTTGGTTTCGGCTTAGATCATAATCTCAGGGTTGTGAGATCGAGTCCCCCATCAGGCTCCTCATTGATCCTTTCTCTCCCTCTGCCCCTCCCCACCCTTCCACATGCTCGCTCTCTCAAATAAATAAAAAAGTAAATCTTTAAAAGAAAGATGAGAGCCTGAAGCCTCAAGCCAGTAAGACCATAACAAAAAAGAATGAGTGACACGCAACAAAAATAGAAAAGCAGGAAAAAGGATCTACACCAGGGTCAGCACCCAAGGGATGGCCTGAGTGGATGTGGGATAAGTTTTAGCCTCCTCCCCCCACATTTTTTAAAAAGTCAGTCTAAGTACACCATGTATAATTGCTATTTCAATCTGCTTCGTCTCCACGCGGCCCAACAATGACAGCAGCACCACTGCTGAGAGCTGCTGTCCCCACCGCCTCCTGCCACATTTCCCGGCAAGCTACTAAGGCCCAGGGGGCTATTCCTTTCAAAACAGGATAGAATGCACTGCCCAGAATCAAACAAACAGGAACTCCCGATGATATGGATTTATTTTCAACTGTCTACATTCTCTCCTTATTTCTAAGGGATGAAAGCAAGCAGCAAACAAGTTCTTTCCTTTGCTTCTGAATGTCACTTATTTCTTGCATCCTTGGCGTACTGGCCTTCTGTCCCCAGAACAAGACGATGACTGTAGACTCCTCAGACTCTGCGGTGGTACAAATTCAGAGCTCTTCCCACCACGCGAGACCCGCCCATACCACTTCCCTCTGGTACCCCTTCTGCTGTTTCTTGTCGTTCACTCTTGCTAAAGACAGTGGTGGCAGTCTGTGTGTGTGGGTAGTGTCTGTCTGTGTCTTGTCTGTCTAGAAGCAGAGATGAAGGGACCCTTACAGTTCATGGGGAGTCCAGCTGCCTCATGTGCCAGAGGAGAAAGTGAGTCCCGCTTCTCTAAGTGAGAAGAGACTTGGCCAAAGTTGCGAAGCAAGTAAAAATGAATACGGCTGGGCACCTGGGTGGCTCAGTGGGTTAAGCCTCTGCCTTCAGCTCAGGTCATGAGCTCAGTGTCCTGGGATCGAGCCCCACATGGGGCTCTCTGCTCAGCGGGGAGCCTGCTTCCTCCTCTCTCTCTGCCTGCCTCTCTGCCTACTTGTGATCTCTGTCTGTCAAATAAATAAATAAATAAATAAAAACCTTAAAAAAAAAAAAAAAAAAACCGGCTGAGTTCACCTGAGCTCATATGCTGCACTGAACAAAATGCGACCAATCACCCTTATCTGACTGCTGCAGACTGAAAGTCTCTTAAATATGTATCGCATTTGTTCCCCAAACACTTTGATAATGGATAAAAATGCTATTAGATAATTCTGGCTCCAGTATGATCCTCCAACAGATAACAACGATAAACTCTGGATAAAATGTAAAAAACTATGTGAAGTGAACAAAGGCTGGCAGATCGAGGAGAGGAGTCAAAAACTGGGAGAAGGGGCTGGGATGGGACAGTTCCCTGGGTTCGGAGCTTTCATCAGAGGGCTGACCGGCGGCAGAGCTAATCAAAAAACAAACCCCAGGCTTTCTCTCTGGAGGAACCACAGACAGAGTCCAGAGCAGCCACAGGTAAGAGGAAATAAGAAAGAAGAGGGCCAGAGAAGCAAAGTCCCAGGCGCTCTGTGTGAACCCCATCCAAACCTCTAGCTGAGCCTGGAACCGTGCACACGCAGGGCAGAACCCCAGCACCTCAGCCAAGGACAGAAGCACTGGACTAAGGTTTGAGCGCACACCTCCCTCCCCACAGGGGAGACAGACCCTGCAGACGTAACTGTCTGCTAAAACAAAAACATCACCAGAAATCAGGGTCTCCCCAGCATAACATCCACATGCATTCCTGTTCGGGCTACAGACCCAGATCACATGAAGAACTAGAGAAACTACATCCATTGCAAGGAAAAAGATCATTAGCAGAGGGCAACTCCAAGATGATCCAAATACGGGAATTACCAGACAAGGATATTAAAGCAGCAATTACAGCTAAGCAGAGGAAGTGAAAACATTTTTATTTGAAATGTGGCGATTTCAGGGGCGCCTGAGTGGCTCAGTGGGTTAAGCCTCTGCCTTTAGCTCGGGACATGATCTCAGGGTCCTGGGATCGAGTCCCACGTCGGGCTCTCTGCTCAGCGGGGAGCCTGCTTCCCCCCCCTCTCTCTGCCTGCCTGTCTACTTGTGATCTCCTTCTCTCTGTCAAAAAAATTAAAAAAAAAAAAAAAAGAAAGAAAGAAATGTGGCAATTTCAGAACAGAAATGTAGTACCTGAAACAGCCACACAAAATCCTTGAATGGGCTTAAGAACGGGTTGGTGATGGCAGAGAAAAGAGTCCATGATATTTGCAGATCAAGAGAAATTATCCAAACTGAAAAACTCTGGGTTATCCACAGTCTCTAGAAGAAACACCCCTCAGCCCTTCACCAGAGTGTACACAGTGACACCTTGACTTTCTGTCACCAGAGAGAACCAGACTAAGGATCACGCAGACACTATGACCCAGCAATTCTGCTGCAGCAGGTCACCCTCTTACCAACACAATAACTTTTTGAGGTCTTCCGAATGTGAGCCAGGAACCAAGCTGAAGGTGGAAAATGAGAGGGCGGGATAAAAATTTAAACCACAGAGCGCCATACTATCCCAAGTCCTAGGAGTCCAATCTGGTGACCCGTTGTGCCTGCTGAGAAGCAGAAAGCAAGGAGACAATCATTTTTTCCGCTAGAATTGTTGAGGGAGCATTCTCAGGAGTGTTCGGGAAAAAAGCGAGGAGGGATTTTATGTTTTTTCTGCCCTTTGCAATCTCTTCATCAAAGAGCCAACCCGTAAACAGGCTGACGGCAGGACGGAGTGAGCTCTGTCACTGGGTCTGGGGCTGAAAAGTGGCAGCAGCTTGGGGAGAGCCAACCTAGTGCCACCCACGTTGGTAGAAGCTGCTCAACCTGAACGCCATCCCTGACCAGCATCCCACACTCAAGTCACTTCATGCTGGAGTTCAAGACTAGGGGAAAAACACAGGCTGCAGAAGACAGGTCTGAAAGCCCTGCTTTTTTCTCAATGCCCCCTCTGCCCCATCCCACCTGCCCACGAGGGGGCAGGGGGCAGAATCCGGAGCAAGTGGGAAACTGGGGAAAGGGTGAGGAGCCTGGAATAGGGAGTTCACAGCCACCTGACACACTGTCAAGTTCACCCAAGTCTTTTATACTCATCTGGGTCTCCGTTTCATCAGCCGAACAAAACACTCGAGACAAAATGATATTTAAGGGCCTTTCCAATAACAACATGTATGAATCTTTAACATGCTATCTTCATGTGTCCTTGAAGAAATTATAAATAGGTCCCAAAGGCAAAAGTGGTGACATTCCAAGTCACATGACTTATTAGAATACCTCAGGGTTATACGATTTTTCATTTTTAAAGAATAAATTAACAGTCTTGTTATTAATTCTTAAATTTCACATTAATAACAGAGATCAATACCTACCTATGATGGAGGTCTGCTAAAATAATGTTCAATTTGGGCCCCCTGGGTGGTGCAGTCGGTCAAGCGTCTGACTCTTGGTTTCGGCTCAGGTACATGATCTCAGGGTCATGAGATCGAGCCCTGTGTCAGGCTCCACGCTCAGCACAGAGCCTGCTCGACTTTCTCTCTCCATCTCCCTCTGCCCCTCTCCACCACTCACATATTCTTTCTCAAATAAATAAATAAATAAACATTTGAAATAATAATAATAATGTCTGACTCTCCCAGGATAACTCTTTTATCCATGTAACTCTTGGGACGAGAAAGCAGATACTCTTATCCTGCACATGACAGATGAGCAAACAGATTAAGACCTGGGACTCTTTGATCATAACAGAGGACTAGAATCCAGTAATCCCATTTCCAAGCTTCACCAAAGAAACCAAAGCAAGCTTACCAGAGAAACTTCACCTAACAAAGAACCAAGAGTATAAACGAGATTAAAATTAGAAAGAAAGGATTTAAGAACTTCCAAACACTTTGGAACCACTTATTAATAAACAATTGATAAGACCAGCTTGTGATTAGGACATCAATTTAGAAGCGGGCCTTCAAGGACCGCCACCTGCCCGCCGTTTCCTTTTCCAACAAGTAGGCTATAATTGAGACCAGGCTTTCTTGCAATTAGCCCGTGTCTGTGGGGCTTAGCAATAGAACCACATGTCTAAAATTGTTGGGTTTAGACCTGCTTTAGAAAGCTGGATGAATCAGAAGAGCACGCTGGCTCCTTTTCACTCCTAGGAGTCTTTAATTAGGCTATCAAGGGGCCACAAGGATTAGGGCAGGTAATCGCAAATGTAAACAGAGTCACAACCCCAGCCTAAGGAGTAAGAAACCAAGAAAGTGCTTTTATTACCCAATTTAATCTTCACAGGAGCCCCCTCAGGTGAATACCACCATGATTATTTTATAAATGAGGAAGAAATAAAGAGTCGAAGTCACGTAGCTGGTATGTGGACTCTCAGCTAGGTATTTCTGACCCACAATTTGCTTTCTTCTCTGCATTAAACCACCTCCCCAAGGACTCTCTGAGCTCTGACCCTCAAGGAAGCCAGTCCTGATCCACATCCCAAATATCACAAACGGAAAAGAGGCCGACGGGTAGCTTGTGCATTTGTACTCACACAGATGCTGACTGGCTACGGGGCTACGGGGCATCAAGCTCTGAGGTGAGCACCGGGGATAAAACGGGGAGGGGGAGTAGGCGGGCTCTCTGCTCAGCAGGGAGCCTGCTTCCCCCTCTCTCTCTGCCTGCCTCTCTGCCTACTTGTGATCTCTGTCTGTCAAATAAATAAAATCTTAAAAAAAAAAAAAAACGGGGAGTAGGAACAGAACTGTCTTCACGCCGTTTACTGGACAGTGCAGCGGGGAAACGCTGATTAAAGAATCACACGAGTAAATTAACAGAAGGTGACCCATTCACAGAGAGGTCTGAGAGGCTGCCACGAGTTGTCAGGACATTTCTAAGTAGAAGAGGGAGCACAGGGAACCCCAGGAGCTAACTGGATGACGACGAAGGGGGGACAAGCACACGCATGACCGGAGACGAGGATGGGGAGACACATGGAGAGCCACACAAGGCATTTGGAGACCAAATCACGGATTTGGGTCCTGATCCAGAGCTACAGAAAGTCATTTAAGTGCTAAGTAGGGGTAAAGTGTGTACATTCCAAAAAGGTCATTTCAGCTTCAGTATGGACCACAGATGGAAGGAGAGAAGAATGGTGCCAAGATGCAGAGGGAGGCCAGCTCCCAGGCCAGGAGGCACAGTGGCGGTAAGAGCTAACCACACTCGGGGGTACACAGCACCTACTATGCCCCAGGCCCCATTCTGGGCACTTTGCAGGAACTCACTAAATCCTTACAACAGCTCTATGAAACATACTATTATCCCCATCTTATAAAAGAGAAGTTAAGTAATTTAATGGTATTACTTACCCCCGTCATGTGCTCACTTCCCTCATAATCAGTCCCTTGCAAACATCTTTCATTCACTTGCCCGCACCGTAGTATTCAACTAATTAAACTTCTTCTCACTAAACCAAACTAACCACTTCTCCAGGCCCACACCAAAGCAGCTAAGTTACCAACTAAGCTGTGTCTCTAGAGAAAATGCCAACTACTGACTGGCATCAACTTAAAAAAAAAATTTAAATAGGCTCCATGCCCATCGTGGGGCTTGAACCCATGACCCTAAGATCAAGAGTTGCATTCTCTACCAACCGAGCCAGCCAGGTGCCCGCCTTTTAAATTTATCACCACAAATCTCAAACAAAACCCTCCACACTGCCAGCAATCCTACGACATTTCCCTTGCTAGGTTCACTCTGCGACTCCCCCAAAATAACTCTTGCACATCTTTTTCTTTCTCAATAAACCTCCAGCCCCTATCAGCTAAATAATTTTGTCCCCAAGAGGCAACAAAACTCAGACCAGTCATCTCCTAACTCCAAGTCTAACTATACACCAGCATTCTGCTTTCCCTATTGTTACAATGAAAAGGCTTTGCTGATACAGGACATACAACTTTTCATGCGTACGATGGATCAGATTCCCTCTTATCTTCAGAAGCAATGTCCTCCGCTAGCTTAGTTCATTTTTCTCCCGTGCAGACTCTCAAATGCCCCTACCCAACAAGCACGCGGTACACAGGCCAGCCCTGGCCCGCAGAGTCCTACCAGTGGGAATACGGAACTGAGACAGGCACCTGGCATCTGGGAAGCAAGCTGACCTGGCAGTGACACCCAAGCACAGGCGCCCAGGACCTCTCCGACGGGGTCTGGACCAGTGAGGGTCTGATCAACTCACACAGTGCATCGCACGGGGAGCGAGTTACAGACAAAATGCACACAGTAGCCCCACATGTAGGTCCCAGATTGGAAAAAATTAACTGGCCCTGCAGCACCTATGGCTTGAGAAGCCACACTCTAGAACAGTGCTTCTCAAACTTGAAAGTGCACCCAAATCAGCTGGGGGTCGCCCTGAAGTGCAGACGTGGACTCTGTAGGTCTGGGGTGGGGCCCGAGGGTCCGTATTTCTAACAGGTTCCCAGATTAATCCAGAGGCCACATTTGGAAAGCGAGATTCTAGAATTTCTCATCTTAAATGAAACAAGATGGGATCGGGAGGGAGAAAAACCATAAGACACTCTTAATCTCACAAAACAAACTGAGAGTTGCTGGGGGGAGGGAGGGTGTCGAGAAGGTGGCTGGGTGATGATGGACACTGGGGAGGGTATGTGCTATGGTGAGTGCTGGGAAGTATGTAAACCTGATGATTCACAGACCTGTATCCCGGGGCAACTAATACATTATATGTTAATAAAAATAATTAAAAAAAACAGAAACTGGGGCACCTGGGTGGCTCAGTGGGTTAAAGCCTCTGCCTTCGGGTCCTGGGATCGAGCCCGGCATAGGGCTCTCTGCTCAGCAGCGAGCCTGCTTCCCCCTCGTATCTGCCTGCCTCTCTGCCTACTTGTGATTTCTGTCAAATAAATAAATAAAATATTTTTTAAAAAAAAGAAAAAAACAGAAACAATAAACTCTCCCTTGATCTCACACCTCCTTCCAGCTGGGATAGCTCCAGTGTCTCTGCTTCTTCTCACAGCAAAATCAAGTGGTCTCTGCTCTCCACTTCCACACCCCTTATTCTCAGTTCACGCCAATCAGCCTCCTGTCCTCAACGCTCCTCAAAAAATGCTCATTAGGGCCAAAGCCCTCAACACTGCCAAATTCTATGTGGTCTCTTCCTTACCCACCAAATGGCATTTAACACAAATAACCACTCTTTCTCCATCGAAACCCTTCCTTCCTTCCTTGGTACCAGAATATCACACTTTCTTGATCTTCCTAGTCCACAGGTCAGCCTCAGTCCACCCTGCCTTCTCTTCTACTTGGCCAGAGATAGTCCCGGGGCCTCTCTTCTTTACCTGTACCCTCCCTTCTTTGGGCAATCTCCTCCAATCCCATGATTTTTAATATCAATGACCTCCAAATTTTTATCTCCAGCAATGACCTCCCTGAATTCCAGAAGCATATCGGACAGCTTTCCTGAATTGTCTACCTGGATGTGTAAACGATATCCCATGTCCATATCTTCTCAGACTCTGGATGTTATTTACCCCTCACCCTCCTTTCCCCAAACTCATTCCTCTTTACATCTTCCCCCAATTCACAATACCGCCATTCACCCAACTGCCCAGGCCAAACACCCCATCATGCCAGGTGTCTCTTTCCCTAACATCCCACCTGCAAACCATCAGCAGGTCCTATCAAGTCCACTTCCAAATTTTCTTGAACCTATCCCCCTGCTTTCTACATCCCCTATTAGGCACCCTGGTCCAAGCTACTGGACTTGCACCCTACCTACTGCAACAGCTTCGTTAAGTCTCCCTGCTACCAACTCTCCCCTATATATACGGCACTCTCCAGATAGCGGCAAATTAAATTTATAAACATTTAATCAGAGTCTTGATCTGATATACACTATATCTGATATAGTCAAGACTCTATTCTGCTTAAAAACAACATAACAAAACACCTCTCACAGCTTTCCCTTTCACATAGAATAATCTAAAATCCTCACCAGAGTCTACTAGGTCCTGTGGGACATGGCCCTTACCCACCTCTCTGACCTCATCTCCTACCAGGTCCCCTCCCCACTTCCCACTTCTCGCACCCAGTGTTCATTCCAGCCTTGGGGACTTTGCATGAGCTGTTCCCTCTTCCCTCTGTAGAGCTGGCTCCTTTTGGTCACTGAAGGGTCAGCTTAAATTCTGCCACCTCTGTGAAGACTTGACCAGACAATGTAAGGTAGCTCTCCACCTGTAACATATCACACGGGTTCATGTGCACCTGTAGCACTTAAATTTATCTGGTATTTTGTTTACTCTCTTATTGTTCCTCTCTTTCTCCCTGCCCCTACCCTCACCTTCTATCTCATCACTATATCCCCCGGAGTTTTCCATCCTAGAACCCGGCCTGGCTGACAATAACTAGATGGGTCTGGAGCTCAGGGGAGCAATCCAGGCTCCAATACATAAACTTATGAGTCACGTCCAGAGGTGTGGTTACTAAAGCCGATGGGACGGATGAGATCACCGAGGCAGAGTGTCTACTATGAGCAGAGAGCCTGGGACAGTAGAATACTTCATAGCTGTAGAATGGATGAGCCTACAAACACAGCCCAGAAGTAGGAGGAAGAATAGGACAGTGTTACGTCACCGGAGCCAAGACAAGAGAGTGTTTCTGGAAGGAAGGCGTGGTCAACAGCATCAACTTCACTGAGAAAATGACCAAAAAAAAAACAAAAAAAATCTTTTGAATTCGGCCTCACAGAGGTCATGAGTGACCTTACTGAGAGGTGTACAATGAAGTGACAGAAAGCTCCCTGGGACGGGCTAGGTGGAGGGCGGCAGTGAATCAGACCGCTGTTCAGAGAACTTCCGCTATTTCAAGTGAAGATGACGGATTCAAGAGAATGCGGGGTGGAGGACACCTGGTTTCATCTGTTTCTGCTTAAAGGGGGCTCTTGCCTCATGTACGAGAGGCAAGTAAGTCCTGGTGGCTGCAAGTCACCCAAAGGCTTCGAGCCTTTTTCCTCAGCTTAGAATTCCACTCGCCTTGGACTGGTTCCCAAATGTGCAGAGTAACAATCTGGAAGCCCTTTTTCTCACGTATATCTCATCTTCCTCACTACACCAGGAGATAAAAATGCCCTTCTCTACACTTTCCCTTGGTGTATCAGGAACAGAACACGTGGCTGCTTATTACTGGAGGGTCTGGGTTTAGGTTTGCTCTGCCCTTTTAATGTCAAGGTACAATTTGGGGGAGTCATCATTATTTCTACCCCCAGCAAGAAATTTCTTTCCATATATATAGATAGATAGATAGATAGATAGATAGATAGATATAGTCTCTGGAGAGCTTCCCTTTGTCTCTATTGCACACTCCTCCTCTGCCTTACCTGCCGCCCAGGCAACACACTATAATGGAAAGAGTCCACATGGTCTCGGAAGCCAGGCCACCTCGGTCCCCCTACAATCCAGTCACACAGCACTTGAGGTGATTCCACTTCCCGATCTCAGGTTCCTCGAGTGTACACAGAAATTATAATATCTAAACTTCACGGGGCTGATGTCGGGATTTTAGGAAAATACACCTTGACTGTACACACATGAGGCCTGGCAGAAAGTGTATTCTACAAATGTGAATCCGATTTTCTTCTCATCACATTCTGATAAAGCATTACATCCCCTGCACATTTTTATTTAGTTTCTCTTTCCCTCCAAGTGTACCACGAAGCCCTAAGGAAAGGAACCTTGAGAAATTCATTAGCCCAGTTCCAGCAGAAATAATTTTAAAGAAGTATTAAGAGAGGCGGGCAGGGCCAGAGGCGTCACCGGGCAGCATCTGAAAGGGCAGCGAGGACGCCCCTGTCAAAAGACCTCAGCCACCCTCCTGCCCGGTTCTCTGTGTCTCCCCACAACCCCTGGTCCAAGTTTCCATCTTGTAGCCCTGCATGTGTCTCTTTATCTTGTCCTCTTCGTAAGTCCTCCCTGCCAGCAAGTCTCAAGTCAGCATCTTCAGTATTACACCCTGAACAAAGCGTGCACACCGAGAGCACACGTGTACTGAGCGGTATGCTGGGCAATGAAATCCTGAAAACCATCCGTTCCATGTACTGGCTCTGTGACCCTTGTGGGTTATTATAATTCTCTTTCCTCATTTGTAAAACAGAAATGACCAATATATCTGGACTACATAAAATTGTAAGGATGAAATGAAATAACATATGTCGAAGTACTTTGGTCCGTATAAAACATGGTTATTGTTATATTACAGGTACACAAGACAGCTGCACAGTCTACCTTTGGCCAGTTTAGGTGTGTTACTAAGAAAGTCCTCAGTCCTGGGACGCCTGGGTGGCTCAGTCCGTTAAGTGCCTGTCTTCAGCTTGGGTCAGGATCCCAGAGTCCTGGGATCAAGTCCCACATCGGGATCCTTGCTCAGCAGGGAGCCTACTTCTCCCTCTGGCTGCCCCTCCCCCTGCTTGTACCCTTTCTGACAAATAAATAAATGTTTAAAAAAAAATTAAAGAAAAGAAAGAAAGAAAAAGAAAGAAGTAAGGGAAGTCCTCAGTTCTGGAGTAGTCTGTTTCCTGATCTATGGCTACCTGTTTCTACTTCAAGTTTTCCTATCCCTGGCAGCTGAAAAATTCAAATTCTTTCTAATTTCACTTGATTCTCTTTTCTTAGCAAAGATTCTTTAACTTCTCTGACTAAATGGCTCCATGTCCCCAGAATGGTAAAGACCACTGGCCTTGATGCTCTCTAAGGGCCCTTTGTGGCTCTAACATTCTAAGCCTCTCTATCCTTTGCTCCCAGAGTACTTTGGCCATCTTACTTGCACAATTTCCAGTCTACTTTGCATTATAGATTTATTTTATACCATCTCCTAAGGAGAGAGCAGAAGGTTGTCTGAGTTTTATGTTCCCCATAGCACTTAACATGGAACTTTGTACACAGAGCTCTGAGCTCCAAAAATATTGGCTGATTGACTCAATGCTAATTTCTAATTTTTTGTGCTTATTGTCCATACCAAACAATAATTATAGACTACCCTCTTATTCTTTTATGCTTTTTTGGTACCTCTACAGGCCTGGCACAGTGTGAAACACATTGTCAATATTTTTTTTAAAGACTGGTGACTGGTTTATTTCTTGGCCAAGGTGAAAAAGCCCTATCAACCTATCCTACCTACGATTTTTAACAGCTTGCTCTGGTTACTGACAAATATAAACATGACATTTATCACTGTCACAGAAGGAAACTGAATAACAGAGTTATGCACAGAGTTATTACACAGATAGAAGCAAATGAAATCCACAGGTTGAGGGGTCTTGTTGTCCCCAGTGGCATCAAAAATATGGTAAAGGGGCACCTAAGTGGCTCAGTGGGTTAAGCCTCTGCCTTCAGCTCAGGTCATGATCCCAGGGCCGTGGGATCAAGCCCCACACTGGGCTCTCTGCTCAGCGGGGAGCCTGCTTCCCCTTCCTCTCCCTCTCCCTGCCCCTCTGCCTACTTGTGATCTCTGTCAAATAAATAAAATCTTTTTAAAAAATGGTAAAAAGGCAAATATATCGATAGTCAGCAGACCTGGACTCCAGAGTTTATCTCTAGAAGATGGGCAGTCTCTCTCTTTTTTTTTTTTTTTTAAGACTTTATCTATTTGACAGACAGAGATCACAAGTAGGCAGAGAGGCAGGCAGAGGGAAAGAGGGAAGCAGGCTCCCTGACCAGCAGAGAGCCCGATGTGGGGCTCGATCCCAGGACCTTGGGATCATGACCTGAGCTGAAGGCAGAGGATTAACCCACTAAGCCACCCAGGCGCCGCCCCCCACCCCACTTTTTAAAGTTGGCTTTTATTTATTTATTTATTTATTTGAGAGCAAGAGAGAGCATGAGAAGGGACAGGTTCAGAGGGAGAAGCAGACTCCTGGCAGAGCAGGGAGCCTGATTCGGGGCTTGATCCTGGGACTCCAGGATCATGACCTGAGACAAAGGCAGTCGCTTAACCACCTGAGCCACCAGGTGCCCAGATGGGCAGTCTCCTAAAATGGCTCCCAATGATCTCCACCTGCTAGTGTCCATGTTCTATGTGGGCCCCTCCCCCTTGAGATTGGTCTAGGCCTCATGACTGACTTCTAACGACAAGAACGTGGCAAGAATTATGAGATGTCATTTCCAAGACTAGGTTATAAAAGACTGAATTCCTTCTTGCTGGCACTTTCTCTCTTTCACCATCTCTTGCTTCGATGAAACTAGCTGCTATGGAGAGGCCCTGATGGCAAGGAACTGAAGATGGCCTCCATCTATCAAGCAGCAAGAGTTTGAGGCCCTCAATCCAACCACAAGGACCCGAATCCTGCCAACCACCTCTGAGTGAACTTGAAGCTGGCCCTTCCTCAGTCACACCTTGATGGCTGACGTCTTGATCATAGCCTGTGCGAGACCTTAAAGCAGGCGATCCAGCTAAAACCATGCCTGCCTTCCTAACCTACAGAAACTAATAAATGTGTATTGTTTTATGCTGTAACATATAACTAACATACCCTGTATATTAAGGGGGGGGCACCTGGGAGTATATTAAGATCCAACTCTTGGTTTCACCTTGGGTCATGGTCTCCAGGTTACAGGATCTAGCCCTGCATCAAGCTCTGCGCTGGGCATGGAGTGTGCTTGAAATTCTTTTCCTCTCTCTCCGCCCCTCCTCTAGCTAGCACTTTTTTTTTTTCAAAGATTTTATTTATTTATTTGAGAGGACTTGAGAGGAAGATAATGAGAGAGAGAGAGCACAAAGGGGAAAAGTCAGAGGGAGAAGCAGACTCATTGTCGAGCAGGGAGCCTAATGCAGGACTGGATCCTAGGACTCCAGAATCATGACCTGAGCTGAAGGCAGTCGCTTAACCAACTGAGCCACCCAGGCACCCCAGCTAGCACTTTCTCTCTTTAAAATAAATAACTAAAATCTTTAAAAAGAATTTTTTTTTTTAATAAAAAAGGGAGGGGATGTGGAGAGAGAACATATGGATTAAAAGATTCTTTAAAAAGACATACAGACCTGGGGCACCTGGGTGGCTCAGTGGGTTAAAGCCTCTGCCTTTGGCTCAGGTCATGATCCCAGGGTCCTGGGGTCGAGCCCCGCATCAGGCTCTCTGCTCAGCAGGGAGCCTGCTTCCCCCTCTCATTCTCTCTGCCTACCTCTCTGCCTGCTTGTGATCTCTGTCACATGAATAAATTAAAAAAAAAAATCTAAAAAAAAAAAAAGAAAAAAGACATACAGACCAATCACAATGCACGGATCTTAACTGGGTCCTGATTCAGACCAAACCATAAAAAACAAATGAGAATCATTGATGAGAAAACAAAAATCTGAGTGACTGGGTATTTGATGATATTAAAGAATTCTTAAGTTTTTTTATGTGATTATTAAAATTGTAGGGGTTTTTTTAAATTATTTTAAGAAGCCCTTAACTTCTAAAGATATGTAATGAAACGCTTACAGATAAAATGATACAATGTCTGGAATTTGCTTCAGAACAATACAGAATGGGGTTAAGTGGATAAGGATATGGATGAAACAAGATTGGGCATGAGCTCCTAACTGTTGAAACTGGGGGGCTGGTCCATGGAAGTCCCATTATGAAGTCTCCTTTTGTATAAATTTGAAATTTTCTCTAACAGAAAAACCTAAGAAAGGGGAGGGGTTGGGCAGAATCCAAGAGCCCAAGGAAGGGCCTTCTAGTTATGACAATCTAGGATTAGGTACTAATCCCAAAGTACCTCAAAGCCTTCGATACAGCCACTCTGACGTTCCGCAGGTTTCCTACACTGGATATGCCAGTCCATGCCAGTGACCAGCATTAACAACTTTCCCACAAAAACCGTGTTGAGCACTTAGAGCTGATGAATTACTTAAGATTATTAGCACAATTTGGCCCAGATAGGTAAAGAGGATGGAGTGATACAGTGGCTAATTGCTAGAAGATGCCTGGCACAAACTAGAAGGAATCACCCTACGTCTTCCTGGTATGGGAAACCATCCCTGCTGTGATTCATTGTGGCCTGCCTTGGGACACTCAAGCCTCCCACCTACGCGGGTGTTTTAACATTTCCTCCACGTGCTATGTATAGACTTAATTTCTTTCCCTTAAAGTTTTCTTTCAATTGCCATGAATGACCTATTTTCCAACTTCCAATTGTGTTCAGCTAATTAAAAAAGAGCAACAGGGCGCCTGGGTGGCTCAGTGGGTTAAGCCGCTGCCTTCGGCTCAGGTCATGATCTCAGGTTCCTGGGATCGAGTCCCGCATCGGGCTCTCTGCTCAGCAGGGAGCCTGCTTCCCTCTCTCTCTCTCTCTCTGCCTGCCTCTCTACTTGTGATCTCTCTCTGTCAAATAAATAAATAAAATCTTTAAAAAAAAAAAAAAAAAGAGCAACAAAAAAAAACCCCTCATGATCAACAGTTCTACAAGAAAAGAACTTCAACAGGGAAGACATAATTTCTTCTTTTTCATGTCAGAGTCTCTGATTCTTAGGTTAGAGAATCAACCTTTGAAATTTCTACTAAAGAAGAAGATTCATAGCACAAAGTAAAATCAGGACAGAGAAATGAGAACTTCATGACTATATTCTAGCCCCTAAGCCTTCACTTCTCCCTAAAAGAACAGTCCTGAGATTTATACTCTGACAGGTTTTCAACCTTGGCTAATTATTAGAAAAACCTAGGAGCTTTTAAAAATATCATTACTGTCTGGCAACCGACTCAATTTCTACAATGAGTCAATGATATTAAAAAGGGGGATCAGAAGAAGAAGGAATCTACAAACAAAGAAACTTAGGAAACATAATACTGTGTGGCTGATCAGAGCCTTACCCTAACTGCAAAGACGTTTTTCAAGACTATCAAGGAAATCTGATTATGATCTTATCTAGATATTATTAAGCACCTGTTAATTTCATTAAATGTGATAATGGCATTATGGTTATGTAAGAAAATGTCCATATTTAAAGATGTACATAGGGACACCTGGGTGGCTCAGTGGGTTAAAGCCTCTGCCTTCGGCTCAGGTCATGATCCCAGGGTCCTGGGATCCAGCCCTGCATCAGGCTCTCTGCTCAGCAGGGAACCTGCTTAGCCCTCTCTTTCTCCGCCTACCTCTCTGCATACTTGTGATTTCTGTCTGTCAAATAAATAAATAAAAATCTTTAAAGATGTATATAAAAGTGTGTAGGGGTGAGGCACCTGGGTGGCTCAGCTGGTTAAGTGTCCAACTCTTCTGCTCAAATCACGATATCAGGGTTGTGAGATCAAGCCCTGTGTCCACGCAGTCTGCTTGTCCCTCTCCCTCCCTCTTCTGCCCCTCCCCAAACATGCGTTCTCTCTAATAAATAAAATAAATAAAATCTTTTTTTTTTTTAAAGTGTGTAGGGGTAAAATGACATGATTTCTGGGATTTGCTTTAAAATTCTTTAACACATTAAAAAGAACAAATGAAACAAATGTAACAAAATCTTGAAAATTACTGAATATAGATTTATGTAGGTTCACTATATTAGCCTCCCTCCTTTTATGAATGTTTGAAATTTCTCATAATAAAAAAAAATTGGGGGGTCCTGGGTGGCTCAGTCATTAAGCATCTGCCTTTGGCTCAGGTCATGATCCCAGTGTCCTGGGATGGAGCCCAACATCAGGCTCCCTGCTCCGAGGGAAGCCTGCTTCTCCCTCTCCTGCTTCCCCTGCTTGTATTCCCTCTCGCACTCTCTGTGTCAAATAAATAAATAAAAATTTTTAAAAAGTTTTAATTAATTAATTAGTTTATTAAATCGAGGTGCACCTGGGTGGCTCAGTCTGTTAACCATTTGACTCTTGATCTCAGCTCAAGTCTGGATCTTGGCTAGGGGCTTGATCTCAGGGTTATGAGTTCAAGTTCTACACTGAGTTCCATACTGGGCATGGAGCCTACTTTAAAAAAAAAAAAAAAATTGAATGCTAACATCTAGTACAATCAAACTCTTTAACAATATCTACCAGAGCTGACATATGACCCAGAATTTTATTCCTAGGTATACACCCAAGAGAGATGAGTGCATACATCCACCAAAAGACTTCCAGTATCCATGGCAACTTTGTCATAGAGCCCAAACTGTTAAGATCCCAAACGTCTGGGGCGCCTGGATGGCTCAGTCAGTTAAGCATCTGCTTTCAGCTCAGATGTGATCCCCGGGTCCTGGGACTGAACTCCAGGTTGAGCTCAGCAGGGAGCCTGCTTCTCCTTCTCCCTCTACCCCTCCCCTCAGCTCCTGTTCGCTCTCGCTCACTCTCGCTCTATCTCAAATAAATAAATAAAATCTTAAAAAAGAAAAAATCCCAAATGCCCATCAACAGTAGAATAATCATTGTGGCACATCCAAACAATAAAACATTACATACTCCCACATACAACATGGATGGATATCCAACACCCAGACACAATGTTGAGCAAAAAAACCCCAAAGAGTGCATACTGATTCTATTTATATTCTATTACGTGAAACTCAAGAATACACAGAACTAATCAATGGAGATAGAAGTCACAATAAGTGGTTACTTGGGCAGCCAGTACCCATGAGGAAGAAACACAAGGAAAGTTTCTGAAGTTCTGAAAATATTCTCTATCTTGACCTGATGCATATCTTGACATGAGCAGCCTTTCCATGACAGTATCCTTATATAAAAATCCACTGAGTATTGGGACACCTGGGTGGTTCAGTCAGTGAAGCATCTGACTCCTGATTTTGGCCCAGGTCATGATCTCGGGATTGTGAGACTGAGCTGCTGGGCATGGAGCCTGCTTAAGATTCTCTCTCTCCCTCTCTCCCTCGCCCCACTCATGCATACACTCTCTCTTTAAATAAATAAAATCTTTAAAAAAAAATTTTTTTTTAAAGATTTTATTTATGTATTTGACAGAGAGAGATCACAAGCAGACAGAGAGGCAGGCAGAGAGAGAGGAGGAAGCAGGCTCCCCGCTGAGCAGAGAGCCCGATGCGGGGCTCGATCCCAGGACCCCGAGATCATGACCTGAGCCTAAGGCAGTGGCTTAACCCACTGAGCCACCCAGGCGCCCCTAAAAAATTTTTTTTAAATGAGTCTGCTTCTAGAAGCTTGGCAACAACAGAGGTTTCAAACTTTCTTGAGCTACTGCAGACTGGGACAAGTTCAGTGACCTGAGAAATTATGAGAAAAAAAAAAAAAAGTAATCTTATGTCTTCTGAGAAAGAGATAATTTCTAACTCGTGTATTTATTCCCTTTATGGAACATTAAGCTAAAATAATCTCAATGATGAGCAAACAAATCTGGGAGTAAAAATCAGAATCCTAGGTATCAGTATTTTATAAAAGCTCTGTAACCAATTCTAATGTGCCGCCCAAGTAAGGACCATTCTTCTACCTCAGCTAGCTCAAACTTAAGACTCCCAAGGCTTCCTCTTTTCATTTCAGTAGAACTGTGAGACAAGGTAGTAAGAACAGAAGCTTGAAAAGATAGTGGAGCAGAGAGGACATACAGAGTTACCTCTTTGAGAAGAGGAGGGATCTAGGGCAAGGAAGGAAAAATGGAGGTCAGTGTGAATGGAACTAAGAACAAAGCTGTTGGAGAATGAATTTCACAATTCCTATTTCAGTTCTAGCTTCACTACCAGCTGGCTATGGGTATGACCTTAGGCAAACTGCTTCATCTCTCCAGGCCTCCCTATGATTTCGTACAGCTTTTAAACAAAGTCTGGAGAGGAGGGTGAGAGGAATCAAGTAAGAACAGGCCCCTTTGGAAGACGGTAGGATTGCCTCCTACGTAGATAGCACTTACCATCCTATATTGTAATTATCTATTTGTTTATCTTCCCCCACCAAACTGTGAGCTCTTAAAAAGCCAAGATTATAGTATTTCATCTCCAAATCCAAGCACATGCATAGAACTTGGCACATAGGAATAGTTCAGGAACTGCTCAATGGCTAAATAGTTGAACACTACGAGAAATGCCTATATTTATTTTCTTACAAGCACAGGTGTATTTACATAAGGAAGAACAATTCATCTCCCACATGTAACACTGAGTAATAACATTGAATATTATTTTCTTTATTAACACCAACTAAAGGAAGTCCAGATTCTAGGATGCCCAGAATCATCAGAAAGGCTCCCTGAGATGTCCTGCCAGAGGCCTCAAAAGCCCATGCTTCTTCCTCCCTAAAAAATAATGTCTACTAACACTAATACCTAATGCTTATACCTTATTTCGTAGTTCAAAGCACTTTCATTCCCATATACCCAAATAATTCTCACAACTCTATGAGGCGGTATTATCAAACCCATTTTATGCGTGAGGAAACAGGTTCATAATTTAAATAATTTGCTAACCTAAAGCAAGCTGAAAGCTTCTAAAGGAAGGCTTTCATAGGCAGCCCCTGTCTTCAGTGCCCAGAATGAGAAACAGGAACATCATCAATTCCACTTCTCCAGTCTCCCCAATAGATCAGTCTACTATCAGCTTTGCTTTATTAAGCTAAAATATAGTTATCTCTTAAGTCTTCCTTATCCCCATGAGAATCAGTTATACAGATTTTTTTTTTAATTTTTTTTGGGGGGGGGATAGGAGGAGGGACAGTGGGAGAAAATCTTAAGCGGTCTCCACCACCAGTAGGGAGCCCCACAAGGAATTTGATCCTGATGTCATGACCTGAACAGAAACCAAGAATTAGACACTTCATCAACTGAGTAACCCAGGGGCCCCTACAGATTCCTTATATCATGTTTTAAGCAAAAAAATAAGGCCAGCCCAGGGAGAAAAATCCCAAGACTACAAACAGCCACACTTTCTTGTCAAAGCTGCTGGCTAACCTCCCTGTGTATAAAGCTAAAGAAATCAGAGCAAAATTTGCTCCAATGGAAGCTCTAAACCCTGCTGACCCGAGAGCCCTGCCGCGTATCCGCCAGCCATGCACTCCTGATTCAGTCTGTACTTGCTCCAGTATTTTCTCACTAACTCGGACTGTTACGTTTTCTCCACACCACTGAGAATTCTCACAGAGCAAAGGTCATGTCTTCCAGTTAGGAAGGTCCCGCTTCTCTAAATGAGCACATAGTACCCAAAATCAGACCACTAAACATGTTTTTGTGTCCCAGTAATTGACATAAACTGCCTTTCCCAAAATTAAAAATTAAACTACTTTAAGTAATGAACAGGCTGACCTTTTTCAACAGAACACATATAGAATCTAGATTCTCGAAGAAGCAAAGATCAAAGGACACTCAGCACTACAATAATGCCAGGCACACATTTTAGAGGTGCTGAATAAAAGTATGCTAAATAAATGATAACTTAAAGCCCATTACAAAATCACTTAAGACAGAATAAAATAACTAAGGACCAAGAAAGATGGGCACAGAACGCCAAGTTAACTGGAAAAAAAGCAAATCAGATTCTAAGGCAGTTCCACCCAAGGTCATGCTTGGGGTCCCACAAGGGATTGCTCTAAATTTAAGCACCACATTACATCTTCACAGAGACCTACAGCCCCAGTTCGTGCGGGGGAGGGGGGGGGGGGGGGGCAGCGGCTAGCATATAGGTTCTCTCGCCTAGAGCAGCATCTCAATCAGCAACAGCTCTCCCCCTCCCTCCAGTTACTCCCTACTCACATGCCCTGAGGTCCAGCCACAGGACTAGAGAGTTAATAAGCCAGGCAGAGCTAAACACAGGAGGAAATTAGCATGCCACCTGACACTTCTCTGGCACAGCCTAAACTGATTAATTTAAGTTACAAACATGACCAAAGATTCTACTATGCTGGTGAAACTACTCTTATTCTGCAAACTAAAAATAGCTTATGTATCAAACAGGAGCATTCCTCAAGTGCTTTTGCCCTGTCACCCACGCAAAGTTCCATTTCCTCAAATCCCTCACCTAAAGTGTTTTCTCGGAGCCCCATCTGCCCACCTCTCCATCTGCCCCACTCCTCACCCTAATCCCCTGCACAGAGCAAGAGACCTAAACTCCTTCACCTGAACTCAAGCTTTTAAAGTTTGTTTCCAGTTCCAAGCATGTACAAAGCTTGGAGGCTACTGCCTTGTGTTAAGCCCCAACCGATGGGCTCCGCTGCAGCAAATAATGAAAAGCAAAGAAAAAAATGAAGGACAAGACAAGGCATGAGCAGGAAGTCAGCTAAACGCTTTTCATTCAAGCAGGACTGGAGGGAAACCCACCCACTGGGAAGGAGAAAGCACGAGGTGAATGGTTTCCAGTATAGAGTCAGACTGTATCTGGCTTGAGGTCCTTACAACACAACCATCAAGCCTGCTCTGGGGACAGACTCATCCCCAAGGAGCTCTGAGTACTCTACAAGAATCATCAAGCTGTCCTCGGGTTGACGTGACATATTTAAGGGGAACAAACTCTATAATTTAAGCTGAACAAGCCAAGCTTAAGCCACAGATTTTCTAGAGCTGAGGGAGGGGCTCAAATCATTTCACTAGGAAGTGGGAGCTCAGACAGAAGCTAAAAATCCTGTCCACGGTAGCTCTCCTTCCCGCTGCGCCCTGAGGTAAGCTGGCACGCCTCTTCCAAAGGTGGAAACTAACTGTGGACTTTGAACTTCCTTATAGCCCCTTGTTCTCTGCAATAGCATCAGAAGAATGCCACAGTACTATGCCACCCTGCATGGTCTGAACAAAGCATTGGCTAGTCAAGAACAGTTACTTGGGATAAACATTAATATACTCCCCACAGATCCAACTTCGAAGTCTTGTTTCACTCCTGGTTTAACCTTTTACATTCTCTCTAAAAACAAAAAACAAAAACAAAACTGGCTTATCTAGAAAACCCACACTCTCAGAAACATTCCTACTGGGGGGGGGGATTTAGCTTGAGACACCCCCCGCATACACTATGGTAAAGTTCCTATACAGAATCTATGCCCTGTGTCAAAGCAAACTGTAAGTTGTGGCCCTTCATAGACCAGCGTCAGAACCTTCCAGGATTCATGAAATCAAAGAATAGCAGTGCTAAAAAGATCTTTGAGGATCAATTACCCAGCCTTCCATTTTAAGGACAGGGGAAATAAGGTGCAAAGAGGAAAATGGAGGCTTGGAGCAAAACCGGACCTAAAAGCTAGGTGTCCAGCATCCCAACTTAAACCCCTTAAGCCACCCCCATACCTCTTCCTAAGACTGAGTTTATGGGAGTCAAGTGGCTAAGGAAAGAGAGGGCAAAGCAAGCAAATCTATGGCTCTAATCAAAGAGAACAGCTCCGTGAACTCTCCTCTCTTCTGCTGCTTTGTGGTGAGATTCAGGGCCAGTTTCTCCACACGCCTTAATTTCAAGAGCTTGTCTCTTAAACATGACATAATTTTTACTAAGAAGCAAGATATAAATTCCCACATACACCTTCCCTGGGCCTCCCAATCACTGGCCAGGCAAAGTCAAAAACAACCAACCGCTACAATGGAAGGGCTACAAGAACCCCGAAGCAGAACGGGAACAGCCCTCGAAGGAAGGGACACATTTAAAAAGATGACTCAACTGGGTGGCCCTACTGAAGGGAACTACATTACCAGACTTCATATTCTAGTACCCAGTCTCTAGGCCTTGGAGAAATTTTGATTCTCTGAATCTTGGTTTAACAGGAAGATAAAAAAAATACAGACTTTCATTCATTCGAAGTCCCTTTCAAGCTCTAGAAGGCTCCACCTCTGTACAAGAGGCCCCTGCCACAGAAAGACTGTAACCACTATAGTACCCAAGAAGCAAGGTACAAAAGTCTTAAGCTGGGCCACCAGCCTGGAGATGGGCCCTGCAGAGGCTTGAAGCTAGCCTTCCCACAACCTGACAGTAAACACCAAGGGCGCCACTAAAATTCAACATGGTGGAACAGTGCATACTTTCTTCAACAGTGTGCCCACTAGAATGTTGGCTGTGATGCCTTCAAGGATCTGGTTTGACCATCTTCAGATGGTTTAAATTTGCCCCTGCTGATTGCTTCCAGCCCCTCCAGTAAAATGAAACTGAGTATTTATTGAGTGTCTACCACTAAATATATTAAATACTTTCCCAATATCCTCATTCTCTATGTTCCCTTTGATGGAGCAGTTACATGTTAAAGACCTATGAAAAAATGTAAAACGCTTAATCACAAGTAAATAACTAGAAATTTCAATTAACAGAAAACAAAACAAGACAAAACGTCTGCGCATCAGCAGGCTTTTTCCTACAGCATCTCCGTCACACAGCCACGCCAGCACTCCCCTTTCAGAGACCTCGCCTTCCCAGGGGTAAGGCTGGTGCTGAAAACGCCAAATAATGTAAGCAAAGAGGACCAGGTCGGTTTTCTGCTGGCTCATCAACAAGACTTCTTAATACAGAGGCTACAGTGTATCAGAGATTAAAGCCAACAACTGAATCAATGTGAAAGGAAATGCAAGCTCAATGTAAATTATGAAAAGTAAAGAATCTTAAATAAACAAGTACTTGCCTGCCCACCCACTTAGCCTTGGATAAAGACGATTTCTATCAACAAGATTACACAGTAATTTTCAAACCTCAGTATGGATATGGACTTACTTGTTAAAAATGCAGATTCCCTGGGACCATTCTCCAATATTCTCACTAATTGGATCTGTTGTAAAGCCCATAGATTAGCATTTGTATTTTGAGACAGAAGGTCCAAAGACTATGCTTTTTCAAATACTGTGAGGAAGAATGACATTGTTAGCTCTCCTGGACACCTAAATGTACATTTTCTGGGAGGTGTAACCTACATTGTGTGTTCCGAGGACACCCAAGTGATTTTCAACAGTACCAGACCTACTCCCTCCCCTACTGAGAATCAATATGGGCTGATTTTAAGCACTTTAATAAGGTAATCCCCCTTCCACCTCCTAAAGCAACTTCCAAAGCCAGTGCCACCTCCACTCCTCATACCAAAGACCCTTCTAAAGGATTACTGAGACACACCATTAGGGCTCCTTTTCTTGGGTCACTCACTGGCTTCATTCTCGACTGTGTTACTTCTCAGAAAAGTCTTCCATTCCATCCTATCTAAAGTGAGATCCTCTCTAAAAATCAGCATCCCGTCTCTAACTTGGTCCTTGCTTCTTCTGTTCTATTTCTCTTCATGGTACTTAGCATTACCAGAGATTCATTGTATTTTACATTTTATTTACACTCTCCCTTACTAAATCATAAGCTCTACTAGAAAAAGGGCATTCCCCACGACCACCACTGTATTCCCAGCACCCAGAATAGTACCTGACATAGAGTAGGTGCTCAATAAATGTTTACAAATGAATAAAACACCATTTCAGAAATCAAAATAAGTTACTGGTCTTTCAAACCATTCAGTTTGCCTTCCATAAGCACTGCCAGCAGTGTCACCCTTGAGATGGATACCTCGCTCAGGAAGCTGAATCTGGTGACAGCCCAGAAGGGCAGCCTGCCACACGACTTTCACCGCCCTATGGTAATGTGAGATTCCCCCCCGCCCGCCCCCCGCCAACTGAACAGCAACAGAGGTTTAAAGGTCCAGCCTACAGATGTTTCCAAATGACTTATATTCCATAGGAATGACTTGGCTTTTACTATGTAAGAAGTCAAATGCAATGTTGGCAAACACCAGTGTGAGAGATGCATGTTTCAACAAAAGAAGAACATGGTATGTTGGCAGCCAAACATACTTTACCCGATTCTGCATTAGGTCAGCCAAACACTTGCTGTCAAGACGCAGCTATCTCTCACCACACACATTTGCCTCTTCTTTTGTTTAAAGGCCATAATGACTTATTAAAGACAGACTATACCAAGTGGTTCATATACATTACCGTAATCCTCAGAACAATCCTACAAAAAAGGTATTATTATCCCCATTTTATACATTAGCAACTTGAAGTTCCAAGGAGTTAAACAATTTAAAAGTAATGAAAAAGTAGCCGGGGGGGCCTGCGTGGCTCAGTGGATTAAGTGTCTTGTCTTTGGCTCAGGTCATGAGTCCAGGGTCCTGGGATCAAGCCCTGGGTCAAGCTTAGCAGAGAGTCCGCTTCTCCCTCTCTCTCTGGCCCCCATTCATGCTCTCTTGCTTGCTCACTCACTGTCTCCCACCACCAAATAAATAAAGTATTTAAAATAATAAAATAGTAGCAGGTTAGGTTCTGAATTCAAGTCTACTTGACTTTAAATTCTTGCTTTTTTCCTTTTAACACTTTCATCCCTCAGGCTCCCCGCATCATCTCCCACCCCCCTGCACTAAGCCTGGCATATAGAATACATTTGATAAAAGTTTGCTGAATTCTGCCTAAGATCAAATTCTTCAGTCCAACTTTGGTTAAAAAAAAAAAAAAGAATCATGTTCATTCAACTCCCTTTGAATAAGTAATGGAAAACATAGTTTTTTCAGTTATTCCAAAATGGAACCTATCAAAACATAATTCATTACTATGGAAATCTGGATATAAAGCAAGTGAAATCATAAAAGCGATGTCGTTTAGTACATTCCGAGCAGACATGAAGTAAAATAGGAGTTCAAGTTTCAGCTGTTTCAGCTATAAAATAGTGATAAATCCTCTTGTCTCCCCACCCAACAGTAGTGCCCTAAAATCTAAGTGTGATAATGTTTATAAAAACACTTCATAAACTGTAAGGCGTTACACAGAGATAACTATTACTGTGATCTGAACCTTGACAGCAGAATAAAAATCTGATATGACTCAACCTATAAGGCTAGCGTTAAAGTTCTACCACGTGTGGAAGCAATGTAAGAGGTAAATGTCCTAAACTCCAACTAGTCCTAAACTTTCCTAAAGAAAGGATGTGACCTAAAGAGTACTATGTTAAGTAAAATAAGTCAGATAAAGACAAATACCATGTGATTTCACTTACACATGGAATCTAAAAAACAAATGAACAAACAACAAAAAGAGAGTATTGTTGTAAATACTAACAATTAAACTAGTGATTGCCAGAGGGGACGGGGTGGAGAAATAGGTGAATTTATAAAATAAGTAAATTTCCAGTTATAAAATAAATCATGGGGATAAAAAGTACAACATAGGGACTATAATAAAAAAGAAAAAAAAGGAAAGGATGTGAAGTCCTACTTTTCCAGCTGTACCATTAAGTCTCTCAACGGCAAAGAACTGGGACATAAACATCAATATATTGTTTTGTTTTGTGTAGAAGGACCATGAATGATCTCACCACAATGTACAGAGGGGAGAGGGATGGGGAGCCTGGGTTCCTCTGTATCCAAATAATTCCTTCCTTTCATGCTAAGGCACTTATCTATTCAGATAAATCATATCTATAAACCAGAGTAATTAAAACAAGAGTCTAGATGATTTCTTCTAGCTTATAAAAGCGATGACTCTTAGGGACAGCCAATAAACACTATCACAGCATAAGTCTATATACTGGCTTAGTCCTCCATTATCTAAAGAGAAAATAAGCAGAATACAGAAAAAGATTTCAATAATCTTAAATATCTTAATCTTAAATAAAAGACTATATAGTTTTAGTCCTAGTTAATGTCATAAAGTACATTTATCAGTGACATGGCTGAAATTGGTAAGAAATGATAAAATCCTTCTTAAACCAGTGGGGTTTGGTAGGTGAGACAGAGAGTGAGTTAGTTAATTAGTTAAGGAGCTATCTGGATTGTATGTGGTTGTATTTTTTTTTAAGATTTATTTCTTGTAGAGGTGGGGGAGGGGCAAAGGGAGAAAGAGTGTCTCAAGCAGATGCACAGCCCAAAGGGGGCTCAGTATCAAGACCCTGAGATCAGGACCTGAGCCAGGACCAAGAGTCAGAAGCTTAACCAACTGTGCCCCCAAGAGACCCCCAGACGGCTGTATTTTTAAATAATGATCAAGATAAGAAAATCTCACCCTTGGGCTCACATTCTCTTATTTTTGGCCCTCAAACATAAAAGTAACCACTGCCTTATCAAAATCTAAATTATAAAGATGACAATGAGATTTGGAATCTTGCAAACTTGGAATTTTAACATCGGCATAGCCTTTCTTACAGTTTCAACACTTCCCCCAATCCATCTCTCAGCAACAAAATCCTCCAACTACTCAGCACCTACTAGGGATACAAATCCCACCCCACCAAACTGTCCCAAGGAAGTAAGACCACTTAAAAGAATTTTATTCCCTAGCTCATTGATTTTCTGCATCTGTTTCTGTATCTACATACAAACCATGTGCCAGAATCACAATTTTACATCTGCAAGTGATCAAGGCTGTTAGAATTTCAAAGAATACAACGCACATCATAGCAATAAGTATTAGTTGATTAACAGATTCAGAGTACAGGGCACTAATGCACAAATAAGATTTCCGAGGAGCACCCATTACAGCTGAAAAATGAAGCCTAAATTCCTACCTGTCACTTGAGGCCCTGGCACGCCAGTCATTCTCTTTTCCTTTTCCCTGCACAGACTGATCTACTCATAATTTCCTGAGGACAAATTCCTTCATGTTATACCTTTGCCTGGACATCTCCCCTGCCCAGAATGGCCACCATCTCCTCTTCCATCTCATTAAATCTGTTCAAGAAACAATTCAATGCCATGTCCTCTTCGGTGGAACTCTCCCATATGCTACTCATTAATTCTTCCCTTTCTGAGCACCTACTGTTGTCTAGCATATAAGCATATAGTACCATGATAGAGGTATCATTCTCTTATAATACACTTATGTGTGGTGTGTGTGTGTGTGTGTGTGTGCGCGCGCATGCGCACGCACATAAAGATTTTACTTATTTGAGAGAAAGAGGGAGCATGAGTGGGGGCGGGCAGAGGGAGAAGGAGAAGCAGACTCCCCACTGAGCAGGGTGCTCCACGCGGGGCTCAATCCCAAGACCCTAGGATCACAGACTGAGCTGAAAGCAGACGCTTAACCATCTGGGCCACCCGGGTGCCCCTTTCTGTGTGTTTATACCACATCACTCCCAACTATTATGCAAAAGTCCTCCAGGTTAGTATACACTTGTCATTCCTTTATACTCCCACCAGTACGATGTTACAAATGTAACAGTCATTCAGTAAAGATCCCTTTAAGGAAAAAGAGTATTTCCTCTCATCTAATACTGTGAAGTTCCCCACAAGAGCATGAATATCATTTTTCTACTTCTTTATCTCCTGCAAACACCTAACGGACACTAAATGCACTGAAATAAATGCTCAATTATAGTCTTCTGGCACATGCTTCCAATTACATCTTCAATTAAGTCAACAAACACTCGTTAAGTACCTACTATGAGCCACGCACTAGGCTAGACATCATTCTCATTTTCAATTTGTAATGTTCACGGACATGCTGGAAGGTCCAACACTTGACCATAATAAGCTAAAGAAGCCCTGAACCTCCTCCCCTGCAATCAGATGACCTCATTTTATTGACCAATGAAATCCAACTTTTGCAGCTACCTGCAGGGCACCACACAAACTTGTGGTCATTTTTCTGTCAGAGACTACATAGAGCACTTCACTGCTCAATTATAGGTCAATCTCCCATCAATTACTGTTCTTCAAGAGAATATTTCTCAAACAACAGCTATGAAAGACAACCTTGAGATATCTGGAAACATCAGAATATGAACTGATGTTATATATTAGAAACATACTTTTGTCAGGTGTGATGGCAGCATAGTGGTTATGTAATAGAGTATCCTTATTCTAGGGAGTTAAACATCTGCAGTTATCAAATAGTTATCAAATACAGTTATCAGTTATCAAATACAAAAAATATCTGTATATACAAACATGTATTACATAAGTACGATAAGGCAAACAGTTAACAATTATTGAATCCAGCTAAAAAGTATAAGTATTTTTTAGATTATCAGCTTTCTCTATAAATTCAAAATTTTTCATAAGAAGGTAGTGAGGAGGGGCGCCTGGGTGGCTCAGTGGGTTAAAGCCTCTGCTTTCGGCTCAGGTCATGATCCCAGGGTCCTGGGATCAAGCCCCACATCGGGCTCTCTGCTCAGCGGGGGAGCCTGCTTCCTCCTCTCTCTCTGTCTGCTTCTCTGCCTACTTGTGATCTCCCTCTGTCAAATAAATAAATAAAATCTTAAAAAAAAAAAAAAAGGTAGTGAGGAAAAATGTTCCTCTTAAAAAATTTTTTTTCTAAGTTGTAACTACTTGGGTTTTGGCACAAGCTTTAACGTATAACTAGACAAAAATTGATCAAGACAGTACTATAGGATCCACAAATGGAACTACTAAACACGTGAAATACTGACAAGAGGTAAGGAAGCGGAAAAACTAGCCATGGCAGAGACAATTTTCAGTGAAGACTAGACCAGGTCCTTCCTTAAGCAGCCTTGGGCTCAGAAGAAGATACTATATTTTAGAACCCTGCTTCTAGAAAGCAGCTATTCAGTACAACATGTGCAGACCCAATCCTTCAGCCTCACCCTCCTGGGGAGACAGTCTGTGATGGGAAACGAAACCACAGAATCACAGTAACAATATACATATATTAATAGGGCTTTCTAAATAAGCTCACGAGTACTATTCTGAAAATACAATTTGTTTTTTATTGCTATTGTTACTTAAGCAGATGTTAAGAACTATAATCACAACCACCAATGTAATAACCGACTCAGAAAAGGACCATTAGTGAAAGCTAAAACCATTGGGTAGGAGAAAAAGATATTCACAATGTCTCAAAGTCACCCCCCTGATTACTTACAAAAGGGAGGTAAGTACCTTTTAATGAAGAGGTCAAATTTACCATCAACTATAACGAAGCAGAGTAACATTATGTGCCTCCCAATATGATATAAAGGGAACCTCACAACATCGTCTATGTACTATTTCTTACCAAAATGTGCACCCTGCATCTCAGCATGAGAAAACAATCAGACAAATCCAACTTATGGGATATTTTAACTGGCCTGGACTCTTCAAAAGAGAAAGTGTTATTAAAGACACACACCAAAGTTAAGAGTGGAGATTTTCTAGATCAGGGTCTTCAAACTAAACTTTTACCAGAGTACAGCCATGCCTATTCATTTACATATTATCTATGGGTGCTTTTCTCTTCAAGAGATAGTATGGCCCACAAAGCCAAAAAGTTTTACTATCTGGTCCTTCATAGAAAAAGTTTGCCAACCCCCACTTCAGATTAAAATGGACATGAGGACCAAATGTAACAAGAAATCCTTGAAGTGGAGGAGCAGGGGCCAAGAGGGCAGAGAAGTAGCAGACTGAAATGACGTCAGGTCCCAGGAGTTCAGCTAGATAGTTATCAAACCATTCCGAACACCTACAAACTCAACAGGAGATAGAAGAGAAGAACAGCAATTGTAGGAACAGAAAATTGACCACTTTCTGAAAGTTAGGACGTGTGGAAAAGTAAATCCGAAGTGACGGGAAGATAGACCACGGTGGGAGTGGGGGGGTGGGAGGCCTGTCTCCCAGCAAGCAGTAGAGCAGCAGAGCACAAAATCAGAACTTTTAGAAGTCTGCTCCACTGAGGGACATCGCTCCAGATGCTAAATGGGGGTGGAGCCTTCAAGGGGACAGTGTGGTCTCAGGTCCTGCAGGGTCACAGAAAGATCAGGGGTGTCTGAGGGTGACAGAGCTGCCAGGTACTGGAGCGGGGAAGCCAGCGGCAGAGACAGAGCCGAGGAGTGAGCTTTCAGATCGGGTTTACCTTAAACCGTGATCCAAGGCACAGTCATACCACTGCTCTTTGAGCAGGGACCCCACAAGTGGCAGATCCTGAGAGGCCCCCTCCTTCCTCGTCCAGGAGGAAGGGCACAGGAACGTGCAGCAGGAATCTGCTGGGCTTGGAGACTTTCAATGGGGCTGTGCACCAGAGACAGAAATGCTTGCTCACAGTCCAGGTGAGCACAGAGTGCGGCCAGAGGCCAGAGAGATGGGAGGGATTGACTGCTTTTTTCTGAAGGTGCACTGAGGAGCGGGGCCCTGAGCTCTCGGCTCCTCCAGGCTGGAGCTCCTCCAGGCCACCATCTTCATTTCCATCCTCCAAAGCTCTATGGAAAGTGTTCAGGGAACAAAAGCTGCCTAGAGAGAACCCAAGCAGATTACTTGGCCTGGCCCCTGGCAAGGGTGGTGCAATTCCACCTCAGACAAAGACACCTGAGAATCACTGCCACAGGCCCCTCCCCGAGAAGATCAGCAAGAACATCCAGCCAAGATCAAGATCACCAATCAAGGAGAACAGCTGAACTCCAGAGTTAGGATAAAATGACAAGGCGGAAAAACTCACCACACACACACACACAAAAAAAAAGGAACAAAAGGCAGTACCAATGGCTAGGGACCTAATCAATATTGACATTGGTAATATGTCAGATCTAGAGTTTAGAACGATTCTCAAGGTGCTAGCTAGGCTCAAAAAAGGTATGGAAGATATTAGAGAAACGCTTGTCTGGAGAAATAAAAGCCCTTTCTGGAGAAATAAAAGAATTAAAATCTAACGAAGTTGAAATAAAGCTATAATGAGGTGCAATAAAAAATGGAGGCTCTTACTGCTAGAATAAATGAGGCAGAAGAGAAAATGAGTGATATAGAAGACCAAATGACGGAGAATAAAGAAGCTGAGCAAAAGACAGACAAACAGCTACTGGACCATGAGGGGAGAATGAGAGATAAGTGATACCAAAAGATGAAACAATATTAGAATAATCAGGATTCCAGAAAGAAGGGGGGGGGCGAAAAAGGTATATTGGAGCAAATTATAGTAGAGAATTTCCCTAATATGGCAAAGGGAACAAGCATCAAAATGCACCAGGCACAGAGAACTCCCCTCAAAATCAATAAAAATAGGTCTACACCCCATCATCTAATAGTAAAACTTACAAGTCTTAATGACAAAGAGAAAATCATGAAAGTAGCCAGGACAAGAAGTCTGTAACATACAATGGTAGAAATATTAGACTGGCAGCAGACTTATTCACAGAGACCTGGCAGGGCAGAAAGAACTGGCATGATATATTCAGAACACTAAATGGAAAAATATGTAGTCAAGAATACTATATCCAGGGGCGCCTGGGTGGCTCAGTGGGTTAAGCCGCTGCCTTCGGCTCAGGTCATGATCTCAGAGTCCTGGGATCGAGCCCCGCATCGGGCTCTCTGCTCAGCAGGGAGCCTGCTTCCTCCTCTCTCTCTGCCTGCCTCTCTGCCTGCTTGTGATCTCTCTCTGTCAAATAAATAAATAAAATCTTTAAAAAAAAAAAAAAAGAATACTATATCCAGCTAGGCTATCATTGAAAATGGAAGGAGAGATAAAAAGCTTCCAGGACAAACAAAAATTAAAAGAATTTGCAAACACCAAACCACCCCTACAGGAAATATTGAGAGGGGTCCTCTAAGCAAAGAGAGAGTCTAAAAGTAGTAGACCAGGAAGGTACAGAGACATTATACAGTAACAGCCACCTTACAGGCAATACAATGACACTAAATTCCTATCTTTCAATAGTCAGCCTGAATATAAATGGGCTAAATGCACCAATCAAAAGACAAAGAATGGAAAAAAAGCAAGACCCATCTATATGCTGTCTATATGAAACTCATTTTAGACCCAAAGACACCTCCAGATTTAAAGTGAGGGGGTGGAAAACAATTTACCATGCTAATGGACATCAAAAGAGAGCTGGGGTGACAATCCTTGTATCAGATAAATTAGATTTTTAAGCCAAAGACTATAATAAGAAATGAGGAAGGACACTATATCATACTTAAAGGGTCTGGCCAACAAGAAGATCTAACAATTTTAAGTATCTCTTCCCCTAACACGGGAACAGCCAACTCTATAAACCAATTAATAATAAAATCAAAGAAAGACATCAACAATAATACAATAATAGTAGGGGATTTTAACACCTCCCTCACTAAAATAGATCATCCAAGCAAAAGATCAACAAGGAAATAAAGGCCTTAAATGACACACTGGACCAGATGGACATCACAGATATATTCAGAACATTCCATCCCAAAGCAACAGAATACACATTCTTCTCTAGTGCACATGGAACATTCTCCAGAATAGATCATCCTGAGTCACAAATCAGATCTCAACCCATACCAAAAGACTGAGATCACTCCCTGCGTATTTTCAGACCACAATGCTCTGAAGCTAGAACTCAATCACAAGAGGAAAGTTGGAAAGAACCCAAATACATGGAGGCTAAAGACCATTCTACTACAGAATGAATGGGTCAACCAGGAAATTAAAGAATTTTTAAAATTCATGAAAACAAATGAAAATGAAAACACAACTGTTCAAAATCTGTGGGACACAGCAAAGGCGGTCCTGAGAGGAAAGTACACAGCGATACAAGCCTTTCTCAAGAAACAAGAAAGGTCTCAAGTACACAACCTAACCCTACACCTAAAGGAGCTGGAGAAAGAACAGCAAAGAAAGCCTAAACCCAGCAGAAGAAGAGAAATAATAAAGATCAGAGCAGCAACCAATGAAACAGAAACCAAAAGAACGGTAGAACAAATCAGCAAAAGAGATGGCTCTTTGAAAGAATAAATAAAATTGATAAACCCCTCGCCAGACTTATCAAAAAGAAAAGAGAAAGGACCCAAATAAATAAAATCATGGAGGAAAGAGATCACAACCAACACCAAAGAAATACAAACAATTATAAGAACACATTATGAGCAACTATACGCCAGCAAATTTGACAATCTGGAAGAAATGGATGCATTCCTAGAGACGTATAAACTATGAAAACTGAACCAAGAAGAAATAGAAAACCTGAACAGACCCATAACCAGTAAGGAGATTGAAACAGTCATCAAAAATCTCCCAACAAACAAGAGCCCAGGGCCAGACAGCTTCCCAGGGTAATTCTACCAAATGTTTAAAAGAGAATTAATACCCAGTCTCCTGAAACTGTTACAAAAAATAGAAATGGAAGGAAAACATCCAAACTCATTTCATGAGGCCAGCATTACCTTGATCCCAAAACCTGACAAAGACCCCATCAAAAAGGAGAATTACAGACCAATAACCTTGATGAACACAGACTCGAAAATTCTCACCAAAATACTAGCCAACAGGATCCAAGAGTACATTAAAAGGATTATTCACCATGACCAAGTGGGATTTATTCCTGGGCTGCAAGGCTGGTTTAACATCTGCAAATCAATCAATGTGATACAATACATTAATAAAAGAAAGAACAAAAAAAGAAAAGAAAGAACAAGAGCTGTATGATACTCTCAGTAGATGCTGAAAAAGCATTTGACAAAGTATAGCATCCTTTCTTGATCAAAACTCTTCAAAGTGTAGGGATAGAGGGTACATACCTCAATACCATCAAAGTCATCTATGAAAAACCCACAGTGAGTATCATTCTCAATAGGGAAAACCTGAGAGCTTTACCCCTAAGGTCAGGAACATGGCAGGGATGCCCACTATCACCACTGCTATTCAACATAGTACTAGAAGTCCCAGCCTCAGCAATCAAACAACAAAAAGAAATAAAAGGCATACAAATCAGCAAAGAAGAAGTCAAACTCTCACTCTTTGCAGATGATACAATACTTTATGTAGAAAACCCAAAAGACTCCACTCCAATACTGCTAGAACTCCTACAGGAATTCAATAAAGTGTCAGGATATAAAATCAATGCACAGAAATCAGTTGCATTTCTGTACACCAACAGCAAAGCAGAAGAAAGAGAAATTAAGGAGTCAATCCTATTTACAATTGCACCCAAAACCGTAAGATACCTAGGAATAAACCCAACCAAAGAGGCAAAGAATCTGTACTCAGAAAACTATAAAGTACTCACGAAAGAAATTGAGGAAGACACAAAGAAATGGAAAAACGTTCCATGCTCATGGATTGGAAGAACAAATATTGTGAAAATGTCTACGATACTGAAAGCAATCTACACATTTAATGCAATCCCCATCAAAATACCATCCATTTTTTTCAAAGAAATGGAACAAATAATCCTAAAATTTATATGGAACAGAAAAGACCCCGAATAGTCAGAGGAATGTTGAAAACTGTAAGCCAAAAGTTGGTGGGATCACAATTTCAGACTTCAAGCTCTATCACAAAGCTGTAATCATCAAGACAGTATGGTACTGGCACAAAAACAGACACTAGATCAATGGAACAGAATAGAGAGCCCAGAAATAGACCCTCAACTCTATGGTCAACTAATCTTCAACAAAGCAGGAAAGAATGTCCAATGGTAAAAAGACAGTCTCTTCAACAAATGGTGTTGGGAAAATTGGACAGCCACATGCAGAAGAATGAAACTGGACCATTGCTTCATACCACACACAGAAATAGACTGAAAATGGATGAAAGACCTCAATGTGAGACAAGAATCCATTAAAATCCCTGAGAACACAGGCAGCAGCCTCTTCCACCTCAGCCGCAGCAACTTCTTCCTAGAAACATCACCAAAGGCAGGGGAAGCAAGGGCAAAAATGAACTGTTGGGACTTCATCAAGATCAAAAGCTTCTGCACAGCAAAGGAACAGTCAACAAAACCAAAAGACAACTGACAGAATGGGAGAAGATATTTGCAAATAATACATCAGATAAAGGGCTAGTATCCAAAATCTATAAAGAACTTATCAAACAACACCCAAAGAACAAATAATCCAATCAAGAAATGGGCAGAGGACAGGAACAGACATTTCTGCAAAGAAGACATCCAGATGGCCAACAGACACATGAAAAAGTGCTCCACATCACTCGGCATCAGGGAAATACAAATCAAAACCACAATGAGATAACATCTCACACCAGTCAGAATGGCTAAAATTAACAAGTCAGGAAACGACAGATGTTGGCAAGGATGCAGAGAAAGGGGAACCCTCCTACACTGTTGGTGGGAATGCAAGCTGGTGCAGCCACTCTGGAAAACAGCATGGAGGTTCCTCAAAAAGTTGAAAATAGAGCTACCCTACGACCCAGGAATCACACTACTGGGTATTTACCCTAAAGATACAAATGTAGTGATCCGAAGGGGCACGTGTACCCGAATGTTTATAGCAGCAATGTCCACAATAGCCAAACTATGGGAAGAACCTAGATGTCCATCAGCAGATGAATGGATAAAGAAGATGTGGTATATATACACAATAGAATACTATGCAACCATCAAAAGAAATGAAATCTTGCTATTTCCAATGACATGGATGGAACTAGAGGGTATTATGCTGAGCGAAATAAGTCAATCAGAGAAAGACAATTATCATATGATCTCTCTGATATGAGGAATTTTAGAAGCAAGGTGGGTAGAGAAGGAAAAAATAAAACAAGATGGGATCAGGAGGGAGACAAACCATAAGAGACTCTTAATCTCACTAAACAGACTGAGGGCTGCTGGGGGGTAGAGGGGTATAGAGACGGTGGCTGGGTTATGGACATTGGGGAGGGTATGTGATATGGTGAGTGCTGTGAAATGTGTAAGCCTTAAAAGTCACAAACCTGTGCCCCTGGGGCAAATAAATATTATATGTTAATAAAAATAATTTTTTAAAAAAAGAAAAAAACAGAAATCCTTGGAGTCTAAAGGGGAGGGGAAGCAATAAAGAATATTTATCGAACAACTGGGATATCTGAATATGAACATTAGACAATATTGTATCAAAACTGAATGCAGAATTATTTAGTGGTTACAGGCTATGATGTATGCAACTTGCTTTCAAATGTTTCAGAAAAAGACAAACAGAAAAAAGCAATTATGACTAAAAAGTAACAATCATGAATCTAGATTAGCAGTTCTCAAAGTTTTGATCTCAGGACTCCTTTGCTCTCTTAAAAATTCCTGAAGACCCCAAAGGGCTTTTGTTTATATGAATCTAGATTTGCCATATAAAAAATTAAAACTGAGAAAATTTTAAAACAGGTATTAATTTTCAAATTACAATAAACTCATTATATATTACCATAAGTAACATTTTTATGAAAAGTAATTTTCCAAAATCAAAAAAATTAGTGAGAAGAGTGGCATTGGTTTTGCACTTCTGCAAATCTCTTTAACCTCTGTTGCAATATCACACCTATTTCTACATCATGCTTATAATATGGCATTTGGTTGTATGAGAAGAAAATAATAACTTCACATACTATGTACTTGAAAAAAGAGTGCCTTGACAGCCTTTTGAGATGATGAGAGAGACATTCTTCTATAATACTACACCATAACTTGACAAGCAGTAGTTTCTCGCAGGTTAGTTGTAATATGGAATCTGAAGCATATCCATAGGAACTTTTCATATGTTGTTACATTAAAATCCATTGGTCTTTCTTGCACTTCGAATGTATCTTTTAATAAAATCATACCTTGGGGTGCCTGGGTGGCTCAGTGGGTTAAAGCCTCTGCCTTCAGCTCAGGTCATGATCCCAGGGTCCTGGGATTCAGCCCCACATCGGGCTCTCTACTCAGTGGGGAGCCTGCTTCCTCCTCTCTCTCTCTGCCTGCCTCTCTGCCTACTTGTGATCTGTCTGTCAAATAAATAAATAAAATCTTTAAAAAAAAATCATACCTTGATCATTTCGAGCGTTCTACTCGAAATCGATATCGATTTGGGCAGAACACTCATGAGAATTGGCCGGAAAACCCCCGGCAAACTCGCTTCCTGCGACACACGTCTGCAGGGTCTCCTCCTGGGCCTGGCCTGGGATCCGGAGTTGTCCCGGCTCCAACCCTGCCAGAAAGCCCTCAGTGAGTCAGGCGCATTCGAGGTCAACACCTCCTGCTACTCAGCCTCCTGGGGTAGCCTCCCTGGCGCTAGCAGATGGGGCCTGCTGTGCCCCTAAGCCCGGGCCCTAACCCTTGCTTGGTTTTTCAGTCTTCCTTTCCCAGGGCCCTGTCCCTCAAGCCCTCAACTGGGGGAACCCTGAAACATGCCCCATGAGTCCTCCTGCCACCTAAGTGGAAACCGTGCCTTTTGGAGCTGCAGAAAACCCTCAGCGCGGGAGAAACCTGCATGCCCCCGCCACGAGGCCATCCCCCACCATCAGTGCCACACTGGGCTGAAACCTTGGAGGCTGACGCCCAGCCACAACCCCTCCCTCAAATCTCCCAAATCGGTATCGATTTGGGCAGAACGCTCGTGAGAATTGGCCGGCGCTGGGCGGCGATTCAGAAAGCACTGCCCCCGTGGGCTAGAGCGATTTCTCGCTCGGTGCTGGTCGCAGCCATCAGGAAAACCGGCCAAGACTACGCTGCCCATCCGAGGGCCCCTGCACAGGGGAGCTTTCCCAGAGCAGTTGAGGGAGGGGTTGTGGCTGGGCGTCAGCCTCCGACTTTTCCGCCGCTGTGGCACGGAATTTGGGGATGGCCTCAGTGGGGGCATGAAGGTTTCTCTTGCTCTGAGGGTTTTCCGCAGCTCCAAAAGGCACGGTTTCCTCCTGGGTGGACTCATGGTGTGTGACTCAGGCTTCCCCAGTTGGAGGGCTTGAGGGACAGGCCCCGGGGGAAGGAACACTGAAAACACAACCGAGGGTTAGGTGTGACCAGTGAATACTGGTTCACTAAGTTGAGATATGCAGATCTTAAAATGTTGACACATTTCATTGTACAGTGTCGAAAAATCACTATTGTTAATAAACTACCAATTCCATCAAAAAAGACTAAGTATTAGGAAGCTGAAAAGCTCACAGTGACAGATATAGGTTACAAAATTCTAATTTTTGCTTGAAATCTAAAATTTTATCATTGGCCACAGGTACTTTTGGTTGTCTTCCTTGAAGTGGCAAACTTCATCTCACTCATTTCCAAAAATCACCCAAATACCCAAATTTGAGTAACTTTCAGTTTGTCACTCATTCTTTCAAGTAAAAATGTTTCATGAAAGAAGAGGTTTAGCTTGCAACTCAAACAACCAACTCTTCAAATAAACACTATATCCTGATATGCAGAAGTATTTCACCCCATTTCAACACATGGAATAAATAAAAAGATGTGTACTCAGAAGTCAAACTTGAATAAAATTAGTAATTTTTACTGCTTCATCAAGAACATTTTTTGAAAGATTTTATTTATTTGACAGAGACAGAGAAAGAGAGAGAGAGAGAGAGCACAAGCAGGGGGAGCGGCAGGCAGAGGGAGAGGGAGATACAGGCTCCCGACTGAGCAGGAAGCCTGATGGATGGCTCCCAGGACCCTGGGATCATGACCTGAGCTGAAGGCAGAAGCTTAATTGACTGAGCCACCCAAGCACCCCAAGAACATTCTTAAATCAAACGGATATTTGTTATTTTACTCCAAGTGTGTCACAAGCGTAATTATTACTAATACAATTTGATACCACTACCTTGATTTGTGCTAAGGCACCAACAGTTTTATCCACCATTGATTGCTTTGGCATCATCAGTACAAGTATCACCACAGTGAAAAAGGCAAATGATGTCTTAGTATTATTATGAAAACAGTTCTGACCTTGCAGATCCCCTTAAGCGGTCTTGGGGACCCCCAGGGATCTGTAAATCACAATTTGAGAACCACTGATATAGGTGAAAGTTCATAATACTATCCACTCTATTGTTCAGTAAGTTTAGAAATTTTCAAAAAAAAATTGGAGGAAAAAAAAAAACATAAAACTTTTATTTATTTATTTTATATATTTATATTTTTTAAGATTTTATTTATTTATTTGACAGGCAGAGATCACAAGTAAGCAGAAAGGCAGGCAGAGAGAGGGGGGTAAACAGGCTCGCTGCTAAGCAGAGAGCCCGAAGCAGGGCTTAATCCCAGCACCCTGGGATCAGGGCCTGAGCCAAGGCAGAGGCTTTAACCCACTGAGCCACACAGGCGCTCTGAAACCATAAAACTTTTAAAGAGTAAGAGAAAACTCCTTCAGCAATACTAATGAATAGGAGGCACAGCAATGTCCTTTTGAAAAACAAAGAAAAGTAGTGGAAATTAACTGCCCAATAAAGGCCCAGTTCAAAAATTCACCCCCCTTGGGGTTTATTTCAAGAAGAATCCACATGGGGCACCTGGGTGGCTCAGTGGGTTAAAGCCTCTGCCTTCAGCTCAGGTCATGATCCCAGGGTCGTAGGATCGAGCCCCGCACCAGGCTCTCCACTCAGTGGGAAGCCTGCTTCTCTTCCTCTCTCTCTCTGCCCACTTGTGATCTCTGTCAAATAAATAAATAAAGTCTTAAAAAAAAAAAAAAGAAGAAGCATCCACATAACAAGGAACTACCAACAACAAAACAAATACAGATCTACAGTCCCTTGTTTAGGGCTAAATATATTTTGGAATTCAGGATTTTTTAGATTTTGGAAAGATAATGTAATAGGGATCAGGGCAATATGCTATAGGCAAACACATCAGTATTTCCACAGCTTAAATATATGAATAATCCTCGGGCACCTGGCTGGCTCAGTCAGTAGAGCATGCCTCTCTTGATCTCGGGGTTGTGAGGCTGAGATCCCACACTGGGGGTAGAGTTTATTTAAAAAAAAACTGTGTGTGTGTGTGTGTGTGTGTGTGTGTGTGTGTGTGTTCGTATATATATATGAATACTCATACACTAAGTGGGATAAATAAACATCATAAATAGCCTCACTTTAGGGGCACCTGGGTGTGGCTCAGTCATTAAGTCTCTGCCTTCAGCTCAGGTCATGAACCCAGGGTCCTGGGATCAAGCCCCACATCGGGCTCCCTGCTCAGCCAGGAAGCATGCTCCTCCCTCTCCCACTTACCCTGCTTATGTTCCCTTTCTCATTGTGTCTCTGTCAAATAAATAAAATCTTAAAAAAAAAAAAAAGCCTCACTTTAGTTTAGGTCAGATTTTGCTATCAACTGAATCAGGTTTTTCATTTAAGTGCTTTCTGAGTTTTGACACTGCACATAGGTAACTGCAGGCTCCTTGGGAATACGCTATGCTCCCACTCAAATAATTCCACCAGCCCACACTAGTACCTATTTATGGGGCAAGGTTAGTTAGGTAGAGGCTTGAGATTTTTCAAGAGAACTGTATTTGTGATTCCAGTGACGTTGCATATTCCACTGAAGAACTGGAAAGCCCACATTAACAGGAACAGGTGGTTAGGACCAGGCACAATTCCAATATAAATCCTTTCCATCAGGGGCGCCTGGGTGGCTCAGTTGGTTAAGCGACTGCCTTTCGGCTCAGGTCATGTCCAAGATCGAGTACCGCATCAGGCTCCCTGCTCATCTGCTTCTCCCTCTGACCCTTCCCCCATCTCATGCTCTCTCGCTCTCTCTCTCAAATAAATAAATAAATAATCTTAAAAACCAATCGATCAATCAATCATTTTCATCAAGAGTCAGTGACCAGAGACACCATGGGCAGGGACAGTATAACACCAACAGTGTTGGACTGGAATTGTTATAATAAAATCACAGGCAGCCAACGGGGGACCTTAGAGCTACATATAATTCTCTAAGGCTGAAAATAGGTCCTTGAACAAAAAAATAATTAAAAATTAAAACTATCCATCAACTTATACCTAAAATATGTAAAAAATATATGTCAATCCCACTTAATGCCACAAATTAATTAAAGATCAGAATTTGGAGGCAAGTTATTATAACCCTTAGCTAAAACACTGGCAAATTCCTGATACTACTCTTAACCAGACTGTAATTTAGTAATCCATGGCAAAGTGGTGTACTAGAAATACCAAACAGAGTCCAGAAGATCTCTGTTCTCATCTCAATTCTGCCACCAACTAGTTATACAGCCTGAACCAGGTTCGTAGCACACACTCAGCAAATGTGATATTAAATCAACAGCCCTAACTATTCTATGCCTCTAATTCATCACTTGTAATAAAGAATACTGGGTTTAAAAGAATTTTAAGGGTCTCTTTTAGCTATAAATTCTTTAATAAAAATCCAAGTTTATTTATATGACTGGAGCTGGTCAGAATTTACTATAAGTTTTAAAGAAAGACAGGGTTGTTTTTTCTTTTAAACCTCTAAAATCGGAGATTTTATTTATTTGATAGAGAGAGATCACAAGAAGGCAGAGAGGCAGGCAGAGAGAGAGGAGGGGAAGCAGGCTCCCTGTGAGCTGAGAGCCTGATGCGGGGTTCAATCCCAGGACACTGGGATCGTGACCTGAGTCAAAGGCAGAGGCCCAACCCACTGAGCCACCCAGGTGCCCCAAAAGACAGGGTTCTTGATTGAAGAGAAGAAAATAAATTTTCTAGCAAAAGTAACAGCATGCATGAGAGTTCTGTATTAAGAACAAATGAGACAGTCTAATTTGACCTATAACACATGTCCCCAAGGACCTTATCAACTCAAACAACTTTAGTGATGACTTTAAGACTACCTAGTCCAAATCGTTCACTTTACAGGTAAGGAAACTGAGAAATACAATATATGCCCAAGGTCAAACTATCTGGCTATAGCAACACTAGGACTAAAACCCAAATTTTCCTAATTCCCAGTCAAATGCTATCTTTCTTACACCCAAGGCCTCTACAATGCAGAAATCCAGTGCTACCTGTAGTACAGCAATTCCTTTACTCAACATATGCTTTTTTAGGAACTCTAGTTCTCTTATATCATGTAGACATAGGAGGTAGGCAATGAATTTTAGGCAAATAGATCCAAAAATTCAGGGGTGCCTGAGTGGCTCAGTCAGTTAAGCATCACCTTTGGCTCAAGGTCATGATCCAAGGGTCCTGGGATCAAGCCTGGAATCAGGCTCTCTGCTCAGCGGGGAGCCTGCTACTCCCTCTCGTTCTGCCTGCCACTCAGCCTACTTGTGCACTCTCTCTCTCTCTCTGTCAAATAAATAAATAATCTTTAAAAAAAAAAAAAAAAGAGGGGCATCTGGGTGGCTCAGTGGGTTAAGTGTCTGCCTTCGGCTCGGGCCCTGGAATCGAGCCCCTCATTGGGCTCCCTGCTCAGCCGGGAGCTTAGTTCTCTCTTCTGCCCCTCTCCCCAACTCATGCTCGCTTGCTCTCTCTCTCTCTCTGTGTCTCTCTGAAATAAATAAATAAAATCTTAAAAAAAAAAAAAAAAAGAATTTATTTTAAAAAAAGATCCAAAAACTCAGAGAAAAATCTGCAAATCACTTATGTGATGAGACTAGTATCCAAAATATACAGAAACTCTCATAATTCAACAATAAAAAGACAATTTTTAAAATGGCAAAGGATTTGCATAGGCATTTCTCCAAAGAAATATATACCAATGGCCTTATAATAAGCACATGAAAAGCACATGAAATCTTTTTTTTTTTAGATTTTGTTTATTTATTTGACACAGAGAGAGAGATCACAAGTAGGCAGAGAGGCAGGCAGAGAGGGGGAAGCAGGCTCCCCGCCGAGCAGAGAGTCTGATGTGGCACTCGATTCCAGGACCCTGAGATCATGACCCAAGCCGAAGGTAGAGGCTTAACCCACTGAGTCACCCAGGCACCCCAAAATCTTTTTTTTTTAACAAAAAAATTCTAAAGATCTATTTTTTAGAACACAAGCAGGGGGAAAAAAAGATTTATCCATAAGTAAATTTTATCCATAAATAAATTATTTTATTTATCCATAAATAAATTTTATCCATAAAATAAATATTTATTTATTTTAGCGAGAGACTGCGCACAAGCTGGGGCAGAGGAGGGGCAAAGGGAGAGGGAGAGAATCTCAAGCAGACTCCTCCTGAGCACAGAGCCCCATACGGGGCTTGATCTCAAAACCCTGAGATCGTGACCTGAGCTGAAATCAAGAGTCAGTCGCTTAATGAACTAAGCTACCCACGCACCCCTGTTGGTTTTATTTTAAAATACACAGAGACACGAAAGTGAACGTCTCACTCATGCCCTTCTGTGTTGGAAAAAGAAAATACCAACACAAGATTAATGCATCAAAGTCTCAATTCATTACTTACTGAACCAGGCATGTGCTGTAAAATGGGAATACAGAGAAAATACTCTGTTCTTATGATATTCATAGTTCATTATAAGCAGACAAAAGCAAATAATTGTAACAACGTGGTAAAGGCAGCGTTTCACAAGATGTACAACAACAAAAATACAGAAGGAATGGACTGATAGAGTTAGGAAAGGTTTCACAGAAGAGACCCAAATGAGACTTTAAGAAGGAATAGAATCTCTCCAGGCAGATCAGGAGAGCAAAACCACTATGAATCAGTCCATGCTAAGCATCACAATGGCATTTAGAAGTAGGACAAATCATTTCTCTGAACTGATCTACAAGAGCTTCATGGTAAAATTCAAGCTAATCTTTGAGAATGAGTAGAACACGATTATGTGTAAAAAAGAAGGGATTGAATCACGGGCAAAATACAATTGGAAATGCACATATTTAGCTCAGCACAGCAAGAGTAACACAGATTGCTGAAATTCACAGGTTGCCGGTGCTGGTACGACTCAGGTACTACTTTCACTTGTCTCTTCCAAAGAAATATTGCCTCTAGCATTTCAGTTGCTCCGGTTCTTTTCTGCACATGTAAAATCTGCATGCCGGCTAGCTAGCGAACTCGCTCCATTCTCATTTCATCTTTACAACAAACCTGAGCTAAGTACTAAAATCCCAATTTTAACAAGGAACTCAATCAACTGCAGAAAGGTTAGTAACATTTCACAGTTCTGTTTCTTGCATTCTGTTTGGTGTCATCAATTTATTCTCTCAATTAATCCTTAAAACAATCCTAAAAATTAGTTATTATTAGTACTTCTAGTCTATAGATGAGAAAACTGAGATTCAGGAAAGTTAAACAAATTTGCCCAGACTCACACTGGGAATAAAAGGCAGAACTGGGAATTCAGTCCAAGTCTCCATGACGTCTTCTCCTGGATATATCATTTTATCTATCCTTAATCATTATTCAGTCTAATTCAACTTGCTTCGGTTTTTATATTCTGCATTCCCAGTGACTAGCAGGAGTAGTCTCTTGCATGGCAGCTCCGATATACTTTTGCTGAAGACGTTGTTCCTGTGTGTCAGAGCTAAGGGAAAGCTAACAGCCATTAGCTGGAGTAATCCTGGCAAAAAGAAACCCAAAACAAGGTCACTTCTCAAAAACTCTTTTTCATTTTTTCCAAAGAGTAGGGGAGAGCCTCCAATGCTACAGCAGACTAGCCGGAGGGAGAGATGCAAAGAAATCTTTTCATCAAAGAGATGGAAAGGCAAGTCTTCCCAGGATCTGGTTACAGCAATGCAGAGACCATGCAGTTCACACTGCAGCAAAATCCCGTGCTGACAGCTAAGCTAGATCAGGCCACATGAAGCTGTTTAAAAAAAAAAAACAAACAACAACAAAAAAAACCCAGAAGCACTTAAATCCTAAACATGCCTCTAAACAACCACAGGAAACTGACACAGGACAAAAGAGTGGGATTCAGTTAAAGCAGTTTAAGAGTTAAATCCATAGAACAACTCACAAGACAGCACAGCTCATACGGGCAGCTCACGCCTCCCACTCGGTTTACCTTTTTTCCACATAGAAAAGGTAAGCTGTTTTCTCAGTTCCCAGAGAATCGGATACCCTTCAAATGTTGTTTCTCAGCCTGCTAGATGGCTACACCAGGACATAAGAATGACGCAGCAACAACCCCCTCTAACAGCAGGAAGGGAATCAGGGACTAGAAAAAGAAATGAGTAGCTGGGAATGATCTTCCTTCCCGGTCCGAACACCACAGGCTTGTCCTACTTATACAAGCAAGAGAAGTGACTATGCCATGACACTCATCCCAAACCTTTTTTTCCTCTTTCAGACCAGGGTTAACTAAGCTTTTAAATTTAATTCCATTTAATTTTGCTCTTGTGTCCTTCAGACAAGTTGCTTCATGGATTTCTCATTTGTAAAATGGGACTAAATATGCAAAATTCTAGACTCTACCTCTCACACAGGAATGTTATTTGAAGGAAATGGTATTGAAGGTACTTGCAAAAGTTAAAAACATAACAATAGGGGCGCCTAGGTGGCTCAGTGGTAAAAGCCTTTGCCTTTGGCTCAGGTCATGGTCTCAGGGTCCTGGGATCGAGTCCCACATCGGGCTCTCTGCTCAGCGGGGAGCCTGCCTCCTCCTCCTCTCTCTCTCTGCCTCTCTGCCTACTTGTGATCTGTCTGTCAAATAAATAAAAAAAAAAATCTTAAAAAAAAAATAAAATAACAATAGCCAACATTTATTGTATGTTTACTTCATGTCATTCTAAGCCCTCTGCATCAACTCCCTTACTTCTCACAACACTAGGAGGCAGATACTATTAACCCCATTTTTCAGATGAGTAAACTGAGGCACAAAGAGGTAGAGTTTCCTGAGTTTACACAAAAATCACATGGTAGAGCTGGAATTCAAACCCAGGTCACATTAGTCAGTAAATGTGAGTGGTATTACTAAACTAAAAAAACTGTAATGTATAATGAAAATTATGTTAGAACAGGATAGCACATAGCTTAAAGAAGCAAACACAATAACCTAGTCAAACATCGATATCCAAATTCTACTTTGTTCTCAGCACCATATACCTTCATTTGTACACACTCTGAACTCAGCATGTAACAGATACATGTATGTGGCACAGAGGCTCTGGAGTCAAACAGACCTAGTCACATATGTGACAGCATGTCGCTAGCAGTATGGGCAAATTACTCAACTGTGTTTCAGTGTCCTCACTGGTAAAACAGGGATAATAGGTACCACGTAGAATTATTTAAAGAAGGACTAAATGCATTATAAAATCATCTGAGGATAGCAGCTGGCAAGATAAGAAGTGCTAACCAAATGTCATTAGCTACTATTGTTAATACCATTTCACTCTTCCATTTTACCTATTTTTCATATAAATAAACACTTAAAAATATGTGCTTCAAAGCCGTCACATCATTTTGAAATAGGCGATCTGTACTGGCTTTCACATTTCAGTATCTCCATAGTACAATAATATTTTCTAGTACATTTATAATCCAGGGAACATGCTAGTGATGTAGCTTCTACCATTTTGAAGACATAGCTGCAGTATCTTACATGTCAAACGACATACCGCAAACTCTTCTCTCTTAACAAAAATTGTCAGACTTATCTCAATACGAATTATCACATTTCTGACTAATCTATAAACTGACTTTGAGACTCACTGTGAATGGCTTTTTATCAAGACACCTCAAATTAAAATAGTAGTATCTTTTCTGAAGTAAGTTACTTCACCTCATTTGACAAATCTGAAGCCCAAAGCATAAAGTGACTCGCTCAAGTCTATGTAGCTAAATATGACAAAAACTGAACCAGAACCTCCAAACTCACTTAGTCCAGAACTCTTTATCATCTCTCTGGGCTGAGTAATTCCATTTCCTGTACAGGAAGGTGATAAACATCTGAGAACAGAGAATGACTCAAATCTCTAAGGCCAAAAAAATGTTCGGGATACAAGGCTTCCATGACCATTTAACAGAGCAAAACAGCAACAAAAAGCGGCATTACTCAATACTGTTTACTTCTCAAAAAATCATGTCATCTCAAACCTTCGCTCTCCTACATCTGTGTTATCCTACCCCACATTTGCTAACGCCACTACTTCCCAGCTCTCTCTGCAACTTTCTGAAACTGTCATGGCAAATTCAAGTCAAAATCCTAGTAACAAATTTCAGGGAACTGTCACCGTCCCGTGTTATTATAGCAAATACTCCTGAAAATAAGTGGGGCTTAGAAATTCTATTATTCTGAGATTCTCAGTGTAATTATTTTTTGCTGTGATAGAATCTGATGTGGGGTTTTTTTTTTCCAGAAATAACCTTCCATAAAAATACTAAAATAAGAGAGAAGACATCAAAGTTTTCTTATGAAGACCACTTACCTGATATTCATTAAACTTTCCCATATTTTCTGGAGTATTTCAAATCTCACATGAGTTTACCAAAGAACTTAATTCATAACACTCTTTCCAAAAGTCTGCTCTAAAAAAGAAATGTCTGCCTTTATGTACTACAGTGTTTAAGCAGAGTCAGGAGCAGAAGTGGGCAATCCATTTTACAAACAAGCCACAGCAGGATTAGGGAGAGAGGAAGAGAAAGAACAGGAAGACTAGCAAGTCAAATCAATTATTTACTTAAAAGTCCACAGGGTACAGAGCACTATGAGATGCACAGTGCCAACCTGCTCCACCCCTTCTCTGCTAGTCAGTACAGGCCCCGAGATGAACACCAGAGTCCAACACCCAGCCAAGTTGCAGGTAAAATGGCCTTACCAGGCTCAATGGGGCCAAACACGCATATTTTTAACTCCAAGTCAAAGAACAGCGGTTCAAGGAAGAAGATGATCAATACCTTAAATATTGACAAGAGATTATGGAAGACAAAGGCTATGAAAATGACTGAATATACGGACACTGGGACTTTTGAAAGGGCATTTACAGTAAAGTGTTGGAGACAGAAACCAGACAGGAAGGGTGTTAAAGAACAAGGAATACGAAAGAAAAGGCTGCAGAGAGAATGCTCTGGTTTTAGATGTTTGAGAGTAAAAGGAAAAAAATATGGCAATAACTCTAGGAGCCAGAAGGGCAGGGGCATTTTACTTACTTAGGATAGAGAAGACCTCAGTGTATTCCTAATCTGAAAGGAAGGACTCAATAAAGAGTGCAAGGAAAGCAATCGACAGATGGAAGACAGACAGGAATCAGTAAGAGTGAGGCTGCAGACAAAGTGCATACTAGGGAACGGGATGGTGAAGAAAAGTGATCCTTGTGGATCCTCAAAGTCACCAAACACAATGAGAACAGAGGACAGCAAATGGTAGGGACTTTGAAAAATCAGAAGCCATGCAAAAATGGCAAAAAATGGTCTAGAAGCAACAGTGAAGGGCCAGAAGTATATTAATTGCTCCCCAGCTCAAGGAATGACAAAATATTCAATTAGCAAAAATACGAATAGCAGCATTCATTAGAGGAAAAAAAAACTTGTTTCACTTGTGTGTTAGGAGATGGAGGAGATGGAGGAAATGCTGGGAGAAAAGGTTAAGAACTAGGACTTTCATCACATTTGTGCACAGGTTCTACTAGACCAAATACAAGCCTCTGATAAAGAAACAGCAGGAATGAGGTGGAGAGGGGTGGGGCTGAGCTTTAGAATACGGAGAAGAGAGAACATTGAAGAAATAAATTATCAACAGGGTACATGAATAAAAGCTAAAAACTTTCATGGCTGTGGATAATGAGGAGAATTAAGAAAGGCAGATACCCCCCCCCCAAAAAAAGTGCTAGGTATCAATGACCACTAGTTTTCAGCACTAACTACGCTTTCAAGCAGACTGACCTTCAAATCCCACTTTCCCAGAAGCTGGACCCTGAAACTTCCTTAGATGCCATTTGCCAGACTAGCACTTTGCCGAATTGTATCAGCAGGCTGTTTGTTTTCTGAATTGGACATTTATTTTTATGAAGGATTTGTTGAAAGCTCTACGAAAGGATATGAGAGACATTATCCAAGATAAGTGACTGTCCTTGACTAAAACTAGGGCTAGATGGTATTTGGTCTTCGTTTTTTGTTTTTTTTTTTTAAAGATGTATGTAAGTATGTATGTATGTATGTATTTGTTTGACAAAGAGAGACACAGCAAGAGAGGGAACACAAGCAGGGGGTGTGGGAGAGGGAGAAACAGGTTTCCCACCGAGCAGGGAGCCTGACACGGGGCTGAATCCCAGGACCTCAGGATCATGACCTGAGCTGAAGGCAGACAATGACTGAGCCCCACATTTGGCCTTCGAAGCCCTCCTCCCACTACTCTTGCACACACAGGATGGAAAAGGCTAGATAACACCAGTTAATATGTGGATAGCACATCACTGATTTGAATCACCACCTAATCAATTATTTCTTTCCCTCTCCTTATTCCTATTCTTATGACCTCTAATCCAAGAACAGAGTAGAAGAAAGAACATGGACTTTATGTCACATTAACGGAGAATCCTAATTCTACTGCTCCCTGAGGAACACTTCTTAAACCCTATGAGCTTCAGTTTCCTCATCTGTAAAGTAGGAGTAACAATACCTATTTCATAAGGCAGTTTGAAACCCTGAAGCGTTCGCAGACATCAGGTGTAGATGCTAACAAAATGACAGATAATATACTCTAACATCCTGCAATGACAAAAACTGAAAGACTATTTTAACTATATCATGATAAATTAAACCATCCAAGGTGAACCAGTGTATTGCCACACTGTGTTGTCAGTGTATGCAGGACAAATTCCCCTGAATGAAAACATTCTAAAGCCACCCAATGCATTCCCAATGCATTCCAATGCATCCCAAAAATTCCTCCATACTTGACAGCTCATCGAACTAACATTATTATTTATTAGGATACAATTTCTGTAACTAATAACTTATGCAAAACATTTAATGGTTTGAAATGTACCATATACATACATTATATGTGTGTGTGTGTGTGTGTGTGTGTGTATGTGTATATATCCCCCCAGATGAATGTTTCCAAAATAAAAGAAACCTTTTAACTCCCACTTCAATCCCAAGTCAATTTTAGAGACTCTCAACATATCTCAAATAAATGGTGTCATGGGGTCCTTGGGTGGCTCAGTCGGTTAAGCACCGGATTCTTGGTTTTGGCTCAGATCACAATCTCAGGGTCATGAGAAGGAGCCCATGTCTGGCTCAGGGCTCAGCAGGGAGTCTGCTTGAGATTCTCACCCTCTCCCTCTGCCCCTCCCCTGTTCACACCCTCTAAAATAAATAAAATCTTTAATAAACAAATGGTATCATAAAAGCATGTGGATACAGAGTAATATTTAGTAGAGAATTTGAGGCAGAAAGGCTGCCCCCTTTGTCCCCTTCTCCAACTTCAGTTAACTAGTTATCACAAATGCCCCCCCGTTTTACCAAACTCATAATCTGACAGTTATCTTTCTTTATCCCACAACATTAACTCGTATCTCTTCCTTCTTCAAAACTTTTAATATACTCCTTTTTTTTTTTTTAAGTGCCTAAATTCAGGTCCTGATAGTACACACATCTGAATTTCTACAAAAATCCTTAACTGGCCTCCTTTCCAATAACACCTCCTGATTAATCAGTCTATAATTCTGTATTGATCAGTGCCTTACCTTTATAAACCTTCAGTGGTTCCTAAATGGTAGAAAGATCAAGTCCAAATCCCCTAGTATAGTCTTCAAGACTGTTCATAATTCAAGCTTTACCTCACTAATCTCATCTCCTCCTTGTCCATAATCTAAACTCTATTACTGGAGCAGACAAGTATCCTTTTGCTTTTTTCACAGTTCCACAGAAAGTGGTTTATTGTTTTTTCTAAAAATACAAAATACAATGCTTTCACAACTCTCATTAGTGAAAAACTGTCAGAACTTTTAGAACAAAAAGGCTGAAAACTTTTCTAAAGCATTATGTCAGCTGATGAAGCAGGCACTCAGCACAGAAAGCTTCCCACCTGCAAGCTTGTGGAGCCAGAGGAGTCGGATTAGATCCAGCTAAGGGCTTAGAAGCGGGGCTTGTGCTCACACCCAATGTACTGAGTGTGAGGTCTGACCTGGCCCTGAGGCCCTCGATGCTCCCCATTCACTGCCCACTCACGGCTCCTTACCACCCCTCGCCTCACAATTCTGTGTGGGACCCTATGCAGGAGACACAGCTCTCAGAGGATGGATGGAGCGGCCTGGCTGACACCCAAGCCAATCCAGGCAGGGAAAAATGGTGACCCTCCTCAAGTGGCCTCAGATGCCCCTTCCACAACAGAAGTCCCCACTTTTGGACACCCTCCCCTCCCCCAGTGATCTCGCCTGGGGCCAAAATAGTTGTTTAGTAGGAGAGGAGGAGGTGAGAAGCTCCATTCCCTCACAGGCATCTCTCTAGTATATGACCTGTACAGGTGTGTTTACTTGTTAGGTGTTACAGGCAGGGCCCCAAGCTACTTTGGGGGCAACACTGGCCAGCAGAGAGACTGGCACTATCCAAGGAGAGCCAGAGGCCCCATGCCCAGTGCCACTACTTCAGATTCTAGTCTGGCTGTGGGGTCGGCATGTCTGGTAGAGACCAAGTGGGGGGCTACCAGCAACTACAGATGTCTGAGGCAGGGAAACAAAGTTGCCAGTTCGTGGCAGCCCCAACAATGATCCTCAAGGGTAGAGTAGACAAGTATTCTTAGGTCTGATCAATAACCCACATTTATCCCAATCTCAGTATCTTCGTTGTTTTGTTGCTCTGGCCTGGAAAACCATTCCCTCCTTTCTGTCTCTCCACGTTGTATCTACCCATCATCGTCAAACTCTAGTCTAACTGCCTCCATGGAGACCTCACAGACCTCTTCAGCCCAGACTAATCTCAGTAAATTCTTCCCTGTAGCTTAAAAGACCTCCTAGAGCAGTTACCACTCACTGTACCATAGATTTGGTGGCATTTTCACCAAAGAATACAAAATTTTCCATAAGGCTAAATTATTCAATACAAAGACTTTCATCTGAAAGGATGCCCTTTCCCTTCTGTTTTAAAATGTTCCATCTTGGGGCACCTGGGTGGCTCAGTTAGTTGAGTGACTGCCTTCGGCTCAGGTCATGATCCTGGAGGCCCAGGATGGAGTCCCACACGGGGTTCCCTGCTCAACAGGGAGTCTGCTTCTCCCGCTGATCTTTCTCCACTCATCCTCTCTGTCTCATTCTCTCGCTCTCTCTCTCAAATAAATAAAATCTTTAAAAAAAATTAAAAAAATAAATAAATAAAATGTTCCATCTTTTCTGATACAATTGTATCGGATGAACAGGTGGTTTTTCTTTTTTGTGCCCTTAATTGGAAAACAAAAAGTTCTTCTGAAATATGAACGGCATATCAAATGAAAACTCCAGAATCACCAGCCAGTATCACCCCTTTTGGCATTAACATATAATCCAATATTGTCATGGAACCATTGCAAAAACCAGGTACTGTCTCCCCAGTTAGAATGTTAAATTCCTTAGAACAAGGGCTATATATGGCACTTCTTTTGTCTTGTTTTGTCCACATTAATTAGCCCTGGTACACAACAGGTACTATAAATTAAATGGAATTGACTAAATTACTGGCCTTTTTTTTTTTTTTTTAAAGATTTTGTTTATTTATTTGACAGAGATCAGAAGTAGGCAGAGAGGCAGGCAGAGAGAGAGGGGGAAGCAGGCTCCTTGCTGAGCGGAGAGCCCAATACAGGGCTCGATCCCACGACCCTGGATCACGACCTGAGCCAAAGGCAGAGGCTTTAACCCACTGCTACCCAGGCGCCCCAATTACTGGCCTTTAAATTTGATGTGAAACTGACCAAATACGTAAATGAAGCCAGTGTTCCTTGTCTCCTACCTTTTTTCCCTCGATTCTCTGCACTCCTCTCAACTTACCCACTTAACAGCCATCTACTTCTCCTATTTCTGCCCTAATCCACTCCTCTTGCCTTTTATGATCGGAAATTTTATCCCCACCCCTTACCTTATTATTTTCCTCCCTCCTCCATTAACCACCTCACTACTAAGCCATCTCTTTTTTCATCATACTGCTTTATGATCCTGATAATCTCTTTCAAGTCATGATGGAATTCAGTTTTAAAACGAATCTAACATAATCATCAGTCTTCAAGTTCCCTGCAAAAAAAAAAAAAAAAAAAATTTCAGCATATGCTGGAAAGTATCTAATTTTATCAAATTATATTAAGAATATCTCACATCATACTCCAGTACAGCTGTGGCAGAAGTATAAAAACTGGTATTCCTGAGTGCCTGAGCAGCTCAGTTGGTTAAGGGCCCCACTCCTGGTTTTTGTTTTTTTTGGGTTTTGTTTTTTTTTGTTTTTTTTTTTAAGATTTTATTTATTTATTTGACAGAGATCACAGTAGGCAGAGAGGCAGGCAAAGAGAGAGAGAGAGAGAGAGAGGAGGAAGCAGGCTCCCCGCCGAGCAGAGAGCCCAATGCAGGACTCGATCCCAGGACCCTGAGATCATGACCTGAGCCGAAGGCAGAGGCTTAACCCACTGAGCCACCCAGGCGCCCCTTGGGTTTTTTTTTTTTTAAAGATTTTATTAATTTATTTGACACAGAGAGAGAGATCACAAGTAGGCAGAGAGGCAGGCAGAGAGAGAGGGGGAAGCAGGCTGCCTGCTGAGCAGAGAGCCCAATGTGAGCCTCGCTCCCAGAGCCAGAGGCACAGGCTTAACCCACTGAGCCACGCAGGTGCCCCCCACTCTTGGTTTTGGCTCAGGTCAAGGTATCAGGGGTCCTGGGACAGAGCCCCACCTCAGGTTCCGAACACTCCACGAGGAGTCTGCTTTAAGATTCCCTCTCTCTCCCCTCTCCCCCTCCCCTTTGCTGTCTCTCTCTCCCAAGTAAACCTTTAAAATACAACTACTGGTATTCCCAATACAAACCTACCAGCAACTACTACTTTGTTACACAAACTGCCTAAACTACCTCCACAGAATCTTACCTATTCAGTCAGCTTTTGTATACTCTGGAACAGTCTTCCTTTTTTTTTTTTTTTTTTTAAGATTTATTTATTTATGTATTTATTTGACAGGCAGAGATCACAAGTAGGCAGAGAGGCAGGCAGAGAGAAAGAGAGGAGGAATCCGACGGAGGATCCGATGTGGATCTCGATTCCAGGACCCTGGGATCATGACCTGGCCAAAGGCAGAGGCTTTAGCCCACTGAGCTACCCAGGTACCCCCAGTCTTCCATTTTAAAGACATTTAATACATCTTTAGGTTAATCAAGATCTAAAAATGATATTCTTCCTCTCCTAGGAAACATAAGCCAACACTGACCTCATTTACTTAGGGAAGAATGATCTGAAATGCACATAGTTCATAAAAGCTTGTGCTCATTGTAACGTTCAGTTGCAAGCTCAGGCATCAAATTCCACCTTGGCATTCATCAGCTGTGTTGACTTTAGGCATCCTGATCTCCTTTCTTAAGGAATTTTTATCTATTAAATGGGGATAATAATAGTATCTACCCCAAGGAACTGTTGAGAGGAAGATTAAATAAAGATATAAAACGCACTTGAATACAGCAGCTGGCATATAGTTAATAATGTTAGGTTTTATTACTTATTATTCATCCTCAATGACACAGAATCCGGAGAAAATTTTCAACTCTAATTCTGCTTATTCACTGATTCTAGATACAAATCACCAACATGAACTAAATAAGATAAACACCCCCAGGTAATCAGGAGGACATACATTTGTGATAAAGCTGTTCCAGGGTTTTAAAGAGCCAAAAATTAACAACATTTATCTTACTCAGCATTTAACTTACACAGTTAACTTGAAACTGGATAAAACCAGATATTTCTTTACTTTTAGAAACAGGATATGGGGGCGCCTGGGTGGCTCAGTGAGTTAAAGCCTCTGCCTTTGGCTCAGCTCATGGTCCCAGGATCCTGCTTCCCTCTCTCTCTCTCTCTCTGCCTGCTTGTGATCTCTTTCTTTGTCAAATAAATAAAATCTTAAAAAAAAAAAAGAACAGGATATGTTGTCAGACCCAGATGGATGGTACCAATTTTCTATCTGAACTCTTCTGCCTCCACAGAAAGGCCACACACATAATGCCTGGGTAAGTGGGTCAGCAAAATAGATTTCACCTTTTAATTATAATGAGTTCAAATCTGTTCCTATATATATATTTGCCTCTCAGCAGACTAAAAATATTCTTTCCCTTTCAAAAAAAACCTGTCTTTTAGACAGAAAAAAAGAGACTATTAAAATTTACAAATAAGATACTGTTATTAATACAAGATAATGTTCTCATTAGACTTTCAACTCAATCAAGAGTACAAGTTAAACAAGTTATATTCAAGCAATGATTTTTATTTACAGGTTCAAAATAAGTGCTGTTAACTCAAGTCATGTTGGGAAGCAAAAATCTCTTCCAGGAATGCCACCAAGGCTCAAAACCTTTTTGAAATTCTATTTGCAGATTCTCAAAAGATGAACCTCACACACAAGATTCCTAGTCTCCACCTCTTAGAATTACATCTCATTTATGACCAAAAACCATACAGATTACTCACTTCATTCACCAGACTTGCTTATCTCCAAAAGTTAAATATAACTCCCCTGAAATGAAGACTTATCAGGATTAAGAATGTGCAATATGCTCTAAAAGCAAATTCAAAAGAAGTATAGCACAGCTTGGAAATCTCATTAAAATAAATATATATTTATTTCCCATTTTGGAAATGTCTGGTATTTGTTTCTATTTTTATTTTTTAAGATTTTATTTATTTGACAGAGAGAGAGATCACAAGTAGGCAGAAAGGCAGAAGCAGGCTCTCCACTGAGCAGGGAGCCCAATGTGGGGCTTGATCCCAGGACCCTGGGACCATGACCTGAGCTGAAGGCAGCCGCTTAACCAGTTGAACCCCCAGGCACCCCTGGTATTTGTTTTTTAAAAAAAGCAGTCATGGGGCGCCTGTGTGGCTCAGTGGGTTAAAGCCTCTGCCTTCAGCTCGGGTCATGATCCCAGGGTCCTGGGATTGAGCCCCGCATCGGACTCTCTCCTTGGCAGGGAGCCTGCTTCCCCTCCTCTCTCTCTCTCTGCCTGCCTCTCTGCCTACTTGTGATCTCTGTCTGTCAAATAATTTAAAAAAAAAAAAAAAAAAAAAAGGCAGTCATATTACCCTATAGATACCCCTCAGAGATGACCATAAAACCAGAGTTAATGAAAATGGAAGTCTGAAATATCATACCAGATCTACGCAAAAGCAACAAAATGACACTGTGGATAACCACTGAAGTTGTTTAATTGAAACAATTGAACTATGCTGCTTCGTAACACTGGCTCCCAAAGTGCCTCTGAAGGAAGAGTGTTTAATATGATTATTTATATCCATCCTTCTTGAAAATTTACATTTGGTTCACGCTGGTTTGGGTAAACTAGAATTCTCCAAAAGAAGGAACTTCCAAGTTGTCTTTTGGAAAAACAAACAAACAAACAAAAACCAAACTTGTCTTTTGTTCTTTTTTTCATTGTTTAAAGGGATGGATTTGGGGGCGCCTGGATGGCTCAGTGGGTTAAGCCTCTGCCTTCAGCTCAGGTCATGATCTCAGGGTCCTGGAATTGAGCCCTGCATGGGGCTCTATGCTGGGCAGGGAGCCTGCTTCCCCCTCTCTCTCTCTGCCTGCCTCTTTGCCTACTTGTGATCACTCTGTCAAACAAATAAATCTTTTTTAAAAAGAGAGAGCTGGATTTGGAGTAAGAGAGGAAATTATCCCAGCTTAGTTCACCTAAACCTGACACATCCTGCTCCAAGTACCTGGACTGTAATCTACTTAGCACACACTTCAATTTTTTTTTTTCTCCTAAAGAAAAAAAAATCTGGCACAGAGGTAATTTATGCCAATATTTCAGCAACTGTCAATCAAAATTTTCTAAAAATCCCAAATTTGACCTTCGACAGCTTTGTGACACTGGGTAAGATACACAGTTTCTCTGTGTCCCAGTTCCTAATCTGTGAAATGGGGCTAAAATAATAAACAATATATCTATTTCATGGGTGTGGTGAGGATTAAATGAGATTATGTGCCTGACACATGGCAGGTACTCCATAAATATTTGTTAAACGAACAAGTAAATGAAAGAATGCACATAAAATGCTTAAGATAGTACCTAACAAATATAACTAATGTTGTAAAATCACTTGAGATCTTTACCTAGAAAAAGCAAAAGTAAAAGGCTAACAATATTAGTATCACCTGCCCAAAATTCTATAGCCAGACTCAATATTTTTCAGTGATTTTCAAGTAGGCAAATAATTTTCAAGTATTACAATGGTTTGAAATAGTCTCATGTATTATCTTACAAACAGTAATCTCAATTTCCAGTTGCAGGGTCTCTCTTTAAGTGATGAAGAGCTGGGGCGCCTGGGTGGCTCAGTGGGTTAAGCCGCTGCCTTCGGCTCAGGTCATGATCTCGGGGTCCTGGGATCGAGTCCCGCATCGGGCTCTCTGCTCGGCAGGGAGTCTGCTTCCCTCTCTCTCTCTCTCTCTCTGCCTGCCTCTCCGTCTACTTGTGATCTCTCTCTGTCAAATAAATAAATAAAATCTTAAAAAAAAAAAATTAAAAAAAAAAAAGTGATGAAGAGCTGGCTAGAACATCCAGAAATTACCTCTCACTTATACCAATTCCAACCACATAGCCAACACTTGGGGCTAAGGATGAGCCATTCAAGGAAAACAGATTAGTAAATGAAATTAAGCTAGTCACCGAGAAAGCCCCTAGCTTCATTAGAAATTAGTAAAGTTAAAATTAAGCTTTAGAAAATTCTTGGGCCAGGGGCGCCTGGGTGGCTCAGTGGGTTCAGCCTCTGTCTTTCGCTCGGTCATGATCCAGGGGTGAGCGACACTGGGCTCTCTGCTCAGCGGGGAGCTTGCTTCTCCCTCTCCCTGTCGCTCTGCCTACTTGAGCTCTCTCTCTCAAATAAATAAATAAAGTAATACATACATACATACATACATACATATTCTTGAGTTTTTTCTAGTCTGCCCAATATACAAAGATGTTATCTGACTTTAGACTAAATCATACTAATTTTAAAACTAATAAGAACAGACAATTTTTCTTCTATTCTTTGGGTAAACAAATATGTAAAACTGAAATAATGCTCAATATTTGCTATGTACCAGGTATTATGAACTAAATGCTTCTGTACATTAAATTATTTAATCCTCACAACCACTCTTCCCATCGGAAAGACGGAAAAATGGAGGCTATCTGAGGCTACGGAAGAGAGAGCAGAAGCAGGAAGATCAGCAGGCAGTTTAAACTGTATAGTTTTAAATGACCTTATAAGGTAAAGTGCTATTTAACCAAAATGGTCAAAGAATGAGAATAAGACACAAGTAGATAACCAAATGCCAAAGAATCAGAATATAATAAATCACACTTAATAAAAGTTTACTTGAATAAAACTAAATGACTCAGGAACACACTCCAAGATCTCCCGATGCCTAGAAGCCAATGTTATGAACAACTGTGAATATGAAAAGTGCAGGAGACTGGGTTGAGTACATACTAACTTTGTAATCCATTCTGAAAGTTACTTTTTAGAAGATCTTATTTATTTATTTGTCAGAGAGAGAGAGAAAGAGAGCGTGCAAGCGCACAAGCAGGGGGAGCAGCGGGCAGTAAGAGCAGACTCCCTGCTGAGCAAGGAGCCTGATGTGGGACTAGATCTCATGACCTGAGCCAAAAGCAGATGCTTAGAGTCGCTTTTTATAACGAATTCCCCATAGTTTATCATTTGTCTCCTCACATTTCAAAAGAAAAGTTCAGTTATTACAGTCCAGTGGTAGTATTTAGTATGGGTATATATAAATGCATTCTACTTATTATACTTTTTTATTTTGACCTAGTTGGGGTAAAAAGTGAAGAGGCTGGTTTCATAAGATATTTCTAAGTTGTTAATGGGAAAAAATAACAGTGAGAGATTAGGAACGATTGTGAACAAAATTATTCCAACAACTTCTCTCAGAAACTTCCTTAAGTATCTCTGCTCCAATGTTTCCACAAAAACAACTACTAAATCACCCCACAATCTTCTGATATAATTCCATCAGAAAAGTCAAAATGGGGTACCTGGCTGGCTCAGTCAGAGTGTGCAACTCTTGATCCCCACGTCATGAGTTTGAGCCCCATGTTGAGTGCAGAGGTTACTTAAAATTTTAATTAAAAAAAAAAAAGTCACAATTATCATTGCTTTAAAATACGTATTAGGCTCCTCTTTTTTTTTTTAATTGGGCTCCTCTTAAAAAGATTTTACATGTATCACCCCATTTTGCCACATGTATATTAAGTTAAATCATCCCAGTTACAAGGAATTTAAATTTGCATTTAAATCGCCTTAAAGTATGCACAATATTAGTACCTATGTCCCTCTGCCTTTAATAAAAGAAGAGGAATTACTACTGAGAGCTCACTGACAAGTCAGAGAAGGTACTGTTAAATGTCTCGGAGTCTTCACCCTTGACATCAAAATAAAATGTTATTCAACAAAATAGTTCAAATGAGGTATTACCCTGTCTCTCGTTTCAGTTAATAACTCCAATCTGAGAGCATTAGACAAGCACTGATTAAGCATCTAAGAAAAAACTGTGCATAACTGGTTCTTTGTCGGTGACAGATTCCAAAGGAGTATCTGCTTTGTGGTACCAGGACTGGATTTCTGTACTTTTACACTCTGATAACTGCCAACCACCGTGAAGCAGCTGGAGCTCCCAGTTAGAGAAAACACTAAGAATTCTAATAAGGAGTCCATGGTTGTTTTGTTGTTTTAAGATTTTATTTATTTGACAGAGAGCACAAGCAGGGGAAACAGGCAGAGGAAGAGGGAGAAGCAAAAAAGAGTCGACGTTAATAAGCCTAAGAAATTAAAATTGCTACCTATACATAAGCATCATTATGATCAATCATCAAAAATTCTGCTGAGGGCCTACCATGTGCAAAGCCCAGTTAAAAGAAATGAGGGGAGTTACCAGCTAAAACAACTTAGCTTCTGGTCAAATTAGGTAAAGATACAAACTAGTGAAATTGACCAAGAATATAAGGGGTACTGGCATTACAAGCTACAAGATTTGGAGGAGGGGAGCCTTGGATCCAATTAGGTAGATAAGATACATGCTAGTATGACTTACCAAGAATATGAGGGGTATCAACAATAAATGTCAAAATTTGAGAGAAGAAAGATTTACTATGACAAAGTCAGCACAGACTTCACAGAAGGGAACTGAGCTGAGCCTTGAAGGATGGAAAAGTTTAAATAGTTAAACAGCATAAGAGAAGAAAAGGACAAAAGATAATGGAAACAAAGATGCTGAATTGGGAAAGTGGTCATTAAATATTAAATACCGACTACACGTCAGTCACTGTGTCAGGTACTAGGGATACACTGATGAACAAAACAGAGGAGTTCCCTGCTCTTGTGAAGTCTAGTGGGGAAGGCAGATAATAATCATGCAAGCAGATATATCATTATAAACTGTAATAGGTGCTATGAAGGGAGGCAACAGACTCCAGTAACAGGGAATAACGGAACAGGACTAGGCAAGATAAAATGATGAGGGAGGGTATCTCTGATACATATGCTGAGGCGTGAAAGATACAGCCAGGCAAAGAACAGGGGAAAGGGTGTTCAAGAAAGAGAGAGCCACAGCTTATACATATAAAGGCCCTGTGGTAGGAAAAAGCTTGTTAAGGGTAAGTAAAAAGCTGCTGTGACTGAAGCATAATGGCCAACAAGATTGGTATAAGGTGAAGTTGGAAAGGTAGGCAGGACCAGGTTATATAAGACATCATAAGCCAAAATAAAGAGTTTGAATTTCGATTTTATTCCAAGCCCTAAAGAAAACCCTTAAAAGTTTTTGCATACTCACAAACATACTGTTGAATAAAAGGAATCAGACCCAAAAGAATATCTACTATGTGATTCCATTTTTACAAAAGTACAAAACAGGCAGAATTAATATAGGCTGTTAGAAGTCATGCAGGGAGATGGACGGGAGACAGGAACTGGAAAGGACCTTGGTGGGGGCTTCTGGGTACAAGTAATACTGTTTCTTGATCTAGGTGCTGGTTCCACAGATAGATCCAATTTGTAAAAAAAAAAAAAAGAAAGAAGAAGAAAAAATCAAATTGTTCTCTCTCTATATATATACATATGCACACACATGTGTTCTCTCAAATAAATAAATAAAATCTTCTTGTTGTTGTTGTTTAAAGATTTTATTTGTCAGAGAGAGAGACAGCACAAGCAGGAGGAGCAGCAGGCAAAGGGAGAAGCAGGCTCCTGCTGAGCAAGGAGCCTGATGTGGGACTCCATCCCAGGACCCTGGGATCATGACCTGAGCCAACGGCAGACACTTAATGGACTGAGGCACCCAGGCATCCCAATAAAATCTTTATTTTAAAAAAATGGGAGGGGTGCCTAGGTGGCTTGGCGGGTTGGGCCTCTGCCCTCAGCTGAGGTGGTGATCTCAGGATGCTGGGGTCAAGCCTCAAGTCTAGCTCCCTGCTCTGCAGAGTCTGCTTCTCCCTCTCCCTCTGACCCTCTTCCTGGCTTGTGCTGTTTCTCAAATAAATGAATAAAATCTTCAAAACAAAACAAAACCAAAAATCCCACAGCGATGCCTGAAAGATCTGCAATGCTTGCTATGCTTTGCCTTATATTTCAATATGCTATTTCCAAGTTCTTCCCTTGCTCCCTCAACCCTAATACACAGAGTGTAACAAAACGGATCCCAAACTTGAGTACCAGTCACTCTGAGCTCAAATCATTGGTCTCTTCCCCTCACTAGCTCTGCCAGTAACTGCTCTGAGCTCAGCTTCCTCATGTACAAAGAAGATAATAACTACCGCACAGAGTTATTATTTTCTCCCTACCATCACCCAAAATATTGAGTTGGTAGACTGGTATTTTAATTTAATTATTATTTCCTAATGTTATACGGAGGGCCTATGGCTGATGAGTTTCCATTCTCAAGACTGACAGATAGGAGAGAAGGGTTGTAAAGTAGTCAACATGTAGAAACAGAATGGATAAAGAGAAACAAGTAATAAGAGATAAAAATGGGGCTGCTTCTAGGGGCACTTAGATAGCTCAGTAGGTTAAGCATTGGACTCTTGATTTCAGCTCAGGTCATAACCTCAGGGTCAAGCCCCTCAACCAGTACGGAATCTGCCGGAGACTTCTTTTCCTCCCTCTCCCCCTCCCACCTCCACTCACACTCGCTCATGCCTGTTCTCTAGATAAATAAAAAAAATTTTTAATGGGACTGCTTCTAGAAGCTTGGAAACAGAGGCTTCAAACTTTTTCCAAGAAAGACTTGGGCTTTAGCAGATTGGGACAGGTTCAGTAAGCTAAGAAATTATGAGGAGGAGGAGTGCCCAGGTAGCTCAGTGAGTTAAGCATCTGACTCTTGATTTCCACTCAGGTCCACGTTCTCTTGATGGTGAGATCAAGCCCCAAGTCGCGTTCAGCACAGAGTCTGCTTCTCTCCCTCTTCCTCTCCCCTTTACTCCCCATCTGACCCCCGTTTTCTGTCTCCCCCCCTTAAATAATCTTAAAAAAAAATTATGACAAGGAAAAAATAATCTTAAGTCTTCCAAGAAAGACAATTTCTACCTGATGTATTCCCTTTGCAGAATATTAGCTAAAATAAGTTAAACAGTAAGGATATTCTGCTATAGGTGGAAGGGCAAGGCTTTCAATTATTTTATAGCATCCCCACCCTTAAGAATTATTTGAACTATAAGGTGTAAGTATACTTCCTATACACTTCCTAAGAACAGGCAAAGATGTTGAATTTTTATACTGCAGAAGGTACCATATCAAAAAGGAAACAAAAATACAAGTTCGACTCCTGAATAAATCTTTGAGTAATGTTCCCCCACAATGTGTATCCTTGTCCTAAAATGAAAACCTGATTCCTCGTGAATTTCTCTCCCCTGATCTGCCAAGTATCCCTATCTCTACCTGTCTTATTCTTCGCATGCACCTCACCAATAAATATCTATGATTTCCCTATTTCCTACAAAGTTGGCATACTGACTCTCTAGTACTCACTCTGATCTCACCAGTTCGAATCTAGGAACACAGAAACTTGACAACATTCCCAGGGATCACTTAGCGAACCAATACCTTAAAAACAACACACAGTTTAAACAAATGATGGCAGTCGTGGGAATTACAGAACTGCATACATTTGTCAAAGCTCATCAAACTGCACACTTAAAATTGATGAATTCTACTGTATGTAAATTACACCTTGATAAAGCTGACTTTTTTTAAAAAGAATGCATGTATTTCCTCAGCAAATTTTTACTGAGCATCTATTATGTGCTTCAAAGTTTATACCAAATCTTTCAGCTTGACTATCTGGGTCTTACCTGTAAGTAATGAAGTTTTCAGAAGCTGACTCTGTCCCAAAAAGCTGTATTACATGAAAAATGGTTCTGCTTCTGATCATGAATGTCACCCAAATGATGGCCTCTACAGTAGAAGGGCCACTAGCTATCCGTCATCTTCCATTTCTATAAATGAAATCTATGATCACCCAGGTGTCTGCATTTCCATACAAATGCCTCCATCATAAAAAAATAGATATATATATTAGGCACCTACTGCATATAGGACAAACCACTAGCACAACTTCTTTGAAAGCCAAAAATATCTCAAAAGCATACTGACAACTTTGATGGAAGAAAAAGCAAGCAACACTACTGGGGAATAAACATAATGGACTTATTCTACAGTCCAAGGTGACCCAGTGGCTGAGTCTGAGGCCTAGGAACTAATGCATTGTGCTTAATGGAGATAACCATGGACCTCAGAAACAGACTTGGGTTTGAATTCCAGCTCCACTTCTTACCAACTCTATGTGCAAACCTGGGGAAGTCATTTTAACTTCCGACCTTCAGTTTGTCCATCTGTGAAGCAGGGTAGCCAAATACCACCTCACAGCACTGCTGTGAAAATTGTATGAGATCTATACCACCTAGTACAATTCCTGGGCACAAGGAGGCAACTCAAAAAATAAGCTCCCTCTCTTGCTCTTAAATTATTTAGGAGTAATAAAATACCTGTTAATCAAGGCTAATTCACAATCCTTGTTAGTAATCACAGAACAACAATGAACCTGTACATGCTACCTTGTTCATATTCTAATCAACTCCCTCCCCATCCCACTATTTCCAGTTTTTCAAACTTTAGTTACTATGTTTAGAAAAGTGATTTAATTTTAGAAACCTGGAAAATTCTTCTGAGTAAATCGAGCAAAACCTTAATCTGCCCCAAGGGGAATCCTGAGCAAAATAATTATTTCTGACAGAAGAACTATCTATGGGAGTTACCTAATTTAACCACACGAATGTCGCCAAAGCTGCACACAACGTGACAGAATCCAATCTGGAACATACTGTACAGGTTCTCCAAAGGGAACTATCCTCCTAAAATCCAAGCTGTCCCTCCCTACCTACCTAATCTGAGCCAATAAAATCTTACCAGGGGATCTGAATTTCCCCCAACTCTTGACTCTAGTCCAGCTCCATAGGCCAGAACTGCAGCAGTCCATAAAATGCCCTGAACTAACCCCACCTCTGAAAATATCCCCAAAAGGCAGGGATGTCCAGAGGGTATTTTCTCCTCCATCAAAAGATAAGGCACCAGAAGCTCAGAAGCACAATCCCCTTCCCAAGGTCATTCAAGTCCTTGAAGGTGTGACGGGAGAATCCGCAAGCTATCTCTGGCTTTCTGGAGATTACACTGAAGGGCTGGTTTTTTGTTGGTTTGGGGGGGGGGGGGGGGCGCTAGTCTCTCTCCTTCTCCCACCCTTAAGTGTGAGCACTGGTCTCGGCATTTCCGAAACAAGCCACAACAAGCTCTGCAGTGTTAGGAAAGGGGCTGACGCGACGAAGAAACAGATGCTCCAAAGCAAGATGGTCTTTCTCGACTCGCAGAGCCTCCTCCAAGGTTATTAAGAGAAACCGCAGGCACCTCTGAGAGCTCTCACGCGGGCTGCGAACCCCTAGCCGGGCCGCTCCGGGACGCCGGCTTCCCCGCAGGCAGCCTCCGCAGCCAGAGGCCACGGGCCCCAGAAACCGCACTTCATTCCTGCGCTTCGGGAAGCCATGGCTCCTTCCCGGCCGGGGCAGGGGCGGGGGTGCGCAGGGAGGCGGGCCGCGCGCGCTGCGGAAAGTTCACCGCGGCGGCCGCGGCGGGCGGGGGGCGGCCCCGGCCCGGCTCGCCCGCGTCCCCCTGCAGATTCCACCATTAATTAGTCCTAAGGACTGTCTACTGGCAACTTAAACAAAGCGAATGCCTCGAATTCCTTCCCGGCCCAGCGGTCTGGCTGCGAGGCCAGCATCGGCCGGGACGCTGGCCGGCGCGGCGGGCCGACAGCTGCGGCGGCGGCGGCGGCGGGACCCCTCCCCAGCAGCCCAGCCCCGTCCAGCAGCCCAGCCCGAGCGCTCGTCCAGCAGCCCAGCCCGAGCGCTCCCAAACCTCCCTCCTCCTCCTCCTCGTCCTCCTCCTCCACCTCGGGAGCTCCCGGGCTCTTCCTGTAAGATCACTTCCTTCCTCCCGGGTGCCCGCGGGCCCCGCGCAGCCCCCTCCCCGGCGGTCCCGGCCCCCCGCCTGGCCAGCCGCTCCCCGCCCCCACCGCGCCCCGCGCTCCCTCCCGCTGAAGCCCAAACTCGACCCGAAACTCTCCTCCGCCCCCCGAAAATGTCCCCTCGGCTCTCTGACCCAAACACTTCTCCTCAGATTCTCGCTCCCACCAAAAGTCTCTCAGAACCTTCCCTCCCCCTCCAACAGAAAAATTTCCAACTCCAAAAAATTTCTCAAGGTCTCGCCCCCCCAAAAAATCTCCCCTTCCGAGTTCTTTCTCCAAAATTCCGCTCCAACCGCCCCCCGCCCCAACTCCGTACCCCCCAGCCTTCCCCCGGGTGCGCCCACCGGTTCTGCCCTGTCGCTCCTGGGTGCCCCGACCCCTTGCCCGGGCAAGCCGCCCCCTCCGGCCGCCCTCCTCCGGCCCTGGCCGCCTGCCCCAGCCTCCCGCGCCGCGCGCTTGCCGTCTCCCCGCGAACCCCTCACCTTGGCGACTCCGGCCCGCGCTCCCGCCCGCCGAGTGGTCCGGCGCTCCGCTCCCGGCAGCCGGCGCCTCCTCCGGCTCCCCGGGACTGACAATGAGGGGCGGGGCCTGTGTGGCGTCAGAGCCCTGGGAGGCGGGGCCTCTCGTGAGGGGCGGGGCTGATAGGAAGTCCCGCCCCCTCCGTTCTTCAACCCCCTTCTCCTCGGACTTGGACTTTGCCAAGTTTTTATAGCTTGACCAGCTAGGTGTCCCGGGCCTGTGATAGGCGCGGTGCGAAATCAAAATGGCAGACGAGGAAGATGTCCTGCTTTCAAGAGGGGCAGTCCCAGGAGGGTTGTGAGGATTAAATGAGATAATCCATGTAAAGGTGTTTAGCCCAGGGCCTGGTATGGAGTAATCACTCAAAGAATACTATTCCCATTACTCAACACACGTGGAAAAGGCACTCAGCGTGGAGGCATGGGTTCCAGTCCCCAGCTCTGCTATTAATTCATTGTGTGGCCCTAGACAAATCTTTTTCCATCTATGTTCCTGACTTTTACCTTCTTTAAGATGGGAAGGAGTGATGACCAGATCATCTCAAAAGTCCCTCCGATAGTTCTATGACACATTTCCAGGGAAGCTACTACGTGCAAGGGACCTAGGGCTCAGAGAAGTGGGGAGGGGGCCTTTGAAGGGAGCTCAAATCCCACACCCAGCCACAGACACACTCTCCCCATAGATGCCCTCCCACGTGCTGGCACAGAGCTGCGTTCACAAGCCAGGACACAGATGCACTGAGAGCTGCTACTTCTCTGACTGCAGCAGCATAGCTGGTCTCTTGAGACATCTCTTGTGTAAGCTCCTTATTGCCTTCGGAATAAGGGCCAAAACCCTGGCCTGGTCTGGTCTCTTCCTACCTTTATACACACACACAGACATACACACACCGTAAAGTTTATCCAAACTTCCACTCGCACACCCACTGCTTTCCCACATCTGCCCCATGGCTCATGCTCTTCCCCTGCTGTCTCATCTCAACTTACAACTCCTCCTACTTTCCCCCAACCAGTAGCCCACTCTCCCAGCTCTCCATACCCGAATACCTGTGCGCGGTATTTAACTCTCATGTGGGCATGAACACATTGTAACTTGTGTCAAACTGACCTTCTGTTTGTTTCTTAGCACTTCCTCACCTCCTTGAGGTCAGAAACCACACATGGTGTCAGAAAACCCTGGAATTATACACCCTTGTTCTGGCCCATGCTATCTGTCTTTGAGCTTCATTCTTCTCATGTGTAAAATGGGGCTATGAATATAGTCCTTGCAGTGTTTGTTCTGAAATTACATAAAATACTGTGTGGAAAGCACCGGGCACAGTGTTCCAGAAATGATGTGGTTGTCATTCTTATTTTCATCATTATCACCAATATTATTTCCAGCTCCTAATAGCACATAGCACCCCTAGTGATACTCCTCCCAGTCATTTCATAAGGTTAGACTTGGAGGTCCCGAGAGAAGAGGCTCAGAACAGAAACCAACGCTCCAGTTTCTAGACCACAGGGGGATTCTGCCGAGTCACATCTGACACCCCAGGGCATCTGTGTCACTCAGCAACCCCCTAAGTGGGGGACAGCTCCGAGTTCTCTCTGCAAGTGATTTGCAGCAAAGCTGACCCATTTCTCCCTCGTGCCTTTCCGCTCTAGCTTCCCTGACAAAGAGATAGATCTGTGTTCAACAGCGCTTGGCATCTCTGCAGTCCTCGAGGAGAGCTGCAGTAAGGCACTGGGCGTTTCCAGAGTGCTGGCCTGTGGGAAGAGGGAAAAGGCTTTGGGGTTCTGATTAATTTCCTGAGCTGCAGACAGGCAAATGGCTGTCCTGAAATGCCTGGGCTGGTTCTTAAGGGCCCTTAACAAAGTGCAGCTTATTTTTAGAAGAAGAGATTCAAAAATGCCACTTCCCATGAAAAGTAGGCATGGCCACAGGATTGCTGCAGGCAAAGAAAAGGCCTTTACTGAGTTCCTCCTGTGTGGGGATGCCGATTTCCAGGCATTGCAAACCCCTGGCAGAGAGAACCCTACAGGGGAGGTTCTGAAGACAGAACCTTCTCTCCAAGACCCACGAGCCCATCAATCATGTATTCATTCATTCATTCACAAGAAAGGTTTTGCCACAGAAAAGCTCAGGATGCAAATCTCAAGACCTTGGGCTTTCAAGTCTCTGCACCTCAGTCTGTCATCTGAAAAATGGGAATAATAATAGTACCTATCTCATACAGTGGCTTTACAGAGGATTAAATGAAATAACATGTGGAAGAGCTTAGTTCGGAGCCTAGCCTAACCTGGTTCATGCCCCAGTATGGTGGCTGCTGTTCTATTCCAACACATCCTCCCAGTAAGGCCTGTCCTGTGCTGGCCTCCAGGCTGGATGTAGGGGGAACAAGGAGTCTTGGCCTCTAGAATCTCACTCAGTAAAAGGAGTGGGGTAGATTTTTGGTTCTAGGCACTTCGGCTGAGAAGAAATTCTGCTGCAAATGTTTTCACCACATAATCCATTGTCCCTCGGACAGTTTTGCCATAAAAGATCAAAATAACTGGTTGGTAGTTTGGTTTGATCGTTTGGTTTCATCAAACTGGTAGATAAGTTGGTTTCATTTCTCCATTGACCCAGTACTCCTATTTTTATATTATATAAATTGTAGCCCTCAGAATGGTCAGTACAGTGGTACAGAGCTTTGAATCCACACTTCCCAGAACACTTTGGAACGGCGAGCAAGGGACATGGGACAAAATGCCCAAACCAGACAACAATGTAGAAGGCTTCCACAACACAATAGAAAGCTCAGTTACAAATACGCAATCTACTGTTTGGAGACTGATACCTCTCTTAAGGAAGGAAGAAATTTTAGTGGAAAAAGGAAAAGTCTGGGGCGTCTGGCTGGCTCAGTAGGAGAGGCACGTGACTCTTGAGTTTAAGCCCCACATTGGGTGTAGAGATTACTTAGATAAATAAACTTTATAAAAAAGGAAAAAGAGTAAGAGTAGGGTTCAGAATTATAGGTGTAGTGGGATCTCATGGCATTAAGGTATGCACTAGCACATGCATAAAAGTGAAGAATATAGGGATGCCTGGGTGGCTCAGTTGGTTAAGCAGCTGCCTTCGGCTCAGGTCGTGATCCCAGCTTCCTGGGATCGAGTCCCGCATCAGGCTCCTTGCTCTGCAGGGAGCCTGCTTCTCCCTCTGCCTCTGCCTGCCATTCTGTCTGCCTGTGCTCGCTCTCTCTCCCTCTCTCTCTGACAAATAAATAAAATCTTAAAAAAAAAAAAAGTGAAGAATATAGAGAATGAAATAGACCTTTTTTCCATTCTGATTTGCTTTTCTCTGTGGCGTGTGTATATAGCAGGAACTTTCAAAAAGACTCTGCTAAATTCTAAGAGAGGAGACGGGATGAAAACAGCTACAAGGCAATCAGCAGTGGGCATCTGAACCATCTGTGCACACACCCATAGAAAGTTCCACAGTTTCCATTTCATTCCAAGGAAAGCCCCTACCCAGACAATTCTCCCTCATCCCACTCTCTAGCCCTTAACTACACTTGAACTTTCAATGCTACAGCCAAAGGCAAGACTCCTAACATAATTTCCAGAAGCCATGGCAAGGCCAGTAGGAAAAGACTTTAAAGTAAGAAGAATTTTTTTGCTGCCTGCCCTGTGCCGCTCCCAAAGAATAACAATATGTCAGCATCTTTTGTCTACTGTGCCTAAACTTGCACTTTCATTTTTCCCCATATCTCTCCTGCAAATTAAATTTTTTACAAGGAGCTTACATTATGTGGTCATCAGAAAAAATGCAGTAAAAATAGGTATAAAAGGAAAGCTAACCAAGCTCGTGTTGGTCCACTTTTGCTGGTTGCAAACAATAAATTATAACAATGTGGTTGAGGCCAGTGCTAAGTTTCATAGGAATCATAGAAAGCGAGAGTGGGAAGGAATAAAAATCGCCCTCAATTTCTCCTACTGTCCCCCTCAGTGGCATGATTTCCAGTCCCTTCAAATAGCAGGCCACCCACCAAGACCTGTATTTCATTCATTCACTCAACAAACACTTATGGATCCTTTACTGTAAACCAAGCATCATACTGGGCACTTTACAGATACTATCTCATACAGGTTATGGAGGTCATTATTCCCACCTTGCAGATTAGGAAAACAAGGCTCAAGGGAAGTAAAGCAACTTGCCCAAAGTCTCACATCTAGTGGGATCCAAACCAAGACCTTCACAACATCAAAGCCCATTTCCTAAAGGATGTGGGCTGAATTCCAAAGCAATTGACTTATGTCCTTGGGCAGCCATTATTGCGTGGGTGGCCTTGGCCAAGTCACTGAATTCTTCTCAGCAGCAGTGTCCCCATCCCTGCAAGATAAGGGTTTACCCAGATATTTCATGTAAGTTATGCTCTTTTTAAGTCATGACACATAACACAAAAGGAAGGGGTTCCACCAGCTCTTGAGGGACGCTCACTCATCTTAAGATCTCTTGGTGCCTTCCCTATTAACATTTACCCCATTAACACATTTATGGTTCCTTACCGAACTCTATCATTACTCCCACCAGCCTGGAACAACCTCCAGGACAGAAACGACACTTAGTCATTTCTGATCCCTTTCTGCCCCCAATGCAGCATCTGGCATGCAGCCCTCCTCTCCCTCCCTCTTTTATTTATTTCATAATAAATGGCTAAGGGCCTAAGATGCCCCAGCCACTGCACAGACGAGAAGACAGCAAAGGGCCCTGCCTTCTTGGAGCATGGCTATTGGGGTAGAGAGACAAAATAACATTAAACACAACTTGTTACTTAAAAACAATTGTATTAAGCACCAGGGAGCATCAGGTTTGGGGCATGTGGAGTGGGAACCTAATTGAATCCAGGAGGCAGGGAAGACTTCCTGGAGGAGGTGGGTTTGAGGCTCAGAAAGACTAAAGAATTTGTTCAAGGGCACACAGCGGCTAAGCACAGAAGCTGGGATTTTAACCTAGGAAAACCTGACTCCAAAGTCCATGCTGTACCTTCTAGAGAATTCTGCTTTCCATCTCCTCCATCTTACTCTTCCCAGGCTTTTATTAGTGAAAGAGGAATCGGGTCTGTTTAACACTGGGTGCTCTGAAGCAAGATTCTTCCCAGCTTTGGGGATCAGACACCCCATTGAGAATCTGGTGACATCTGTGAAACCTCTCCCAGGAATTACATGTATACGACACACCCACCATATCTTGCCTACAATTTCAGGGCATCCTGAGGCCCAGGTTTAGAACTCACACCACGGAGGACCATAGGACCTTAGAGATTCTAGAACCTCTGAAAAGAGACTCCAGGATTCCATAGGCACCTCAAATCCCCAAACATACCCCAGAAACTCTATGGAAAGATTCTGAAGATCCAGCCGGAAGATCCTGGGATCCTATAGAGAACCCCAGTCCCACCGGAGTAGGACTAGGGCCCTGCAGTGAGATTTTTAAGGTGCTATAGGCAGCTGAGGTCTCATGAAACTGGGGTCCCCACCGAGGAACCCGTGACCTTGGAAAGCCACGGTGCTTAACCCTTTTTGGATACTGACGCCTTAAAACTGAGCAAAAATGCAGCATACAACATGTTACACGCAAAATCAAGAAGTTCACAGACCTCCGGGAGCCCCGGGATTCAGACCTCCTGTTCTTGAGCTTCCACTCGAGCCTAACCCCCCCGGAACCCCTCAAGAACCTGAACCAGGACCGCCTACTGAAGGCGCAGCCTTCAGGGTCCCGCAGACCGCGGGTCGAATCCCGGCCTCGCTGTTTGCCAGCCGTGACCTTGGACCACTCACCGACAAACCCTCAGGCCTCAGCGACCTCTCCCTCCGCAGCCCAGCCCCCGCGTGGGCGCCGAGCCGAGCCGGGCGCGGCGGCGGCGCCTGGGGGACTCAGCCTCGGTGAATGGGGACCTGCGGGCACACCGCGCAGGGAGTGCGGGCGGCGGGGGAGGCAGCGCGCCTGCCGCAGTGACAGCTCCGCGCCGCGGCGGGTCTGGGAAGCCGGCAGTGCGGGGCGCGCTCGCGGCCTTTCCCACCCACCGGGCAGGGCGTGCCCGCCAGCCGGCTTCCTGCAGTCGAGGGCCAGGGAGGAGGGAAGGCGCTGAGGGGCCCGGGGCCTGGCAGGCCTGGTTCCTGGCTTTCTCTCCCCGTTTCCTGAGCGGGACCGCCGGGGGATGGGACCCAGCACAGACCTCCTTCCCGGGGAGCGCGGCCAGGAAATCGCGTCCTTGTTAACTCAGGTTCCTCCTCTCCGCCGGAAGGTGCCGACTGCCATCCACAAGCTTTCAGTCCTTAGGAACTGGGTGTGATGTGACCCACTTACCCCGGGAGGAAGCCGAGAGATGAAACGGCAGACCGCAGACCCCGCAACACAGCAAGATTCCAGCCCTACGGTGGGAGCGCGTTAACTCCATCCGACGGTTGGGAAAGCCAGGGCTTACCAAATTGAAATGACCTACGCAAGGTCGTCATTAACATACTGCTTGGAATAAAATGAAGTGCTTATTGCATTTCACTGGGCTATAAATGCTCTAAATATAAGTGTGCCGGGGCGCCTGGGGGGCTCAGTCGTAAGCGTCTGCCTTTGGCTCAGGGCTGGATCCCAGGACTCTCCCAGCATGGGGCTCCCTGCTCCGCTGGGAGCCTGCTTCTCCCTCTCCTACTCCCTTTGCTGTGTTCCCTCTCTCGCTATGTCTCTGTCAAATAAATAAATAAAATCTTTAAAAATAAATAAATAATATGTGCCATTTAAGTCCTCAGAAGCTACAAAGAAAACACTGTCCCTATTTTAGAAATGAGAAAACTGAGAACCAGAGAGGCCAAGTGGCTTCTCCAATATCACACAGCTAAAATCAACAGAGTTAGAAATTAAACTCCAGGGGCACCCCGGGGGGCTCAGTCCCTTAAGCGGCTGCTTTCAGCTCAGGTCATGATCCCAGGGTCCTGGGATGGAGTCCCATGTTGGGCTCCCTGCTCAGCAGGGAGCCTGCTTCTCCTTCTCCTCCCTGCTCATGCCCTCTTTCACTATCTCTCTCGCGCGCAAGTGAATAAATAAAATCTTAGGGAGAAAAAAGAAAGAAAGAGATTAAACTCCAGCCTCCGTTTTCCAAAGCTCAGACCATTCCTCTATCCTTCTTCCCAGATATCCTGCTTTAACACATTACAGCCAAGTAACCTGGGGGCCAGAATCTTGTCTCATTTGTTTTAGGCTCCCCAAAACCCCACCTAGAGCTTGGCAAAATTAAAAAAAAAAAAAAATAGGTGCTTAGAGATGACTATGGAGCCCAGCATGGAAGCTTGAAGTTGGAAGGACTGGTAGGAGGCATCTAGCTTGACTCCTTCTGAGAAGAAACTTCAGCCAAGAGAAAATTCTGCCTCTGTTTGCATACTTTCATCATGATGAATTCTCTCTCTCCCATAGTAGTCCTTTCTCCTGTTGGACAAATATGTTTGGTCCAAAATGTAAATACTGCATTTTGCTCCTGGCTCCCTCTAAGTAATGGAAGATCATTTCCCTCCTCGTGCCTGCAATATACATTACGTGGTATTCTTGGCCATTTTATAAGGACTGATGGTTCAAAAATGTTCAGTTCCTTGTGAACTGGAACAACGTCAGCTGTTCACCAAAGATGGGCGCCTCCCATGGGTAGAGTTGTTTCAGAGAAAAGCAGCCCAGACTACATTTTCTAGTACTGCTTGTAATTAAGTATGTGACTAGTGTTCCCCATGGGATGTGGCAGAAACAATGTGGGCCGTACCCAGGCCAAATCCAAGTTAAGAAGTATGTATGTTTTCTCAGAGCTTTACCTTTTCTCTATTACCTGCCAACTGGATGCCTACACTAGGGTAGCCTCAGAAGACACATACAGAATGTGCCAGAGCCTTGGTCAGCCTGGGTCTCCCTCAATCACTTGACTGAATGGGGCACACAGTGAAATAACTTCCACTGTATTAAAGCATTGAAATTTCAGGATTTCTCTATGAGAGCAGTTAGCATAATTTAACACTGGGACTAACTTGGATTCATTGTTATATATGCCACATCATGGGGCATGGCGTTGTTCACACAGAAGATGTTCAAAAGACAACCACCTAGTACAGACTGTGTCTGGTAGGCTCAGCTGATCAGAAATTGTCTCTGTTCATGTAATTGATTTATTCTGTCCTGCCTATTCCCCAAAGCGTTTTGAGGTAGTTTCCACTGCAGCCTCAAGCCTATCTGATGGACAATTAAAGAGCAAGAATCAATGAGTAATGAAGGTCTAGACCAAAGGCCAGTGGGGAAGGAGGGAAGAAAGATGAAAAATGGACTTTTCTAAGGATAGCATCGTGATACACCAAAACAAAAACCAAAACAGGGATGCCTGGGTGGCTCAGTCAGTTAAGTGTTTGTCTTTGGCTCAGGTCATGATCCCAGAGTCCTGGGATCCAGTCCCATATTGGGCTTCTTGCTCAGTGGGGAGCCTGCTTCTCCCTCTGCCTGCTGCTCCCCCAGCTTGTGTGCTCTCTCTCTCTCTCACACACACACAAGTAAATAAATAAAATCTTAAAAACAAACAAACAAACAAACAAACAAACAAACAAAAAACCATGGCTGAGTTTCCTGGGGGTGGGGGTGGGGGGAAACGTGGCTGAGTTTCCTGGCAGTCAAGGCAAAAAGGGAAACAAGATGAGTTACAGATTACATGGGAAGTAGCAGACACATAGTCAAGCACACAAAACCTGGGGCCAGACTGACTGTTGTTTTGAAGTGCAAGTCTACCACATACTAGTCATGTGACCTTAGGCAGTTGTTTAATTTCTCTGTGCTTCTGTTTCTTCATCTGAAAAATGGGAATAATAGAATAACCCCTCTCTTTGGGTCATTGGGAGGATTAAATGAGCCAAAGCATATTCAGTTCTTATAACAGACCTGTCGTGTAGTAATTTCTGTGTACAAATTAGCTAATACTATAGTCTGATGGGACTTGACTTGAGAGATAACTTTTTTTCTACACTAAACTCTCAGAGGAATGTATTGTACAAGAGACACCCTCAACTAAACTAATAAGGTGAGCTGTTTTATGACATCTGCTGGGCCATGAGTCACATGGTTATCTCTCTTACTGGCTTTTGGACCAGACAAGCTTTGACATCCTACTCACGGGAGATATCTGGGGCAGGTTGCTTGAAGGTAACCTGGTTTCTTTCTACTGACCTGTCTACAGGATAGGTAAGTGATGGAGTCAGACACAAGGAGCAAAGGAGCTGGTGTTAAACAGATCCAGGTACCTTGGTTAACTTTTTAAGCCAGTTCCTTCATTTGCACAGTGGACACAATAGCCAACAGGACCTACCTAAGAGAGTTGCCATACAGATTACATGAAAGAATTCTACAAAGCACTTGCTGTAATACCTGGTACAAAAAGAAGACTGTAGTGCATGAGTACCCACAAAATAAGGAAGAACCTCAGAAAATAAAACAAGCAATGTTGCCTGAGACCCTAGAGTAAGGAGAATAACTTCAGTGCTTCAAAAAGTAGAACAGAAATGGTACATTTCCCCAGAATGTAGCCCCAGGCTGATCAAATCATCATTGCTCTATGCTCTTGGCTTAATTCAGTGTGGTGTGTGCAGCCCAGGCTGGCCCATTTTTGGAGCCATCCTGGCCTGGAAAGGTGCCACAGAGCCAGAATGACGCCCATGTCACAGCAATAGACTCTGTTTTCTTTTTTTTAAAGATTTTATTTATTTATTTGACAGAGATTGCAAGTAGACAGAGAGGCAGGCAGAGAGAGAGGAGGAAGCAGGCTCCCTGCTGAGCAGAGAGCCCGACGTGGGGCTCGGTCCTAGGACCCTGGGATCATGACCTCAGCCGAAGGCAGAGGCTTAACCCACTGAGCCACCCAGGTGCCCCCAGACTCTGTTTTCAAGTGTGACTGAGGACCTGAAGCTCCCTCTTTAGGCTTCCACGTGATGGATAGCAAGCACTGTGCCAAGCCTTACTAAACACATTACTCTGTCCAGCCCCCTCCCCCAAACAGCTTCACGGAGGGAGCCCTATTCAGAATCACACTTTACAGATAAGGAAACTGAGGATCAGAGAAGCAAAACGACCTGTCTCTGGTCACACAGCTAAGAACTGGCAGAGCTGGGATATAAAAGAGATGTGTCTGACTCCATCATGTGTTCCTAACCATTAGTCTACACTGCCTGTCCCCTCCACCCGGACCCAGGACCTTGTCTCTCTTTTCAGCCAACCTCTCTCTTGCCAGGATGTTTTCATCAAGGATCTAGGAGACACCGCTGCTGGGACTCCCTCTTCCTCCTGCCTGGCATCAGGGCAGCCGCTTACCCTGAGGGAACTAGCTCATGGGCAAGACAGACAAGTTTCCCTGGGGTGTTTCGAGTTGATCAGAAGCTCTGAGTGGGTGAAATATCGGCCACCATCATTGTCACCTGAGTTCAGCCTGCAGCTCTTTTTTTAAAAAAATGATTGTATTTATTTATTTGACACACAAAGAGAGATCACAAGTAGGCATAGAGAGAAGGGGGGAAGCAGGCTCCCAGCTGAGCAGAGAGCCCGATGCTCAGGACCCTGAGATCATGACCTGAGCCGAAGGCAGAGGCTTTAACCCACTGAGCCACCCAGGCACCCCTGAGCCTGAAGTTCTTATTTGCTCAGCTTCGTGGTTGGTCTCTCTGCCTCCAGGCTCTCCCACTTCCATTCCTCCCTTCATATACAGCCGGAGTGATTGCTCTCCACACTTATCCACCCAAGTCATACCCCGATGAATAATCTTCAAAAGTTCCTGTTGTTCCCAGTTTAAATTTCAAAGTCAATAGTTTGGTTTAGTTCCCATGGCCCAGCCTACTCCTCCAACTCTCTCTTTCCTCTCCGGCATCCTTGGCCCCCCATGGCCCCGAACATTCCTGGTTGCCAGCCTCAGAGCCTTCTCGTAGCTTCCGGTGTGATACGAGATGGACCAATGAGTGGATGAGCAGCCAGGCCTAAGCTGAGCTGTGAGGCTGTCAGGTGACATTAGCCTCACCTTCACCTTCTTCTCCAGGTGGCAGCAAAGACTTCCTGCCATTTGACAAAGGCTTCCCTGCTGGGGAGGGGGGAATTGCCCACCATCCACCTGGGAAAGGGACCAGTCAGGAAGAGACTACTCTATGTGTCAGAGGCCAGATGTCAGGGAGGTGACTGGTCAAGCGGCAAAGAGGAGCTAGGTTTCCTACAAGTCTGTGGGATAACGATGTCCAAGTTTTTAACAACTGCCCTAAGCTTGAGGCAGAATTCACTGCTGCATACGGTTTTTTTTTATTTATTTTTTTTAAGATTTTTCTTTATTTATTCGACAGACAGAGATCACAAGTAGGCAGAGAGTCAGGCAGAGAGAGAGGGCGAAGCAGGCTCCCCGCAGAGCAGAGAGCCCGATGCGGGACTCGATTCCAAGACCCTGAGATCATGACCTGAGCCGAAGGCAGAGGGTCAACCCACTGAGCCACCCAGGCGCCCCCCGCTGCATGTTTTTAATGTATACCATTGCCGGAGTGCTCGCCCAGAGCTTTTCTCACCTCACCACTCCCACAAGCAAAGGAAAATTGCTCTGAATGAGAGGTACCCACCCACCTTTGATTCTCCCGCCCCTCTCTGGTGCCCCTCCGCCACCTGGTGGTCATACCTGGAATAGACCAGGATTTTTTTTTTTTTTTTTTAAGATTTTATTTATTTATGAGAGAGAGATGAGAGAGCCCTAGTAGTCAGAGCAGCAGGCAGAGAGAGAGGGAGAAGTAGGCTCTTCGCTGAGCAGGGAGCCTGATGCGGGGCTCCATCTCAGGACCCTGGGATCATGACCTGAGCCGAAGGTAGCCACTTAACTGACTGAGCCATCCAGGTGCCCCTAAACCAGGATTTCTGACCAAAGCTCTGAAGAAAGAGGCCTTGTGCGGGTCCACTTAACAGCAATATTCCAAAGGGTGGTATTTTCATCCCAATCTACATCAAGCCTCTCCCCAGGGCTCACCTGCACCTGAGGTTCTGAGAAAGGCAGAAATTGATTCTGTCTCACTGTGGAATCTTGGGTTTGTCCACTGCCCCTCTCTGGGCTGTTTCCTCATCAGTAAAAATAAGAGCAGGAGGGGACTGGGCCCTACCAGCTCTAGTGTTTTAGGATCTATATCTAAAGTTCACCAAGTTGGGGTTCCTGGGGGGCCCAGCTGGTTCAGTGTCTGACTCTTGGTTTCGGCTCAGGTCCTGATCTCAGGGTCGTGAGACTGAGCCCCACATCAGGCTACACACCTAGGACGGAATCTGCTTGTCTCTCTTCCTCCCCTTCTGCCCCTCCCCGCCCTCTAAAATTTATAAATAAAATCTTTATGAAGTTCATCAAGTGACCAGCGACTGTGCCTCCTTCCATTGCTCAGTGGGTAGATGTAAATTCCCAGAGGGCTGGGAAGTTGCTGACTTTTTCACTCTCTATACCAAGTGCTTTATACATGGAAGATATTTCATGGGGTTTGGAGCTGCATTAATGGAAGCACTATATGTTTCATGAGGGAGGTAATAGTCCTTCTGCCCATGTTGGGAGTCCTGTGTTCCATTTGGGATTAGAACTTTGAATGGGACATGGGGAAATTGTCATTTATCCATAGAAGAATGAACAAAATAATGGCTGAGGGAGGACCACAAAACCACATTTTATGGGGAGCAGTGGAAGGATCCAGAACACTGACTCCATTATACAAAAAGACTCAAAGGGTACAAATGTCTACCCTCAAAAGTCTGAAGAGAACATCTGGGGAAGAGGGCTGGGAGAATTATGGGCTACTATTTCAAGGGCCAGAATTTTCTCCCCCCCAAATCAAGAGAGACTTTCAGTCTGAGGGAAAGAATAGAGCTGCATTTGAATCTCAGTCTGTCCCTAATTTTGTAACCCTGGACAAGTTCCTTCATCACATTAAAACTTGGTTTTCTCATATGTAAAATGGGTATACTATGGAGCATGCAGGACCAATGAGGATGGAATGATATATTTTTTTAAATGCCTAGTGCAGAGAAACCTGGGTGGCTCAGTTGGTTGAAATTTTTGGTTTCGGCCCAGGTCCTGATCTCAAGGTCCTGAGACTGAGCCCCAAGTCTTTGAGTAGAAGGCTCTGCACTCAACAGGGGGTCTGCTTCAGATTCTCTTCCTCTCCCTCTGCCCCTCCCCCACTCGCTCACTCTCTCTCTCACAAATAAATAAACAACCCCCCCAAAAAAAATCATAAAAAAATGCCTAGTGCAAGGCCTAGCACCTGGTTAGTGTTGGGTGAGTGTAGCAATGATTAATAAAATAGAAAGGTAATGAGCCCCGACACTGGATATGTGAGCTGAGACTTGAGGATACTCGGTAGGAGTGGCAAGGAATCAAGCAAGCAGTGGAGTGTGGCTCAGGATGGCAGTGTGGGCTGATACCTAGTGGTACTGGCTCTTGGGTGGGTCACACTGACTAGATGTGAGTCTTGGCTTTGCTCTTTATTTGCTGTGATACCTCGGGACAATTACTTAACCCTCCCAAGCCTCAGTCTCCCCATCTGAAAAATGGGGATAATAGCGGCTCCCATTTAACCTGCTTGTTGGGGGAAATCAAAGAAGTAAAGTAATCAAAATGTGTGAGCTACTGCTCTGACACTAGTGATCTGATTGGCGTTGTCCTGGGTGATCTTGAATGTCCTCTTCCCTCTGATAGCCTCCTGGTCCAGAATCCCTGGGGGGCCCTTGTAAAACAGGTAACTCCACTGTTCGAAGACTCCCAGATGCAGAGGACTGTGAGCCTCTGCTCCCTGTGGGTTGCAGTGTGACCCGGGGGCATTGTCCCTCCCCTTCCCCCCATGCTAGTCATCCCCGTGACAGGGAGATGCCTGGAATGGTAGCTGTGGGGGCGGGGCACAGGACAGGGTGCAGGATAGGTGCACTGGAGGATGGACTGTCTGGCTTTCTAATCTGATCGTGCACTTTGGTCTCCCGATAAACGGTGAGCTCTTCAAGGGAACCAACCGCCATACAGGGCACAAAAATGAGCCAGCAGTGTGGGGAGGATCAGAGGTTGCCAACTGGTGGCCCAGGGGCCAAATCTGGCTCACAAGTTTGTTTTGTGGTTGGCATAGTAGCACAGTGGTTTGTCTGTTCTTTAATTAGTTGTCAACATTCAAAGTAAGAGGACTGGGTAAAAAAATCCAAATTCCTCACTCTGTTAAAAAATCCACAGCACTAGCACATATCTGAACAACATGAGTCCATGGGAGATGAGTAGTGACCACCACCTTCAGATAAGGCATGTGAGCTCCAGGTCACCAGAGTCCCCATATCTCTCCCTTGCGTCACAGCCGGTCTGCTTGTGAATGGCCCCCACACCCACTGAGCTGATGATTCCTGGGATAGAGGCTAGAGCACCAGCTTTGCAATGTGTCGGGACAGTGGGCTGTACCAGCCTAGTTAGGGGACTTGTAAGTGCTCCAAACTTCCTTTGCCCATCTGTGAAAAGGGGATCAGGACTCAGACTCCTCCCAGGGCTGATCTGAAGATTAAATTGAAGAAAATGTCTGTAAAGTATTAGGACATCATCGATGCTCAGCAAAATTCCTCCTGTGTGAGCTGTGGCTGGGTGTCATTCAAGAATATCCCCTGGGGGCGCCTGGGTGGCTCCGTGGGTTAAGCCTCTGCCTTTGGCTCAGATCATGATCTCAGGGTCCTGGGAACGAGCCCCACATCGGGCTCTCTGCTCGGCGGGGAGCCTGCTTCCCCCTCTCTCTCTCTGCCTCCCTTTCTGCCTACTTACGATCTCTATCAAATACATTTTTAAAAAATCTTTAAAAAAAAGAATATCTCCTGGTTTTTGGACGCTACAGTGCTGGGCACAGTGCCAAGTGCAACCACCCTAGGAAGCTGATATTACTGTTACCACGTGGTAACAGTAAGAGCACGGTGAGGCACAGAGACAGAAAGCAAATAAATGGAAGAGCTGAAATAGGTAGCCCCATCCGTCTGATTCCTAAATCTGTGTTTTTTTCATTGCTTTATGCTGCCCCTCTCAGCCCATGCTGTTTTGACCCTGGCCTCATCCCCTTGGGTTAACATGGTGGATTCTAGGCTATAACTATATGGCTTGAATTTTGGCTCTGCTGCTTACCAGAAGCATGACGTTGGGCACATTATTTAATTTCTTGGGACTTCCAGTCCTTTATCTGGAGGATAATAAAAGGACCAATTTTATGTGGGTTAAATGAGTTAATGTTCATAAAAGGCTTAGGGCGGTACCTGGGTACACAGTAGGAACTTGATAAATGCTATTATTATTAATTGAGCACTGGCTGTGTGCCAGGTACTAAGAATACAGAGATCAAGGAGAGTCCCTGTGGAGCTCCTGGTCTGATGAGAGATCACAGGTCAGAGTGACATGTGCTCTAAGAAGTCTGGCTGTGAGAACAGGAAGGCGGGTGATGATTAATTGTATGTGTCAACTTAGTCTGGGCCACAATGCCCAGATATTTGGTCAAACAGGATTCTGGGTGTTTCTTCGAGGGTGTTTTTGGATGAATGTACCTTTAAGTTGATGGACTTTGAATAGACCAGATTGCCCTCCACAATGTGGGCGGGCCTCATCCAATCAGGTGAAAGCTTGAATAGAACAAAAGACTGACTTCCCCTGAACAAGAGTGTATTCTCCAGAAGATGGCCTTGGGACTTCATCTGCAACACTGGCTCTTTCCGGTTCTATAGCAGCTTGCCTTCGACTCAGAGGGTAACTTATTTTCTGAACCTCCCGCCCATCAGCTTCATCAAGCCTCTGCAATTATGTGAGCCAATTCCTTGAAATAAATCTCTTCCTGTATGTATGCACATCATATTTTGTCGCTCCAAAGAACTTTAACACAGGGTGAGGAGGGTAGTATCAGTACCTCTGGTAGAACAGACCTCCTTATCATGTTTGGTGATGCTGGCTTGGAAGAAGTGGTCCAAGGGCTCTGCCCAGTCCTCAGTGGATGTAACAGTTCTTCAGAGACTGGGATGCATTTTCTACGAGGATCCTACAAAGTTGGGAGATAGCACGTATAGAGACTGACGGAATCAGGATTCAAAAACTGCTTAATCTGGGGCATCTGGGTGGCTCAGCCAGTTAAGTGTCTGCCTTCAGCTCAGGTCATGATCTTGGACTCCTGAGATCCAGCCCTGCATGGCGGTGGCGGGGGGGGCACCCCCCCACCCCTCCGCAGCCTGCTCAGCAGGGAGTCTGCTTCTCCCTCTGCCCCTCCTTTCACTTGCTTGCTTCTCTCTCCTTCTCTCTCTCTGTTGAATAAATAAATAAAATCTTTTTAAAAAACTGCTTAGTCTGTAAAATAATATGTAGGAACCTGCAAGGAGAAATGCAGTGTGGATCACCGAAAAAAATCCTGCTCTTGGGTTCAATTACACAGGTGTAGAACTAGGGGCCGGGGACGGAAGAGTGAAGCAATCTTAAAAGCACTAAGTGGATACAAGATTTATGCTTTTAGGGGTGTCTGGCTGACTCAGTCGGTAGAGAATGAGATTCGTGATCTCAGGATCATGAGTTCAAGCCCCAAACTGGGCATGGAGCCTACTTAAAAAAAAAAAAAAAAGATTTAGTGCTTTTAGTTTGACTACAAGTGCACTATGGACCAATTCCTTCTTCAGTTACGTTAAGAGAAGGAAGGCTGAGATGAGGCTGATCGGGTTGGGGAGGCATAGTCCTGGCCTCCAGGTTTCAGAAGATCAGGATTAAGCCATGTATGTAGAAGTCACTAGAAATCAGATATTTGGGTGGGTGGGGGGCGCCTGAGTGGCTCAGTCATTAAGCGTCTGCCTTTCTCAGGTCATGATCCCAGGGTCCTGGGATAGAGCCCCACATCGGGCTCCCTACTCGGCTGGGAGTCCGCTTCTCTCCTACTCCCCCCAGCTTGTTTTCTCTCTCTCTTGCTGCCTCTCTGTCAAATAAATAAATAAAATACTTTAAAAAAGAAAAAAAAAGAAATCAGATTTGGGGGGCACCTGGGTAACTCAGTCAGTTAAGTGTGGGACTCATGATTTTGGCTCAGGTCATGATCTCAAGGTCCCGTGTTGAGCTCTACACTCAGTGAGGAGTCTGCTTGAGGTTTTCTCTCTCCCTCTCCCTCTGCTCCCCACCCCCCCCACACACACACTCTCTCTCTCTCTCTCTCCAAAATAAATAAATCTTTAAAAAAATCAGATTTGGGCCCATTGGGAAGAACAGTCAGTGCTGACCCATGATGGGCTGGGTGTTTCATGGAAAATGATCTCTCCAACACCAGGAATGTTCCAGTAAGTATCCCCTTTTTTCTTTTTTTAAGATTTTATTTATTTATTAGAGAGACAGAGATCACAAGTAGGCAGAGAGGCAGGCAGAGAGAGAGAGAGAGGGAGGAAGGGAAACAGGCTCCCCACCAAGCAAAGAGCCCAATGCGGGGCTGGATCCCAGAACCCTGAGATCATGACCTGAGCTGAAGGCAGAGGCTTTAACCCACTGAGCCACCCAGGCGCCCCGTAAGTATCCCTTCTTGGTGGTGTAACCAAGACAGTGCCGTGGAAAGAAAGAGCATGCACTTTGGATGGGACAGAGGGAGGTTCAAACTGACTGGTGCCGCCTCAGATGAGTCACCCTCTCTGAGCCTTCATTTCCTCTGCTGCCACATGGTCCTGGGGACCTCATGGAGCGCTTGCACCACACTGGAAATCCCAGGCTCCCTGGGTCACCTCTCAAAGCAGCCCTTGCGCATAAGCTGCTTACTACACTTGCAGGCACACCCCGAACATCCTCTGGCTGTCTCTACTTCCCCGCCCAAGGCGTCAAGCTTGTGCCAACCCAAGAGTGCCTCATGGCGCCCAGCCTCGCTGCCCTCCCCCCTACGGAAGGACGAGGTAGCAAGAGAGAGGAGGGCCCTTCCCTATCTGTCGGGATGTGTTCGGGAACAAGTAACAGAGAAATCCAGCTAACAGGGTTTCAACCATGAGGGTTGTTACTGCTCAGTTAGCAAGAACTCTGAGACAGGTAGCTCCCGGGAGGCAGCAATGCCTCGGTGATGTGGTCAAGGACCTGGGGCTTGTTCTTTGCCCTTCGCCATTCTCAGGGCATCCGTGATGTTTTCCTACAGAATCCCAGCACGGCTACCCAAGCTTCCCCTCCTCACGGGACTTCTCTTAAGCGGGAAGAACTTTTTTCCCCTTTCCTGTCGCACTTTTCCTGCAAGAAGTATCTTTCCCAAAGCCCCCCTGCCTGCTCCCCCTTATATGCTGCGTGGCCAACCTGTTCTGGTTTGCCTGGTACTTTCCTGGCTTGTACTGGAATTTGCAGGTCCTGGGAACCCCCTTGGTCCTAGGCAAATCTGGCGGGTGGGTCTCCCTACTTGCATCCCATTGGCCAGGGCTGACTCACGTGTCTATCCCTTGACCAATCCCTGGCAAAGGGTGTGGAAACCCGGTTTAAACCAATGAGAATTCACCTCCTGGTGGGGGGGGGGGGTTGGCCACATTGCCATTGGAGCTGATCTGGGGTTCTGTGGGCAAGGAAGCGGGAGTAGGTGTTAGGTGGGCACCCTGCCCTGTCCGCCAGGGTGCCCAGGTTGCTCCAATCAGAAATGAGCAGAGTCCCCTCCTGGCCAAGGCTCCACTCTCCCCCACCATCACCAGTATCATGCTGTGTGTTTGTGACTAAGTGGGAAAGAATCAGGAGCATGACAAGGATGTTGGGGGAGTGGGGCGTGGAGGAGAAAAGCCTCAAATACAGGCTTCCTCTGTGGTCATGGGAAACAAGTTTATTTTTAATTTGACCTTCATGTGGCCTAATTACTGCGCAGTAATGATACCCCAGAGGGCCGCTTTCAGGTAATAACAAAGATCAGAAAACAGCTGATCTCTCTCCTAAGCTGTCTTTGACTGTCAGTGTGTGGAGACTAGGGAGGAGGGGGTCATCTGAACAAAAGGACTGAAGGGCGGGGCTGAGTGCAGGCTAAGAGGTCAGCCCCAGCCCTGGCTCCTTGGAGACACAGAGGTCACCCAGCCTCTTCACTCACTTTTGCATCAGCTACACTCTGACCTAGATCTAGTCTGACAACAGATCTCATGATCTGAGAGGTTCCAGCTCCAGGGCCCGTCAACTTGTCTTAAAATTTTAAAGGTGAAGTTATTGAGAAATCATTTGTAAACCTGGAAATGGTGTTCCATTAATTCATACCTTCATTCGTTCAAATATTATGTATTATGTACTATAATACATAATACAGGTGTACTGGGTATTGAACAGTGAACAGGACAAGTAAGATCTCTGCCCTGAACAAGCTGACACTCTAGAGGTGGCAGACAGATAAGAAGCAAAACTAACACATACACATCATCATCAGTAATAAGTACAGTAAAATAAATAAATAAAGAAAGAAAGAAAGAAAGAAAGCAAGCCAGAAAAGGGGATAGAGAATGACTAGGTAGATACGGGGAGAGGTATTTGCTTTTTTTTTTTTTTTTTAATTATTATTTTTTGAAGATTTTTATTTTTTATTTGACAGAGGAGAGACAACAGAGAGAGAGCACAGGCAGAGGAAGCAGCAGAGGGAGAGGGAGAAGCGGGCTCTCCACCAAGCAGAGAGCCCCCCATGGGGGCTTGATCCCAGAACCCTGGCATAATGACCCGAGCAGAAGGCAGATGCCCAATCGACTGAGCCACCCAAGCTGGCACCTATTCTAGTAAATAAAATTTTATTGGAATAGAGCCAAGCTCATTTATTTACATATTGTCTATGGTTGCTTTTGTGCCACAATGGCAGAGATGAATAATCATAACAGAAATGATAGAATCTACAAAGATGAAAATACTATCCAGCCCTTAAAAAACAGTCTGCCTTCCCAATGAGATACCACTTCACACCCACTAGAATGGCTATAATCAAAAACAAATGAGGAACATCATCAAAAACCAATGAGGATGTAGACCCATTGGAGCCCTCATGCACTGCTAATTGGAACGTAAAATGGAGCAGCCGTTTTGGAGAACAATCTGGCAGTTCCACAGAGGGTAAACATAGAGTTACTGTATGACCCAGCAATCCCATCCCTGGGTGTGTGCCCAACAGAAATAAAAACATGTGTCCATACAGAAGTTTGTACAATGTTCACAGCAGCATTATTTATAATGGGGGAAAAGTGGACTATGTCCATCGATGGATGAGTGAATAAGTAAAATGGGGCCTAGACATACAACCGAATATTAGCAGGCAATAGAAAGAAATGTAATAGTGTACATTCTCTAATACGGTTGAGCTGTGGGGGCACCTGGGCAGCTCAGTCAGCTAAGTGTCTGCCTGCAGCTCAGGTCATGATCCCAGGGTCCTGGGATTGAGCCCTGCATCAGCCTCCCCGATCAGTGGGGAGTCTGCTTCTCTCTCTGCTTGACTACCTCCCTGGCTAGTGCTCTCTCTCTCTCTCTCAAATAAATAAATACAATCTAAAATAAATCATATGGATGAGCTGTGAAAACATTATGCTAAATGAAAGAAGCCAGCCACAAAAGAGTAGATTGTTTGATTCCGTTTGTGTGACATGTCCGCAATAGGCAGTCTATAGAGACAGACAATAGATCTGTGATGCCTAGGGTCAGCGAGGCTGGTGAGTGTTGGCTAAGGGTGTAGTGTTTCTTTTGGGGTGATGAATTCATTGTGGTGATGGTTATACAACTCTGTGGTGATGGTTATACTAAAAGGCACTGAATTGTATACTTTCAGTGGGTGAATTATTTGGTGTATGACTTATGTCCCAATAAAGCCATGTTTTCTTTTTAAAGATTTTATTTATTTATTTGTCAGAGAGAGAGAGAGAGAGCGCAAACAGGGGGAGCAGCAGGCAGAGGGAAAAGCAGGCTCCCTGCTGAGCAAGGAGCCTGATGCAGGGCTCAATCCCAGAACTGTGGGATCACGACTTGAGGTGAAGGCAGAGGCTGTACTGACTGAGCCACTCAGGCATCCCTATAAAGCCATCTTTTAGAAGGTTTATCGACTTTTGTTCTAGATGGTCAAGGAAGGCCTCTGAGGAGGTGACTTCTGAGCTCCCTTTGTAATTGGCTCAAAGCTCTCAAACAGTAACAGATGACATTTTACTGAGCACTTATGTGGCAGACACTGCGAAAAGCATTTTATAATTACCACCTCGTTAAATCCCCATAAAACCCTATGGCTTAGATACTGACAACCCCATTTAACAGATAAAGAAATTGCACAAAGAGGACAGGGGACTTGCCCTACGTCACACAGCTGATAAATGGCAGAACTAGGATTCAATTCTGGCTATTTCTGACTTCAGCGTCTGTGTTCCCTGAGCTAATCACTGAGCAACACTTTCCTGTCCTGTCTCTGAATTCCTAATGTTTTCCAGATCAGGAAGATGGCCCAAATTAAGATGGAGGAGATGGAAAAGAGAGCACAAGTAGGAAGGTAGGAAAGGGCATGCCAGGTGGAGGGGAGAGCAATGAGCATGCTGAGAGGTGTCTCTGGGCTCAGGGAAGGACCTCACAGGGGGAGCAAGACACTAACATGGAGCTTCCCAAACTTTAGAGAGATAGAAATAATCTACTGCAAGAAGTCAGAGGGAGGCTTATTTAAAATGCAGATTCCATGGGGCACCTGGGTGGCTCAGTGGGTTAAAGCCTCTGCCTTCGGCTCAGGTCATGATCTCAGGGTCCTGGGATCAAGCTCCGCATCAGGCTCTCTGCTCAGCAGGGAGCCTGCTTCCCTCCCCATCCCGCCCCCCGCCTGCCTCCCTGCCTACTTGGGATCTCTGCCTGTCAAATAAATAAATAAAATCTTTTTAAAAATGCAGATTCCTGGGCCTCACTGTCGGAGATCTGATTTAATGGATCTGAGGCGGGGACCAGAAAGCCAATGTTAACAAGCTTGCTGGATCTAAAGCAGATGGTCCCGAGAGCATTCTGTGAAATGTCCAGCAGGAACCTCAAGGTCAACACAAGACCTCTCTGTGGGCCCCTGCCCACTCCCCATTTTGGTATCCCGCTTTTCCCTCCCTTCCTGATATCCCATATTCTGGGCTCTCATTCTTCTCTCTGTGCCCAGAGACCCCCCACTGAGCATTACAGACCTCCCCGTCTCTGTGCCTGCTTTCTTCCACCTCGTGTGACCTTGCCTACCTTCCTCGGCTCTGCTCCATCTCCCCCAAGAGAACGCATCCCATCTCATCTCCCCTTCCTCAGCTCCCCATGCCACAAAGGCTCAGCTCTTGGGAGTCTGTCCCCTCTTTATGAAATCTTCCCTAACAATAGGAACATTTCTCTACTGCATCTGTAAATTGGGGATAAAGAGCCAACAACAAAATGTGCACAAGGAACATTGTAGGCACCCCACAAACATTGCGGGGCAATACAAAGCATTGTATTGCTTTTATACAATAACATACCTATTATTATCCCCATTTTACAGCTGAAGAGGGTGAGGCAAGGAGGTCTTCAAAAACTTGCCCCAGGCCACCCAGCTAGAATTTGGTAGTAATTGAATTTGAACTTAGGCATCAGGTGCTCAGCTTTAACCATCATGAGACTGGCTTTCATTGTTATGATGAGGCTCCAGTGAGAGAGGAGATGCCAGTACACTGCTACAGGGCCAGGCTTCTGGTGGGTGCACAGTAAATGGCAGAGACTGAAGTGGATTGAAAGTTTCATCCGGGGATGAGGGGTGGAAATTACCCAAAGACCTCACTGACCAAGACATCTCATGCTTTTTATTTGACAAGACTCAACATCTTAAGATCTCTGATGAGAACAGGATATAAAAAAATAATTCAAAAAAAATTCATGAAACAAAATTCAGAATGGTGTCCCACTCAAAGTTTGGTGGGTCCAAAGCCTGTCAATCTACGTCTTTGAGGGTGATTGTGGGTTTTAACTTTAGAACATTAAGGCGGTGCAACTCCTGGGGAAGGAGGAAGGGGAGAGGGTAGCTGATCTGCCTGTTCTTTTTTTTTTTTTTTTAAGATTTTATTTATTTATTTGACAGACAGAGATCACAAGTAGACAGAGAGACAGGCAGAGAGAGAGGAAGAGGCAGGCTCCCTGCTGAGCAGAGAGCCCAATGTGGGGCTGGATCCCAGGACCCTGGGATCATGACCTGAGCCGAAGGCAGAGGTTTTAACCCACTGAGCCACCCAGGTGCCCCTGCCTGTTATTTTCTAATCAAGGTGCCTCGTTGTATGGAGAACTCTCCACCCTGACTCCAATTCTCTTTCAGCTCAGGTCATAACCTCACATACTCTCCTCCTCTGAGCTCCATACAAAACTTAGGTAGACCAGAAAGCCTCCCATTTGAACCTAGGGTCTCTCTGTAGAGTCAGACAGCTTCTCATCTGAATTCAATCAACGGGGAATCCTAGGGATCCCATTTCTCCCAACATGGATGAGCCGTGAAAATATGCTAAGTGGAAACTTCAGTCTTGTCACCCTTCACCAAACAGCCCCACTTTGGGTGGCACAGAAGTCAAGAAGACAACAGGAAGAAGAACGCTGAACAATTCTATTGGTCGAACCCAAACCCAACATATCAGGATGGACCCAAATCTCAGGAAAAATAAACAAGACAATTCCAGTGGGTTACAGGACGCAACAGATCACAAGAGTCACCTGCAAATAAGACTAGGTTTTCCGGAAATGGACAACTTTCTGAAAGGCTTGCCGGAACTCCTCGTTAAACACAGTGTATATTATGGGATTGATGAGGGAGTTGAGATAGCCAAGCCAGGTGAAGAAGTCAAAGACGGCGGGGTGGAGCCAGCAGGAGTCCCGGCAGATGGGGAGGACCAGAGATGCGACAAAGAAGGGTAGCCAGCAGATGATAAAGGCCCCCAGGATGATCCCCAGCGTCTTCGTGGCTTTCCTTTCTCGAGCTGCGGAGATCCTCTTGCGCTCCAGGACACTATCGGCCAGCTTGATTTTCACGTGGTTGAAGAAGAGAGCGGAGCCGGCTGTGTGGGTGTGCCCCTCGTGGAGGCTGGGGCTGAGGGAGCAGAGCGAGGACCCCGCAGAGCCGGCGATGAGTTGGGCGGTGGTGAAGCGCTTCCCGTAGAGCGAAGGCGGGTTCAGGATGCGGTTCCGGGCGGCCACGTAGATGCGGCCGTAGAGGATGATGAGCAGCACAGACGGGATGTAGAAGGCCCCGCAGGTGGAGTAGATGGTGTAGGAGATCTGAGACGTGTTCACCAGGCAGTCCGACATCTCTTCGTGAGCTTTGGCCTGCCGCCAGAAGAGTGGCGGGATGGAGATGCAGATGGAGATGACCCAGACGGTGGTGATCATGGCGGCCGCCCGGCCGGCTGTGCGCCGTTTACTGTACTCCAGGGCATCCGTGATGGCCCAGTACCTGTCCAGAGCAATGACACAGAGATGCAGGATGGAGGCCGTGCAGCACGTGATGTCGGAAGACAGCCAGATGTCACACAGGATTTGGCCAAAACTCCAGGTACGAGTGGTGGTATAGGCGATGCTGATGGGCATGACCAAGATGGACACTAAGAGGTCAGTCATGGCCAGGGAGCCGATGAGATAGTTGGCTGGGGTATGGAGCTTCCTGGTGAGGAAGATGGTGGTGAGAACAAAGGCGTTGGAGAGGGCTGTGGCCACTGTGATGACAGAAAGGAGCAGGGCAAGGGAGATCTTGAGGGCCCGGAGTGTCCCTGGACCCCAAGCCTCTGGGGTTTCTGTAGCATTCAGGGATCTATTGGAGGCCTCCTGGAGAAGGCCTTCCAGGGACTGGTTTGGCGGGGACATTCTAGGTGGCTCTCTCTTCCTGCAGACTTGGACACACACAGCTCCCTTCACAGTTGTCTTGCCTATGGGACAAGGTCATCCTTCTGCTTCACACTGGTGGGGGCCCTCCATCAGTTTGGCCCACAGTGAAAAGACCTCAAGACTTGACTATTTGAAGAACAGTGAGGTGACAGCTGGTAATTAAAGGTCTTTCTTAAACTGGGTAAATCCCAAGACGTCTCACTATTCTGGAACTTTGCCCAGCAACTCTTCAAGCCCAGAGGACACATGCTGAATTTGTTAGACATTTATCAGGAGCTCACACTAATGTGGACAGTGCTTTGGGATTCTCACTTTTGGCATTTGGGCTCCTTCCAAACCTTGAGGGATAAATGTGTTTAATGAGAACTTTGGAATTTCCCCCATCCTATTCTGAGAAGAAAGAGTCTGGGTTTCAGGTTGCCTCTGGGGAGCTTTTAAAACTAGAGATGAAAAGAAGTACCAGCAGATTCTCAGAAGTAGTCTGGTCAACAGCTCACCATTTTCCTAAGTTCATCTTGACACATCATGAGGCACTTAACTTTGGTTCCTGCCCCACTGATCACTTTGAGCCTGAACAGACAAAACATTCTGGTTCCCAAGACTTGAAGTATGCATGAGCTTAGAGAAGGCAAAACAAACCGATCACTGAGAATTCATCGAGAAGGGCACACGTCCAGAGCTCTAGGACTTAAAAAAGAAAAGAAGGCAAGAGTTAGGTTCTAAAAGGACAATTGAGATACTCGAGATGAACTCTAAGTTTAAAAGCATACTGCTTAGTGCTAGCAGTGACAGTGAAATTAGCGTTGTCAAAAGTGTCAGGAGAACACAGGGGAGAGCAACAAGTCCCACCCCCACAATTCCCAGAGGGGGCAGAGCCTCTGGAAGCATCACAGGCTTGTTATAAATACATGAAATCAGCTTTGTAAATTATGAATCAGAAACCATCATTCCATTTGCTCAGCAACAATGAAAACTAAACAAAATAATTCTGTGCACAGAAAAAGAAAAAAAAAAAGGTCACCAGAAAAGATACCAAATTTTTACAGTGTATTTCTCCCTAGAGACCTTTCTTCGATTATTTTTTTTTTAGATTTTATTTATTTATTTGAGATAGAGCGAGAGTGAGAGAGAGAGAGCACGCACAAGCAGGGGGAGAAGCAGGCAGAGGGAGAAGGAGGTTCTCCACTGAGCAGGGAGCCTGATGTGGGGCTCGATCCCAGGACTCTGAGATCATGACCTGAGCTGAAAGCAGATGCTCACCCACACTGAGCCACAGAAGTGGCCCCCTTTCTTCTATTCCTAAAAAATTTTTCAAATTTCCTAGAGTGGGCATGCATGATTCTTAAACACAAAGACAAAAAACAAAAACACCTTTTGGTTAGCAGAGAAATTAATTGCAGAAATTAAAACAATGAGCATTTTTCATGGTGAAAGTTCAACTCCAGAAAATATATTCAGCTTTCTTTTTTTTAAACTAATCTTTTTTTTTTTTTAAGATTCCATTTATTTGTTTGAGAGAGAGAGACACAGAGAGAGAGGGAACACAAGCAGGGGGAGTGGGAAAGGGAGAAGCAGGCTTCCCACAGAGCAGGAAGTCCGATGCTGGGGCTCGATCCCAGGACCCTGGAACCAGGACCCATGCCAAAGGCAGATGCCCAATGACTGAGCCACCCAGGTGCCCCTATATTCAGCTTTCTAAATGGAAACTGGCAATGTTGTCACAAAAAATTCTTAAAGACTCGTTTTCTCTTCTGTGTGCTTGAATCTGGGTTTCAGTATTTGGGACATGGGCAAGCCAAAGGTTTCTTGGAGCTTGGAGCCTCTGGTACAGATGATTGGGGTAAGATAAAGCAGATGGCACTCTGTGTAAGGCCCATCTCTGGCACAACCCCAGCTGAAGACTGTGGGGCCTACCAGTAGCCCCCTGGGATGGAGCTGGCCAGGCAGATTTATATATACACACTTTAAAAATGTGATTATAGGGACGCCTAGGTGGCTCAGTGGGTTAAAGCCTCTGCCTTCGGCTCGGGTCGTGATCCCGGGGTCCTGGGATCGAGCCCCGCATCCGGCTCTCTGCTCCGCAGGGAGCCTGCTTCCTCTCTCTCTCTGCCTGCCTCTCTGCCTACTTGTGACCTCTGTCTGTCAAATAAATAAATAAAATCTTTTAAAAAAATAAAAATGTGATTATAATTATATATGAATTTGTTTCATAGTTTGTTTTGCAACTTAATATATTTTGAACTTTGTTCCATCAGTCATTCCCATAACATCATTCTTAAGGGCTGTATATAGCTCCAATGGGTAGCTACATTAAGATTTCAATAGTCAAGGTCAGGAAGGATGGCATTCCTGGTGGCTGGAAAGGCAAGAGCAAAGGGCCAGAGGTCAGAAAGTGCAAGGCCTGGGAAAGAGCCCAGCTGGCTAGAGCACAGAGAACAGAGGTGGGGTAGCAGAGAAGGCTCAGGAGGGGGCTGGCACCAGAGGTGGGAGGAGCTGGGTGCAGGGGGGAGCTTGGCTTGGGCAGGACAATCTGGGCTCCAATCCCTCCTCTCTCCCCACCCTCCTGTATGACCTTGGGCAAGTCCCTTACCCCTTTCTGAGTCTCAGATTTTGTCTTCGAAACAGCCACCCTACCTGCCTCAATAGCTTCCATCGCTCCTAGCAAGGCCGGCCTGTGAAACCCAGTAAACACTGAGTGATCTCAAGTCTCAAGTCTCATTACCATCTGACTCAGCAGAGGCTCAGGGACTTGTTGGGAAAGTTCAGTCTGTATCCATTGATTGACTGATTTTTAAACCATTAAGAAACTAAACTACAGCAATGCAATAGTTTCTCTTCCAGTCCTCAAACTGTGGGAACTTCACCTTAAAAAAAATGTATCTTCCCAGGGCACCTGGGTGGCTCAGTCAGTTAGGCATCTGCCTTCAGCTCAGGTCATGATCCAAGAGTCTTGGGATAGAGCTCCACCTCGGCTCCCTGCTCAGTGGGGAGCCCCGCCTCCTCCTCTTCCCTTCCTCCTGCTCATGCTCTTTCTCTGTCTCCCTCTCTCTCAAATAAATAAAATCTTTAAAAACATATATCTTCCTAGAGGAGGGGAAACATTCTCAATTTAAGAAAACAAATCTGGGGCACTTGGGTGGCTCAGTGGGTTAAGCCTCTGCCTTCAGCTCAGGTCATGATCTCAGGGTCCTGGGATCCAGCCCCACACTGGGCTCTCTGCTCAGCAGGGAGCCTGCTTCCCCCTCTCTCTCTGCCTGCCTCTGCCTACTTGTGATCTCCCGGTCAAATAAATAAATAAAATCTTTAAAAAGAAAAAAAGAAAACAAATCTGTTGGTTTTTTGTTTTTTGTTTTAAATGTAGACTTGAGCCCAGCATGGGGCCCAATGCAGGTCTTGAGCTCATAACCCTGAGACTGAGACCTGAGTTGAGATCAAGAGTCAGACACCTAAGTGACTGAGCCACCCATGCACCCCAAGAAAACCAATCTTAATCTTAGCCTGCTCAAGAACATTCCCAAAGTTGAAAAGATATTATTATTATTATTATTATTATTATTATGTCTTTCATAAAGCTCCTGCTATGTTGCAGGCACTGAGCTAGCCCTGGGGCCAAGAGTCACCCACTGTGACATGGGCATTATGGCCCCACCTTATAAGTGAGCAGAGAGGTGATGTCATCTGCCCAAGGTCACCCAGCTGGAAGTAGAAAAACTGGGTCTGGAGTAATTCTTGAGATTTCCATTCTTCTCCACACTGCCTGGAAGAAAAGCCTTAAGGCACATGTGCTTCCAGGAGTGAAACTGGTTTGGGGCCTCATAAGGATAGGTGAAAATGATGCCCTCTCTGACCCTCTCACTCCATGCTCCACCTCTGGCTGAAGTTTTCCTCCCACTTTGGTTCACATGCAAAATGTGAAGTTGGGTTGGACTGTTTGGAATGTTCTCCCTTCCAGACAGACCAGGTGCAGTCATTTCTTATGGAGGGCTGTGCGCTTGCCTCACAAACCCATCCATGTGGCTGTCCCTTGGGTTCCAGGCATTCCAATGACCTCACTCAGTGAAAGGCGTGGGCTCGGAGAGGCCTGGGAGGCTGGTGGGTGACATCTTGGGAAGGACAGGGTAGCTTGCCTTGGTCAGGAATGCTGGGCTGGAATTTTGAGGGAAGCCACATGATTCTGAAGCTCTCTCCTTCCTCTCCTGCCTGCTGTCCTTCCCCACCCTCAACAAGGTTGGGGAAATTTCCCACAATCCTGCTACCTTTGGCGATAAAGACTGCAGCTCTATAAGCAGCTGCCTCTCCTATCACACTTCAGATAATAAAACAAAAAAAATACAAATGAAAGCAACAGTGAGATAGTACATTCAACCAGCAGACAAGGAAGATGTTTTAAATCTGATCCTGCCACGTCACCCCATAAGGGTGTGGACCAACGGGAATTGTCACCTACCACTAGCAGAGTGGAAAGAGGAGGAATCTTGTTAGCGAACACTCTGATATTATCTCATAAAGCTGAAGATGCGATGATTACCTCATGGCCTAGTAATTTTGCTCCCAGGTGTGGATCACAGGGAGGTTCTTCTCTGTGTTCATCAGCAGAGAGGAACAAGAATGGTCACTGTGGCATGGACTAGAAACAACTAGAAACCACCCAAACGTCCATCCACAGGAGAGTGGTAGAATGTGGCGTATCCCTGTGCCAGGGCCCCGCGGAGAAAGCCAACCTCAATAAGCCAAAGCTGTACTCAAGTGGGTCCTTTTCCCAAGCAACACTGAGTGCCAAAGTCGCAAACACAGAGGGAGAAACAAAGTGTTTAGAGACATAAATATATGTTGGTGAAGCCATAAGGAAAAGCAAGGAAACGTTAAATATAAAATTCAGGATTGTGGTCACCCCTGGAGGGGAAAAAAGGCAGGAATGAGATTGTGCAGGAGTTTTTTAAGGTGGTGGTAGGTAGTACATGAATGTTGATGATTAGTCTTTGAACTGAATGTATATTATAATACATAATTTTTATAGGGAATGATATATTTGTAATTATTTCTCTTAGACAATCAATTTTGAACATTTGAGAAAAAAAAAAAGAACCATACTACCAGCAATGACCCGGACACATTTTGATGCAGTAATACCTGTTGATACAGTTGAATCCAGAAGATCTGGTTTCTGGTCCCAGCTCTGCCACGGACCATCAGGTAACTAAGGATAAGTCATGACTTCTCTTGGACTCTTAGTTTTTTCCTTGGTAAAATGGAAATATAAGCATGGGTATGCTGCCCCAAAGGATGTTTCATACTTCCAGTAAGATCATGTATGCGATGTGTACTAACTATAGAGACTTTGACAAGTGTAACGAGGGTACAAAGATGGCAGGCAGTGGCTAAAAGCATACATCTTTAAAAAATATATATATATATATGTTTTTAAATTTTATTTATTTATTTGACAGAGAGAGATCACAAGTAGGCAGAGAGGCAGGCAGAGAGAGAGAGAGGAGGAAGCAGGCTCCCAGCTGAGCAGAGAGTCCGATGTGGGACTCGATCCCAGGACCCTGAGATCATAACCTGAGCCGAAGGCAGAGGCTTAACCCACTGAGCCACCCAGGTGCCCCTAAAATATATATATTTACTTGTGAGAGAGAAAGAGCATGAGCAGGGGAAGGGGAAGAGGGAAAGGGAGACAGAATACTCAAGCAGACTCCCTGCTGAGCAGGGAGCCCAATGCCAAGACGCTGAGATCATGACCTTAGCCAAAATCAAGAGCCAGACACTTAACCGACTGAGCCAGCCAGGTGCCCCTCAAAGCATACATTTTAAGTCAGGTAGGATCAGGTTCCAATTCCTGTTGCTCCACTTTCTTGCTATGGCCGTTGGGCAAGTCATGCAAGCTCTCTGGGTGTGCACTGCCTCCACGATCGGACCTGATAATCCGGACCTCACAGAAGCTTGGGGAGAACCGGTAAGACCATGGATCCAAACGCCTGACAGAGTGAGTGATGACTTCTCTGGTTTCTCTATGATATGTCCAACCAAATTCAGGTCTGCAGGCAATGAGGTCTCCTCTGTCTACTGTCCAACAAGCCATCACTGTGCATTTTAGTGAGTCATGTCTGCCACTGTCAGAACTACCATCCATACCAGGGAGCTTCTCCCTTGTCGAACGCAACCCCATAAACTACCGCAGCTGCAGCAGCAAGGACTCCCCTCAGCCCAGTGGTGTCTCCCTGCAGAGTCTAGACTGCACAGACCCTAGCCACACCATATACTCTCAGCTCTAGTATCTCTCCAGCAAGAGGGAGGGAAAAAGCAGGGTGTCAATCTCAGCTTGTTGCGCAGACCACTTCCAAGCATCAGTGATTGGACCAGCGGACACATGACCCCAAATGAGCCAACCAGATTCTCTCCTGGGAAATTAGCAAGGAGACTGCGAGCAGTTGGGAAGATTGACGAGTGCAAACTGCAAGTTAAGGACTCAGAGGCTGAAATCTGGCCATGACCAAGACCAAGGCCAGGGCAGGTTTGGGGACAGCAGAAAAACCATAGGTAAATAAGAAAACAGGTCTGCAGAGAAAGGTGGGAGAAGGGAAAAGAGCAGAGAGACAGGGGAACCCCCTGTCCCAAGAGAGGAAGAGGAAGGAACCTTCCAGATCCATTGGCACTCCTTCCTATTCCTGGATGTCCATGAGCAACCTCTGTACCCAGGAATCCTCACTGGTACTGGCTCCTGCTTTTCCCGGTGGAGTCAGTTTAAATGGACTGAGAAACAGTCCAATGGACCCTGGGAAGTGGTAATAAGACTGAGTTCCTTTTCCCCCAAACAGTCCCAACTGTGGGGAAGAGGCAAGTCATTTCACCTCCTGGGCTTTTCTTCTATCTGTAAATTAGGGTAATAGCACCTTTCTCCCAGAACTGCTCTGTGGGTTCAGTGGGAAGGATGAGAGCCTGGTCCACAGCAGGGGCTCTTTGTAGCCTTTTTAACAAGGGCTTCCTACCCAGGGCTCATTCAGTTTATAGAAAGATCAGTCACCTTCCCTTTCTGAAGGATCTTTATTTTAACAGAGTCATAAAACCTTGCCAGAAACCAAGAGGATATATGGGTTTAATGTATCCTCAGAAGCCAGTCTCATCCTTTTGGAAGAAAAAAACCCTGGGCTTTGTGATAAAGATTTGTTACGATAGGATAAATCCCCACCCCACCCAGAGAAATCCGTGTCTGTGCTTTCTCTAGAAACCGTGTGGTATGGCTGAGTAAGCCCTGGATGGGGAAATCACTCTCCACAAATCTGAGGAATGCTTTATATTTTACAAAGTGCATCCACAGCTATGGTCCTCTCCTCTCCAGGGCATGGCACCTCCCTCAGCCTCAGTTTCCTCCTCTGTAAAATCAGGGCATCAAGTTTACCTCTCTGGGGGTGTTGTGAGTGTGAAGTAATATACATGGAGAAAACTGGAAAAGAGTTAACATGGGTGGGTCTGTCTGTCTGTATCTGAGCCCAAGAGCTGACTTCTAATTAGTTTCGCAAGCAAGTCTATCCTTCGCCTGTTTCTCTAATTATAAAATCTGGAAAATGTAGAAAATTTAAAAAAGCCAAACCTCTTACCAAAACCACCTACTAGCAGCCATATAACCAACAAAAACCTGCACGTATATCTGCCAAACCACTTGTGCAAGCATCGTTCAGGTTCATCGTTCAGGCACGGTTTAACAGCCACAGACTGAAAACTATCTCAACAGACATCTGTCGTAGAACAGAGAAATGAGCTGCTGCAGACTCATGCAGTAGAATACTGCACACCAGCGAGAAGGAACTCCAGCTCCTTGCTACGCACAACCACATAGAAAGAACAGGTATCATGTTGAGCCCAAGAAGCTGCACATTATTACACAGCACATGTGATTCAAACATCATGAATTTCAGGAACAGGCAAAACTGACCTACACTGATGGAAGACCCAGGGCTTGACATTTCACCTCTTTGCGCTGCTTCTTTATATGGAAAATGGGGATGAGGGGTGCTTGGCTGAGTCACTCAGTGGAATGTGCAACTCTTGATCTCAGGGTTGTGAGTTCAAGCCCCACACTGGGTATAGAGACTGCCTAAAAATAAAATCTGGAGGGCACCTGGGTGGCTCAGTGGGTTAAAACCTCTGCCTTCGGCTCAGGTCATGATCTCAGGGTCCTAGGATTGAGCCCCATGTCGGGCTCTCTGCTCAGCAGGGAGCCTGCTTCCCTTCCTCTCTCTCTCTGCCTGCCTCTCTGCCTACTTGTGATCCCTGTCTGTCAAATAAATAAATAAAATCTTAAAAAAAAAATAAAATCTGGGGTGCCTGGATGGCTGAGGCGGTTAAGCAGCTGATTTTGGCTCAGGTCCTGATCTCAGGGTCCTGAGATCAAGCCTCCTGTTGGACTCCCCGCTCAGTGGGGAGTCTGCTTGTCCCTCTGCCCCTTCCCCTGTTCGTACACTCTCTCTCTCAAATAAATAAAACCTCTAAAAAGAAAAGTAAAATACAATACAATCTTTCAAAAAAGAAAGAAAGCGTGGACAGTAACAATACCAACCTCAAAGTGCTGTTATGTTTGAGTGAGCTGAACAAAAAGCCCAGCCATATAGTAAACGCTCCATGGTTAGTTATAATGAACAGCCCCTCCCTGGCAAACTTGATTTAGAAGGAACATGTTAAATGATGTAATCCAACCCGATCGGCTGGGATTGCTGATGCCCAGAGAGGTAGATATCTTGTCTAAGATCACACAGTGCCGTTTCCCACCCTTCTCAGCTCAGCTCCGTGCTTCTATCTCATGCTGCCTCCACCAGCACCCGTCAAAAGGAGGGGGAGATTTCCTTGTCCCTCAAGTCTGGGTTCAGTGTGAACTAGCTGTGGTCAACAGAGTAAGGCAGAAGGGACAGTGAGCCAGTTCCAAATTTAGTCCTCAAGAGGCTGTGCATGTTTCTGCTTACACTCTGCCACTGCCATGAGCACATGTGGGGGTGAGCCTACCGGTCCCTAGAGGAGGCAAAGACACATGGAGCAGAGAGCCACTCCAGCCAACTGCCCCCAGGCAAAGCCAGCCTAGGACAGAGGCTCTTAGCAGACCAGCAGATGCCTGTGTGAACCCTGCTAAACCAGCAGAAATGTCCAGCCAATTTCAGATTAAATCAGCCAGTATCCAGATGCAGGACTCATAGGAATAAATGTCTTCTTAATCCACTGAGTTTGGGGATGGTTTGTTACATGGCAATAGCTGATATAGTCCCCTTGTTTGCTGAATTACTAAATTCTGTCAGTTCTACTGCATAAATCTAACTGTGCCTTGACTCTTCTCTCCCCTCCCTTCTAGCCCTGTTTCAGGCTGCATCTTCTCTGGCTTAAATGGGCTCTCTGCTGCCACTCCTACCCCCTCTTCATTCTCTCACCACATCACACCCAGAATTTTCCTTTACTTTTTATTTTTAATATTTTATTTATTTATTTGAGAGAGATTGAGAAGAGAGTGAGACAGCATGAGCAGTGGGGAGGGGAAGAGGGAGAGGGAGAAGCAGACTCCCCACTGAGCAGGGAGCCCGACTCAGGACTCCATTCCAGCACCCTAGGATCATGACTTGAGCCCAAGGCAGACGTTTAACGGACTGAGACACCAAGGTACACCAGGAATCTTCCTTTTAACTAAAAGTCTGGCCATCTCAGTTCTTTACAGTCCTCCAGGGGCTCCCAAGGCACATGGGATTCAGCCCCAGCTTGGTCTAAGAGACCCTTCACGACCTGGTCTTTATTTACATCTCCAGCATCATTTCCTGACCCGGCAGATCTGCTAGCCTTCCTGCCAGCACCCTGCTGCCTTGAGCCCCAGTGCTGCTTTCTGCTCCAAACCTCCATCCCTGTTGGGTCCTCTGCCTGGAAGGTATCCCCTGCTCAGTTCTCTGGTCGCCTAATCCATCACACTTTAGGACTAAGCTCTGGCATCGCCCCAGGAAGCCTTTCCTAACTTTCTCCCCCCAGCCCAGCTTGGGTAGATACCCTGCTTCTGGACTCCTACCACCACAGCTCTTACCACGCTGGACTGTCTCCGTCACTGGACCTTGAGTGCAGTGACCATGGCTTACTTAACCCCTAGAGCCCAGACACCTGGTCCAGAGCAAGAGGAAGGGGTGCTGAGAACAGAGCTTGGCCTGAGAGTGGGAAGCCCTGATCTTTGCTTCGTTCTGCCATAAACTCTTTGGCCTCAGATAAGTCAGTTCCTGCTCTGTGCCTCAGTGTCTCCATCTTGAAAATGCAAGGGTTTGGGGCGCCTGGGTGGCTCAGTTGGTTAAGCACCTGCCTTCAGCTCTGGTCATAATCCTGAGATCGAGCCCTGACTGGGGCTCCCTGCTCAGCTGGGGAGCCTGCCTCTCCCTCTCCCCTTGCCCTTCCCCTCTGCTTATGCTCTAATAATTAAAATGTTAAAAAAAAATAAAAATAAAAAATCCAAGACAGGTGAAGCCTGTTTTCCAGACCTTTGCAACAGCTAGGGAAGTCTGAGAAGGCAACACCTTCCTACTTACAGCTTTGCACTGAGTTATGATCAGTGTTCAGTAGGGAAGGGACCACCTTGAACGACTAAGCCTTACACAAAGGCTTTGCAGTTGACAACTCACCGGATTTCCTCCCATGCTTGTGGGAAAGCGGGCAAAGGGGTTTTAAACTCTTGCCATCTGCCTCTCATACTACAGCTTGGAGACAGACTTAGTACCCTCATTTTACAGATGGAAAAACTGAGGTCCAGAGAGGTGAAATGACTAGCCCAAGGCCATGTGGGTAATACCTGACACAGCTGGGAATGAGAGCCAGTGCTAAAAAATTCTCGGATAGCTATCACTATCACTGCTGGCCACACATGGCCGTTGAGGGCTTGAGACGTGGCCACTGAGATGGGCTGGAGTGTAAAACGCACTGAGTTTCAAAGAGTTTCAAAAAGAATGTAAAATATCTCACTAATAATTTTTTCTATCAGTTAGTTGATCATATTTCGGACATACTGAGTAAATAAAACATACGTGAAATTCATTTCACTTTCTTCTTTCTTCTTCTTTCTCCTCCTCCTCCTCCCCCTCTCCACTTCTTCTTCTTCTTTCTTTCTTCTCCTTCTCCCTTTAACACAGCTACCTCTATATTTTCTAAATCTAAAATTACCTTTGTGGCTTGATTCCTGTTTATATCGCATAGTGGTGCTCTCCAGCCAGGGTTTCTCGACGGGGGTGATATCGCCCCCTAGGGGTCATTTTGGGACTCTGTCCTCAGGGAACTCCCGCAATCCAGGGGCGGGGCTGGGACCGTCCGCAGCGCAGCGGGCGCGGGGGCTGCAACAGCAGTAGCAGCAAAGTAACGGCAGGCGCTATTACGAGCTCCCCGTGCGCCAGGCACTGTTCTCAGCACGTCTCCTTTATCCACTCATTTAAGGCTGATCCCACCCTCTGAAGTCAGTCTTAACTGGTGTTATTCCCATTGCCCAGGGCAGCTCGGAGAAATGGCTTGCTGAGGCCCCGCAGATCTAGGATAGGAACCCAGCTTGCTCGCCTCCCTGCTCCACCGCTCAGGAAAGGTGAGTGTGTTCCACTCCACCCTCCACTGCACAAATAGCCCGCGCAAGCCTGCACACACTCACAGACTCTTTGCTGGGGACCTGTTCGATGCCAAGCTCCACCACTCGCACCTGAATGGGCCCCGACCCCGGGGAAGCATGCACGCCATCCCTCCACCTGCCTTTTCAGCACAGCCCAGAGCGAGGACAGAAACAGCCGCTCACTGCAGCCCATCTCACACTGGAATGAACCCACGGGCTACCTAGGGATCTTAGGAAACGCGCAGGTGCTGATTCCGTGGGACGGAATGCGGCTGCTCCATGCACCGCAATGAACCGTGCGGAAGATAACAACAAAGTCAGCGCCAGGACTTAAGAATATCTGAGTGTCAGAGCAGGAAGGACTCAGGAATCCTTTACTCCAACTCCCTCGTGGTGCTGACAGGGAGAGAGGCCCAGAGAGGGCAGGACACTTACCCAAGGGCGCACAGCGAGTTATAGGCAGAGACCAAGTCTTCAGATTACCATCAGTGCTCCTTCTACTGCCTCCCATTTGCAGCAGGAACTTGAGACTAAGGACAGAAGTATCCAGAGGCTCATTGTGCCCAACTCACACCATACATTTTTGACATTTTCCAATCTCCCAGTCACCTCCATCTGGGTTTCCATACTAGGGGAGTGATTCTTGGAGCAGACTGGAGGGGCAGACTGCACTTTCCAGAAGCCTCTAGGGCTGCATCCCCAGGTCCTGGAGCTCACCCCGCTGCTACCACCCCCCTACCTCCCCCGCCAGGCTGCACTTCTGGATCCCCAGACAGCACTTGAGCTGATGGAGTGAATAAACCACTTTCAGGACAAGCGAGATGCTGTCTTCTCCAGACTGGATAAACAAGGTTTGAACAATAGGAATTCATTTCCTAGAAATGAAACACTGGATTTGTTAGTACTTATGGTATCCAAACCTGTTCTTCACCATCTGCTCGCCCTGCTGGGAGCCATAATCCAGCTGTGTTACAAACACAAGCTTTAGAGTCAGGTAGACTGAATTTACTTCCCTGCTCTGCCACTTACTAGCTCTGTGACTCTGGGCAAGTTTCTTGACCTCTGAGCCTGTTTCCTCATCCATTCCACAGCTGTTCGCTTAAAGCCTTACCATGTGCAACGCACACGTGGACCTTTTCCCGGAAGACTTCCGGCGGCCCCGGGGAAAAGCTCCCGGAACCTGGGTCCACAGACATCACTGAGGATGACATTGGAGCATGAAGGGAGCCCTGGGAATGTATGAGAGACCTGCTGTGACTCTGAGACCCCTTCGGAAAGTAGCCCTGAAATGGAGTGCTAGAGGACAAAGGCAGTCAGCCAGCGGAGAGAAGTTGGGGCTGATGACAGCTATTCCACAGACGGAAGAATCCTTGGAGAACTTTTCCCTTCATGCGCCCTGAATCCTTTTTCACTTCCCGTTGCTAACCTGTCCAGAGGCCGCACAGTCCAGTCCTTCCCACTCCTCTTCATGTGCACTCAGCAGAAGACCCCACCTCCAGCATGTCTGAGGCCTCCTTCTGCAAAAACACTGTGGTTCTCTCACTCCTCTGAGCTTTTGCACAGGCTATTCCCTCTACCTGAAATACCCTTCCTCTCATCTCCAGATCCACCTTCTCTGGAGGTTTCTCTGGACCCAAGAGATGGAACTGGTTACTCCCCCCTCCCCACCACAGTGGGCTCATTTGCTGATTGCCTGTCTCCCTGTTGGACTTGATTTCTGCAAGGGGAGGGGGGAGTGGTATACATGTTTCGTGAAGCCCAGCACCCTCATCCACCCGCCCAAAGGCAACTTCACTCCCAGGATTGAATTCAACTGTCACCTCTTTGCTGAAACTTGTCCATTCGTTCCACCATTTATGGGAGTTTGGGAGGTCCCAAACTCGATACAGCCATCATCTTCCTCAACCACACCAGCCTCTCCTGTTTGCTCCTTGGCAGGCACAATCCCGTTCCCATTCACCTATCCGCAGCACTCAGCATCCTCCCCCGCCCCTCTCTTCCCCAGCAATTACCCAGTTATTTCCCTTTCATGTCTGAGCAGGCTGAGGCTCAGAAAGGTCATGCAATCTGCTCAAGGTCACACAGCAAATACATGGGCAGACCCAGGGTCTTGCTCTGAATAGCTCAGACTTCCTCCCTAGCCTGACCTCTAATTCCCTACAAGTCTCGTCTCCTCTCCCCTGACTTCCCCACACACATCTGGGGCATTCACGTCCTGGTTCAGGCTGATTCCCCTCTGCCTGGAAAAACAAGCTTTCCCACTCCCCTTCATGCATACCTGATGTCATCTGCCTTCTGCTCTGAAGTCCTTATTGAAAGCCACTTACTCCTGGGGCACCTGGGTGGCTCAGTGGGTTAAGCCTCTGCCTTCAGCTCAGGTCATGATCTCAGGGTCCTGGAATTGAGCCCCAAATCAGGCTCTCTGCTCAGCGGGGAGCCTGCTTCCCCCTCTCTCTCTGCCTGCCTCTCTGCTTACTTGTGATCTCTCTGTCAAATAAATAAATGAAATTAAAAAAAAAAAAAGCTACTTACTCCAGGAAGCCTTTTCTGGTGAACCAGATGTGAAACCTTCCTCCTTGAAATCCTCTCCGGACTCCAGGTCTGTTTGTGCCTCTCCCTGCCCATGCCTGGAAGCTCTTTGAAGAGCTAGCTACCTATTCCCACGGCCCACCAGTGACCACGACACAGTAGGATGGCAATCAGTATAGGAGAACTCCTTTGTAAGGCTCCAGTGAGCCCAGAAGAAATAATAGCATTTGCACTCTCCAGTCTGAAACTCTCCAGTGGCTCCCGTGTTAGAACAAAATTCGAAATCCTCACCACGGCCCACAAGGCCCTACACTGTCTGCTGCACAAGACACCTACCTCTCTGACTTCGTCTCTTACCAGCTGCCCACCCCACACTTAAATATCACCTCCTTGGGCCACTTGGGTGGCTCAGTGGGTTAAAGCCTCTGCCTTCGGCTCAGGTCATGATCTCAGGGTCCTGGAATCGAGCCCCGCATCGGGCTCTCTGCTCAGTAGGGAGCCTGCTTCCCTTCCTCTCTCTCTGCCTGCCTCTCTGCCTACTTGTGATCTCTGTCAAATGAATAAATAAAATCTTTAAAAAAAAAATCACCTCCTTGGCAAAGCTCTGACCAACCAATATAATCAAGTATCTCTCATTCTCTAGGCTATCATCCTGTTCGATGCTCCTTTTAGCACCTCACCCAATCTGGTATTTTCTGCTCCTCTCTGCTTGTCTCACCCCTACCCCTCCCAAAACTTGCCTTCTGACGAGACCATCGCTATATCCCCAGCATCTAGAACAATGCGGGGCTGACAATACCTAGATAGGTCTGCAGCCTGAGGAGAGATCTGTGCTGGGGACAAATCTGTATGAGTCACATGCACAGAGGTGGTAACTAAAGCCAGCGGGGGTGGGTGAGACACCCAGGGAGAGTGTCTAGTATGAGCAGAGCAGAGGGCCTGGGGGAGTAGATCAGCTAATGGCTGTAGAAAGAAGGATAAACCTGCAAAAAGAAGAGATGAAGAAGGGAAAATATGACAGTGCCACATCGCAGGAGCCAGAAGTGTGTCCAGAGGAAAGGAGGGGTCAGCCGTGTCATCTGCTACTCAGAGAGAAAGTTCAAGACTGAACGATGTCTGTAGAATTCGGCTTGCTGGAGGACACCGGTGACCTTGGCAGACCCCTGCCCTTCTGCGCGCGCCCCAGACCCCTAACCATCCACAATGAGAGGGATCTCTCAGGTCCCGGGAACTCCCAGCTCTGAGAATGTATTTTCGCGCAGAGTCACACCACTTAACCAAGAACGGTCATGCATCTGCAGCCTAGGAGAGAAGAGATGACCCTGTCCGTTCACCCTCATTATCCGCCATGCATCTGACAAACTCTGAGAAGCACCCTTGTATTTCTGGGCCTGTTACTAGGCACCATGGGGGAGGAGAGGAAGCCCTAAGCCCTAGCAGTCAGGTCCAGCTGGCCAGCCCCTCCCTTCCAGGCGGTGGCTAGATCCTGGCTTCTGGGACGCCTCCAGAGTAAAGACCACCCATTTCTCCCCACCTGCTGGACAGGACCAAAGGCTGGAGAAGGTTCAGCTGTCCAAGCCGCCTTGCTTGCTGCTGTCGGTAAAGAGTCCCTCCAGGTCTCTGTGAGGAAGGCTAAGCCCCTGACCAGTGGCTGTGCAGTCCAGAGGAGAGACGTGTACTCAATCAGAAAACACTGGAGGCTAATTCCAAGGAATAGATTGAGAGATGACTCCCACTAATCAGAGCAATGATTTCCGCTAACGGCTGAGTTGTTGAGTGCCCAGGCGCTGTGCTGAGCAATGACCACATTGGATTTGCACAAGCAAGCCTGCAAGGCAGCATTCTTAACCCATTTCACATGGGAGAAAACCATGGCTCAGAGAGGTAAAGGGCTTTCCCAAGGTCAGGCAGCTAGTAAATAGCCAAGCCCGGTTTGCTAATGCAGTCAGTCTGATGGAGAGCACCTGCACTGAACTCTTGAACTTCAACAGTGAGGCAGGGGGCTAAGTCTTAGATCCTCTTACAAGTAATGCGACCTTGGGCGAGATCGAATCTCCACTCTCCCCGTCTGCAGCAAAGCAGATTTCTTAGTGCCCTTCCAGTTCTGACATTCCGTGATTTGCTAGGATTTATACAGAACTTTACAGTCTAAAAAAAGGCATCCTTACAGCAGTTCCTTTATTCCCACGGATCGTGCAGGGTGGGAGAAGTATCCCCTCCATTTGATAGACGAGCAGTCTGAAGTTCGAAAAGATGCAGTGACCTGCCCAAGGTCACAAAGCAAGTCCGGGCCCGCCGGGCTTCGGGTCTGGAAACCGAGGCTCCACACTGGACGCTCTTTCAACTCCCTTCAGCAAAGGGACGGCCCCTGCGCTGCGCCGTACCCCGACCTGGCCGGCAGGGGGCAGCGCCCCGCTTCCCTCAGCCGCCCCGGGCCACGTGGGGGCGTCACAGCCCCCGACCCAGGGGTGCGCCCCCCGCCCGGCCAGATGTCGCCCCCGCGCGGGGTGCCCCGAATGCGCTCCTGGGATCCCGCAGCCGTCTCCGGGCGCTGCCTCGGCCCCCACTCCGCCCCGGGGCTCCGAGACGGCGCCCCCCACGGACGCTCCCCGCGGGTCGGACTGGTCCTCCGGGACCCTCTGTCCTGCGCGCGCGCGCGCTTCCCGTCCGAAGGCGCCGAGAAGGGGGCCGCGCGGGTCACCGAGGCCCCAAGCCGTGGCGCCCCCTCCCCGCCCCAGCGCCCTCGGGACGGCCGCCGCGGCCGGACTCCCAGCCGCCAGGGCCCCTGCGCGCCCACCCCGGGCGGCACTCGGCTCTGAGAGCTTACCCGCTCCGGGCCACGCAGGTGCGGACCCCGCGCTCGCCCGCCCGGGTCCTGCTTCTTCGCGCAGCGCCGCGTCTCTCCGCCGGCGGCCGCCGCATCTCCGCCGCGACCCCAGCCGAGCTCCGGGCGCCGCCCGCCCCGCCGCCCCGGGGGGTCTGCCCAGCCCGCGCCCTCGCGATCCCCGCCTCCCTCCGCCCCGGCGGGCGCCCTGCGGCTCCCGCTCCGCGCTCCCCTTCCCGCGCGCGCCGCTCCTCCTCGCTCCCCTCCCCCAGCTCCTCCCCCGCGAGCCTCGCTCCCCCCTCGGCCCCCCGCCCGCGGTCCGCAGGCTCGGCCCCCTACGGCCCCGGCCCCGCGGGGAGCTCGGAGCCCCCGCCGCCGCCCCAGCCCGGCCCCCGGCTCCCCGCGCCGCACGTGTAGGAGAGCCGGGGTCGGGGGGACTGCTGGGTCCGCAGCGGGGGCGGGGGGGGGGCGGGGGGCGAGGCCGGCCACGCCCAGAGCCCCGGGCTGAGAGCGGAGCCTCCGGTTTCGTCCTTCCGCGCCCGTCTCGGGTGTTCATCCCTAGTTGGTTTTTTTTTTTGTTTTGTTTTGTTTTCGTTTATCAAATAACTGTTGCTCTGTGTATCGGGCATGTTCTAGCCACTGGGGACATGGTGCACTAAACAGATGTGGACCCAGGGGAGCTTATATGAACGTGATAAGTAAAACATATAAAATGTTTGTAGAGGTAAATGGTATGGAAGAAAATGAAGTAGGGAAAGGAAAGAGACAGGAGGTGGCCTCACGAGCGGAAGCGGGAGGTGGGGACTGGGCGCTGCCCCAGCGTGGGGAACCGGGATTCCCAGAGAGGGACCCCCCCCACACACACACACACGACGCTGTCGGTCGGGGTCCGTCGGGGTCGGTGGGGGGACTAAGGGAATGGCGGGAGCTGAGTTCAGGGAGGCAGGGGCCCCGTCCCAGACAACCAGGGCTGAGAGAGAGCTTGAGCACAAAGCGGACATGGAGAAGCGATCGTGGCCGAGACACAGCGCTGGGCGCGTCGCGTGTCCACTCCACGCGGCTCGGGCGGAGCTGGCCTTCCATGTCTGTACCGGCTTTCTGTCTCCTCGGTTCTTCATGCATTTGGACGCCTTGTTATTAGGTCCATCCAGCATTAAGACTGTTACGTCTTCTTGATGAATTGATCCTTTTATCCTTGTGAAGTGACTCTCCCTGCCAACAGTTTCAGTCGTGAAGTGTCCTTAGTTGGGGGGAGGAAGAGACCAGCCGTAGGGTGGCCGGTTCCACAGCCCGCAGGACGGTTCGACAGCTGGCCCACCCACCCTCAGCACCTCCTCCAGACTGACTTCTTGGTGTCCTTCTGTGTCCTTCTGTCTCCACAAATTCCCTTCCCACCTGGCCCTCCCCTCCTTTCTCCACACCTCACCCTCCTGGTTTACTGTTGGGCCATTGGCCAGGGGCCTCTATCTCTCTCAATCTCTCTCTCTTTTTTGGAAGGCTGTGATCAATGATCATCAATAATGCAAAAGTTCTTTTTGTCTTAGTGCAAATCCCAGGCAAGTAAATCACTGGCAAATAGACAGAAGTTATGGGCAGCCACACCTCAGCCTCCTTCGCTCTACTCAGGTCCTGGGCTCTTTTCCCAAATAGGAAATAGGAAGATGGAATGCTGCCATATGTAGGCATTTCCCAAAATAGGTGTTGCTGCTACTGCTGCCCCAAGTGGTACAGTCCTAGAGGAGGAAGGGGACCTGTCTACACAGCAGAAGTGACTGTACTACCACCGGGGGCCCGGCCTGAGGTCCTTGATTTGGGAAACCCACATAGAGTAGCTACAGCTGGGGGATGTCCTCAATGAAAAGACCCAGACAAGGGGGCGCCTGGGTGGCTCAGTCGTTAAGCGCCTGCCTTCGGCTCCGGTCATGATCTCAGGGTCCTGGGATCAAGCCCCGCATTGGGCTCTCTGCTCAGCAGGGAGCCTGCTTCTCCCTCTCCCACTCCCCTGCTTGTGTTCCCTCTCTCGCTCTGTGTCTCTCTCTGTCAAATAAATAAAATCTTAAAAGAAAAGACCCAGACAGCCCCAGAAGCTGTCCTGACCAGGGCGAAGAGAGAGGGGCACACTTTGTGTCACATCTCGGTGTGCTCTAACCAGCTGACAGCATTTAACACCAAAAGCAGCCCACGATGGTAAATCTTGCCTTTGGAAAGTTGGTCTAAGGCAAAGGCTGAAGGTCACTGCAGACTCTCAGCCTGCACCCTCTGTGTCAAGTATGCTTAATACTTCTGTGTTGAGAATAAATAAAACCATGTGTTAAGTAAGCCCATTCTCCACTCGCAGGAAGCTTACAGTCCAGGAGAGAAAACGCACATGCAAGTAAGCACCACATGGTGTCTGGGAAGGGAGAGAGGTTGAAGGGGGAAGGGCACCCTGCGTTGAACCCTAAAGGGCGAGTAGCAGGCCTTTGAGCAAAGAGGGAGGGAGAACAAAGGTGTTTCCCGGTAGAAAGAACAGCATGTGCAAAGGCATAGACATTAAGAAAAGAATTCGGTTGTGGGGGGTTGCCTGGGTGGCTCCGATGGTTAAGTGGTTGCCTTCCGCTCAGGTCATGGTCTCCATGTCCTGGGATGGATCCCCACGTTGGGCTCCCGGCTCATCAGGGAGCCTGCTTCTCCCTCTCTGCCTCTCCCCCTGTTCATACACATACTCTCTCTGTCTGTATCACTCTGTCTCAAATGAATAAATAAAACCATTTTAAAAATTAAAAAAAAAATTTGGTTAGGGCAACTGCGTGTTGGTATATATCGCTAGAGTAGGGAGAAGAGGTCAGGATGCAGCTGGAGGGGCAGGAAGGGCCAGCTCATAAAGAACCTTGAATGGCAGGTGGAGGACACCAGGATTTATCCTGAGAGCCATGGGAGCCAGAGAAGGGCTCTGAGTAAGGAAGTGGTGTGATTGGACAGTGGCAGGTGGACAGTCTTTGTACTCTGAACCCTGACCCCTAGATGGGCATCATCGACAACTCTATCATAGTCCCGGTCACTGTTCCTACACTGAGGAAAGCACACGGCAATTCCCTGACAGCTTCCTGCCCCCCTCCAAACCATCCTCCACGTTTCCTTAAGACAGGCTTCCTGAAATACGTGGATTCCTGGCTGGGACATCTCCAGCACCTGCCACCGCTCCTGAAGAGGTCCCAGCTTCCCCCCACACTCCCCAGCCCCCCTGCCCCAGGGCATTCCAAGCTCTTCCCGGTCAGCTCCCCTTCTGTATGTCCTGCCTTCTGTAACGGGCTCATGCTTTTCCTTCCATTTCCAAAGTTTTCATCCCCATTTCCGTGAGTCAGAATCCCTCTTGTTTCCAGAATATTTCATACCTCCTTAGTTACCATGACTTATCCCCTCCAGGCCTGGCTCTGAGATACACTTCTTTGCGGGGGCCATCCCATTCCTCCTGAATGGAAATGGTGGTTCCTTCCTTGCAGGTCTGATGGCAGAGTGGGGGTTAAAAGGGTCAGCTCAGTGATCAGACTGAGTTTTAACTCCCTGATTTCACCACTCAGTAGCCGTGCAACCCCGGACAAGTGGCTTCAATTGCAAGAGCCTCAACGGACTTTGTGTGTAAAATGATCACAATAGTAGTACTCACTTCATGGGGTCATGATGAGGACGGTTGAAACCATGTACCAAAAGTACATAGTGTAGCTCCTGGAAAATAGTAAGCCCTCCACGAGTGTTCCCTATCACCGTAATCATAGTTGGGATGCCATACCTTTCAGAATTACTTTGAGTCCATCTCCCCCGATAATGAGTTTTGGAAGGGGAGGGGTTATTCAGCTCAGTATGTCCCATGCTAGCATTGGGTCTGAAACACTGTAGGCATTCAGCCAAAGACTGATGAATGGATGGATGGATGGATGGACAAACTGATGAAAGAAGACACCCAGCTTTAGGAGAGGTGGGAGCCAGGTTTGCCCTTTTCTGAACAGGGTTGAATGAATCCTGTGTCAGTGGACCGGTGTCCAGGGCAAGCTTTGTCATCAGACAATCTGTGGTTTGCGATTTCTCAGGAGAGATCTGTCTAGACAGAGGGGACATCAGGGAGGATCGAGGACTGCATGGGAATCAGAATCCAGGCAAGGGCTTTTCAGGGAACGAGAAGCCCAGCCTTCTCCCTCCTTTCTTCCTTTCTCGCTGCTCCCAAGTTTGCTGAGCAAGTTTGCTGCCTGCTCCCAGCGTGGAAATGAGTTCACAGGACAACAGAGAGGGCCCTTCACCAGGTAGTAACAAGGGCAAAGGGAAGGATGGAGAATCCACCAATGAAAGGAACCAATATTTACTGAGTAGTTTTTACATGCCAAGTACTATTTTGCTTAACTTACGTTGTCATCTCCATAATCCTAAGAGGAAAGGACTGCTGCACTGCCTCTAGATAAAGAAACAGACACAGAAGTTAGGTGACTTTCTCTTGCAAGCGTTGGGACAGAGTGGGACTTCAGTTATATCTAATTCCGCAAGCCCAGGCTTCTCACCGTGAATCAGGCATCTAGTGAATGAATATTTTGATCACCTGCTCTTTGCACAGGGCCGTGGTAAGTGGCTAGGGGACAGCAAGGATGATTCAGATGTGATTTCTACTCTCAAGGAGTTTATAACCTGAGGACAGAGGTGAAGCCTTATTTATCTTTGTATTCCCAGCCCAGTGCCTGCAATATAATGAATGTTGAATGCAGCATGCATTGTCAGAGCTGGAAGGGCCTTTGAAGTTCAAGTTTATTGATCTTGTGAATTTACAGATGAGACTGACAAGGAGGAACTAACTGGAGAGTGTGGTCGGGAGCTTTGGGCTCTGGAGGCAGACCACTGGGTTTGAATCTCAGCTCTACTCCTTATCAGCTGTGTGACTTTGGGTTGGTCGCTTAACCTCTCTGGGCTTCAGTTTCTTTGAGGAAGGGGGATCAAATTGCAAGAATTAAGTGAGATCATTCATGAGTGGGGTTTAGCATAACACTAAACATGTAACCCCACGACACATTTTTGCTGTGATTATGATTAACTCATCACACACTGAGTTAGTAACAGATCTCCAGTAAACCTTGTACTTCCTGACTCACAGTTCAGTGCTCTTTCCAGAGCCCCATTATTCCTTGTGTCCATCAGAGTGTGGTTAGGGGAAAACGGGAGTCACCTAGGAAGGGAGGTACATGTGATCAGGTGTCTGCTGTCCTTGGGGACAAGTGTCCAGATGTCCGTGAGCCCATATCTCAGTGCCTCCCACCACTCTTCCTCCCTGTCTCTGCCGCCTTCCCACCCCCACCATTCCCCCTCACTCCTAACTGGAACACAGCACCCAGACTCCTGATAACATCCCCGTACCTCCCATTGCAATTTCCTCTGGAATCAGCCAACAGGAAATTCCCCGGAGCAGTGAGGAATGGATGTCCCAGGGGCAGCCGTGATACCATCTCCAGCATCAAACCTCCGAGCAGGGAGAAGACAGGTCCCACAGGAGAGGTTTCTCTGTTTATTTTCCTTGGGCTTGACTTCTAACCAGAGAATTTAATTAAGAGCTCGATGGCTTCACCCAGGGAATAGAAATCCAAGGGGACAGCAGGGCTGAGGCTGGTGGCCACCAGGAAAGGAGGGAGGTGCCTCCCTTGACTCAGCTCTGTGAAGGGTTTAAGCTGCCACAGAGAAGTTCAGCTCACAGGGGACATCTGGTCTGACCCCGAGGCAAGAACCTTTCCCTCTCGGAACTGGAGAAATTTTAGATTCTGCGGTACAAATAGAAAAAAGTTGAAATCAGCCAAGGAAATAGGCAAAGTGTGGTATTCTGGATGGCTCCCACTTGTAACCACTCCCCCTGTCTTCCTGGCCCTGCTGGGGATTTGTGGCGAGCCCATGGGCCTGAGTTCAAACTCAGACCTTTTACCTCCCTGAGCCTCAGAAGCCTCATCTGTAGAATCGGGACAACTCCACGGACTCTCACACAGTCTGCCTGTAAAATGAGAATAATATCTTTCCTGCAGAGTTGACTAAAAGAGACAGGATGTGGAAAATAGAAGGGAAGACAATGCGTCAGGAGAAGAGGGCATGGGCTTGGGGTTAGGCGCTGGGGTTAGTAGAACATTCTAGCTCTACTGCTCCTTGGCTGGTGAACCTGGGCAGGTGGGGCTCTTCTCGGAGCCACAGTTTTCTTGTCTCTGAAGTGGGGATGTTAGTCCCTACATGGCATCATAGTGAGGACGGAATGAATTAAGAGATGGAAAGGCCTCACACCGTCCCTGGTGTTCTTCGAATGTTCACTGAATGTGACCCACGCCCCCTCCACCACCACCAGATCCCTGGGATCTTCCATGGGGAGAAGGAGTTTCTGAGGAGGGATTGTCCGTGGTCTGGGATAACTTCCTACCCCTCTACTCTCTGAGACACAGAGGGGCTGGGCAGGAGACGTAGTCATTTGCGAAGAGGAGGACACATTTTCCTCCGTGGGGCCAACCTAGACTGGGGCTGGCACCAGATTAGTCACCCTCGAAAAATCCACTCATCATTTCTGTTTTTTGTTTTTTTTTTTAAAGGAGGTACAGTGGGGATGTGGAGTGGGGCGCCTGGCAGCTTAATCAGTGGAGGGTGCGACTCTTGATCTCTGGGTCCTGAGTTTGAGCCCCATGTTGGATGTAGAGATGACTTAAAAATAAAATTAAAAAAAAAAAAAAGCAATATTCAGCTTAACCAGCACTGATCGGTCATTTCAGCCAAAAGGATTTGTGATTTGTGAATGGGGTTAGGCACCCCGTCCTAGAGGGGTTGAATTTCTGGGATCTCGGCTTAACTCAAAGCCATCTGAGAAGAGTCTTGATGTTTCTGCCGCCCATAGCCAGGAGGAAGCCTCTAGCCGCTAGGGCAGACTTAGGAATCTCCTAGGGCCAATGGAGGCAGGAGAAAACACCGAGAACACCATGAAGCTGGCTTTGAGCTCTGTGCACCCAGCCTTTAGTTCTTGCCAGGTGATGGGAGCCAGGACCCCATCATCTCTCTGTTTATTTCCTGTCCCCATTAGGTCACTCAGCTCTCCTCTGGCCACCTCCTCCTCCAGGCAGCCTTCCCCAGCACCCTCTCCTGCTCACACTCCAGCCCTGTTGTACTCGATCCACCATTGTCTACCCTGCTTGCCACTCTACCCCGGGACTTAATGGATGCCATCCATGCTCGACGCACGGTAGGTATTTCTTGAATGAATAAAATGATGTACAACGAGGCTATGATTTGCCCTCAAGGACTGTGGTGAGTATTTCCGTGTGTCTACATTCCACTCGTCCGCTTTGCAGCTCTGTGACCTTGCTCATCTGTAAAATGGGCACAGTAGAAGTGTCTGCCTGTGTTGTGAGGAGTACCTGAGGGGAGGACTATGTTTAGCGTAGTGCGGGGTGCCTAGTACGTGCTCAGTAGAAATCAAGTATTTGAACAGACAGTAGTTGATTGAAAGGTTTACTCCATATTTTAGTTTGTATGTGGAGAAAACTCCAGAACCAGCATATAAGAGGGATCAAGATGAAGGAGACCAGGCGGGAGGCTGTGGCAAGACGTGTGGGACCTGACTTCAGGCAGGAGGTTCGGGGTAGATGAGGGGAGGGAAATTAGGACTGTTTCTGAGAGACACATTAGATACTCAGTGGAGATACTCCCTGACTCAGGGAGAGACACAGAGAGCATCGTCAGCCAATCCCGCCACCCTCCACAAGCTCGTAATTCCTGTCCTCTTCGGAGCTAACAGAGCATTTCAGGACAGTCCTCCTCGGAACATTTCAATCAATCAGAGAAGGGGCTGAAGCCAGAGAAGGAGATGAGGCCAGGCCAGTCAGAGGGACCAGGCACAGTGCTTAAATAACTCGTTAACTTTCACAAGAGCCTTTGGAGGGAATTAGCAAACCCATTTTGTGGATGGACAATATGAGGCTCAGAGGGCTGAGATAACTCCCCAGGCCCCCCTTGAGGGGGAGGGGAAGCCGTCTGCTAACCGCTCAGGCACCGTGAAGAGCACTTTCCATACATGATTCCCAAGGGAATCATGAGGTCTTTACTTATTCGTCCCATTTTTCAGACAAAGAGACAGCACAGAGAAAGTAGTGATTTGCCCAAGGTCTCACAGCTAATGCGTGACAGGAGGTCAGTGGTGCAGGGCCCACCCGCTTGACTCAGCCTGTGTATTTGTCCAGCTATGAAGTAGGACTCAGAACTCAGATGAGGGGGGATGAGTGAGGTCCTAATTCCCAGGGAAGCATGACAAAAGGTATGGAGTAGGGAGTGGGGGATTGCTACAGCAGAACGGAGATGAAAGATGAGAGGGAGAGGCCAGGAGAGGGCCAGCCCGCTGTCAGCTGGCTCCCTCCATAGAGTTGTTTCCCTTCTCCCCAGTGCGTCCCTAAAGCCCACGAGCCCCTTGGTTCTCCAGTGTTTTTCCTCTGTGTGTGAGTGTGTTTATTTCTTGTTACAGAGAGGAAACTTTTAAGTAGGGCTTCTTTCTCCATGTGAACTGAACAGAGAGAAGTTGGGCTGATGCCATAATCCTACTCATATACCTGTCTGTCCCCTCGTACCACGCCTGCTGGGACCCAGCAAAGCCGAAAGGCAGGATTTAATTCTAAAACGTGGTTTCCTAATAATAATAATAATAATAATAATAATAATAAAATAAAAAATAGGTGCTGCTTCCAAATTCAGTCTTCAGGGACTGTGGAAAGAACAGCTTTCCTCTCTCCAAAGACAAGACAGTTTGACAGTCTCTGAAATTTAAGGGAACTTTCTGGCATGGATAATTAATTGACAGACACATCTGAGGTTCCTAAGCATCCTTTTAAAACCTCAGGTGTTCCTTGGGGCACCTGGCTGGCTCAGTCCATGGAGCATGCGACTCTTGATCTCAGGGTGGTGAGTTCGAGCCCCATGTTGGGCACAGAGATGACTTAAAAATAGAAATCTCAGGTGTTCCCTTCAAAACAGAACCTCCAAATTCCATGTAGACATGAGAGTTCATTCCCGAAAGACAATTTCGGGGAGTTGGAGCTGGTTTTCATCCATCTGACTGGAGAAATTGGAACCTATTGGTCACATCCAGCATCAGCGAGGGTGTGGAGAAATGGGGTCTTTGGGAGAAGAGTTACGGGGACAGTCTTTTTTGGAACTTACTTGGGACAACTTGCCAGCAACTCTCCAAAGGTTAAGCGAGGATGCCTTTTAACAGCGTCATTGTTAATGATCAGCTTAACAAAGTACTCTCCCCCATGCACACGGATGTGTGTTTATCACAGCAGGGAAGAAAATGAAGATGACCCAAATGCCTTTCCATTCCATTTGGTTCAATCGATGATATTATATCTACATTATGAGCTCCTATAGAGCAGCTAAAAATAACTTGGTAGATTTCTGTGTATCAATATGATAAACTCTCTGGGCAGAAAAAGATGTGACAAAAGCAAGTTCTAGAAGAGTCTGTGTGGTGTGATCCCATTCATGTATTCAATTCATGCATTCATTCAAACTACATTTGTGTACACTTACAACTATAAAAATGTACATAAAGGCTAGAAAAATAGCTGGGAGGGAACCAAGCTGTTCACAGTGGTCAGCTGGGGACAGAGGAGGGTGGCATGGTGGCGAACGACTTCCAACTTTTACTCTCTTACATATACTGTTGGCATGTGTAACTATGGGATTTTATTTATATAAAATATATTTACATGAATATATGTGAATAAAAGAAAAAAAATTAATTGTTAGGCTTTTAAGCAAGCTGCTTTATTACATCAGCAAACTTCACCCTCCACATTATATAAGAGAGGTTACTAAGGTAACTTCTGGCTCTAAAATTCTACCCCCCAAAAAAAGCATTTTCAGTAAAAGAGAGAATACTTCTAATCAAAAGGTTTTCCAGCCTGCCTGGAGTGGGGATCATCTGTGAGTCTTGTCAAACATCTCCAGGGTTTCTGAATCTAAAAGGCTTCTCTCAAGCTACTGCTGAGTTATTTTATTTATACTTTTTTTTTTTTTTTTTTTTTTTTTTTTAACAAACGTGGTACCTAAAGGATCAGGAAGGGAAAGAGACCTCAAAGTCACAAAGAAGGTCTCCCCCGACTCCTGGCGTTTCCTCTCCTCCCGCCCCAGGCAAAAGAAAGCTTTCTCTTTCTCCCCGCCTCAGCACCTCCTCCACCCCCACCCCCTCCACCCCACCCCCTCCACACCCCACCCCACCCCCGCTCCACACCCCCAACCCCCGCATCGGATCAGCAGCGAGCGCCCGCAGATTTCAACCTCAGACATTCTAAAGCAACGCTCCAAAGACATTTCCTCCATGTGGAGGAAGAGTGTCCTTTGAGGAAGATGCTAAATTGCCTTAATTATGGTTCTTTCGAAAGCACAACGCGCCCATCTGTTTTCGTGGTGGGGGGTGTGGGTGCATGCTGAGCACTGATACAAATCAGCCCAAATGCAAACACAATTAGCAGGTCCGCGCAGCCCTGCCGGCCAGAGGAAGAGGGGGAGCAGGCCCCTCGGGTGGGCAGCAGATTGGCTCCGCTCCAGGGCTCCTCAGAGCAGGGGTTCCAGGCGGAGCGTGGGGCGCTGCCGTGCGGGGTGGGGGTGCAGGGCCCAGTGCACTTCTAGGGAGAGGCGGCAGGTGGGGGGGCCGCTGCCTGGTTGGTGTGGACCCGGTGCAACCCAATACACATGAGAAGCAGAAGGGACTCTGGGATATCATCACGGCAAGAGCACACGTGCTGGGGCCGGCAGCTCTGGATTCAAAGCCTGGTCTTGCCACTTACAGGCTATGTGACCTTGGACAAGACATAGAGCCCTCCCCGGGGCTTCCCCTTCTGTAAGATGAGGACAGTAATACCTCCTTCATAGGTTGAAGTGAGGAGGAGTGGGGTGATCCGTATAACCCACAACAGGAGGCCAGGCTGGGTTAAGTGCTGGAGAGTTCGGGCTCCTCTTGTTTCTTTTCCCATTATTGTTCACGCACCCTCTCCGGAAAGGCTGACCCCCTCGTTCTTTCTCCGGCAGGAAGGATGCAGAGAGGAAGTGAAACAGTGTCTAGAAAGGACAGCAACTTAATCTGTGTCACTGAAGGAAATCGGCTTGATCATGGAGGGAGTCCCTTCTCCTGCTAGGACCCAGCATTCCCAGTTAGAACACCAGGTTTTTTTGTTTTTGTTTTTGTTTTTTTAAGTGAACCCTACTCCCAATGTGGGGCTCGAACTCACGACCCCCAGACCAAGAGTTACATGTTCTACCGACTAAGCCAGGCAGGTGCCCGTATAACACAAGGTCTTACGGACATTTTCCCCCCTGGCCAGCTAGTATCTGATGCAGGATGACACCACCAGGCTGTCTCCAGAGCTCTTCCTGATGGGATGACTGCAGGGGAGTAGAAATCTCCAGACACTTGCTCATCACAGGAAGAGTGACTGGGACTATTAAGGAGTGGGCTGAGAATGAGGATAGTTCTCTGGCAAAGAAAGGACAACTTGTCCAGCTTTTTTTTATACAGAAATTGATGGGACTGTTGATGAAATAGCAGCTTCTGTCCTTTTTTTTTCCTTCAAGATTTTTAAAAAGATTTTATTTATTTATTTGAGAAAAAGAGCCACCGGGAGCATGATCGGGGAGGAGAGGGAGAAGCAGGCTTCCCACTGAGCAGGGAGCCCAACTCTGATCAAGAGCCCAACTCTTGATTCTTGGGATCGTGTCCTGACCTGAAGGCAGACGCTTAACCTACTGAGCCATCCAGGTGCCCCTAAAGATTTTATTTATTCATTTGTGAGAGAGAGAGAGAGCACAAGTGGGTGGCAGGGGCAGAGGGAAAGGGAGAAGCAGACTTCCTGCTGAGAATGGAGCCCACGACCCACCCGGGATCAATCCCAGGACACTGAGATCATGACTCGAGCTGAAGACAGACGTTTAGCTGAATGAGTCACCCAGGCACTCAGTAGCTTCTGTTTTTTTGACTATTCTGGGCCAGGGACTATGTGGGGGATTTTGCATACATACAATCTTTCACTCTTGTAACGCTGCTGGAAAGGAATGACCCCATTTCAAAGATGAGGAAACAGAGGCATCTGGGTGGCTCAGTCGGTTAAGCAACTGACTTTGGTTCAGGTCTTGATCCCAGGGCCCCGTGTCATGTTCTCTGCTCAGGGGAGAGCCTGCTTTTCCCTCTGCCTGCTGCTCCCCCTTCTTGTGCTCTCATTTTCTCTGTCAAATAAATAAATAAAATCTTAACTTAAAAAAAAAAAAGATGAAAAAACAGATTTAGAGAGCTGAAATCAAGGCAGCGATGGGATTTGAACCCAGGAAGCTTTGGCATGAGATCTCTGGGCTTCATGCTGCACTACCAGTTGGGAACTGCTTGAAATGTGGAAAAAAAAAAAAAACACGCAGATTTCCTCCTATGTGTTAAGCAACAGGGATGAGACACTGTGGTTATTTCATTTAAACATTACAATAGTCTTGTAACATAGCCATTAATGGTCTGTTTTATAGACAGGCAGACTGAGGTTCATCGAGGCTAAGAAATGGATTCAGGGTGTAACAACACAGAAGGGCTAGCCTAGGGAGTCTGAACCAGTTTTTGGGCTGTGGCAATCTGGTGATACCTACAGACTCCTCCTCAGAACATGATTTTAATGCAAAAAAATAAAATATATAGGAATGCAAAGGAAACAAGTTATAATGAAATACAGTTGTCACAATGTATTTTTTTTTAATCCATGATGTAATAAAAGTACTTCTTTATGAGCACATTAAATAACAAGATCTGGCATCTGGTCTAAGAACCATCCTGATTTCAGAGTCGTGATGATCATAAACAATATTTCAAGTTCTCTGCAATAACCATAATGTGATACCAAAATATCTATGATTTTTATTGGAAACAAAGCCACAGGAATTGCCTCTAATATGTAGTTTATTGCCTTCATTCATAACTGACTTGATTCTAACTTTCCCATAGAAGATAATGAAAACATAGATGTAATTTTCCTCTATTTGAGTCTGTGTCCTGCTTGAATTCTGTCCATGGAGCTCTTGGGGGGGAGGGGGGTCCTGAAGTTAACACACCCTGCCTAAACTAAGTATGGTCACTAGATTGAGCTGTATTAGAAATCAGACACTGTCGTGCTTTGGTAACTTACCAATGGCTTATTTCACTGGAGACCAAATGTTCAACCAAGTGTGTGATGCTCTCCAATTCCATTATGCACACCTGAGGGAAAATACCTTTTATTTGAATGACCCATCCAAGGGAACAGGACCACTAAGAGACACGTGATACTGATGCATGTAGGTCCCACCTGGATAGTCCTGTCTTTTCTGGTTCTTGGTGGCTTCGGTGTGTGGCTTGAGTGCATGAAAACATGCAACCCACAATTTTTCAGACCATCTTCATTTTTTTTTTAAATCTTTGTCCTGGCTCTGTTTTCAATAGATAAGATTTCTTCTCTCTTAAATGGAAGACTTCATTTAGTAAAGATTAAGACCTACCAAGAAGTGTAGCAAGCCCTACAATATAAATTTTCTTTCAACATAAATTGAAATCATTCAATTTATATTTATTGAGTGTATTGTCAGTCTAGACTCTTTTGAGCTAAGCAAAAAAAAAAAAAAAAAAAAAAAACCAAAACAAAGCAAAACCAAACCAAAAAACAAATGGAGGGCGAGGAGGGTACTATTGGCTCACATAACTGGAAAAGTCTAAGAGTAGCACCACTTCAGGTAAAGCTGGATCCAGGCTCTATTTTCTGTTCTATCAGGTTCATCTCAGACAGGCTCTCCCTAAAGCAACACTAGCAACTTCAGATGACTGTCTCACCTGCTTAGCTACCTCAGCAGGAAAAAAAAAAAAAAGTGCCTCTTTCTCAATAGTTTCAGAAAAAAATCCTGAAAGTAGCCCTCTGTGGATCAAGCTAGGTCATGTATTTGTCTCTGAACCAGTTACTGAGGCAAAATGCATGAAATAGGCTTGAGTTATAGCTGGAGCCAGTCCTATCTAAACCACAAGGCTTGGGGAGGGGGATTTTTCCCTTGCCCCAAGGGAAAATCAGGTCACTGACATGGATGCTGGGAGGGGGCAGCAGCTGATCTCTGTTTCGATTGCCTCCTATTCACCTGCTCAGTGAAGGAGGGTCCCCACCCTAACTAGTACGAGAAGGCTGAGCCCATGACCCTGACACCAGATAGATGAACTCAAACAGGAAGTTATTAATCAAACATACTTCCAGAGCCCTAGAGGAAGACACAGCCTGCCATCCAGGGCCACCCAGGGCCACCCAGGGCTTGCACTCAGGAACAGACTGAACGAGCAGGGGCGGTGGAAGGTGGGCTTTGTAGTAAACCCGAGGGTGGGGTGACCCCTGGTTTCCTCAGGAGGTTGTGATTGGTTTGTTTGAATAATTTCTCAGGCTGGCAGGGAGTTGAAATCAATTAGGCTGAGGACAGTGGGGGCAGCTGGCCCTGCTGATGGGGGAACTAGCAGGGTGGGGAGCCTTTCCTGCTGGGTAGGGGGCATATCTGGAGCAGGGGAGCGGGCCTCTGAGGCCCTGTGAGCTCAAAGATGCCAGGGTGGCACAGAATACTTTAGACCTTGTAATGCACTCTATAAAGGGCTACCATATGCCTCAGCACTAGAGCTGCTGGGATGGGAGGGGTCTCAGACATTTGCTGCTCCTGACTTTGAACTGGAATCTGACTCCACTAGGTCTTTCCTGGATCCGACTCTTTAAAACTGTTCCTAGGCCGCCTGGGTGGCTCAGTCAGTTAAACATTTGCCTCCGTGTCCTGGCATTGAGCCCCGCATGGGGCTCTCTGCTTAGCGGGAGTCCACTTCTCCCTCTCATTTTCCCTCTGTGTTCTCTCTCTCTCTCTGTCAAATAAATAAAAAATCCTTAAAAGATTTTATTTGTTTATTTGACAGAGAGAGAGAGAGACCACAAGCAGGGGTAGCAGCAGGCAGAGGGAGAAGCAGACTCCCTGCTGGGCAATGAGTCAGATCCCAGGACCTTGGGATCATGACCTGAGCCAAAGGCAAATGCTTAATCAACTGAGCCACCCAGCCACCCCCCCGACAATGAAAACAAAATGAAACTGTTTCTACTTGCCTGCCCTCTACGTGAATACCTCCGCAAAACCTTCACCCACAACCAGACATTTAGAAACTTCTTCCTCATATGGAGTTATCCTTGTTTTGCTCTAAACTCAGTTCAAAAATGCTTACCCATTGAGTGACTCACAAACTCTAAAATATTTACTATCTGGCTCTTAACAGAAAAAGTTTGCCAATTTCTGGTCTAGCATCGTGGATCTCAGTCAAGAGGAGGCCAGCACCGGTGATAGGGCTGAGTTCAAATTCAGGCCTGATTACATCACCTCCCTGAGTCTGTTCCCTCATCTGTAAAATGGGGATGAGAACAGTATCTACCAGAAGGTTGCTTTTTGGGGTTAAAAATATTCTGGGGGTGCCTGGGTGGCTCAGTGGGTCAAGCCTCTGCCTTTGGCTCAGGTCATGATCTTGGGGTCCTGGGATCAAGCCCCACATCGGGCTCTCTGCTCAGCGGGGAGCCTGCTTCCCCTTCTCTCTCTGCTGCCTCTCTGCCTACTTGTGATCTCTGTCTGTCAAACGAATAAATAAAATCTTAAAAAAAAAATTCTGGATTTAGGGGTGCCTGGGTGGCTCAGTCAGTTAAGCATTTGACTTTGGATTTTGGTCCAGGTCATGATCTCAGGCTGGTGAGATTGAGCCCTGCATTGGGTTCCACGCTCAGCAGGGAGTCTGCTTGAGATTCTCTCTCTCCCTCTGCCTCTGCCCCTCCCTTCCATTTCCCTCTCTTTAAAAAAAAAAAGCTATTGGGGCGCCTGGGTGGTTCAGTGGGTTAAAGCCTCTGACTTTGGCTCAGGTCATGATCCCAGGGTCCTGGGATCCAGCCCCACATTGGACTTTCTGCTCAGTGGGGAGCCTGCTTCCCACCCCCCACCCCCACCTCTTTGCCTACTTGTGATCTCTGTCTGTCAAATAAATAAATAAAATCTTTAAAAAAAAAGTTCTTGGGGCGCCTGGGTGGCTCAGTGGGTTAAAGCCTCTGTCTTCGGCTCAGGTCATGATCCCAGGGTCCTGGGATCCAGCCCCGCATCGGGTTCTCTGCTCGGCAGGGAGCCTGCTTCCCCCTCTCTCTCTGCCTGCCAGGAACAAAAAAAAAGTTCTTGATTTAGATAGTGGGGATGGTTACCCACCTTTGTGAACATATTAAGAAGCACTGAATTGCAGGGTGCCTGGGTGGTTCAGTGGGTTAAGCGTCTGCCTTTGGCTCAGGTCATGATCCCAGGATCCTGGGAGCATTGGGCTCCCTGCTGGGCAGGAACCCTGCTTCTCCCTCTCCCTTTCTCGCTGTCTCTCTCTACCAAATAAATAAGTAAATAAAATCTTTTTAAAAAAAGCACTGACTGGGGAGCCTGGGTGGCTCTGTGGATTAAAGCCTCTGCTTTCGGCTCAGGTCATGATCCCAGGGTACTGGGATCGAGCCCCACATCAGGCTCTCTGCTCTGCAGAGAGCCTGCTTCCTCCTCTCTCTCCCCGCCTGCCTCTCTTGCCTACTTGTAATCTCTGTCTGTCAAATAAATAAACAAAATCTTAAAAAAAATAAAAATAAAAAAAAGCTCTGAGTTGTACACTTAAAAAAAGTAAATTTTATGACCTGTGAATTATATTTGAATAAAAAAAGGAAAAAAAAAGCTGACTTCCAAAAGCTGTCATAAGGATCACATGAGATAATGTAGAGTATAGCATAACTAAGAGGAGAGCATAGCCCTAACCCAGAACAGGTGAACTTCCCACCAGAACCAGCACCAACAGCACCAGCACCAACACCAGCACTGGGAGGTGGGGAACATTTGAAACAAAACAGTATCAAAAGATTTCACGTATCAATTGACCTCTGCTATTTTCTCTTTCACGATACCTAGAATAGTAAAGCATCTGGCAGGCAAGCAAAATCAGCATTCACACTGAAATTATACTGTCCAAATTTAAAATGTTTATCTTTTAAGATAAAAATAAATTTCTTTTCCTTAAAATATGATCATGCTTGGCAGATTTGACTACACAAAAAATAAACTGTTCTCCATGGCGCATGACACTATACACAAAGTCAAAATAACAAATTAGGGGAAAATATTTCTACATAAAACAAAGGAAGGATACCCAAGAAGTAGCTAGGAGGAGGACAAATAACTCACTGGAAAAACAGGCTCAGGGCACAGACAAGTCATAGAAGGTGATGCAAATGGCCAGAGTGCTTGAGAAAAGATACTCAGCCTCGCAGAGAAGTCAGGGAAATACACATTCAGAACTAGAAGTGCTATTTTCTCTCATCAGATTGCCAAAAATGTTAGCAACTAATAAGATAATAAATAAATAAAAATAAGTGTGAACCCACAAATTGCTACAACCTTTGGAAAATTAATCTGGTGCTATTTATTACAATTTAAAGCGGGTGCCCCTGGTCTGTTGAGCGTCTGCCTTAGGCTCAGGTCGTGGGATCGAGCCCCACATGGGGCTCCCTGCTCAGCAGGGAGCCTCCTTCTCCTTCTCCCTCTGTACCCTCTCCCTCTGTCTCTCAATAAATAAATAAAATCTTTCAAAAAAAATGAAATTTAAAGTATACCCATCTTTTGACCCAGTAATTGGAGACCCAAGGAGATGGGTATACAGAAGATTTGTGGAAACACTCTTTTTATAACAGAAGAACCAAAAAACTAGAAGCAAACTAAAGGTCCATCAGTGAGAGAAGGGCTGACTATATTAGTCCACATTCCATAGGATGTTATTAACCATAGGTTGTTATTAACCACTACAAAGAAAGAAAGTGTTGCATATGGGTAGGACTGACCTCTAGACATGGTATTAAGTAAAAGAGGCAAGAGGCAGAACAGATATACTGTATGTTTCATACATATGATAATATCTTGTTACGGAAAATGGGAGGGACAATATTGCATACATTTTCTTATCCATGCTTCATGTAGCTCCAGGGGGTCCATGAGAAAGGCAACGCTAGCTGCTTCTGGAGACCCAACCGGGTGCCTGGAGGAGAGGAGTGGGAGGGAAATCCATCTTTGAATGCTCTCGTGTATCTTTGGCATTTTGACCCATGCGAAGGTATTACTTATTAACATTTTAGATTAATTTGAAAGGATATGCAGTTCCAAATATATTGGAGAGGTGTCCACAATATATTGTTGAATGAAAAAAATATGTTCCAAAAGAATAAAGAATGATTTTTTTTTTTTTTTGTAGAAAAGGAAGAAGAAAGGGAGGGAGGGAGGGAAGAAGGGAGGGAAGGAAAGAGGGGTCCCTAATACTATGCACACATACACTCACATGTATTTATGTGAGACACAAGCAGGGTGAGGAGCAGAGGCTTCTGGGACCTGTGCCAGGTTCTGAGCTGCACAGAGGCCTTTCCAGCTGCCTAGGGCTGTGCACGAGTACGGTCCCTGGAGAGCTGCTCCGTCTTCCTGAGAGTTCCATCTTCATGAACTCCGGAGGAGTTCCTTGGTGACTTTCTTCTCCAGTGACCTCCCTTTGACACTTTGCTTTCATAGTGTGAAGGACAGGGCTGAATCTCAAATGGTTCATCCCAGTGGGATTTCTGGGTGGCCTCGTTTCCACCCACCTGCAAGCTCTCTGAGATTAACTTACTGGGTAAGAGCTCCGGGGTCCAACAGTTCCAGTCTTCAAGTTCACTTCTGCCGCACGCTACCTATGGGATTCTGGGCCAGTGATTCTCTAAGCCTCAGTGTCCCCATCTGCAAAATGGGAATGAGGGTGATAAAGCTTCACTCCAGGAAGATGCTGTGAGAGGAAATGATGCTATTGGCCTGGCATGTGGTAGATGTGACAGCCAAGTCGCTGGCCTTAGGCACAGTGGGATTACAGCAGGGGAGGGGGAGTGAGGCCGTGGGGTTACAGCAAGGAGGGTGACGCTGTGGGGTTGTGGCAAGGGGGTGAGACTGTAGAATGGGATACACATGCCTCCGGCTTTAATTATACTATGACCAGTGGTGTGACCTCATGGGTGTGGCTGGTCAGGGATAGTGCACAGGTGCTTTTGTGGGGGAATTTGTGGGCCTGAGCACAAGGGAAAGAGTGTCTAGAGCCATCTCTTGGGAGGGAATAACACCACAGGCGGGTTCAGCCAGACTGGCAGGCAGCCTGTCCGCCATCTTGTAGCGCGCACAGGTGGAAGGGAGGGGCTGTCTCCACAAAGGCTCCCAGGCTCAGTTTATAAAAATAACCCTCCCAGTCCCTCATGGGGCAGAGGCAGCACCCGCACCCACAGCTTGCTCCTCCTCACACCTCAAGTGAGATTAGACAAGCACAGTCATTAATTATTTCAGAAATAACCAAGGCAGCACTTGTCACCCCAGCAGCTGAGGCAGCAAGTGCCCAGTTGGCTTTAATTATTTTTCAGATAAATAGTTGCCTCCATCAGTCACAGACCCACTCGGCTGAGGGCTCAGTGGTGGGGTGGGCTGGGAGGGGACGATGCCTGGTTCTGGCCTCTGCTCCGGGGGCACCGGCTCAGTATGGGGGCCTTTGAGGTCCAGAAGGGCAGTGACAGCCAGGCTGGGAGGGGGGTGGCGAGACAGAATTTGTGGCCAGGCCCCTCACATCTTGGCCGTGTGACCTTCGACAAGGTCATACATCTTGACTCTTATCTCCTCACCGTAGGCTGTTGGTGAGGAACTTGGAAACATCATTCTGTGGAAAACAGTGGAAACCTCCGGAAGAAGGCCCAGGGGAGGACCGTGGTCACTGGCGAACAGGACTCTCAAGGGTCCCAACCCAGGTTTGTCACCTCCGTGCCCTCCTTCCCAGAGCCTCCTATGGTTCTCTCCTTTCTCCAGGCCCACTTCCAGCGGCCACGGGGGCTTGGTGGCTGCGGTCTTGCTGCGAACATGGAAACTGGCCCCTGCACAGCTGACCGGGCGTCCCCGTGAGCCTTTTCCCCTCCAGCGCTTTAGGCTGCGTAAATAACCTTCCCTCCGCCTGTCAGCCCTGTCAGAGCAGGCCTGATGGTGCCGCTGAGCAAGAGCAGGCGGACTAGAGGCACCCAACACTGCGAAGGATTCTCTTCTTACGCCAGAGCCCCTCTGAGTTCTGGGAATTTCTGCTCCAAATTCTGGCCATTCCCAACCCTTCCTAGTATGACGTTTCCAAATTCCTGACCCATATTCGTGTCTAAAGTAGGTTTGAACAGGGGCACCTGGGTGCCTCAGTCAGTTAAGCATCTGCCTGTTTCTCTGGTTGTGATCCTGGGGTCCTGGGATCGAATCCCATGAGGGGCTCCCTGCTCAGTGCGGAGTCTGCTTCTCCCTCTGCCTGCTGCTCAAGAAGTGCGCTCACTCTCTCTCTCTGTCAAATAAATACAATCTTAAAAAAAAAAAAAAAGGGATTTAAAGTAGGTTCACATAGAGGCCCCCACATCCTGATTGACAGCTGACCGTGGCCTGGTAACTAGGTTCTAGAACCTCACTGCCTGGGTTCAAATCCCCACTCTAAACTTACAAGTTGTGTGACCTTGAGTAAGGTGCTTCAGCAACCCGTGACTCAGTTTCTCTGTATGAAAAATGGGGATAATGATACACCAATATAGGGGTTATTGTGAAGTTTAACTGAGATAATGTGTGTCAGTGCTTAGCATCATGCCAGGCCCATAATAATGGCTCAAGATCTGTCAGCTAAGAACAGAACCAGATAGGTCATTACCACATATCTGTCCCTTCACTTACAGTGCGAGCTTGTTATGGGCAAAGATCGCAATTGTTGGATACCTTGTCTGTGAAGGATACTAAAAACAATTAAAAATAAAAATAATTAAATTTGCTGAATTCAGAAATGTGAGTAGGAGTATAATTCTTTTTTTTTAAAATAATTTTTTTTAAATTTTGGGGTGCCTGGGTGGCTCAGTCAGTTGGGCTTCCTACTCTTGGTTTTGGCTCAGGTCATGATCTTGGGGTCATGGGGTTGAGCCCCGAGTTGGGCTCCATGCTTAATAGAACCTACTTCTCTCCCTTTCCCTCTGCCCCTCCCCACATGAACACTCTCTCCCAAATGAATAAATAGATCTTAAAAAAAAAAATTCTTTTACTTTCCTAAGTCATCTCTAAGACCAGCGTGGAGCTCAGACTCACGACCCTGAGATCGAGAGTAATATGATCTACTGACTGAACCAGCCAGGCGCGCCAGGATTCTGATTTTTTTTTTTTTAAGATTTATTTGTGTATTTGAGAGAGAAAGCATGTGTGCACATGCACATATAAGGAGGGGATGGGGCGGTGGGTGGGTTGGGGAGAGGCAGAGGGAGAAGGAGAGAATCTCAAGCAGATTCCCGACTGTCTGCAGAGCCCAAGACGGGGCTCTCCCCTAGGACCCCGAGATTCTGCCCTGAGCCAAAATAAAGAGCCGGTCACTTCACCGACTGAGTCACACAGGTGCCCGCCCCCACCCCCCGAGTTCTAATTCTTGATGTTCACGCCTTGGAGTTTTGGGATTCATGTTCTGAATGAGTGATATTTTAGTTCTTGATTATTTTTATTATTTATTATTTAATTTATTTATTTACTTATTATTTTATTATTTAGTACTTCTCTTATTCTGCTCACACAGAGTTGCACATTGCTGAACTTGTCCTTTTTAGCACTTCATTGTGTGTTTTCACTGCATATTTGTCTCCCTCACTAGGCTATAAAACTCATGAGGGAAGAGATCCTGTTTTCTTTGATTATCTCTAGCTACCCATTGGCCGAGCATGGGGCCTAGTGCCCATTAGACACTCGGTGGCTCTCTGTCAACTGACAGATAATTTGAAAGCTCGCCAGAAGCTATGGTCAGTGACTAGAGAAGCCTTGCTTTTTACTTTTTTTTTTTTAAGATTTATTTTTAAGTAATCTCCACATCAAATGTGGGGCTTGAACTCACAACCCTGAGACCAAGAGTCCCATGCTCCACCAACTGAGCCAACCAGGTACCCCGAGAAGCAATTTTTAAAAAATATTTTATTTTATTTTTCCGAGAAGCAATTTTTAAAAAAGATTTTATTTATTTATTTGACAGACAGAGATCACAAGTAGGCAGAGAGAGAGAGGAAGAGAAGCAGGATCCCTCCTGAGCAGAGATCCCAATACGGGGCTTGATCCCAGGACCCTGGGATCATGACCTGAGCCAAAGGCAGAGGCTTTAACCCACTGAGCCACCCAGGCGCCCCCAAGAAGCAATTTTTTAAAAAGACCAATGAAACATTAGCAAAATGTTAATGTTCTATATAATAATATCTTAAAATACATGCAATTAGAGGAAGAATTAGTTTAACACAAGTAGCCAGGTATCACTAATCCTTCACTGTTATCTATTACCAAAAGGCTTAACCTTGGCTTAGGGCTCTAGTTACAAGAGAAATATCTTCAACTCATTCTTCATTTCTTAACCATCTAAAACTTCCTGGGGGTGTACATCTACATACTTCTGTGGGACTTTCAAACACCCTACTAAGTAGCCCTGACATGTTTTTTTTCCCTACTGGCCAGTGGTGTCCTTACTGCCATAAACACCTCCTACTTTAAGTTGGGAGTGCTAATTACCTTTACTATTTTCAAGTCCCTCTTTTTTCCAACCCCCCCCACCCTCACTCCCACCATCTCAATCCATACACAGAAGAAAAAAAAAGAGAAGAGAAAGCTCCAAGTTATGCAGTCTCTGTCCTCTCCAGTGGTATGACCCTTCTAGCTTTTCTTTTTTCCTGAGCAGAAAAAGACTTCTCTTCATTCTGTTAGCCTTTCTTTAGTTATTTCAACTCTTCTTTTTTGGAGGAAATGGCTTCTAGTGTCTCCCCTTCCCTCCTGATCAATTACTTAGCTGGGCATACCATAAAAGAAAGCTTACATTAAACCGTTTCCATGGCAACCTCACACACAGGCTCTCTGGTTCCAAAGCAATCGTATCCCTTTTCCAGTTACAAATTCAGGCTTGCCAGAAAAGTAACTTGTTCTGTAAAGGACACAGAACTTAACACGGTTTGTGAGGAGAGATAAAATGATTATACAAGGTAGAGGTCCCTGGATAGAGAGCATGAGATGACTCCTGAAAAAATCCGTGGTAAATCATGGTTATGTATATTGCGCTAAAGCCGTTTTAAGTCTGCACAAGGAAGATTGTTGAATTATAAATATCAGGGAGAGCTCTCGTGTTCGGAGCATCACCCCCTACGTGCCAGACATCAGGCTAAGTGCTCTGCATACATGAATCGCCTCCTTCAATTTCATCCTCGTTACATCCTGCAGAGATTTTTGCCCACAGATTGTCATTAGCACCATCGGGCATCTGCTCCCATGGAAAATGTTTCGGCCCCCAAATTAACCAGTTGAAATTGAAGCTTTCATACACGTACTTCCTAATAAGAGTAACAGCTGCCACTTACTGTACCATGCCCACCGCCAGGAGATTTGGCCACATCCTCTCAATTAATCATTAGAACAAGCTTAGCACATGGTGTTATCCCGCTATGATAGATGGGGAAACTGAGGCTCAGGAAGGGAAAGCAATTTGCCCACACAGCTAGGACATGACAAAGTTGGGATCTGAACCCAGGTGGGTTTAGTTCCCAGGCATGTGCTCTTGTCAGTCTCCCAGAAATGCTTCCAGCCAGAGAGAATAACATTACTCTTGAGAAGACATGGGCTTCCTGGTTGGTATGAATATCCCCGATAGATTCCTTACCAGGGGTAGGGAATCCCAGGGCGTGGGCTTTGGGAGGGAGGAAGGAGAAGCAGTCACCCCCCACCATTCCTTAAAAGTGCTGAGCTTTAGTTGGTTCCTACCAACTGAAATGCCATCTTTTCCCCCTACCCCCGCAGCCTTTCCCCCTGGCCATCTCCTGACTCACCCTCAATGTAAAAGCTGCCTCTTCTGTGAAGCCTCCCTGATTTCTCAGGCAGATTTCAGTCTGACAGATCTGGCTCAGAGCTGTGGAACCTGGCAGATTGCTTCACCTCTCTGAGCCTCAATTTGCTCATCTGTAAAAGGGGACCTCACAGGGTCCTTGTGAGGTTTTGAGGCGCTAATTAATGTATAATAAAGCACACAGCAGAGCTCCTGACCATAATAAGTGCTCAGCAGCACTTATATGGGCATATAAGTATAAAAGCTTATATGACCATAATAGGAGCTCAGCAGCTCCTATTATTGGCTTCCTATAGTATTTTGTTCCCATTTCCAATGCTGCAATGATGTTATTTGTAATTTGCCTATCTCCCCAAAGTTGGTTAGGTCTTGAAGGCATGACTCTCATTTCCTCCTCTGTATCCTGACCTCGGCACTAGTGAATATTTGTTGACTGAATGTGTGAAAGGTTATCTGGGACCATCTTCCAGAACACTGGGCTCCTGGGAACCACAGCCTACAAGAACTAGGGTGCTGGGGCTTCCTTGCACTTGCTTTTAAAATGTAAACCCCTCCGAGAAAGGTCATGACTGGTCAAACCTCAGCAGGGCTGAGATGACCTACAGCAGAGAAGGGCACAATCCAGGGGTCTAGGGCAGCGACATATATGTGCTGGGGGCAGGAAGATGGAAACACAGATTTGCCAAGTGCCAGCCTAGACTAGGTCACTCTGAACAAACTCATGGCACTTCAAATCTATTTTTGGAAGAAAGAAGAGTATATAAAAATAAATAAAATAACAGAAGCCTTCTTTTTTTTTTTTAAATGTCCTTGAATGTATCAATCTTTTTTTTTTTTAGATTTTATTTATTTATTTGACAGAGAGATCACAAGCAGGCAGAGGCAGGCAGAGATAGAGAGAAAAGGAAACAGGCTCCCTGCTGAGCCGAGAGCCTGACACAGGACTTGATCCCAGGACCCTGAGATCATGACCTGAGCCAAAGGCAGAGGCTTTAACCCACTGAGCCACCCAGGCGCCCAAAATAACAGAAACCTTCTTATAGGTCATTCAAGTCATGTGTGTTTCTGGCTCTCCATCCACTGATATAATTTCCAAGACTGGTCATTAGAGCAGAAATTAAAAAAGAACTTCAGCCTGTGGCAAATGTGTGTGTAGGGGGGAGGCGGGTGGGGACGTGGGAAGGCAGGGAACTGCCTTCCATGACAGCAGACCCGAGGCCGCCCTGCAGGGCTGCAGGCCCCTTTGGCCCAGCCTCCCTCCTCCTGTATTACTCACCACTGTGGCCTCCCAAGGAAACCGAGCGGACAGCCTCAGACCTGCCCAGGCTCATGACAGCTTTCAGACTGTGGCTCTTCAGAGGGCATCCAAAGGGGTGGCTGAGTCTGAAACAAGAAACAGAGGAAGCAGAATCATTTCTGGGCAGACCTGGGATCACAGATGATGTGCTCGGCTGTGCTCCCTGCCAGACTCTGAGTGTGGACACGCTCCAATCACTCTCTGTCACTGTAGCTCCTGCCTGGCTTCTCCTGCTCCAAGTGGTCATTGACACAAAACGGAAAATATGGAGAACCGGGAAGAATGTGAGAATCACCTGGTTCTGATTGACATTTCCAGAAGCGCCCACTGTGTTCCTGACCCCAAGGAGCAAAGGATACTGATCATCATCGGTACCAAATGTGTGCTTGCCTTACATCCGGTGCTGTTCTCAGAACATTATGGATAAAATAGTTCAGTTAACCGTCACAGTCATGCTAGGTGACGATGTTATTATTACTGCATTTTACAGATAATGGAACTGAGGCATGCAAGTAATGATCAGTAACTTGCCCGAGGCCATGGAGATAGCAAATGGCAGAGCCTGGACTGGATACCACCATGTTGGTCGCATGGCTGTCCTTGGAGCGGCCACAGTCTGGTGTGTTTGCGCAGATGACAGACAAGGAAACGGGCCATTTCAAGGATGTGGAAGAGGCCGCTAGCCTCACCCTGAGAGCTAGGAAAAGGCTTTTGGGAAGAGATATGTAAGCTGAGATTTGAGAGGAGAGAGGGTGGAAAGGAGATCCAAGGAGAGGGAACAGCGGGTAGGGGGAGTGAAGCTCAGAGAAGACCGGTATCTCGCTCAAGGTCCTGCAGAAAGCCAGGAACACAGGCAGGCCTAGAACCCAGGTCCCAGGCCCTATGTATACGCCACCCGGTCCATCATGATGCTCAACGGCAGAAAGCCCAACCCGAGGGAACTGTGGCATTTCTGCCACGTGCCATGGACCTTGAAAGGACAGAATGCGGACACTTCACTGGGAGTGTCATGAGATTTGCACAGACTCACCACGGAAGCAGACACGGTGGTAGAGCAGAGTTATTAGGCATGCATGAATGAGGGCCCTGCAATCCGCACCCATCACACCACACCCCCCACCCTTCATCGACTCCTCTTTTCTCACTTGTCTTACCCTGTGGCAGGCCGCAAAGTACTCCCAGAGGTATGTCCCTATCCTAATCCCCAAAACCTCTGCAGGTAACCTTGCTCTGAAAAAGGGTATTTGCAGATGTAATTCAGTTTAGGATTTGGGGATTGATGCGATTATCCTGGATTATCCCAGGGCCCTAAATGCAATCACAAGTGACCTTCTAAGAGACAGAGGCAGAATCGCGGTGTAATATCCGGTAACAAAAACACGGAAGCAGCCCCAGCTGTCCACAGATGGAGGAACAGATAAGCAGATGTGGTGTATACATACAGTGGAATGTTACTCAGCCTTAAAATGCTAAGAAATTCTGACACTTGTTACAACGTGGAAGAAACTGGAAGACGTTATGCTAAGTGAAATAAGCCAGCCACTGAAAGATGAGCACCGTTTGACTAGCTACCCCCCCCCCTTTTTAAAAGATTTTATTTATTTGACATAGAGAGAGAGAGATCACAAGTAGGCAGAGGCAGGCAGAGAGACGGGGGGGGAAGCAGGCTCCCTGCCGAGAAGAGAACATGATGTGGGGCTCAATCCCAGGACCCTGAGATCATGACCTGAGGCGAAGGCAGCGGCTTTAACCCACTGAGCCACCCAGGAGCCCCAACTGGCTCCCCTTCTGTGAGGGACTTGAGCCATCAGCATCAGAGAGACGGAAAGCAGAATGGGGTTGCCAGAGGTGAACGGGAGTTATTATCTAACACGTACAGTTTCAGTTGTAGAAGACGAGGGGTTAATGGAGATGGCTGGTGGGGTTGGCTGCACAGTATGAGAGCCGTTTGTATCACTGAACCACACACTTACACATGGTTAAAGTTTATGTTACACATATTTTTCAACAATTAAAAAATTGGGGGGAAAAGATCCATAAGCAAAAAATACAGCAGTGGAATTAACAATAAAGTCATAGGAGGCTCCTGGCTGGCTCAGTCTGTAGAGCGTGTGAGTGGTGATCTCACGGTCATGAATTTGAGCCCCATGTGGGGCATAAAGCCTACTTTAAAAAATGAACAAACATAAAACTAACCAAGTCACAAATCAGCTGTAAAAACATAAGAAGAAAGGCAGAGGGAGACTAGGCAGACACACAGATGTGAAATGGAGCAGAGAACAGCCACCAGCAGGGGAATGGCCACGGCCGCCGGAAGCTGGAGGTTGGGAGCCTTCTCCCTGGGGCCTCCTGAGGGCCCACTGCCCTGCTGGCACCTCTGGCCCCAGGAACTGTGAGAGGTTGAGCTCGGCTGTGGCACCCCATCAGGTCAATGGCACTCTGTGTGACAGCGGTCACAGGACATGAACCTGTCATCCCTTTTCCTCGTCCTTCTCCTCCGGGAAGGGATGGATTGGGATCAGGGGCTTCCCTGATTGAAGCAAGGGGACGTCCTTCACCCTGGGGGTCCTCTGTCCTCCTGCGGTGTCAGCAGCAGCTGGGTCATGGAAAGCTTCCTCTCCTGCTCTGTGCCAGACCCTCACCTCCTCAGCCACATCCCCGGACATGTCCCAGCCACAACCTGAGACAACAGTCAACCTTTCATTTATAGACGGCACTCGGCCCAGAGAGGGGCCGTGACCTGCCTGCGGGCACACAGGCGAGCACCTCACCTCAGTGAGCCTCGGTTTCATCTTCCATAAAGTGAAAATAATAATAGCACTTCCTCCAGAAAGACAGGAGTCCAGGAGTGAGGAGCATGGGCGATGAGCAGGTTCGAATCCCAGCTGCACTGAGCCTGAACTGGCAGAGCCTGGCAGCTGTGCCTCCATTTCTCCATCTGTGAGATGGGGATAACAGAGTGCCTGGTGCATAGAGTCGTAAGGATTGAAAGAGGTATTTTACATCGAATGCTTAGGGTCAGTGCTGACACACATGAAGTTCTCAGTGAATGATATTCATCATTGGGGATCGCCATGGTGTCGTCGGAGCACGGCACAAAAACAGTCAGGGTCCTGCTGGGGGGCACCAAGTGTCCTATAAATGGCACGTGTTGGGGCATCTAGCTGGCTCAGTTGGTGAAGCATCTGCCTTTGGCTGTGATCCTGGGGTCCTCGGATCAAGTCCTGCGTCGGGCTCCCTGCCTCTGCCTCTCCCTCTGCCCTTCCTCCCCCTGTGTGGGCTCTCTCTCAAATAAATAGAAATCTTTAAAATAAATAAATGGGGGCACCTGGGTGGCTCAGTCCGTTAAGTGTCTGCCTTCGGCTCAGGTCCTGATCCCACGGTCCTGGGATCAAGCTCTGCACTGGGCTCCCTGCTCAGTGGGAAGCCTGCTTGTCCCTCTCCCACTCCCCCTGCTTGTCCCTCTCCCACTCCCCCTGCTTGTGTTCTCTCTCTCTGCTGTCTCTCTCTCGGTCAAATAAAGAACATCTTTAAAAAATAACATAACATAACATAACATAACATAACATAACATAACATAACATAACGTAACTAAATGGCACATGTTGTCTCTGCTGTCCCGTCTTGCTGAGGGGCAGGGGAGGACCGGGCTGCTGTTTTCCCACCACTTTCAGGCACCTCATCTCACTCCCCGAGAGCCCTACTTTCATGAGCAGTGCCGGGTGCCGGTTCCAGACGGGGTTCTCCCGAGCCTCCCAAACAGTTGCCAGTTGTCAGCCACTTATCAGAGATGAAGCCTCCGTTTTAGATGTCAAGACAGAAATACACTTTGCTGCTAAGTGGAGAGGCGTTCAGACGGGCTGTCAGGTTCAAGTTCTTAATGTTCTTTCCAGTTTGGTGAAGACTTTCATAGGCTTTTAGACACTTAAAACCAGGGGGACCGTAGAGAGGTCCATTTTATGTCGTGGAAACTGAGGCCCAGGAGATTATGGTGAACCAAGGACAGAGACAAGGGAGAACTATGCTGCATATATATATTATATATATATGGTATATATATATTTAAGATTTGCTTATGTATTTTAGAGAGAGAGAGGTTGAGTGCAAGTCGGCAGGGGGGAGCAGAGGGAAAGAATCCTCCAGCAGACTCCCCGCTGAGCAGGGAGCACCAACACCAACACGGGTCTCAAGCAACTTGATCCCAGGACCCTGAGATCATTTCCTGAGCCGAAATCAGGAGTGGGACACTTTACTGACAGCCACCCAGGCACCCCTGCATATTTGTTTTTCAAGCTTAAAAAGGAGCAAAATACACCATACACACAAAGGAAGTGTATATAATATATCTTACTGTTTATTCTTTTTTTAAAAGATTTTAAGTAATTCCCACACCCTACATGGGGTTCGAACTCACAACTCTGAGATCAAGAGTCACTGCCTCTACCCACTAAGCCAGCTGAATGTCCCTATCTCTTACTATTTGAAGAATCATATTGAAATCCCCGGACCCGCCATCTGGTTTCAGAAGTAGAATTAATACCAATACCCGTGAAGCCCCTACTGCTGCCTCTATTTAAATGGGGGTCTGCCAGGGGCACCTGGGTGGCTCAGTCAGTCGAGCATCCAACTTAATGATTTGGGCTCAGGTCGTGAATGCAGGGTCCTGGGATCGAGCCCCACATCCAGCTCCCTGCTTGTCTCCCTCTCCTTCGACACCCTCCCCACCTCACTCTCTCTAAAATATGTAAATAACTCAATGGGGGTTTGCAGAGGAATCAACTGCCTATGGAACACAGAGGAGATCCATCAAAAGAGTGTTCTTCCTGGTAAGACACTCATGAAGGTCTTCTGGGTTCTCTGTTCTTTGTGGTTCTCCAGGTGGAGCCAAGACACTAAGTTTGAACATGCCATCATCATCTTCAGAAAAAGACATTTTCCTTGGTGGCACTTTTAGCAAATGTTTGAGCTCCTCCACTGTGGGGAAGCTGCTAGTGCTTCCCCTGACTCAAGCGGTCACCACATTTGATTCCCACCAAGAGGAAGAGTGAACATGACTGCCTCCTATCCGTTATGGTTTGCTGGTTGTTCTGTTGTTCTGGGAAAGAGGTTAAGAGGCTCACATGTATTTTCCCAGTGTTTACAGGAATTTTTTTTTTTAAGAGTTTGTTTATTTGACAAAGAGAGAGATCACAAGTAGGGGGAGAGGCAGAGGGAGAGGGAAAAGCAGGCTCCCCGCAGAGTATGAGAAGCCCGATATGGGACTCGATCCCAGGACTCTGGGGTCATGACCTAAGCTGAAGGCAGAGGCTTTAACCCACTGAGCCACCCAGGCGCCCCTGTTCACAGGAATTTTAAGAGGAATCACCATTAATGAGTTTTTCAAATGACGAAACTGAGTCTCAAAGAGATGATAAAGTCCTGAATGAATTAGGACGGGACTGGAGTCAGGACTTGAACCCAGGGTTGGCCAACTCCAGGGTCAGAGCTGAGTCTTGTGGAGCCTGAAGATTGGGTTATTTGGTGGGTGAAGGAAGGAAAAAGTTTTCCTCAATCGTCTTAGAGTCCCTGGCGGGGTCTGACAAAGATTAACAGAAGAGCGTGCACGTTTTTTTAAGACAAGTCTTGGAGGTCATGGGAGCCTTCACAGGGAGAGAGCGCGACCTGCAGAAAACAGTCAGTCGTGACTGGAGAGCGGGCAGTCGTGCAGAACTGCAAGTTCAGGAGCGTGAGTTGAGTCTGGTAGAACCACGGGGCCAGACGCCAGGATTCTCCTCAGTATCCCTTTGTCTTGGGGGAATCAGGGCGCCCCTTTCCTCTGGGTCTGGGGAGGGCACCTCTCACCCACGGTGGGCTCAATGACCTGTTTCAGAGAAGAAGCGAGAGGAGAAGGTCAGAGTGACCTTCCCGCTCTGCCACTTTCCAAACTCCTTCAGCTGAAAATAATCAATAGGTCCAAATGCTATATTTGGGGGTAGCCTGTCCTGAACCCCATCAGGGGACCACCTTTAAGAAAAGGATAAAAAGTGATGCCTGAGTGGCTCAGTCAGTTAAGTGGCTGCTTTTGGCTCAGGTCACGATCTCAGGGTGCTGGGTTCGAGCCCTGCATCTGGCTCGAGCCCTGCATCTGGCTCGAGCCCTGCATCTGGCTCTCTGCTCAGTGGGCACCCTGCTTCTGCCTCTCCCTCTGCCTGCAGCTCTGCCTACTTGTGCTCTCTCTGTCAAATAAATAAATAAAATCTCTAGAAAAAAAGGATAAAAAATTCAAAACAAATTTGAGGAGGAAAGCGTTAGAGGAAAAGGAGACAGGAAGCATTCTGAACTAACCGCAGTTAAAGTATCTCATTTCTGCAAATTTTACAAGATACTTACTCTGTGGACACCTTTTGAGGGCCTCTCCCGGGCCTTTGGAAGGAGCTGATGCAAGCCAGGGGCTCTGAGGCCACGGTGTCACTAGCCACGGGGTAAATGCAACCGCGCCTTCGAGAGAGCCAGGTTCTCAAGGAGGATTTATCTCGCTCAACGTGTCGATAGTGCCCCAGCTGAGAGAAATTGTACCAGAGCTCGGGAACCTGTAGAGTTAACACCGTTCTCCTGGGCCAGGTGGTCTCTGACCCTGGGGATGCGGGGCTTGGGGAAGCAGGGAATGGGGCGCCCAGCTCTTGGATTACAAATGTGACCCGAGTGGCAAGAGAGGGTGTCCCACACTGACACTCCCGTGCTCCCCAACTCCATCCCTGCTCTCTTCTCCAGGCCTCAGCCCTCTTTGGGCCATCCCTGTGCAGGGCAGAGGCTGGGCCCCCGCTCCACGGGTGGGGAAAGGGCCACGGGGGCTTCTGCTGCAGCCGCAGGACTAGTGTGGGAGACGTTCAGCTTCTCCAAAAGCAAGCCCCCCTCCACCATGGAGCTGGGATCCTCCTGCAGATCCTCCCTCTCTCATCTCGTGAGAAACTGGCATTCTCCAGACCCCTGGGTGTTCTTCCCATTCACGAGGAAACAAGAACCGCGCCTTTGCTCTTACTAAGCCCATGGTGCCTTTTCCTCTCCTTGCCTTTTCCCCTCCTTGCCTCAAGCAAGGAGGCACATTACACTGTGCCCTCAAACCCGAAAGGGTGGCTGCCCCAGCACCTCCCCTCACCTGGAGTGGGGAGAGGACGACGTTTCGGTTTGCTTCGCTCAGGTGCCCTCCTCCGTGCATCGTCTCCCACGCACCACGCCACGATGAAGCTTTGCATTCACTTTGCCGCACTTGGGATGAATGAGGCGTGGAACCCTCAGACACTCTCCCCACCTCCACCGCGCCTGTGTCCTTCCGGGGCAGGTGGCCGAGGGACATCAAAAACATTGGAAGCCACAGCCCATCTCTCTTGAGGGAAGCTTGCAGTGAGTTAGGGAAGGAGAACATGGGAAAGATTTGGTACATCCACCTCTCTCTGCCTTCTGTCGACGGGTGCAAATTAACCTAACTCCCGAGTCACGGCCAAAGCCACAGTCAAGACGGAAATGAGGTTCTTGGCATGGTTAAGTGGGAATGGTGGTACCTCCTTGACCTGCATGTTCGGAGTTGCCCAGATGGGGAATGATTCAGATAACTCAGTCTTTCTTTTTTTTCCTCCAATTTAAAAAATTGTAGTGAAATACACCTAACACGAAATGTGTCATCTTAATCATTTTTGAATGTAGAGTTCAGAGGAATTCAGTACGTTTATAATGTGGTGCAACCATTCCTCACCGTCCCACTCCATAACTTTTCATCTTATAAAAACTGAAACTCTGCCCCAGTAAACAAGAATCCCCTGATCTCCCCCGCCCTCCAGCCCCCGGCAACCCCCTTCTACTCTCCGTCTTTACAAATCCAACCACTCTGCCTCATAGCGGCAAATCATACAATATTTCTCTTCGGGCTTGGCTTATCTCACTTAGTGTCATGTGCCCAGCTTCCCACTGCGGTGGCACAGGGGTCAGAATTTCCTGCCCTTTTAACTGAATAAAATAAAGCTGTATGGACACACCCCATTTTGCTTATCCATTCACCCACTGAGGGACACTCGACTTGCTTCCATACGGATGACTTTAAATTCTTTACAGTTTCCATTTCATTGTTATTATAATTTTTTAGAAAATTTTATTTGTGTGAGGGCGTGAGTGGTGGGGAGGGGCACAGAGAGAGAGAGAAGCAGCCTCTTTGCTGAGCAGGAAGCCTAACTCGGGGCTCGATCCCAGGACCCCGGGATCATGCCCTGAGCTGAAGGCAGAGGCTTAACTGACTGATCTACCCAAGTGCCTCTATTATAATTTTTTTGAGTTTTTATTTTGTAAGTGAACTCTAAGGCCAACGTGGGACTTGAGCTCTTGACCCCAAGGTCAAGCGTGGAGGAGGGAAGAGCAGATCAGCCACGGCGCTTTGGGAGAACAGAACCGTAATGCACGTTAGACTTCAGATACATCAATGCCTGTTGTTCATCTGGTTGGCGTGCCAAAGGGTAAGCTCGCGGAGGAGAATTCTTGATTGGAGGTAACCCAAAGAAGCTGGAGCTCCAAACGGAGATGCTGGGGTCCCTTGACCCAGCTATGGGAAGGACAGGGCTAAGTGGGCTGGCTCTGAGCCTCCACTGCCAGCACGGATCTTGCATTTCTGCCTTTTTTTGTTGCCGACATTCCTGCTATATTCTATCCCACCCCATCACGACTCTGCGCATGTTAGGGACGCTGGGCACAAGGAACTCAGCTCTTCCCTTCTAGTTTAGTCCCCGGGGAGAAAGAAAACCTCTCTTCCAAACTCCAACTTAAAAAAAGTCTGGGGAGGGCTACTGATGGACCCAGCCTGTCGCCGCATCATGAGTGGCGCTGCTGGGGTCAACCCCACCCCGCCGTGATGGTGCAAGGGAGGAGACCTGTTCTGGAAAAAAGGGGGTGTCGCAGGCAAGGCTGCCAGGGACGCATGAAGCGGGGTGCCTGTGCTCCAGTTTGCGGCCACTGTAAGAAACCACAGAATGAACATGACATTGGGATACTTTCTAAAGACCACACGGAATAGAAGCTTCTGGTGGTACAGAAGGCTCAGGGTATAGCACGAGGCACAGGGGCCGAGGGGATCAGTGACAAGGTGGGAAAGAAAGTGATCTAGAATTTGAATGGAAAGGGGTCTTGGAGGTCAGGTAGCCCAAACTCCAAGCCTTGTAGAGAACATGTAAACCTCATCTTCAGGGTTCTCCGGAGCTTGTACGGTCCGTGCTTGATTATGGCGTGTGATGGGGAGCTCACGACCCCACATCCGTTCCCGCTGTTGCGCAACAGCGTTGAGGTGACAGCATTTCCCGGAACCTCCCCCTTGTCTTCGTGAACTCCCACCGGCTGAGGTTCATGAGGGCCTTTGGAGGCACTCGGAGAAGGCCAGTCTGTTTCTCCCCGGGGCCGTGCTTGAACCAACGATGTTCTAGAGCAGCTGGGCCTGTTTCTAGGGACGCCACGGTGAGGACTGAGTGACCACCTACCTTGTAGGGAGGACTTGGGAGCTGTCACCGACGATTCCTGCCGTCGGAAAACAGCACTCCTGCGTCCCATCCTCATCAGCTGCTTGTTAGCCCCACGGGTGGTAACATTTATCGATCGGTATTTATTGTTTGCCGTGAGAGAGCCTTGGGACTAGGTGCAGTGTCCTCTCTGGGGTTCTCAGAACAGCTCTGCGAGTCACATGTGTCATGCCCACCTTCCAGACGGAATGGGGTCGGGGATGTTAACGCCTCTTGTCTAAGATCACAGGATGACAGAATTAGGACAGGCACCAGGCTGCTGGACTCTGGAGGCCATCTGCTTTGCTACCGTGCGAAATGCTTCCTTACGCAGCCTCGTCTGTTGTGTCCTTGGGTCTGTAGGCTACTGGTCCCCTCTGGATGGGTTCTGGTCTGCACGTGGTTCTCTGGGACACCCTGGTGCAGGTATTAGCTACACCACTCCTTTGATAAACCCCAAAGCAGAATGGTTTCGATAGGATCTCTGGAAACTGGGAGGGGCTGAGCCCGGGGCCTCTTTCATCTTTGCATCCCTCCCCGAAGAGCCCATGTTAAAGGAGCATTTTCCAAAAATGCGTAAAATCATGATCTGCACGCGGGGATAAAATGAACACACGTTAAAGATTTTATTGAACTCATTATTCATGAGGGAACGGGTAGGATATTAAAATCTGTTCAAAGGGGAACCCAAAGAATAGACATAGCTATTGATCAGAAATATCGATGAGTGGGGCGCCGCGGTGGCTCAGTGGTTGGGCCTCTGCCTTCGGCCCAGATCATGATCCCAGGGTCCTGGGATCCAGCCCCACATCGGGCTCGCTGCTCAGTGGGGAGCCTGCTTCCCCTTCTCTGTCTGCCTGCCTCTCTGACTACTTGTGATCTCTGTCAAATAAATAAAAATCTTAAAAAAAAAAAAAAGAAATATCGATGAGCGTGCAAAAGCAAAGCAAAACGGCTTCTCCGCCGTTGGCAAGTAAAGTCAATGGACCTCTGCCGGGCAGAATTTGTGTGTCGACAGACAAGCGGTGTTTTACTTTTCTATCAGTTCTCTACAATTTACAGAGTTGTAAAATAGCTCAAAGCAAGGAACAGCTAGATTCGGACACCCTGGAAGAGTGTGTGCAAGACCAGGGCTCAGCAAACTGACCCTGAAGGGCCAGGCTGTGGGCTCTGTTGTCTCTGTTCTGACTGTTCAACTCTGTCGTTTGGGTATGAGAGTAGCCTCAGGCAATAGGTAAATGAGCATGGCAACGTTCAAAAAAATTTTTATTTATTGGCATAAAAATGTGAATTTTAGGCACGCCTGGGTGGCTCAGTTGGTTAAGCGGCTGCCTTGGGCTCAGGTCTTGATCCCTGGGTCCTGGGATAGAGTCCCACATTAGGCTCCTTGCTTGGCGGGGAGCCTGCTTCTCCCTCTGCCTCTGCCTGCCACTCTGCCTGCCTGTGCTCGCTCTCTCTGACAAATAAATAAATATATTTTTTAAATGTGAATTTTATGTAATTTTCATATCACAAGATAGTCTCCTTCTTTTAATTTTTGTCAACCCTTTGAAAATGTAAAATTCACTCCGAGGGCGGCAAAACCAGGTGGCAGCTGGGCTTCCTCTGGAGGGAGGAGCGCTCGGACTCCTGCTCCAGGCGGTGCCCTTTCCTACCGCAGCACCAAGTCTCCTACGGCCTCGCCCTGGGGTAGGCAGAAGAATGACCTCCTCCCCCCAATATGGCCATGTTCTAATCCCTGGACCCTGCGAATAAATGCATCATGTTACATGGGGGTGGGGGGATTAAGGTTGCTCATCAGATGACCTTGAGATGGAAAATCTTTCTGGGTTTTGTGGGGGGACCTCATGGGATCCCAAGAGTTTTTTTTTTTTAAGATTTTTATTTATTTATTTGGCAGACAGAGATCACAAGCAGGCAGAGAGGCAGGCAGAGGGAGGAGGAGGGGAAGCAGGCTCCCCGCCGAGCAGAGAGCCCCATGCGGGGCTCGATCCCAGGACCCTGGGATCATGATCTGAGCCGAAGGCAGAGGCTTTAATCCATTGAACCACCCAAGAGTTCTTTTTTTTTTTTTTTTAAAGATTTTATTTATTTATTTGACAGACAGAGATCACAAGTAGGCAGAGAGGCAGGCAGACAGAGAGGAGGAAGCAGACTCCCTGCATAGCAGAGAGGCCAATGCGGGGCTCGATCCCAGGACCCTGGGACCATGACCTGAGCCGAAGGCAGAAGCTTTAACCCACTGAGCCACCCAGGCGCCCCCACCCAAGAGTTCTTAAATGGGGAAGAGCTAGACAAGAGTCAGAACAGAGAGGGGGCATCATCGGAAAGACTCAACAGCCATTTTTGGCTTTGAAGTTGGAGAAGGGCCATGAGCCAAGGAATGTAGGCAGCCTCTAGAAGCTGGTAAAGGCAAGGAAATGCCTTCTTCTTCCCTGGAGTCTCTAGAAGGAACAGAGCCCTGCTGACACCTTGATTTTAGCCCAGTGAGACACAGTTTAGACTTCTCTCCAGAACTGTAAGATAATACATTTATGTTGTTTTAGGCTGTCAAGTTTGTAATCATCTGTTACAGCGGCAATATGTCATCGAGATCTTGGGTTAGCCATCTCATGAAGCTGTCTCCTTCTTATCTAAAGTGTTCTGGAAATCCTAACGTGGCCCCCTGGTACAGTGTGAAAGCTGTTTAAGTGGGGACACCGGAAGCCTGTACCAAAGAGGCTGTTCTCCAAAGTGTCAGCAGTTTGAAGGGCCCTAGTACGGTTCTTTCCCACAGGGTGGAAAGAGGAGACTCTGAAGACATAAACTCTTGGCTGGTACCTGATTGTTGAGCCTTCAGAGAAGCATCAGAGTAAAATAAAATCTAGATGACCTCATGGTGAAACAGACCATACTCCTGTTTATTCTAAGAATGTGAAAATCACACTCTTCTTTGATTATAAGGTTATGGGAGGGGGAAACGAAGTTAATTGAGTAGACTCAGATCCCTGGATAAATTTCTGGCCCCTTCAAATTTGTACCTGTTACTGTGGTGCATTTTGCAGAGTAATGGTTCAGTTTTCATCAGACGCTCAGAGGAGTCTGGGTGCTTCCTCAAAGAGGTTAAGGATGGCTGAACCGGACGGGTTTTTAGATTCTCGCCAGCACTGACATTCTGATTTTTGGAGTGGCCATGACTCCTCCTGCAGCTTCCGTGCCCCCCCCCCCCCCCCCCCCCCCCCACGGCTCCAGGGCTGAAGCCACCCACTCAAGCAGCACTTTTGTCTGTCTTCTAATAGGGACACACCCATCCTCACCCCCTAGACTACCACTGCTTTGAACAGTGTGGGGTGGCTACATTATTTTTCTTTAACACACTCCAGCGTATAGGGCCTTTTGTGGCTGTGCATTGCCCAAGGCGATATTTCCTTACGCAATTATTTCTACCTTCCGGTAACCTAAATTCTACCTTTTCTGTCTGGACTACCATTTCCTCTTTAAAAACCCTTAACTAGGGACTATAGTTTATGTAAAACTGCTTTCAAGGCAAAGGGCTGGCCAGAAACCTGGGACCATTTGAGCAATAAAATAATGAATAATGGATTATAAACCATCAGATAAAGCAAGAATCCGTGAGTCCACACTAACTAAATGAATAGAGGAGGAGGGAAATTTCTTCCTTAATTCCATCCTTCCTTTTTAAAAAGGTTTTGTTTATTTATTTGACAGAGAGAGAGAAATCACAAGTAGGCAGAGGCAGGCAGAGAGAGGGAGAAGCGGACTCCCCGCTGAGCAGAGAGCCAGACGAGGGGCTCGATCCCAGGACCCTGGGATCATGACCTGAGCCGAAGGCAGAGGCTTAACCCACTGAGCCACTTAGGCGCCCCTTCCTTATAGTAGATTAATAAGTAATAAACACAAAAGGAATATGCTAAAACCAGTGATGAAAATTTGATGAGGAACATAGTCTCAAAGGATAGCCCCACAAATTACTTATTAATTTCAAAGGGAGAAATAGTAACTCCACAACGGACAAATCTGCAGACACCATCTTAACCAAATGAGTAAAGCTAACATCAGCAATATTGGGACAAACCAACAAATGTCCTTCCTGGTACGATGCACTAGGATATGAGATCACTTCTGTGGTATTTCTTTTCTTTTCTTTTTTTTTTAAAGATTTTATTTATTTGACAGAGAGATCACAAGTGGGCAGAGAGGCAGGCAGAGAGAGAGGAGGAAGCAGGCTCCCTGCTGAGCAGAGCCTGATGCGGGGCTTGATCCCAGGACCCTGAGATCTCGACCCGAGCCAAGGGCAGAGGCTTAACTCACTGAGCCACCCAGGTGCCCTGCTCCTGGGGTATTTCTGCTAAATATGTATGAATAACCTAAATCTAAGGAAACATCAAGATCATCCCAAATTGAGGGATAATCCACAAGATAACTAGCTTTGGGGTGCCCGGGTGATGGGGTCAGTTAAGCATCTGACTCTTGGTTTCAGCTCAGGTCCTGCGTGATCTCAGGGTCGTGAGCTCGAGCCCCGGGTCAGGCTCCCCGCCCTGCAAGAAGTCTGCTTAAGACTCTCCCGTTCCAGGAGCACCTGGCTGGCTCAGTGGGTTAAAGCCTCTGCCTTCCGCTCAGGTCATGATCCCAGGGTCCTGGGATCGAGCCCCGAATCCGGGCTCTCTGCTCAGCGGGGAGCCTGTTTCCCTTCCTCTCTCTCTCTCTCTGCCTGCCTCTCTACTTGTGATCTCTGTCAAATAAATAAATAAAATGTAAAAAAAAAAACCAAAAAAAAAAGACTCTCCCACTCCCTTTGCCTCTCTGCTCCCCGTGCATTCTCTCTTCCTAAGAAATAAAAATCTTAAAAATCCCAACCAAACAAAAAACGAAATAACTCTCTTGGACCCTTCAAAAACACCACACAAAAAAGGCTAAAGGACATTTTCAAATTAGAGGAGACTAATGACTAAAGGTAATGTGTGATCCTGGCTCCGATCCAAGACTGGGAGGGAAGATAGCCATAATGGGCATTTTTGGGAGTGTTGATGAAATTTGAAAATGAGCTTTGGTTAGACAATAGTATTCTATCAATGTTCAATTTCCTGATTTCAGTAACTGTGCTGTGGTTAAGCAAGAAAATGCCTTTGCTCTTGAAAGATACACATGAAATATTTATGGGTGTAGGGACACCGTGTCTCCAATTAACTCTCAGGTGGCAGGAACACAGACACAGAGGGAATGGTAGAGCAAACAGGGCAAAAGCAATTGAGGAACGTGGATGGATGTTATAGGGAGTTCCTTGTACTATTTTTGCAACTTTTCGGTAAGTTAGAAATTATATAAAAATTAATAATAAGGGCGCCTGGGTGGCTCAGTCAGTTAAATGTCTGCTTTTGGCTCAGGTCATGATCCTGGGGTCCTGGGATCGAGTCCCACATCAGGCTCTCTGCTCAGCAGGAAGCCTGCTTCTCCCTCTCCCTCTGCCTACTGCTCCCCCTGCTTGTACTCTCTCTGCCAAATAAATAAAATCTTAAAAAAAAATTAAGTAACAGGGGCACCTGGGTGGCTCAGTCAGTTAAGCATCTGCCTTCAGCTCAGGTCATGATCCCAGCAGGGTCCTAGGATCAAGCCCCGTGTCCGGGCTCCCTGCTCAGCAGGAAGCTTGCTTCTCCCTCTCCCTCTGCCACTCCCCCTGCCTGTGATCTCTCTCTTTCTCTGTCAAATAAATACAATCTTAAAAAAAAAAAAGTAAATAATCAAGGTAGCTGGCCCCACGTCTTTTATCTCACCTGCAGCACTAAAAATATCCCTAGAACAGGAGTGTACCTTCTTGGTGCGGCAAACAACTCTGAAGAACATAACTGAGTCTCTGAAATAATTAAGAGGTTCTTCACTATCCTGAGTGTTCAATCACCATCTAGCCATTGTTGATGAGAAAAAAAAATTAAATAAATTTAGCTAAATTTCCCACATAATCAAAACTTACTCCTTTAAGCCATTCTTTCAGTAAACAAATGGGACCCTCCTACGTGCCAGACACTTTCTGGGTGTTTGGTGAACCAGAGACAAAGCTCCCTGCCCCAGCGGAGGGACACAGACAATGAACAGTGGACATAACTATTAAACTATTAAATCATGTGTTATGGGTTAAAATCATGTATTATGGGAGTGCTGGAGCAAGAGTAGGGGAGGATAAGAGATATGCGGGTGAAGGGGACGGCAGGCCAGCCTGCCAACTTAAAAACAGCCGTGAGGAAAGGCTTATCGTAGAGAAGCAGAGACTTGAAAGAGGTGAGTGAGCTTTCCAGACATCCGTGGAGGGGGGCGGTCCAGCCAGAAGGAAGGGCCATGCTGCCCAGTTTCAAGGAGCAACAAGGAAGCCACTGCAGCTGCCCTGAACTGAGGAACTCTGATTTCTGCCCCAAATCCTCTCCTGGCTTCCCATTTCTCTCAAAAATCCTCGCAGCAGCCTCGACGGTCCTAGAGACCTTACCCTTGTTAGCTACCTGATTTCATCTCCTACGGGTACCTTTAAGTTCATGAAGATTTTTAACTACACTGGAACAAAATTACCTGCTAATAAAGGCATTCTTATCTTCTCAAATGCAAGCATCACATTTTTTGGACTGCAGGTTAATAATGAACACCATAGTGTAATGGCACTTGTCACAGGCTGTCCTGAGGACTGCACAGAGAGGAAAATGTTAAGGGCCGCTGAAGCGTAGCTTGCGAATGTGTGTGTTGTGTGAAAGGCACAGTAAAGTCCAGAATTATGTGTACAGACTTTCTCCTTATTGCTGAGTTCTCATTTATAGGGTTTTCCCACCAAAATGCGCAGGCATCGTCTGTTTCAGTGAATCACACATCAGATTATCTCCCAGGTCCCTTTCGGCTCTAAGACTGACATCCCATATTCCAGAACAGACCACTGCTGCTCAGTAAGCATAAATGACTTGTCTAAGGGACACAATCCAGGGACAACGAGGTATCTGTCTTAGCCACCAGAAACCACCTTCTCCCAACCCCCATCTTTCTCACTCAGCAGCTCATCACTGTCTCCCAGGAGCTCTACAGAGGACAAAAGCACAGAAGTTCCCTCATCTAAGAATAAAACATTTTACCCTATTATTCTCCAGGGACAATTACGGAGTGTTTCAGGTAGTGTCACTGATTACTTGCTACCGTTTTGCAACTTCAAATAACTTTAGGTTCCCATAGCAACACTCTCTGTTCTGGAAACCGACATTGTTCCATAATCCATGTGGGAAGGAATATGAACTTCTCCCAGAAAACTCACAGCAGGTGGGAGAAGACACGTTCTGGAGTGTAAAGGGTCGGGATGGTTATGAAGGACTTTGGCCTGACAAAGACAATGAACCTAACGCGGTCACCACTGAATGACTTGAATAGGCTCCAAGGAGAGATCTCTGCCAAGAAAGAGTCTTCACGTTGCAAGAAGCATTATGATGGCTGGTCAAACCAAGGCAAGAAATGAAGACCTTAAACTCCATCAAATTTAAGGAACTTCCATTAAACTTCACTAAAAGTACACAGCACATTGCAAACCCATAAAATTTATGTTGGCAGATAGACCGGAAGGCCTATCCTATTCTGAATTATTTGTGTACGGACGTCTGCGACTTACTTTGGGCTCACAGAAATAAGATTAGCTAATTTAAGGATGCATAGACATGTATAAAGCAGGAATAGTCAAATAATTGTAGAATCCAGGTGGTTGGAATGCGGTAGTCACTGTAAATTCTTTCCACTTTTCTCAGAGCTTGAGCTTTTCATAAGTTGATATTGGGAGTAAAGTTGTAGGCATCTCTATCACATTATGAGAGAACAGGGAAGAAAAGGAAACATTGAGAAACAAGGTGGTAGGAAAAGAGAGGAAAAGGGAGATGAAAGAAGAGAGACAGGAGAGATCTTTAGTGTTGTCCCGAAGTTGATTCCTTTTCTTTCTCACCTTTGGCCCTGAGAGCTGCTTAAAGCAGATGATTTTGATTGAACTCCATTAAAATTATCGAAATATATCTTGGGGTCAAAAGGAACCCAAAGGAACTTTTTAAAAGTTACTGATGCCACTTGATGTTCTGGAATTGGCTATGGTTGTCCTAACAGTTGCTTAGTTAAATTAGCATCTATAAAGGGCAGGGTAGAATTAAACAAGGATCTTTTCACTAGGAAGTCCAAAACGGAGAAATTTTTGAATGTTAGTGTCTCTCATTCCAGACTTGGGACTAGTGGAATACATAGTCGGAAAACTTCGAGGCTCATGCTCATTCTTTTACAAAGTTCAAAACGGTGAGTCTCAGGGTAAAAACAAAATAACAGGGGCGCCTGGGTGGCTCAGCGGGTTAAAGCCCCTGCCTTTGGCTCAGGTCATGATCCCAGGGTCCTGGGATCAAGCCCCGACCTTCGGGGCTCTCTGCTCAGCAGGGAGCCTTCTTCCCCTCTCTCTCTCTCTCTCTCTGCCTGCCTCTCCGCCTACTTGTGATCTCTGTCAAATAAAGAAATAAAATCTTTAAAAATAAAATAAAATAATAAAAAAATAGAAAACAAAATAACACAAATCTTTGAAATCTGAAGACAAGAATTTTCTGTGAGCTACCAAAACATGCCATACAAGCACGGGGAAATAGCGCTCATCTAGAAAGCAACTGGTAGCTGTGACAATAGTGCCACCTGGTGGCCAGATCTGGGAATAGACTGGCAATGCTGTCTTTGTCGACTAGGCCTTTATTTTTCCACTCCTTTTAAGTTATCAGACAAAAATGTATAAGGAACCTCTGGAATACTAGAAAGAAAGCAGAACTTGCAGACAAAAGAACTTGTTGCCATACTACTGTTTTATAGCCCTGGTGTTCCTAGTAGTATTTTTTTTTTAAGATTTTATTTATTTATTTAACGGAGAGAGAGATCACATGTTGGCAGATAGGCAGAGAGAGAGAGGGGGAAGCAGGCTCCCTGCTGAGCAGATAGCCCGATGCGGGGCTCGATCCCAGGAACCTGAGATCATGACCTGAGCTGAAGGCAGAGGCTTTAACCCACTGAGCCACCCAGGCGCCCCTCTAGTAGTATTTTTGAACTAAGTTCTCGCTGGGACGTGCTCATTATCAGAAGGCCCATGGAATGTCAGTCATGTGCTGCAATTGAGGGGTTAGCTGACCCTATGATGGTAACCATTTTGCAAAATATATGCGTATCAAATCAACACATTGTATACCTTAAACCTACACAATGTTATATGTTAATTATATCTCAATAAAGCCAGTGGTTGGGGTTGGGGATGACAGAGAGGCCCAGAGACCCAACTACCTTCCATTTATGCCTTCATGTGAGAGGATTGTAGTTGACCCTCGAGCAACATGGGTTTGAACTGCATGGGTTCACTTCTATATGGATTTCCTCTGATAAATTCAGTATAGGGCTGCCTGGCTGGCTCCGTCAGTAGAACATACAACTCAATATCAGGGTTGTGAGTTCAAACCCCCGTGTTGGGTGTATAGCTTACATACACACACATAAAGGTACTTTTTTTCCATAAAGATTTTTTTTTAAAGATTTTATTTAGTTATTTGACAGAGAGAGATCACATGTTGGCAGATAGGCAAAGAGAGAGAGGGGGAAGCAGGCTCCCTGCTGAGCAGAGAGCCTGATGCGGGGCTCGATCCCAGGACCCTGAGATCATGACCTGAGCTGAAGGCAGAGGCTTTAACCCACTGAGCCACCCAGGCGCCCCAGATATTTTTTTTTTAATAAAGTACTGTATATGTATTTTCCTGTCCTTATGATTTTAATAACATTTTTTCTCTAGCTTACTTCATGGTAAAAAGGTCATATGTATGTATTTCAGTAAGGCTTCTGGTCAACAGGATGGTATTAGTAATTAAGTTTTGGGAGAGTCAAAAATTATACATTTTTACAGATTTTCAACTGTGCCAGAGTTAGCACCCCTAACTCCCTATGCTTTTCAAGGGTCAACCGTAGTCCTCTTGGTTAGGACATGTGAAATCCCACCTTTAAACGGTTCCTCTCTTAGGGTAAGGTTCTGCATTCTCACAGTTTTCTGATTAAAACAGGAATGCCCAGAGAGGAGTGGTACCTGAAAGGACAAGACCTGGGTTCGGAAACCTGTCAGTTCACTATGTAGGTGATTGGGAAATCACTCCCCTTGAGTCAGCTTTGTTTAGAGGTCACCTGCCCATCCTACTTCACAAAGTTGTTGATCCTAAATCTTTTATGTCTTCTAGTTAACACCTTGGCCTAGCTTGACTCTCCTCCCTTCTTCCCCAGGGCAGAGGGCTGCTTCAGTTACTTTCGGGGTACAGCAGCAGGCAGAACAGCAGGGAGTTAGGGAAGAAACACATGGAAGATGCCTTCAAAAGCTGACTGAAGATAAAAATGAAGGCAGGTCAAAGGGGCACCTGGGTGGCTCAGTGAGTTAAGCCTCTGCCTTCAGCTCAGGTCATGATCTCAGGGTCCTGGGATCAAGCCCCATGTCAGGCTCTCTGCTCAGCAGGGAGCCTGCTTCTGCCTCTCTCTCTGCTGCCTCTCTGCCTACTTGTGATCTCTGTCTCTGTCAAATAAATAAAATAAATCTTTTAAAAAAAAGAACAAAACAAAATGAAGGCAGGTCAAGTAAAACTGGTCAAAGTTATTAAAACTGTTGAACTCAAGTGAGTTATTATAAATTTTATAATGAAAGTTTGGAGGAAAAAAGTAATTTGGGGGTCTCAAGGGAGCTTGGGTGGCTCAGTGGGTTAAAGCCTCTGCCTTTGGCTCAGGTCATGATCCCAGTGTCCTGGGATTGAGGCCCACATCAGGCTCTCTGCTCAGCAGGAAGCCTGTTTCCCCCTCTCTCTGCCTGCCTCTCTGCCTACTTGTGATCTCTGTCAAATAAATAAAATAAAATAAATCTTTAAAACAAAAAAGAAAAAAAGCAAAGACCTCTTAGAAAAAAAAAAAAAAGTAATTTTGGTGAGCTGGCCAGTAAGTGAATAGGCCAGTTTGCTGAAAACCTCTCTGAGCCTTTGATTTTTTAATTAAAAAAGTAAATAAATAAATAGCATTAATCCCACAGGGATTTTTTTTTTAAGATTTTATTTATCCATTTGACAGACAGAGATCAAAAGTAGGCAGAGAGGCAAGCAGAGAGAGAGGAGGAAGCAGGCTCCCTGCCGAGCAGAGAGCCCAATGCGGGGCTCGATCCCCAGACCCTGGGATCATGACCCGAGCCGAAGGCAGAGGCCTTAACCCACTGAGCCATCCAGGCGCCCCCCACAGGGATGTTTTAAGGATTAAGTTAGATTATTCATTTAAAGTGCTTAGCACAACGCCTGGTACATGAAAAGATGCCGCTATCCTACCACTAGTAGCACCATTAGGCACTAGGATAGGTTGGCTCCATCATGACGGTCCTGCAAGGACATTAAGTAGCTTGCTCAAGATCACATAGTAAGTTTAGACAGAGATCTGGCTCCAAAACCCATATATATATTTTTAAATCCATACATTTTTCAAAAATACCTTCATGAAATAGAACACCAGTACAAACAAGTGCATTAAAAATAGATTAATGAATTATAAAGCAAACCACCATGAAAGCACCACAGATCAAGAACTAGAATCTTCTGTGTGTTCTGTAACCTGTCATACATGTATTCTGACACACATGTGCAGAAGCTTCTCTGGGCTGTAACTTTAAGGAGCGGCAATACTGGAAAACAGGGCATATCCATACGTGTCTTCAAATTCACAGTAAGGACAAACCTTTTTTAAAAATTCAGTTAACATATAGTGTATGACTAGTTTCACAGGTACAGGTCAGTGACTCATCAGTTGCACAGAAGAGCCAGTGCTCATTCCATCACGTGCCGTCCCTCATGCCCATCCCCCAGTTACCCCACATCCCCCAACTCCCTGCAGCCACCCTGTTTGTTCCCTAGTTTAGAGTCTCTTATGGTTTGTCTCCCTCTGATTTCAAAAGACAAACTGTTTTATAACGTGGTTTTTCTAATTAGCTCTGCCACCAGCCGGTGTGAAGTCTCATGGCTCCATCACCAACACTTGCCACCGTCAGACTTCTCTGCACCCGTCAGGGGGCATGTCATGGTGGTTTTGATAGTATTTCCCTGATTACAAACGAAGTTGAGCACTTTCCTATGTTCGGTAATCACTGGGACAGCTGCTTCCATGATGTGCTGATTCAGGATTCCAGTCTTTTTCCCAGTTTTTTTTTTTTTTTAAGATTTTGTTCATTTATTTGATAGAGATCACATGTAGGCAGGGAGGCAGGCAGAGAGAGAGAGAAGGAAGCAGGCTCTCTGCGGAGCAGCAAGCCTGATGTGGGGCTCGATCCCAGGACTCTGGGATCATGACCTGAGCCGAAGGCAGAGGCTTTAACCCACTGAGCCACCCAGGTGCCCCTTTTTCCCAGTTTTCTGCTGAGTTAACCCTGTTCTTTGTATGCTGCGCCTCACGAAGGGCTCGAGATACGCTCCAAGTAGCACAAAGGGAGGACGGGTACTGAGGGTTATTCTCTGTAATACTCATAGCACTAGACAAAGCTGGCCACAGAGTGGGGCCTAACCTGACGTGGGATTGGCACAGGTCCGTAATCCTTATTGCCAATCCCAAACCCAAAATGTTAGGAAAACCAAGAAAACTTTTTTTCAGTCTGGTATACAAGTTACTTGGAGGCAAAACCTGAACTCACATGAGGTTAGTCATAGTTTTTATTGTATTTCCCCGCAGAAATATTCATGTGTTCGACTATGGGATGCTGTGATTTAGGACTACGGCCTGGGATGCTGCCCAGACCCAAATGGGAGGTAACATAATACAAGATACCTATGCCCCAGGGTAGCTCCCTAAAATGAGAACATTTCTGAATTGTTGAACACATCTGGCCACAGGGATACTGAATATGGGATTCTGGATCTATTGTTTATTGAATTCTCGCAGTGTTTCTAGCGCTAGGACTGTTTTACATTTACAGCAGACCTGTGGTCAAAATTAAATAAGGCAGGCATCAGCATTTTCACATTTTACACAAGGCACACCAGAGGCTCAGACAAGTTCAATAACTTGCCCAGTCACACTGCACGACTGAGATTCGTGTTTCTGGGAATGAGTCTGTCTTGCAAATCGCACACATGGCACTTTAGAGCCAGTGCGACCCCAAAGAGTTATCTAGAGGTATCACCGAAACGTACTTAAGAGCAGTTAGTGAGCCAAGCTGGGTGTCTGCTGCATATTCAGAGAAAGGGGACGAAGCTGGGCTAGTCCCACACAGGACAAGGAGCACATAGTGCATTTCTGTTTCTGGGGACGACAGCACGGTGGTTCAGAGGGCAAGGGGCATGCCCCAGGCCTCATAGCTCGTTAGTCTGAGAAGCCTGCAGACATTAATTTTAACTGTAACAGGGTTTTCTGACACAAGATGCCAACAGTCAATGGTGCACTCCTCCTTCTGGGGACTTGTAAAACAAGGTAGAATCATTATTTCTGAAAATGGCATTCTTTAAAGCAAGTAAGTTGCAAACATGGCAACCTCTCGAACCTCTCCTTGTTACTTTGCACTTAACACATTCTTATCTCCAGTGTCAGAGGATGTGATGTCTTTTTGTCCAAGGCCCGCTGCTTTACCAGGGCCTCCCACCCCATGCACTCCTGTCTTCTCTGGGGCCTTGGTGCAGTAGTCATGAGCCCCTCCCACTTTTAACCCTTCCTGTTCTCAACAGGCCCTTCCAAACTTAAAAACAAAAAACGAAACCCACACAACAAAACTCCATCATCCCTCCATCCCTTTCTAGCTACATTTCCTCTCTCCTTTCCTTTTTCAATAAGCCTGAGTACTCCTCACTACTCCCGTCCCTCACCTCCCACTTATTTCTCAGTCGGTCACTTGTCTTTCCCCCGCTGTTCAGACACCATGTTGCCAACTTCCGTGGATGCATCTCGTCCGTCCTTCCCACCCTCCGCGCTGTATTTGGCCCCGTCAGCCTTCCTCTCCATGAAACTCCTCTTCATCAGCTGAGTGTTGCTCCTGTTTCCTAATTCTCTTGGAGGTTTATTTACAGCCTTCAACTCTCACAAGCTTCAGACTACCTGTAGATAGATTTCCGGATTCGTTTCTGGTATCTCCACACACCCATCAAATGAACTGTGATCAAATTCCCGTCACTCCCTCTCGAGCCCAGGCATGTTCCTGCATCCCTAAATCAGCAGAACTATGACCTAGTAGATAATCCCACTAGAAACCCCGTAGTCACACCTGAGTCACAGCCCTCCCCAAATTCCTGTTTTTACCTAATCAAATAAGTCCAAGGGGAAAGGAAAATTCTTACTCCTCCTGTCAGCTCTGATGAGCAAACTTAGAGGGCCTTATGCACACTTAGAATGTGTAGATATTAAACAGCCTATAGATCTTAGAAAAATGTCTGCCAACCCAGTTGGTCAAAAATGCTATACACCTACTAAACATTGACCTTTAGATCAAAACACTTTTGGAGAACTCACTGTAAGAGTATTAAGATGTACTAGGAGTCATTAACAGACATTTCTAAGTTTGCATGTCAAGGGCCAGCTTTATAAACTTGCTTTAGTAGAAGAGCAAATATACTCAAATGCGTCTCAAGCTGTGGCAACCAGCCCCCAAAATGGCCCCAGTGATTCTCACCTCCTGGAAGTCTTGCCTTTCTGTAGGCCCTTCCCACACTGAATGGGGCTGACCTGGGTGATCAACGGAATATTGTGAAAGCGAAGGAGGTGGGGGGCGGGGGGCTAGCTCTGCCCGTCCTGAGAACACTCGAATGAGTCCAGTGAAGAGGTCCACTTGGGTCGGAACTGAGTGACATCTTCTGCCAACAACCAGCACTAACTGCCAGGCACGGGAAGCAGAATCTGCAGCCCATCGAGTCTTCAGCTGATGGCAACCCCCGGGGACCCAGAGCCTGATCACTCAGCTAAGCCACTCTTGTGTTCTTGGCCCAGTGTAACCGTATGAGATAATAAGGTTTGTTTTGAACAGGCCTGGCACTTCTGTAAGGAATGAAGAAAGCCCTACAGCACAAGGATTCTCCTGACTTGAGCAAATGATGGTAAAATACTCTGAAAGTAGTGACTGTGGGCAAGCCTTGAGTGTGTTCTCAATTTTTAAGGAACGTTGAGAATTTGTTCGGAGAGCCAATCCCATGAAATGTCATCAGTATCACAAAGTCTTCCGTTTTCCTACATTCCTTAGGAAACTTGTGAGAACTCCTGAGGCAAGTTAACTTATGAGTATCAAGAATGAGCGAAAGCTTTTCATGGTGTCCCTTATGTTAGGAAAATTCTGCCTGGATGCAAAACCAATGAGGATATTAATTCTGAAAAATCTGTCAGTGGTTCCTGTCTTTACAGACATGCAAGAATTCACACTGGAGGGAAGTCCTAGGAGTGTGATAAACAGGAGGGTGCCTCAGCCTCGGCTCTGTGCTGTGTGGCCACCAGATCATGTATACTGGCATTAAAAAGTATGCATGTTAGGAGTATGAGATTACTTTTGTCAATATCTCTTCCTTAGATTGGGCCACTAGGTTGGTAATTTTTAGGTTTCTTGAAGTATAAACATGGATGTCTATAGCTATCCCCTAAAATTGACCTTAAATTACATTTTAATAAACAAACAAGCTGCTAAGTTCTGGGGGTAGTCTGCAATGCAGCTATGCACAAAGAACCCCCAAGACACAAGAAAATCCTATTCAATACAGCTCATGATCCACTGGAATGGAGAGAGCAATCAGACTCTTGAGGCTGAAATATCTGTCAAAGGAAGTTATTTTGAAAAGTACCCCATCGAACAATCTTTGTGGGAGAGCTGACAATCTCCAACTATGGGGTGTCGAAGTTGGGCCCTAGAGTATATTAGATAATTCACTTAAAAAAAAAAAAAAAAACTGAGGACCAGACCAAGTACCCTGTGTCTCCACTAAAGCCCTAATTTTCATTTATGATCACAGTGGAGAGCCACACAGGCACTAAAGGAAGAGAGCCCAGAGCCAGACTGCTGCTGTCTCCCCTTACTACTAGCCTCCTGCTCAGACTTTTAGGCCACTTCTTCAAAGCAGAAGGCAATAAATAACATGCTCATTATTATTATTTTTTACATCTGTATTTCTCACTGCTTTCATTTCAGGCGCCACCACCTACAGCTAAACAGAACTAGTGGCCAATCCGAAGAATTACATCTTTCTGAAGTCTGAAATCTTAATATGCTATTTTTAAACAGATCACGTTGTATTACATCTGAAATCTACTTGGTCAATAATGATGAGAGCAGAGGCTTTGCTCTGTTCCTTTATTGTACACCCAAGGCTCAGCACGGCGTGTGGCTGGGCACACGGCAGATACTCAGTAAGAGCTGGTACACAGGCTACCGCTGACGACCTCAGTAGTTTGGTGCCTTCTCCTACAGCATCTTAGGATGCACCTTTCTCATACACCGCTCTTTCTAAAATCCTGACTTACTTCAACTGTCATCTCCAAGAAATGTTTTCTAATTTCTATCACCTCCTATCTCCAGCATCACCCTACCTCATCTGAACTCCCACAGATCTTTAAACTATCCTTGGCTCCCTTTCTGGCATCGTACTTGCTTTTTTTTTTTTTTGCTCATCTAGTCTTACCTATCAAATTGCAAACCAAAGCCCAGAATCCAAATCTCTCACCATACGCCAAATCTTAGCTGTGCGAACGAAGGACCAGCATTTAGGGCGCTCAGCTGGAAGGGCATGTACGCACCCACGCATTCTGTCTGTCTCTGTTCCCCGAAATGAAGATCCACCCAGAAATTTTGTAGAACACCATCCAAGAGCTTTATAAATATTCTGCCAAATTCTATGGACATTCTCAACTTAGAGCTGCCTTTAAACTAAAAATGCATATTCTCTTCCCTTTTAGAGATCAGATGTACCAGTTTATATGAAGAGTTCAAAGGCTAGAGGAGTAAGCCCGAGTGCGGTGACAGGACGTCTGAAGGAACAAGACAGCGAGGCACCAAGGCCTCGTGAGAGCCCAAACACCTTCTGTGCTGCTGGCCAGACACTGCCGGTAGAACTAAGCTCATGTCCCTGTTTCCTCAATAGTGCCCAGATGTAACCTAGAGCCTGCAATTCAGCATCAGCTGGAAGCTCCCCAGGAATGCAGACTCCCCAATGGTACCTCCCCTTTAGGCGTTTAGCACATCCTCAAAATTAGCAAGTTAACATATGACCAATCTGCTGCACAACATTGTGCTGAAGTTAACAATACTGAAGCGTGCACTTAAAAAGGAAGAGAGTTAGGAGTGCCCGGGTGGCTCAGTGGGTTGAGCCTCTGCCTTCGGCTCAGGTCATGATCCAAGGGTCCTGGGATCGAGCCCTCCATCGGGCTCTCTGCTCGGCGGGGAGCCTGCTTCCTCCTCTCTCTCTTTGCCTGCCTCTCTGCCTACTTGTGATCTCTGTCAAATAAATAAATAAATAAAATCTTAAAAAAAAAAAAAAAAAGAAGGGAGCTGGAGCACCTGGCTGGCTGGGTCAGTAATGTATGCGACTCTTGATCTCAGGGTTGTGAGTTCAAGCCCCACACTGGGTGTAGAGATTACTTAAAAAAAAAAAAAAAAAAAAAAAAAGTCAAAAAAATTCCAGAGAGTGAATCTCATAAATGTCCTTACCACAATTCTTTTTTAAGTTACCATATGACCCAATAATTCCACTCCTAAAGGTCTAGTCCTTATAGAAACAAAAACACATGTCCACACAAAATCTTGTACACAAATGTTCACAGCAGCAGGGTTCGTGGTAGCCAAAAGGAACAACCCAAATGTCCATCCGCTGATGAATACACAAGATGTGGTGCGGTATGTCCATGCAATGGAAAATTATTCGGCCGTAAAAAGAACGAAGGACCTGATATACCTTTCCAGGAGGAACCCTGAACACATAATGAAAGAAGCCGGTTACAGAAGTCCATGCAACATATGATTCTGGTTATGTGAAATGTAAACAGAGACAAAAAGTAGATCAGTGGTTGCCAGAAATTTCGCAGCAGATGTGGTAAATGGGGACAGCAGCTAATGGGTACAGGACCTCTATTCTGGCAGGAAGAAATGTCCTGAAATTAAGACAGTGGTGATGGCTCGCATAATTACATGCTTTAAAAAAAAACAAAAACCAAAAACAAAACCAAAAACCCTCCAAATTGTACATTTTTAAGGAGTGAATTTTATATGAATTTTATTTCAATAAAACTTAACTTTTGTTGAGAAAAGAAATGCAGATTCTCAGGCTGACCCCAGACCTAGCGAATCAAAATCTGTATTTTAACAACCTATGGGTGATTCACACACACGCTGGTTTGAGAAACACTGATCTAGAATAAGATCAAATTCGTTTCTCTGGTTAATCAATCATGGAATAGTTAACTTGATTTCACCAGGCCAGATGTTCCTTGACAAAATTGCTTCAGATACTCAATCACTGTTCACATTCATTTTATAACATCTGGTTTCTCTATAAATCTGCCCGTTTTAGTACTGGGTGGCACTTGCACTGAGCTAAGAGCAAAACCTTGGCATACAGATTTCTTAACTCTCGACAGTACTGAGTATACAGCAGCTCTGCCTAATGAAATCCCCGATTTTGAAACGGGGGGTAGTAACATACAGCAGGTGACCAAAGGAGATACAAAGCCAAATGGGAAATGAGACCAAAAAAGCACTCACTTCAGAAAACACTTTATTAAAGGTCAAATCAGATTTACAGGAGTATAAAAACAACAAGGGGTAGAGGTGCAGAAGCTTCAGATAAACTGTGCAAACAACAGGACGTAAATTACCTACCTGGGGTTCTCAGAGCAGTTTTCTACTTTTGCACTGGAGCCTAATCTACTTTTTAAAGAAACCTAGGAAAAGTCTCGGCAGTTGTATTTTCTCATGATTTAGCAGCTAGAGAAAACGTCCACGTTCCAAAAAGAAAGGAGTAAACTCGAGGGACAATAGGTATCGGACATAAAATAAAACTGAGGCAAGCTCTGCTTCTCGGTTTCAGGTCTTTCAATTTTGTGCGTGCACGTACCGTTGGGGGAGGGAGAATTGCTATTAGAACTTTTCTTTTCAAAAATTTTGTGAAGAATTTGGGATATTTTTGGGGTACCGGGCTGGCTCAGTTGGTACAGCATTGACTTCTCATCTCAGGGTCATTAGCCTGAGGCCCAAGTTGGGTGTAGAGATTAAATAAAAACAAAAACAAAAACAAAATAACTGGAATGTTCCATGGGTACTCACAGCCAGGTACGGCAATCTGCAGAGCGCGAGTTCTGCAATCTGCCTGCCTGTTTGGGTTCAAATACTGGATCCTAGATCACAGTTGTGCCAACTTAGGCAAGTTAATTAACTTCTCTGCCTTAATGATTTAGAAAATGGGCTTTAGTAGCATTTATCTCATAGTAGAGTTGTGAGAATTTAAAAAAATATATGTGAAGAGCTTAGAGGAGTACTTAACACATATGAAGTGTTTTTGCAAATCTCTCTCACACACACACACACTCTCTCTCTCTCTCTCAAGTGCACATAGGCACGGGATCTTTCAAATATAATCTGTCATATCCAGACTCACAAGCTAGAGTGGACTGTTGATGGAGAAATGTTAATTAGCCTCAGTATGTTAGATTTTTATTTCCTAAACTAGAATTCCATCTCTATCATTATCAGTAAAAAATGAGCTTCTAAAGACAGGAACTGTGTGCTAGTCCATTTTGTATTCCAGGGTCTGGCACAATGCCAGACACATAGGTGTGTAATGAATGTGAAACAATTTAACCCTAGCAATTTAAAAAATCATCTACAAAACCAATAGAGGTGGAGGTGAATGGAGACCTATAAAAACCCGTAATTTCACTCTTACTTCACTGCATACAATGCAAATGTAGTTCTCATAGTAACTCTGAAGCACTTAAAAAGTTTTCTATTAAAAAAAATAGTTTTCTATAGATACAGTGAGGGATAAAATTAAAACGATACAGTTCAATAAAGAATGTGAGCACAAAATAACAAAAATCAGCACTCTGTACATTTCAATGCAAGTTCCAGCTTCACTGCTGAGAAGCAGAGGAAAAGCTCCATGTTGGCTGAACCCCTCCTTCTCCACAATACTGGGAACCAAACCAAATGGGAGCAAGACTTTCTGAAGCTGGGAATTAAGCAGCTGTCTGTCTTTACTAATATGAAACAATTAGTTTAAAAATACCTAATAGAGTCTTTCTTCAAAACAGATATTTCACTTACCTTTGCAGAGTATTTCCTAAAAACATTAAAGAAGATGTAAGGCTTAGCTGGTAATTTCCATGAACTCAGTTCTTTTCCTCTGACTGCAGTGGCGTTGACATGACAAAGCAGGTTTGGGAATGCTAGAAATGAATTCCTACTTCCCTTTGCATTCTTCAGGTTCATTTTCCCCCAAATTTCTGCACTGGTTGGCTTCCATTTCAGCAGCAGCCACGAAATCTTGAAGGTCAGACACAGTAAACAGGGAAGGACATAAAATTAAGTGATTCGGGCGTAGTTTTGAGTCTCACAACTTCAACAGGGATGAGTCATACCTTAAAGTGTGTGGAAATGAAATACATGTTCTACCCCTTGATGAAAATCAGCTTAGTCAAGCTAAAGGGAATTAGTTCACAACAGCCTAAAGTTTTGTTTGCTCCTTTAATAAATGTTGAGTGAAAAAAGACGACTCCCGAGAAGGGGCACCTGGCTGGCTCAGTCAGTAGAGCATGCAAGAGTCTTGATCTCGGGGTCATGGGTCCAAGCTCCACACTGGGCACAAAGCTTACTTGAAAAACAAACAAAAAAGACCTAATTCCTACAAAGACCAAATACAACCTGATCATTTTAGCATGAGTGCACGTCCTTGATTTATTTTGCAGTATAAATGTAAAGGAGAAACAGTTCTAACAATCATAATAAAAAAATGCCAAATTGTTCTAAGTGATTTTCTAATTTGCCAGTCAAATTTGAAACTGATATTTACATACCACTTAAATCAGGAAAAAAGGTGAACTTTCTCCATCATTAGTACAAGCTTTAAATTAAAAGGCTATTCAACTGCTTTCTTAGTTATAGGGAATTAGCATTAAAATTAACTAGGTAAGAGGAGAAAAGTATTGAATAATTCATTTAGAATTAACAACCAAGAAATGTCTTTATGCTTTGCAAAATCATAAAGTGAAAATTAAAACTTTCTACGCTTAGTAGTTCACAATTTTTTTTTCTGCTTTCTATAAATCATTAAATATGTTTGCTTTACTCACACACGGACACTTCAACCTCAAAATGACAGAACTAGGTCACTACTCTGGAAATGGAAATGAGGATAGCTAGATTAGGGGAACTCAGGCCAAGAAAACTTGCTTTTAGGGGAATGGAAGAGAAAGCCATTGATATGCCATAAGAGTTTGAGCATTCTGACCATATATCAATTATTCCTGCTGAATGGTCCTGGATTCCAAATGACACATTCTTCCTCAATGTACTCGTTCCATCACTGGCTCAGCAGTCGACACTGGAGACCATTTAAAAACGTGCACTTTGCAATAACCATTATCTATCTTAGCAGCTAGAAAGGCAAAACAAAAGTTAGCAGAAAAAACTACCTTTAGGGACAAGGGCAGAATACTAATTCACAAATGATAAACATAATAAGCAATTAAAAAAAAACTATAATGAACACATCTGGTCCTGAAGGGTTAGGTTTTTAAGGAAAACCAACCAACCAACCTCAAAATGTCTGTTTATTGGACATGATCAAAGTGCCCTCCTTTCCTGCCCACAACTTCTACCTTTGGACTGGCATTCCAGAAGTGTAGGGAATATAAAATGGTTAGGTATTCGCTAACAGCAAGGAAAGCCAGTGAATTTGTTCAAGCTGTCCTATTAAACACTGATTTGATAGGCTTCCCAACCCAGAAAAACCCATGCATGAAAATCAGACATGGCAACAGCTGCTCCTGATGTCAGATTCTGGTAGCAAAGCACAGAAGGGACTCATGTTTTCACTTATAAAGAGAGACAAAAAAGCAAAATTCAGTTTCGGGGTTGGGGCGGGGGGGAGAAAAAGAAAAAAAGAATCCTCATTTCAAGTGACCTGAGAAATTAAGTAAAAACTGTTTGAGAACAAGTTACATGAATGCTGGGCCATTTTTAATGTTTCTTAGTCTGCAGTTAAAAAAACATTCAAAGGGAAGACAAATCCACAGGTTAATCGTTCTGAAGCAAGACACTGTTCAAAGCTGTTTAACAGTGGCAAAAGCACCAGGTTAAACTCCTATCTGGAAATAAGGCAAAAATAAAACACTGCCGTCTGCCATAGGGCTAAAGCAGCATCCAGATTACATCTGCTAAAGTTACCAGCAGACGGGAGTCAGCAATAGACCTTTGCTCTTGGATACCCTGGTCTCTTAATGTTTTGTTATTGTTGTAATAGCCAACAATTCTTAAATTTCAAGGTCTGTATTTTGAAACTGATCATTTGCCCATCTTTCATTATGAATCTTCATGGTAAACCTTACCTTCAAGGTCAGTCGTAAACCCTGTCCTCCTAAATACTTCCGTACTCAAAATCCTCGACTACAACCTAATACATTTATTCAGAGCCTGACCGACCTCTCAACTGTCCCTGTAGACTCAAAAGGTGGTTGGGGGGTGAGGAGGGAAGACTCTAAGGAATGTTAATTATACCTGTTCCATTCTACTGGTTTTACAGAATAAATCTCGTGATCTGCGAAATTATTTTTTGTTTCTCTTCATGCCTGCTTTATAGAAGTGGACACTGGAGATGAGAAAAAAATTTAAGTCCTTGTGCCACGTTTTCACAGGTACTACCAGTCATGCATTCGAAGTAAAGTCCAAGGGTATCAGCTAGCCCACATAAAAAAGCGTCCTTCAAATTACCTTGAGCTGTATTTGTATTTGTGCTGTCCTCTATGGTGTAAGTAATCAAGAATCACATGATAATAGCCTTATTTCTCTGGCCTGCAACAAATCTAGCCACATTTTTAAGTGTTTGCTTAGTTCTTTAAAATACTACTTTCAAAATGTAAAATGAGTAACATTATTTATTTAAACCCAAAATTCAGTGTCCCTAACTGAGGTGGGCTCAATAACCTGTCTCTAAAAACAAACAAACAAACAAAACAACAACAACAAAAAAACCCCACAACATTTGACTTAAACGTATCGTAAGTATAGCTGCTGGCTTTGTCTCAACACTTCCACTCATTTCTCTTGACTTGGTTCTCAATTCAGGCTCATGGCCAAAGAGAAAAATCGAACGCTGTGCAGGCTAGGTTTTGTCGACACTGAGGCAAAACAGTCACCAAGTCTAAAAGAGCCATCGTCTCCAAGGTTGGGGATGCTCTGTCCTGAGAGTAAACAAGTGTCACATGTAAGTTGTGCCCACATCAGCTCATGAAAATGCATTTTAAGAAATTATACTCAAGTGTTAAGATTATTTTAGTTGTGAAATGCTAACTACTATCAGGAGAATAGGGAGCCAGAAAAAAAAAGTCTTGAGCACATTTTCTGTACATACTTTCCTGACAATCTAAAAACCATCAGAATATCCTTCGTGAAGCCTTATCTGATCTGTTAGCAGATGATGGTGAAGGTGATCAGACTTGTGATTACTTATAGATTTTTTCCTTTAGAGAGGCTGTTGCTCTTGGACTGAATGCCATTAGAAGCATTTCCGCCACGTGGATACAGATTATCTGCTGCACATGTGTGCCTCCAGGCTGGCTTCCCATTCTTCCCCAACTGCACACTTAGGGAAGGAAATACTCATTTCATGTTAGTTATAAGTAAACCATACAGAAAGCAAAATCAGACTACAAATTACTTAATACTGATTTTTATCACCTCCTACCTTCCCAATGCTGACCTTACTCCATTCCCTGCAACCTCTTTATTATTTTTTTGAGAAAAACATTTTTCTTGTATAATTCTCCTCTAACATTTGTGGCCCTTCCCCCTCCACTTTCTTTAAGACACTGAACTAAGTTCCTGGAAATTTCAGGGGGGAAAAAAAATCAGTGCTGAAACTAGAGGCAGATCTATAGTCAAAGCAAACAGTTTTCATATATATCACCCAAAGGGTTAAATTAGAGGCTACAAACAGTTTATAGGATTAGCACTCTCTTCCCTTTCTTCTTGCCTTTGGTTCTGAGAACCTTAGAGAATCAAGGTCACAGGCAGATTGTAAGGGACAAGGTGAATGGAGGCTACTTTCGGGACTGACTCTTCCCCCTTAGGTGAAGATACAGGAGCAGGGACAGAAGCTGCTGCAGTTTCATGAGCCAAAGGCTACTGACGTCTAGCCCAAACTTCAAAGGAAAAGAAATCCTAAATGTATGGTTATCTTTTAATAACTGGCAAGGCATAACTGCACTGTCTTTTTCATGAAAACACTAACATACTAAACACATAGCTCCATTTCTCAAGCCCTCGTTTTCCAACTAAACTGAATGTTCAGGTAACTTTAAAGAACTGCGCTAAAGCAAAGAAGCAAAGTTGGAATATCTGAATTTAAATGAATTTTGCCAGCAACTGTTACATGACCTGGAATGTCACCTTCGGAAATAAATGGACATAGTACTTCCGAGTGTCAGCAGCCATACTTGCATTATTAACACTGTTCCTCCTTGCTTTATGAAATAGGTTAATTCCTAAAAAATCCACTGAACATAAAATTTTTACAGACCACGTGGATGTCCTACTGATGACAAACTACTTTCAATCAAAGATGCCTTAATAATCTTTGATTGCTCTCCACTAGTTTTTGTTTTGAAGTAAATTCTTCAGTGGATTAGTGATTCTACCACATACTCGGATATCTTGCTAAATTAGATTACTATAAATGAGATGTAGAATGTGGCTTGTTCTAAATTTTTTCTAGATTGCCATCAGCCTTGTTCCTAAAAGATTTGATTATCAAGACAAAGTAGGAAAAGAGAGAATATAGATTATACAAATGTGGAAACTCATGTTCTGATTTTGCAGAACTTAGTCCTTTTCAGTCATTCATTACAAAGTTCTTCTTCTACAAATAAATGACTTTAAGCCAACTTCAGGTAATTCCAAGTGAAAAACAAAAACAAAAACAAAACAAAAACCACTGCAGGAATCTAGTTTCCAAGGAACACTTGACGGAAAAATTAATATGTTAAAATTTTTGGTGTCACTAACTTTATAATTTTAAAATGTGTGGCGTATCTTGATTTTAAAACAAAGGATGTTTTAAACAACTTTATGAACCCACTCCCAAGTTTTTGGGTCTTCTACAACCTCTAGTCTTAGAGAAGAACTTAAACAAGGATATGTAGGACTTGTCTAGGCATAGCTGGCTCAGAACTGAGACACTGATAGGGGATTTATAACCCAATGAGGGTTCTGGGGATCTAAGAAAGCATTTGGAACAAAGCAGCAGTAAGGCCTGATTCTGATAAATCTAAAATGTGTTTTAATATTTGCTCTTCATTTTGTAAGTAACTGAAGTCCTGCATAAAATTTCACACAAAGGGGAAATACTTCAAAGTGGTAACCATTTCCTAATGTAACATAAAACCACCTTTTTTGATCTTAAGGATTAAGAAAATTGATGTTACATTTATAAAATAAAAGAGAATCAAAATACCCACAATCATTTTGGCAAAATCTATACCATTTAAATTATTTTATAAATAATTTTCACACTGAATATGGCAGGTACGCAACTAAAGGAGATTTCATAACCCTAATTTGTAGAAAATGTTCCGTATGATATTTTTTACCTATGTCCTTCTTCAAGTGTGAGTGCTCCAATACATGCTAGTGAGAAAAAAGATCAAAATTAGCATCAGCACAAGGATTTTCAGTTAATACTGCAAATAGAGTCACCAGGGAAAAGAAGGCCAGAATAAAGGAAATTCAAATATGTGACTAAATGAGAAACCCTTGAGACAAACAAAATCAAACTGTATTACTTACCAAACCTCTACACCATCTCCTGATAAATATCCAGGGAAAAATGTGGGAGATCTAAAATGTATCATACACGGGCAAAGAGAACACTTTAATAGCCCTCCTCCTAAATAACAATTCAAAATGAAAAATTTTTAGACACAAGTCAATGAAGTATAATTATTTTGAAGTCTTTTATAACATCTCTATAAACTTATGAATAAATTCCCAGTTTTCTAATTCTGAGGATGCTAAAATCCTTTGAAAAAGAATAAAAGCAAAACAAAACTAACAAAAATCACTGAAATAAAGGTGGGGGGGGCACCCAGCACAGAACATGGGGAGGAGGGAGATTGAGGTGAAGAAAGAGAAACACCAAACTTAAAACAGAAACAAAACAGGAACGCTCTACAACACTCTGGCATTCTAGTTTTGAACAAACCAGTTACTGGGTGTCTGAATCATGGCTCTACTACAAAATGTTCCTGCATCTCAGTGTCCCCATCTGTGAAGCTGTGAAAATTAAAACAGACCGCCCAAAAACACTTGGCACAAATACTTGACATGCACTTGGCACTTAACAAATGGTAGTGCTATGCACAACACACGTAATTCACCTAAGTAGTTTTTTTAGTTGGCTGTTATTTTTCATTTTGCAAGAGCAAAAGCAGGGATCTCCCTGACTGGCTGCAGTTGAGTCCAGATTTTAAGAATGTATCTGATGATACCTAACTTTCACAACTGCTTTAGGTAAATTCTTTAAGATGTTGTCTGGACACAGAAGTCACGGGTCTACATAGAAGGTAGCTCTCTTCTCCTTGCCTGGAACCAACTACTGCTATTGGTGTCAGAAGGAGATGGTCGGCAGAGTGCCCTTGCACAGTGTGTCTGCGTGCTAAATGAAGGGTGAACTGAAATGTTCAAGATTGCTCTGGGGATAATCAAAGCGACCAGGTTACACTTGCAAGTACAAAATCAACTTCTTTCCTCTGAAGCTTCTGTAAATATACAGAAGTAAACATGAATCAATCACAAAATACGGAAAAGGAAGTAGTCTATGATGCTGAGGGCAGGGCAAGAGAAGCACACAACAGCAAATTTCTCCAAACTTAAACCTTATATTCTAGAATAAACCTTTTGCTCTTTTAAGCTTGTCATTCAAACCCTTCCCACAATAAATCTAATGTAAGAAAAGATTTTGTCTCTCACTCTAAAAAGCTGCATACATATTTGTAGAGAAAGATAAAAAGGAAAGGAAGTCTTAATTCTCCTACTTGCTTTGTCACACACTAGCTGCACAACCCTGGCTAAGCCTGTTTTCCCAGCTGGTAAAACTGGGATATACTAACACTACTACCTAACTCAGGAGTTACTGCGAATACTCAAGAAATGGAAAGCACCGAGGTTCGTGTATCCGGTACACAGGAACTCAATGAATGGAGCTATTCCTTGACTACTGCGAGGAGTGTTGGATTAGGTATCAAGTCAAAGGTCGGAATATCAAGAAGCCTTTCTTCTGCACTTTCCACAGGAAGAGACAGCTGGAGCGCAGATGTCATAAGGAGGCAAGTCTAATGGACTTCATCTAAAGTAGTTTATCACCATGACTAGAGAAAAAACTCTTTAAGACAATCTCACGTGTAGTATGGATGACTACTGCAGTAACATCACAGTACATTTACTTTCAGAAAACACAAAGCATGTGAAAATCTATGTACCCACCCGTGCAATTTTTAGGGCAGGACTGGCCAACTAGGCTGTTTGCTACTGTTTGGTCTACGTTCTCTACCAGAGCAGGCAATCCCTCTGAGACACGAGGTTCACCTCAAAACCTGACAGCAAACTCTCATAACCGAATGATTAATTCCGACCCTTCTGCATTTTCTTACGTATCATTTACCCACGGCACCTAGATAACAAGGTACAATACAATCTTGTCGAACTGCCGTTTAATTAATTCTAAATACTTCTGGGAGTTCTGGCTGGAGTCTACAGTCATTCAGTACACGGCGTTTATGATAACTCTACCATGTATTCCGGTTACTTCACAAATGAACACCGCAATCCAAGTCTCTTAAGAAAATGGAATGATCTCCACAATAATTGCTAGGGAGCAATCGAGTAACCTGGACGAGGGCGGTATAACTTTCCTCAAACTAACAGTAAAGGTTTAAGTAGAATCACAGTCAGATTAGGAAAGGAATAAAAGGTCTGAAAGGGGAGACAAGAAGTATATGAAAGGCCTCAAATGTCAAGAACTTAGATTTGTGACCATGATGTAACAGGAATGCTGGCATTTGTGAGAATTCCGGCAACTGTATAGGACAAAGAGGGCAGTAGAAGAGACTGAGTAGGACAATTAGGAAGAGGTAAAGCAACTTAGGAACAGACTTGTAAATCACAGAGCAATGCCTTTCTCACCTTTAAGGCTTGGCCTTGGGGGTCAAGAAGACTAAATGTGGATTTTTCCCCCTTTAATAGATCACTAGCTCCAAAAGGGGAATAGACTGTCTTACTCCCACTGCTGTATTTTTAGTACCCAGAATATTATCTAAAGGTGGCGTTCCCAAATTACTATCTAGATCTAAATGTAAACACTGCTGTAATGAGTAAAATGTAATTCACTTAGGAGATATTGCTGAATTCCTAGAATGTTTTAATATATGTTTAAATGTTTTACATTTAAATATTTTTTTCATTTATGTTGAAATCTAAACATTTAAATGTTTTAACACGTTTTCCAATGAACTCCAGTATTACAGTGTAACTGTAAAACAGGTCTGATACCTTTTCCTACATTGGTTCCAAGTCATTCTCTTAGAAGATAAAGAACTGCTACCCTAGGATAGTAGATTAATGACTAAAGAAATTAAGGGAAATAATCCATAGAAGAATAAGCATAACTTGATTAACAGAAAATTCAATAGAAGTAACCTGTAAGATCAAGAGGTGCTACCCAAACACACGAACTCTTCTATGGCTGGTCTATAAAGCTTTGTTCCTCATGCCGGATGCTCCGCCTTGTATCCCCAGTTGCCAGTACAGGGCAGGAACATATGTATTCATTAAGCGCCTATTAAATGAACAGAAACTGCTAACTATTTTTCAACATTATCAAGTTTCATGTGATCTGGAGGTACATATATGAGAGTGAAAGATTGGGGTGAGAGACAGAAAATCCAGTAGTCCTAACAGTGCTTGAAGTTCCTAAAGAGAGACAAAAGACACAGGGAGGGGACATTATAGGGGACAAGGAAATCCACAGAAGTGTGGATCAGACCAAGCCAGCAAAGGCCAAAGAAGTTTTGAGGTCTGCCTCAAAAATAACAAGATCAAGGACAGTGATGGCAAGAAAAAAGGTAACTGAAATGACAGGAAGGTCACTGATGCCATTAGCACCCTGGTTTGCCTGAAAAGCAATGAAAATATCTGTGATTACAAATCTTGTAGGCAGAACATAGAGGGATGGAGCCCCAGAGCAACCAAGGGTACTTTAGTTCATCAGATGTCTATCTGGAACAGAAGCTGGTCTTGGTGCTAAGTTTAACTAGAGCCAGTCTGACTTTCATGGCTACCTTCCAGGTCATTAAATAAATCCCAGTTCTGATATTGCTGAATTACTTATCCACCAGCTGTGTGCATGTATGTGTGTATATACATATACACATACATACAAACATACACACAGAGGCTATTACTATTAGAGAACAGATTTTTCCAAAGTTAACAGGCAGTCAGTCAGAATGCCACTCAACTCTGCTTGGGTAAACTCACAGGCTTCTTTCTCCAGGAATCAAAGTGAGAGGAAAACTACCAGGACGTTAAGTTTTGGTTCTGCTCTAGCTTTATTCTCTAACCCTAGTGTAGGCAAATCCTGTGAGTTATGTAGTGAAATGGAAACAATAATACCCCACTTCTAAAATGCACACACACAAATGGAAAGAGAACTGCAAGTAATCAGAAAAAAGTGTTAAAAAAAAAAAAAGGATAATCAGCACTACACAAAGCCATGGTCATGTATGTGCCCAGCATACTTCATGACCTTCAGGTAGCCACTTCAAAGACATAAAAGAAAGCCAGGGAAGGTACAAAACAGGGTAACTAAGAAGTGTTTACAAAAATAAAGTGGCTTTTACCTTCAAAGAGTAAGAACTCCAATCTGGAAAGAAAGACAATAAAATTGAATTCCATGTAAAATCATAATGATTGCAGATAAAATACCAACAAGCCTGGCTCCATTTTATTACAAGCAATTTAAAACAAATCCTGAACACTCTAACTAGGAGAGGTTTTAAGACTCATAAAAGGAAATAGCGAATCAAAGATGTTTGTGGCTTTTTTGTTACAAGTACAAAAAAAAGAGCAGTTTGAAAAATCATACACAGGTTTAAGAAGCATCGTTCGATTACTGGAGGCTGCTCGTTAGCATTTCTTTCCAAAGGGAAGTTGCACAGCTATTCAGGGGCGATCAGTAGTTTTACTATCACAACACAACATAGTTCTTAAGCTCTTACTCCTAGAACTAGTTTTTGTCCCCATCTTTAGTTCTGAGCTGGGAAGACCACCAGTCTAACATAGTAGTTAGCAGGATCCAATGTATTCTATTATTTCAAAGAAGCGCAATGACATTTACCCAATAAGAGCAAGTAAAATCCAGAAGGCAGTACAGGGGGTGATTAAAATGGAAACTGGGCTATCAGCCCCCACCTGGGTCCAATACCAGATTGGCTACTTGTGCTCTGGAGGTCTTAGACCACACTATCTCCAGACCTCCGTTTCCACACTTAAATACTTAAGTTCAAGTAACTTTAAAACAATGACAGCCCATTGGAGATACTCAGTATTAGCCCTTCTGTCAATGTATTTTTGACTGAAACTGTGTCAACATGTTAACTTCAGTTCTCTCTTGCTGACTGAAGTTCCCGCCGGCAGCCACAGGTCTTAGCGAACTTTGGAAAAAGGAGAACGTTCACGAGTGAAAAGTAAGAAGCTGCAAGCTGTGAAGGAGGGTAAGCTGGTGGGTTAAACCATAGTCCTATGACAATGTAGTCCGGAGTCTTTTTGGAAAAGGAGCCATCGTATCTTTTCTTTCTCAAGCACCTCAGCAGTGGCTCCTGTCACGTGTATTAAAATCCTGTAATACCGTGACAAGAAATGTATTATCAGACACTAGACTCATCAGCTTCAAAAAGACAATAGTGAAGTACGAAAACAGCCTGATCACATAAGGAACTTTACGAGTTAAGGAAATGGAGAAGAGTAATTTTTAGTAAATCTATCCCATTTGCAGGAAGGAGCATCTGTATGTCTGTTTATCCTCAGGGAGGGAAGAAATGCTTCAGAGAACTGTTTACTAGTTCGATCACGACCAGAGATTTCGCACTGAAAGGTTGAAAGTTTTCAGTAATAGATAAAAATGTAAGGAAACCTACCTTCACACTTGTTCTTTCAGATTCAGTCTCCTCTTTATATTATTTATATGTTCTTAAAAATTGAACTGTATAGGTTAAAATTCTTAGGATCAACTTACTTTGATCATATCCAGTGGGCACTATATTTTTAGTTAGCTAAACAAACAAAAAAAAATCATGACACAATTTACAAACTTTTCTGCTCACCAGGATAACTGAAATCATACACATTATTCATGTGTTCCAGTTATGAGCTGAAACAGGAGCACACAATTGCTTTTAAGTTTCCAGTGGTGTTTCTGGAAGATTTGGTTTGATGACTGTCGCTACGATTTATAAATCTATTACTGCCTCCCAGAATCTAATCTGAATTCTTTGAAGATAATGGTCACAGATTACCACGGATTACTAATATAGTCCTAACTCTGAACACACAGACCACTCAATGGTTGTGAAATGAATGGATCACGAATCAACCATCAATGTTAGGTATAAACTACACTTTTTAATAAATAGCTGACTTTGAGCCAATTATCTAGATCTGGTCGATGATGTTCTAAGATTGATCCACTTAATATCCCTTCTTAAGCATTAATGCCTTGATGGAGATGTTTACTGCACTTTCTGAAAAGAAAAACAAGTTAATTACCTTCATAATACCTTTCAAAGGTAAAATCCAGAATGGGAATTTTTGGTAGTTCCTACTACTATTGAGAGCTCACACTACAGAGAAATAAACTAGCAGCTACTGTCCATATTTTTGCCATCTTCCTTTTAAGGTGAAAAACATGTTATATTAATAAAATAAGATTAAGAATTTTCAACACCAGAAGACATGAAGATGTCTTAATTTGGGTTTATTATCTCATTGGAATTATTTAAATGTTTTTTTCAAATGTTTATTGATTAAACAAGATGACAAATTATATACTGAGACTTTGAGTGTTCAGCTGGTAGACTACAGTTACTCAACCTTCTTTCTTCAAGGCTACTACATCCATCTACAGACACTTAAATATATCCTGCCCTAGACAAAATCTCTGGGTAAATTTCAAGAGCACTTATCATTGCTTTGACCTATTGTCCAGATCAAGATAAAAGCAACACTAAAATTAATGCATAAATGTTATTTTTAAAAAAGAAATTAACACTGTCTTTTCAGGTAACATTGGCCAGATTATTAATGTAACATTTCACATTATTAATAACCTCCCTCTGGCAGACATTTCATCTACACCAAAACAAAACTAACCTTGTGGAATTTTTGTTAAGAACTAATTTTCTTAGAACCAGGCCAACTGGGGCGCCTGGGTGGCTCAGTGGGTTAAAGCCTCTGACTTCGGCTTAGGTCATGATCCCAGGGTCCTGGGATCGAACCCCATATCGGGCTCTCTGCTCAGCGGTGAGCCTGCTTCCTTCTCTCTCTCTCTGCCTGCCTCTCTGCCTACTTGTGATCTCTGTCAAATAAATAAATAAAATCTTAAAAAAAAAAAAGAAAAGAAAAAAAAAGAACCAGGCCAACTGATCAGTTACAAGCTCAAAGAAATGACTTGAGAACTTAGGCAGAGTAAATGAGCTTTTAGGCTCCTCCCCAATATGGTGTCACATTACTATCATGGTGACCTTAAATTCAGGACTGATGAACAAAGAATCCCTGATTCTATTCTGAAATACCCATTACTTTGAGCAATGGCTCAAATTACACAGAATTCTACAAGCAAGATAATAACAGTTCTTAAGAATTAATAGGCTTTTAACAAAACTACCGATTGCTACTGACCTATATATTTTCTATATGGCTCAGATTTTCATGAAATGGAACAGTAGTAAAGAAAATACCTGGAATAATCTAAAGCCATTATTAATTTACCTAGAGAAGTATTCTAAGGCCTTTTCTCCTGTATCAGGGAGAGCATCTTCGTTAAGAGTGTGTAAGCAGGTCTTACGCACCACCATACTGGCTACTCTTATGCATAATTTTGTGTTCTTGCGCATGTGTGCACACACGCACACACTCAGGTCAGATATAAGTGAAGTTGTTTAACAACCTCTTTCACTAAGTCCTTGAGAATGGAGAAGGGGGGCACCTGGGTGGCTCAGGTGGTTAAGCGACTGCCTTCGGCTCAGGTCATGATCCTGGAGTCCTGCATCAGGGCTCCCTGCTCAGCAGGGAGTCTGCTTCTCCCTCTGACCCTCCCCCTTCTCATGCTCTCTCCCTAATACATACATAAATAAATAAATCTTTAAAAAATTTTTTAAAAAGAAAAGCGGAGAAGGGCTGAAATCAAATATTAGATGATGGGAATGGCTTAATAGTTTAAGCCATTAGTTTAAAAATGCTTAAATGCTACTTCAGATGGGGGGTGCCTGATAGTAGAGCATGTGACTCGATCTCAGGGTCCTGAGTTCAAGCCCCATGTTGGGCGTGGAGCGTATGAAAGAAAGGAGGAAAAGGAAGAGGAAAAAGAAAGGAAAGGGAGAAAGGAGGAAAGAAATAGTACAGACAGAACTCAAGAATAAAAATAAGTTTGGATTTTGTGAGTAAAATATGCTGAAGTGAAATTTAAAAATTTAAGTCATTTGAAAAGTGGCACCCCTTTCTGAATCAAGTATAATCTTGCCTAGGTGAAAACTAGCTTTCTCAGATATTTTGGCCTAGATTTTTAGAGATGAATGATGGATGAGAAAACAAATGACTGAACTATTAACGTAACACATACATAAAAGGACACTTTAGCAATCCACTTTAATCTAGGAGAAATTTTAAATTCAAACTAGGTTGGCTTTATTTTAGGCTTACAGGGCTTTAAGGTAAACAAATTTTCTTGTAAAAGTAAAAATTTTAAAGTAAACATAAAATTTAACATTTAGGGGCACCTGGGTGGCTCAGTGGGTTAAGCCTCTGCCTTCGGCTCGGGTCATGATCCCGGGGTCCTGGGATTGAACCCCCACATCGGGCTCTCTGCTCAGCAGGGAGCCTGCTTCCCTTCCTCTCTCTGCCTGCTTCTCTGCCTGCTTGTGATCTCTGTCAAATAAATAAATAAAAATCTTAAAAAAAAAAATTTAACATTTAATTCTAACCTCACGTTATTAGGCCTATTTCTAACCCGGTAGTTAAGAGTGTACACTTGGGAGTCAGGAAGAAAAGGGTCTGAATCCTGGCTTTGCCACTTCACAGACAGGTGAACCACCAGCTATATGCAACAAATTACATAATCTCGATCTCTGAATTCCTCACATGTAAAGAAAGGACAATACCACCTACCTGAAAGGGTTGTTGATTACATAATAATACATAATGTGAGGCCATTCTTCAGCACAGTGGCTGGTACAAAATACTTACACCACAGTATGACTAACCTAACATTAAAAAAGCTTGGCTAAGGAAAGGAAACAGCAGAGTATTTATTTTCCATACTTCTCTGTTTTTATTTTTCAAAATAAAGTTTTAGAGTTGAAAATCAGATATTTTGCCACATTTATCAGGGACTACCTATCTTCTAGTCCCTCTATATAAAAATGGATACATACACCTGCCATTTCTATTCCTCATGGAGGATTTCCCATCTGTTGCTCTTAATCCGTATGAACTGCTTCTAGAGTCACCTTTAGTGATTTTCTTCCTTAATCTGCTTTGGCCACCACCCACTCAAGGTTTACTTTGATCTAATTAGTGAACGTCAACCATGGTTTTTCTTTCAGAGTTCAACATTTAAAGAAAAAGAAAACCACACAGGTATTCTGTAGTAACCTATCAACTTTCCCCTTTCTGAGGTTTCAGTACTTATTTTATCTTCCATGACTCTTATAACCTGCTTTCTGGTCTAATTCCTAAATAAATATCCCAGAACATTTCCTCAGTGACCTGGTCTTTTTTGCTTTTTCCTTCCTGTTGCTATTTTCCACCAATTTCCTCAAACTTTAATATTAAAGCCTGTTTTTCTAAACTCATTTCATTTTCTTAAAGATGGGCTCCTAACCTTTCCTTTCAATCCTGAACACTCTAATATTTGTGGTGGCCTTTGCCAAAGTTTTTAATCTCCGACTAGATCCAACTAGACCAACCAGATCCTGCAAACCACTGCACACATCTATATCTGATACCTTTTCTACTAAGGTCTACTCTGAATCCCCAGGGAGTGTGAGATAATCTATTGCTCAAAGTGTCCTCAGGGATATCGGTATCACCTAGAAGCATGTTAGAAATGCAAATTCTTGCCCCATCTCAAACCCACTGAATTATAATCTGTATTTTTTTTTTTAAATCCCTCGGGATATCCACCCACACTGAAGTTTGAAAAATACTGTCGAATGATGAATTGTGACCTAAACAGTTTTTAACCAGAAAATTAAAATCATCATAAGTTCTTTCAAAATTATTTTGACAGATGCAACAAATGGTCTCATTTACCTTTTTTCTCACATTTTGGAAAGTCAAACAGAAATGACATTACAACTAACAAACTCAAATTACTCTTCATTACTTTTAAAAAATTGTGATAACAATATTAATTATTGGTTGTATTTAGACAGATCAAATTTCTCCATACCAACTCTACATAAATATGATTAATCTGGTAAGGTTCTGCTTCTTAACAGGAAGCATGAAAAGTTTCAATATGACTAGTCAATGCTAAACACAGGTCATCTAACCACAAATTCTGTTACATCATAACCTGCCAGAAGTATACCCAAGTTGCTCTGACCACATCAATTCAGCAAAAAATATAAACCCCTTTATAATTAACAGGTTCAAATGAAAACAGTTTTAATAATATCTTGATCAATATAAAAACACAAAAATTGCAAAATAGTGATTTCGCTGATAAAAACAGTAATGGCTTTTTAAAACATATGAACTGCTGTTTGATCTACTTAAAAACCTAGACAACTGAAATTTGCAGTTTTAAAGGATTCTTGGCTTTAGTATTGAAAGTATAGGCATGGCTTTGTCTCCGAATTCTATTAAAAAGTGCTTGATACAGTGTATGAGATCTTCAATAATGGAATATTTTCGAAGTTAAGGAAATATTTTCCCTTTTGTCTATCTGAAAACTGAGGCTGAGCTCCTGCCCCCCACTCCCAATATTATCATCCTTGACAATACCAATCCTCACCGTTTACCTTTGTGGAAAATAATTTTAAAGTGATCAAACCTCATGTTATTTTAAAGGCATGACTTGAGTTGTACAATTATATGACTAATTTAACCTCCTACTCTCTTAATAAATGGATAGCTGGGCCTAAAACTCACCCTTTGGGAATTCTAAGTAAATAGGTGAATAAAACACTACTCATTAGTGGTTTTTTGGGGGTATTAGTTTTTGAGGAAATGCTTATATATGATCCACAAATTTCAAGTTTCAGTAAACAGAAATGTGATTTTCATAGCTACAGGCAGAAAATACTCCTTTATGTAAATATAATACACCCCACTGAAAATATCTAATAAAATCTAATTATTTCTAAAATTAAACTAAATATATTCAGGGCTTCGAGTAGCGCCAAAAGATACCAATAGAGCCTAAGCTTAAAATGATCAGCAAAAGCAACCTCTTATTTTTGGAAAAAACACACCATAAATCAGTAAGCTGCCCCACCCCATCCCCAGCTCTGTCAACACCAAGTTTAGATATTTTTTTGGTTAGAACATTCCTTCTTGTCTCTGAATGATCTGTTGATTTTGGACAAAAGAAAAACAAACAACAAAATCTTTCTGGAAAATACTAACCTAGAGGAGTTATTTTGTCTATTCCTTATCTTAAAAACAGCAGGAAAAAAAAAAAAAGCAGTAGGGTAATCACTTTTTCTTCCCTACAAGCTCACCTTCATTTAACAATCTTCATTCAAAAGAGACAAGGCAGAATATATTGATATTCCTTCTGAAGAGTTTCTTACTCAATTTGTTTATAGATCACTATGTCCCTAGCACTTTCCTCCTAGATCTTTTGGCTATTAATGGTACAGTTTGCAGAAAAATGAGCACATTTCTTCAGGTAAATTTCCATTTGGTGTTGCAGAACTTCTACCTCTTTGACTGATAAAGAACTAAGTACACCCTCAAGGGAAAGAACTCACAAGAAAAATTACTGTATGAGGGCTCTCCTCAAGAGTATGGAATCAATATGAAAACAGAAACCCTTAGCAAGTTTGAAGAACTCACTCCCAACATGGTGCGTCTTGTATACTGGAGACATTTCCCAATGATGCGCCTAAACCCTTTAACACAGCCTTCCTCAAATATTCCCTCACCACTTCTTCACTTGCTGGCATGTTGTGTCAAGGAGCCAAGAACACGGGGAATAAAATGCCTTCTGAAAGTACTGTACAGGTGTTTCCCTTTGCCCGACTCTGTATGTTTTCTAGATCATTTCCAAATGGATATGCCACAATTTCATCAGAAAAACTTTACTGGCAAACTTTTATGCCAAAAGCCAACATTCCCATCTTAAACCTGAAGACCCAGCTCTAACCCCCAGTAAAGCTACTTCCTGACATTTTAATAGACCCCCTCAAGTTCAGCTCTTTTGTTTTTACTCCTTCCCACTCCCTCACTGTCTTCTTTCAAGCCAGTACCCAATACCTAGTACTAAATGTGAAGACAGAACTCCATTTGACCACAAAAGTCTCAATTACAGAACTACTGAATCTGTTTTACACAATTGAAACCATCACACCCCACCCAAAATCACCAACACAACATTTTGAACATGTTCGATTTTATTAAAAATATTTAACATTGTACAAATATTCCAATACAGTTATGGTACCTGAACACTGTACCAAAAACATGATTTTTATTAAACTGATTAAGTGGTCTTGCAAATGTTCCTACTGTAATATTCTCATATTACTATATGCATATAGCAATGTCATGTTCACAGGAGCTTTCAGCTCAGTTATAGAAATAACCTTATAACATAGTACTAAACATCTTAGTAGAATTTGTTAAAAGTACAATTCTACCTATGTTACCGAACAGGCTAGAGAAGTTCCTTTTGTCCAGCCATTATAAACGAGAAATCAAGAAAAGCAATGTTCATGGGATCCTACAAAGTTACTACATAAAATGAAAGCCCCTGTTTGTATTTGAGGATTGAAGCTTTTCCCCCACTCCGCAGGGTCTCCCTTCCTGATCCCATGAAATGCGTTTTGTTGTTAGTATATCAAAGCCAGTAACTAGACTTTGTGCTGCAAAGATGAACTCCTGCGTGTTCCTACTGCTTACTATCAAGCTTTCCAAAGAGCACATTATTAGTGCAATCTTTATAATCTTTTCTATCAATGGTACAGCATAAAATGTGTCAGAAGAGAAACAAGCACCTCAACAAAATGATGTAATCACTGCAGTTCTTAAAGTATAATTTCATTATAGCAATTTACAAGTAGTCTACGACAAGCTTACAGACAAGATTTCAGAATACTGACTAGCACGTTTAACACCCAAGATTCATCCTAGACATACGTTCAACCAACAAAGGAGGCTTAAGAATATTAGGGAGGTTCTTCATGTATGAATATTCATTAATTACTTTTAATCAGTGACTACGTCATATTATAATTATTTTTTTATATGTTATGGTCAGAAATGCTTAGTTATTAAATTTAATTTCCTTGCTTTATAATTTACTATCATGGAATCCTCTACTGTGAGAGACTTTAATCTTTAATATCATCTAAAAATGGACAAATTCTACAACTACCTACTAATCGCAACAGCTGTCCTGGATTTCAGACAAAACACAAGTTGTTGACAGATTAATGGTTTTGCTATGTTCAAGGTTCTAATATTTAGCTAAGTAATGTCCTCTTGACTCAAAGTCATTATGTCAAATGTATTTTTAAAACAAGCCCTCTCCTGTTTGTGAAACTGCTAGAACTTTTAAGTTTCATTTTACAATGTTAAAATTTTTTGGAAGATTTAAAAAATAATTTTTCCTAGTGTTTATTTAAATCCTCCATCCTATCAACAACTTCTACTTTTGCTAGTCTCAGCGTGCAATAAACATCTCTTAAGATGCATTATGTACTCATCTTCCCAATAAAAATGCAAACATAATGAAGATATTAGAGGGACTGAAACCACAGTAAAATAAAGCAAATTTATTGTCTAAAAGTCTTGAGAATTTATCTTGTAAAGTGTCTATTTTCATCACCTAAAATATACCCTGAGTATTTTGTTACTTCATACTTGCAGACCTTTCCTGCTAACCTATACTTTGAGAATAAAAAGTATGAAGTAGTTATTATATGTTCCTATTAAGAACTAAATTATTTAATATTAAAGTCTTACTTGTCTACAAGGCCAACATAAATGCCCACTTATAAAATATGGGCATTCTCCCACACTTAATGTCCCACTACTGATTAAAAAAAAAATAGGAAAAAAAAAATTTCTTACCAACAATTCCACTGGTTATCGTCCCCAGCGAACCCCACCTAGCAAGTCGACATCATGACATGTCAGGTCAGGGCAGCCTCAACCTCGCTTCCCTGATAGTCAGGTGATAAAAGGAAGGAGTTAAAACAGGAAAAGTACACTTGCAGATTTCTGGATAACATCTGAAAATGGTTAAAAAACAAAAACAAAACAAAACAAAAAACCCAGAGCTTCTGGTAACCTCTAAATAAAAATTACATAAGTATATATATTTAAAAAGAAAAAAAAACTATTCTAGAAAGATTAACAGTAACTACTTCAAATTAAATATTTATATTCATTACTGACCAAATACATTAAATATGCAGTATTTTTAAGGCTTGGTGTTTGCATTTCAAAATTCAGAACTAATTCACAAGCTACTAGCACAAAAGTAAGCATGCTTGATTAGTGGATTTGTCATTCTGAATTCTCTAGTCAGTCACCCAATCCACAGGCTTACTGAGAACTAAGTTAACAGAAGCTCCCATTCTTAGAGAAACATAAACACACTTATAAATCCAGTACACTCTTTCTATAAGGCTTTTTCTTAGCTGCTCACTTAAGAGATGCCACACAAAAAGGGACAACACTAACATTTCTTTACACACTTCAGTTGGTTTTCTTTAAGAATACTGGATAGCTCAGTAAACAAAATTCTCTTTCAAAAATCAAAACTGCAAATTTTAACAAATGTAGAACTCTTTACAATTGACAAGTAATAGCCTTATAGCAAGTATTTACTGGAAGGGTTTTGGATTTTACAAATAATACACAATTAATAAAACATAGGTATGATTATCCAAATGGGCAGGAGGCAAATGATGTAATGAGTTTCCAGAATATTATGTGGCTTTATGCTAGGAATGGAATTTTACGTCCCTTCTCTTTTGGAATTTAAAATAGAATTTATTTTGATGCATGCTAATCTTTTTAAAAAGAGGGTTCACCTCTTAAGTCAGATTTCAAATGAGAGAAAAATTGTCTATTAACAGAAAGCATTGGGCTTTCTTATGCAGAATAACCCCAGTAACTAAGAAAACAAAAACAATTATGCTGAACTCTTTGCTTAAAAAAACTGACTACAGAACCGTAGCAACTCAATTTCCATATCAATTGATCAAATAAACTTGGATTTATTAGAAATCTGGCAACTTATTAGAACTTTTTTGCTTTAAAAAAATTAAAACACTGTCATTTAAATACATACATTTAAGCAACTGCTATAAATGAGTGATCAAATAAAAATTAGCATTCCATTATGGGGAAGGGGTATGTTTAGGTCAGTCTTAGGAAGGTACCTACAAAGAAGAGGTTGGCCTCAATATGAAGTAAATATATTTCCCAACACACATTACTATAGCAGGCTCGTAAGTAAAGCGAATGAATTAGGTTGGGGAACAAAAAAGATGGCATAAGAGCAGGGAATGAAATTTCCCAGAACTCGTTAAAAAAAATTCATTAAAATAAAGCACCTAATGAAAATCTAAAATAAAGACCTCCTGAATGAACATTTTTCAGGCTTATGTATTAGATTGTTAGGTTTATTTCTGTGAAAAGTTAAGTTCCAAATCTATTTTCTCTGCATGCTGCTACAGCAAGAGTTTACAAGAGTCAACAAGGGAAAAAGCTCTGAAGTGAGACTTAATGTTCAAAAAGTTGTGTTTTTCTGCAAAATAAAATAGCTACAAACACCCTATAAAGCAATTATTAGGGGACATCTCTTAGACATATTTTAATAGGTGAGAGTAAAATATTATTTGCAACTAGAAAGAATTTTGTCATGGAACCCAAGTTTTAGTCTCATGTTTTTGCTAGGGTTTTTATTTTAGGATGGGTAGGGGAAGCATAATCAATCACTTTTCCAGAATCACTTCTTTACCCATTCCTAATTTTCCTCATGATTAACTTTGTATCTGGTAACATCTAATTTTAAAGAAATACAAACAAATCAAATTTTACTTGTAGATGCTTTCTTCTTCCCAAGAAAAATCGGGATTTAAGTCTAATTTAGACTTATAATAACTACAAATTGTATTTTCAAAGTTTAAAAGCAGCATTTAAAGAATGTTTGGTGTCTTTACTTACATACATGGGCATAAGAAAAACTACTGTATCTAAGCTTTACCAAGTAAATACCCATGTTAATTTGGGACAGACTACATAATTCCTTTATGAGTTTCCAAAAACACAAAAGGAATATTAATAAGGTCTTTTAACTTACTGAACTACATAGTAAGTGTACTTTTAAAGAGAAATATAGACTTTCATCAGTAAATACTAATTTTCTTACTTGAAATCAAGAGAGAAGCCATGAAACTCAAAACACGATCTAAGCACGCTCGTAAGGAACTAAGTGGCTTACGGTCCTGAGATCTACTACTGCTGTCCTAAAAGACACCAAACAGGAACAAAACACAAAATAAAGGTGTGTTCATTTTAATTCCTCCCTAAATGGGTTATTTTTACAATTTAAAGCATTTTAGACCCACCTAAGAGTAAAACGGAAGAGAAAATTTTATGGTAATTTGAATGTGATCCAGACATTTCTGCAGTCAAGTTTGGATTCTTTTGTTCCTCTTACTCTCGAGCAAAACTGTCATTATAATAATTCAGAATTTCTAAAGGAAACCGGGAAATAGATGTTATAACTTGGCCAACAAAAATTTAGCCAGGAGGGTAGTAAAAAAATAAAAGAGATATTAACAGAAAGTCAGAAGTATGACTAGTGGATATTTTTACGCCTCTCTTATAAGGCACGAGTGCTTCTCAGAGCAAATTTATGTAGCAATAGGAAATTATATTCCTAAACCGGTAACTGAAGTGGTAGTCACGATTATGTACACTACAATTTAAGTTTAGTCCGCAGTGCAATTGACGCCACAGTACTAGCATTTTTTCCTGTTATACATTCACTTATCCAGCAAATAAGGTCTTCAGACAACAAATTATCCTTTATAGAAAGAATGTGGGCCAAAAATAAATTGCAGTCTGCTTCCCCAAGCCCATTTTACTTAACGCAGATTATCCAATGCCTGCAAGAATGTTCAAAAGCCTCTGAACCCGTTTTTATAAAAATAAAGGATAAAATTTCAAAATTAGAAGAGACTATGAGAGAACACCAATCAATAAAGTGCGATTTGGAATAAATACTAGAATTTAGACTAATCCTCAGTCTGATAGCCACGATACATATTGGAATAGACAAGAAAATTTGCATGAATTTGATCACTCACATAGGCAGTTATAATTTGAAAACAATATTCCTTGCAAAGGATTACGAATAAAATAATGTTTTAGGACACAATTGAATTTGAAATAGGTAATGTTTTGAATAGATTTTTTAGTTTTATTGAAATCTTACATGAACAAGAAATTGGAAATACAATCACATCAAAGAACAAATTGTCACGGCTTTGACGTTTAAGCCAAACAAATTTTGTAGGGCAGATTTCAAAAAGGTGTGAAGTTATAACAATTTAAAAACACAGTTAACCTACTTCTAGGAATGCAAAACATACAATCATAGGTTATTTTCAATACAAGAAAACTTAAATTTGTTTGCTTTAATTTCTTAAAACTACTAAGACAAAGCACTAGCTTGGATTTTTATTTACAGCATACTCCATACTCCTATGTCATCTATCCCAAATCCAAAAAAATGAAACTGTCCAAAACCAAAGGTTCTGCAAAATCATGATTTAACAGTGTGCTCAGCTTGTTTTTGAAGCTAAAATGAAGCCTGAAACGATAAAAGCATTGTAACCCCCAGAATAAGGGAACTCTGCAAGCCCAATAATGTCCAAGAGCATTTATGAAAAGAGGAAAAAAAATAAAAAGACTTGAGTATATATACAATAGTGATTTCTTCACCCAATACAAATGGCAGCAAACTGCTACTTAAAGATGAAACAGTTAAGCCAATTTTTTTTTTGAAGAATGTAGATCTAGAGCCAATCGGATCTTGCCAATATCATTTTCAAGCCCTCACTTGTCTATTTCCACTGTTGCCCATAAGTATCCTGATAAAATTCCTGGTTGTCATTATTGTAACCATAGTTACCAGAATAGTCACCACCTTGCTGAAGCGGCTGCTGAGCGATGGGTTGGGAACCCCAGTTCTGTTGGTTGTTGGTCTGACGGCGCTTGGAATCAGGTTGGTTGTACCCATCTGCCTTTCTCTTGCCTCCTACATTGCCCCCACGATTGCCCCGAGATCCACGGGAACCACGGCCTCTCTGCTGTTGTGCAGGACCCCCTCTGCCACCCCTAGAGCCTCTTGGTGGTCCCAAAGGTGCCCCCCTCTGTGAATAGCCAGCTCTACCTCTTGGAGGTGGTGCTCCCCGCCCCCTTGGTGGTGGTGGAGCACCTCGCCCTCCCCTTCCTCCTCCTCTTCCTCTTACTGCATAGCCATCATCATAGCCGTAGTAGGGATCTTCATAGCCTCCACGATAGTCGTGATAATCATAACCATAGTAATCATCATAGTAATCTTCATAGCCATAGTAATCTGGAGGGTAGCCATATCCACCTCTCCCCCCACCACGACCCCGACCTCTAATTGGAGGTGGCATACGAGGAGGAGGGTGATAGTAATAATCTTCATACCTAGCAATGGAGGGAAGGGAGAAAAGAAAAAAACAAATTAGCTTACTTCAAGTCTATTCCTGAATTTTTTTTATTAAGTTGATCTCTATTACCAATTCATTCTTTGTTTAGAGATATATTTACTAAAATGTAGACTCACGCAGTGCTTCTGGAAGCTTGTCTAGCAGCTTGGCGCTCTTTCCTTTTCTTGTCTGGTGGCTTGGCTAAGACTATTTCAATTTCTTCCCCTTCTATCTCCTTGCCATTCATTTCATCCATGGCCTACACAAAATTACAAAAATAGATTTATTTTACCTGTAAAAATAGAACTTTAAAACATAATTACATAGACATACCCTGCCATTTAATACAATTAATAAACAATTTATTTCACAACTATTTTAACTGGCAAAAGAATCTAGCCACAAAGCAAAAAATACAAAGTATTTATTTCCCTCAATCTTACCTTATGTGTAAATTATATTGAAAACAAAACTGATGTCCTACTCTTACATTTAAAAAGCTGGAAGGTCTTCCAGAGCCTCCTCTCACTGCTCCTTAATTCCAAAGAACTAACCCCTCAAGGTTGAGCCGTAACAAAAAAGCAAATCCACATCTGGGAAATGCCATAATTAACACAAACTTTTCAAGACTCAAATTTTTAAAATAAAAACATGGCATTCAGCATGTAAATCTGAAACTGCTCTTCCATAAAAATCTTAAAAATCTGAAAGACAAATGAGGTTACTGAATGAGGTTATCAGTGAAAATGAACAAGATACTGACCAAAAAATGCCTAGGTTTTCCCCACAACACTTCACCTAGAACAGGTACAGACTAATGAAGCCTTGAGTATTCACCGGGAGAGCAGTAATCGAAAGCATCCTACGCTCTAGTCCTTTATCTCTGTTGTTCCACCTAATAGCCTCTGCCATACATCCAAGTTCAAGTAACTCAGTAACAAAATGTCACACCTCCTTGCCACAGCCTTTCTGCTTCCCTACACAATCTTTTCCGCTCTGGAGAAACAGAAAAAAATACTCTATCCATAAAGAACATTCAGAGATTCACAAGCAACTAGACAAAGATTACATCAGTCCTCCTCTACCTGCTAACTGCTCCCCATGACCACACACTTCACCTAAAGCAACTAAGTCCACAGAAGCTTCCCAGTTGCTGACACATTTTGAAAATTTCACAGACCTCTCTGGCAAACCCCCCTACCAGTTTTTATACTTCTTTTCAATTAGAGACGAGTTATTTAGTAACAACTGAATGAGAAGCAATACTCAGAAGGTATAAATTAGTTATCCGTGTTTCATACCACTGGCAATTTCAGAAACCAAGCATTAAATTCTGCACTAAGCTGTGAATTTTATAAGCAATGCTGTCTCACTAATTAGCTTTCATCAAAAAGCAAGCCAATAAATTCTAACTAATACAAAGATTCTGTAAGGCACACTTTAGAGCAAATATCCTGGGCAGGAAATAGAAACTGCTCAAATTAGAGGGGGCCCCACTCCAACAGACCACGCCGAAGAAGGACCAGGCCTGAGTGAGTCACAGAGGATGCTCGACATACCTTCCCAAATAAAAAACTTCTGTTAGTGTTTTGTCTTCTCTCCCCAATTGGGAAAGGGAGAGGAACAAGAAACTACCAATTCACATGGAAGATACTGCTGATCCACTATTGGCAGAAAACAGCACAGGTATTCAAGTTTTACCCTCTAGCCACCACACAAAATGCTTTCACACTTTTCATTACTATCATCAAATTGACTATTATATTCAAGAAGTATCTCTAACAACTCCAGCAACACAGCTAATACTACTAGAATTCTGCAATGACTGAAGAAAGGCAAATCTATGAAGGACTAACCACTCTCTCTGAACACATCTGGTGAATTCAGTAGGTCAGTCGTGCTGTGTGAGAAGTCACACACACTGACCGCTCTGGTCTTTCACAGGTCCACAAAGTAAGGTAAACAAAGCAGTTATAATACGATTCATTACCCGTTTACCATTTACAGCAGCTAATTCCTACACCTTATAATATTTCCAGGGCATCATGCTATCAAATATTAGACTTACAAAAACAATATAGAGATTAAAAATAACTTGCCTGAAGTCACAAACCCAGTTAGTAATAATCAGGCTTTGAAATATGAAATCTTACCTGTTACACTACTACCACTTCACAGATTATTAAAAGTAAGTTCCAGAGTTCGGCAAAAGCTGAAAACCAATTTTATTTCAGTTTTTAAAGTCATTTTATGTGTTTAGCAAGTCTCAACAACAAAATTCAAATATCAAGAAGCGAAATTTCAAATTTCTACCTTAACAGCTGCTCCTCTGTCTTCAAAATGAACAAATGCATAATCTTTCAACTTCTTCACTCGTTCGAGTTTTCCAAATTCAGAAAATGACTTTTCCAATATTTCTTCTGTCACTGTAGTAGCCAAGTTTCTCACAAATAAAACTTTCACCTAATACAACAAATATAAAACACTGGCATTGGCTACTAATTTTTTGCTTAAGTCTTACATTAAAGTATTTCTTCCTAACTTCACAGCAGGCTTTCCTTCTCAAAAACATTAAATAATAAAGGTGCATCACAGAAGGTATAAAAATTGCCAAAAAAATTATTCTGTCAATCACCAATTTATATAGATTATTGGTTCCTTCTCCTGCCCTGTAACTAGCACTGGGGCACCTGGGTGGCTCAGTCGGCTAAGTGCCTGCCTTTGGCTCAGTTCATGATCCCAGGGTGCTGGGATTGAGCCCCACATCGGGCTCTCTGCTTAGTAGGGAGCCTGCTTCTCCCTCTCCCTTTGCTGCCCCCGCCTTGTGCTCACTCTCTCTGTCAAATAAATAAAATCTTTAAAAACAAATTCTAAAAAAATAAAAATAAAGTACCTAACACTGTGAACAGAACCTTCAAGGAGCCAAGAGATAATTACTAAGTTAATTCACAAATTTAACAGGTCCCTGAGTATCAACTGAAACAACATGTTTTGGGGTTTTGCTCCCTGCAGAACTGAGTAATTAAGCTAATTCTAAAGTTCATACGAAAAAATAAACAAGAATAGTCAGAAAAAAAAATTTGGAGACTAGCCCTACCAGATATAACAAACTATAATGCTTAAATCACTGAAACAGTATAGTGTTCCCCTGGATAAAACTAAAAGTTGGGGGTGCCTGGCTGGCTCAGTCAGAGGGGCATGTGACTCTTGATCTCAGGGTTGTGAGCTCGAGCCCCACGCTGGGTGTAAGGATTACTTAAAAATAAAATCTTAAAAAAAAAAAGTTGGATTCATACCTCAGACTATATACCAGGGTAAACTCCAAATAGATCAAAAAATTTAAAAGGGGTGGAGATGGGGAGAGTCTGAAAAATATTAAAAGAAAATAAAGGTGGGTGGATGGCTCAGATGGTTAACTGTCTGCCTTCCACACAGGCCCTGATCCAAGGGTCCCGGGATTGAGCCCCACTCTTCCTCTCCCTCTGCCTGCCACTCCCCCTGCCTGTGCTTGCCCACGTGCTCTCTCTCCCTCTGTCAAATAAATAAATATTGAAGGAAAGAAAGAAAAATAAAGGTAATTCTTTACATAACATTGCTCCAAGGAAGGCTTTATAATTTAGAAGCTATTATAGAGGTGCCTGCGTGGCTCAGTGGGTTAAGCGGCTGCCTTCCACTCAGATCATGATCTCAAGGTCCTGGGATCGAGGCCCGCATCGGGCTCTCTGCTCAGCGGGGAACCATGCTTCCCCCTCTTTCTCTGCCTCTCTGCCTACTTGTGATCTCTCTCTGTCAAATAAATAAATACAATCTTAAAGTAAAATAAAAGCTATTATATAAAGGAGTGGTAGAATTCACTACTAGAAATAAATGGCTTTCACATGGCAAAAATGACAGAAGTGGAGCCAAAAGACAAATGACTTCTATCATAAAGAGTTAACCTCTATTTTTTAAATATCAGAGCTCCAGAAAATAAGAAAAAGCTCAATGGAAAACTGAATAAAAGACATGCAAAATTCATGAATATAAGGTTCATACAAAGAAACACAAATGGCCCTTCAACATACTAAAAACTTAAATCCATGCATAGTAAGAGAAGTAAATCATAACGGCTTTGAGATACACCATTTACCAGACTGGCAAAATCCAAAAATATTACACACTATTTTGACAAGGATGAGGAAAGTGAGCCTCTTGTATTTTGCTGGTGGGAGGATAAAACAGTACAGAGGAATATGGAAATATTTTACAATAATACAAAGGAATTTTATAATAATTGCAGAAGCATGTACTCTGTGGCCCACAATTCTATCTCTGAGAATCTATCCTACAGATATATCTGCACTTTTATCAACTGACAAGATACAAGCTCATTCACTATAATATTGTTACAATAAAAGATTAGAAACTCTGCCCCACCAGTTGAATACAGTATAGTATACCCACACAACGGAACATTATGTAGCCATAATTGTTGGTAAGACATTTTTTCCCTTTTTTACATCTCTGAAATGGGAATCCAACTTACAGTTAATGTGACATGCAAGCACTGTTTCAAAATTTAATTGGCAACATTTAATAACTTCTTAGTAGTACACATAATAGTGATATACCACCTTAGAGATCATGAACTAGGATACTGAATAAAGCAAATATAGATCAGTGAATGCAGGTTACCTGTACCCATCATGTAAAAAGTCAGGAAAGTAAGAATACTCGTATTTGCCTGTATCTGTCTGAGGAAATACTACAAGAATAAAGCAGAGACTACGAAAACTGGGTGTGTACTGGGAACGAGGGAATACAGTAGATGCAGCTAGGTAGAGGCTGGACTTTTTTTTAAAGATTTTATTTACTTGACAGAGAGATACAGAGAAAGCACAAGTAGACAGAGCAGCAAGCAGAGGGAGAGGGAGAAGCAAGCTCTCCGCTAAGCCAGGAGCCCGATGCGGGGCTGGATCCCAGGACCCTGGGATCATAACCCGAGTTGAAGGCAGCTGCTTAACCGACTGAGCCACCCAGGCATGCCGAGGTAGGACTTCTTTAATCTATACCTTTCTGTGTAATTTTGATTTTTGAACTAAGGAATTCTATTACCTATTCAAAGAAAAAAATTAACACACCCAGTGAATAAACTGTTTCCTCAGATAAAGGATATATGAATAAAAAATTATTTGGGGGAAGGTATTACTTCAAGGCGGGGACTCTAACACTGTCCACCTCCATCTCTACCCTCTTTATTTTCACAGTGTTGTCACAGAGGTCAAACTCAACATTATGCAGGCCTCAGTTGGTTTACTTACTTTTTTTTTTTATAACTCAACACAGATCTTTTTTTCTTTTTCGAGATGAAACCAAAACATACGATATAAAAATTACTTGTTGAAAGTTTGTTTAAAACATTCAACAGGAAAAAAGTCCCTTTAAGAAATATAGGCTCTTAGGTTTCGGTTGATTATAAAACTGACCCAACTTGGCAAAAAATCTTTAATGAATTAGAACACTGATAATGTTAACAGCAGAAGGGTAGAGCACCCACCCTCCACTTTAGAAAACAATAAAGGAATCAGTTATTAGTCAATCAAATTTACTCAGTAGGTATTATTCAAGTTTACAGAGGCCTCTTTTTCATTCTGAATGTTGTTTATGATCTAGGAAGAATAGTTCCTAGAATAAAATGTTGAGGTTTTCTAACCCTATAAAGCTCAGGATGCACTTCAATCCAAAAGGTTATTAAGAGGTATGTGAAAAGTGTTGATTGAGCAAATCACCAGCCAAACTACACTTCAGATTCTCTGTGAATTTTATTCACCTCTTAAAATGTGTAATATATCTATACTGCTATTTTAAACATGTTTTTACAGAAAAAGTAATACAAACTCTACTGTTTCTACAAGGCAGTTCCAAATTGTAAGGGTGCTTAAGAGATTTATCCAACTCCAATAAAACAGAGGACATCCAAGTTCAATAGGTTTGCCCAAAGTCACAATTAATTGTATTAGAAGAAACAAATGGAATTAAAATCAAGTTAGTAAAAAATAAAAATAATCAGAGTTATTTAAATTCCTAGTCCCTTTCCTTAACACAAATCCATTCAAGGAATACAAGAAAAGGACACCGAGCAGCACATCTGAGAGCCTCTCTGGTTCATTCTCTGTGATCTTCTCTAACCCAAAGATGACTTTGCCTATAAAACTTGTTCACACTAGTATAAACTGGGGCTCTCCTCCAAACTAATTAGAGTGAAGATTACTTGCTCAGAACCTGGAATAAAAAGCTTTAGAGGAAGACTTCCCAGTCTAGGAGAATTCAACTACCAATTTATGGTCATTACAGAGTTGCTGCCTCACCAAGAAGGGAAGAGACACACCAAAATACTCAGAAATTCACTAAGATCAGCAGAGATGCAACTCTGATGAGTCCCTTCAATTCCAGCAGTCACCTGAAGGGAAAGCCTAACAATCAAGCCTCATGGCACCATTATTTACCAGGCAGGGATCATGGCAACGGAAGTATAAGGCTTAGGAGGAAAGTGAGGGCCTGCCACAGGATCTGCCATGCATATTTTGCCACCACCACACAAGAGCAAACACAATAACCCTCTGCCTTTCTTCATGGAGACAACAGTCTTAAGGGAACTTAATCATTAAATTAAAAAAAAGAAATAGAAAAATCAGCTATAAATCTAAATAAATTATCAATGGCCATGTAATAAGTCTTATTATGGTCAATGAAGACTGCAATTCATAATCTCCAAAAAACATTACTTCTGTCTGTAGCCAGTAAGACCTCTCTTTTTTTAAAACTCTGTATCCTTCCTCGCTCCTAGCACTGAACAAATTCTCAATGCTGATGGACATACTTAAACCAATTTCACTTCAGTTCCTTTTGCACATTTAATCTCCAGGAAAAGGGATGGTAACAGAAATTTCTAGATACCAAGAAAGACTGTTAAGTTTGGTATTAAAGCAGATTCTAGAATTAAGATCAAGAGCTATAAACTGTATTTATCATATAACTTTTAAAAGTTGAGCTTTATCGGAGTACAAAATTTAAATAATCATCTCACCCCCATCCCAAGCAACTGCATTTACCTTAGCCATGACTTCTGGATCTGGTTCTTCCACAGGGTCAGCCCATTCAACTGTAACTACATTTCCCCATACTTTTACTTTTCCACTCATCAGCCGGCGTCTGGCTTGTGCTGCTGACTTGTGATCCTCATATTCAAGGAAGCAGAACCCCCGATTCTTCTTTTTGTCATCGGGTTGATGATAGAGAATAACGTCCACCAAACCCTCTGTTAAACCAACAGCCAGATATATAAGCCAAAAGCATCCACCACACATCTAGCGGTTAGGCAGACCTAAATCCATTTGCCGAAGAGCAAAAAATATTGAAGAAGCCTCAAAATGATTCCCTAATTACCTAGTAGACAATTAAATCAGCATTGTTAGATATGGATTGTGAAACAGTATTTTATGTTCCTTTTTTTTTCAGGGTCCTGAGGGTACAGCCATAAGCAACAGGTCCAGTTACTGTATTCTGATATAGAACATACCATGTTTTAGAGTGTTTGATATAACAAGACCTTACAATTTATGAAACCAAGGAATTTAAAAACCAAATTATTAATATAAATTCAAAGGAATTTACATTCAACCAAGTAATCAAGACCAAAAATCATCCTTGGCTCTAACTTAAAAGTTACTGCTTTTACCAAGAATGAAAATGATTGCTGGGGCACCTGGGTGACTCTGTTAAGGGTCTGCCTTCAGCTCAGGCCGTGGTCCCGAGGTCCTGGGATCATGCCCCACGTCAAGCTCCCTGCTCGGCAGGGAGTCTGCTTCTCTCTCCCTCTTCCTCTGCCCCTCACCCCCAGCTCATGCTGAATCTCTCATGCTCTCTCTCAAACAAATAAATAAAATCTTTAAAAAAAAGAAAAAAGAAAAAAGAAAATGATTGCTAAATATTGGTGTCCCTCCGGTCTTAGTCCTGTGTTCTCATCTTTCCACATATGTTGTTTCTAGGTAGTATCAGCTAGTCTGTACTTTTAGAAGCTATCTATATCCTTAAGAATGCTTACATATTATTTCTAATCCAGACTTAAAGACATTTCAAATTTAGCAAGTCCAAAATCACAGTTACCACTCCCCGAATGTGTCTTCTCTACTTCCCTATCTAATAAATAGGACCATCTCCTGGTTCTCAAGCCAGAAATTAAAGACTCTTCCTTGATTTCCTTCCTTTACTCCCCTACTCAATTCAGAGCCCATCTACTTCTTTTCACCTTCACAGCTATTACCCTCGTCCAATCTTCTATCCAAACTACTGTGATAGCCTCAACTAACTGATTAACTTCTACTCTTAAGCCCCTCTAAACCATTACCCATATGGCAGTAGAGATAATATTCCGTAAACATGAAACAGATGTTACACCCTGCTTGAGATCTTTAAATACCTTCTCATTCTACAAAAATTAAATCTAAACTTCTTATAAGGTCCACAAAAGCTCTGCCTACTTCACCTAATTCTACCCTCAACTCTACAGTAATTTTAACAACACTGGCCTTCTCTCAGTTCCTATAATACACCGAGTTCTTTCTTGCCTCAGAGACTTGGCATGTGTTGCTCTGCTGGAATGCACAGTCCTCTGTTCTTTGTCTGCTACATCCTCCTCATTCTTCAGGTCTTGTCCGAAATGTCATGTTATCAGAAAAGTCTTCCATAAACATCAAAACGGGGATAATAGGTATTCTCTAGCTAAGTATCTCTTATTTTGCTCTTCTCAGTGCTTACCACAATGTGTTAATATTTCTTTAGTTTTTTGTGTTACTCCTTTCCCAGAATGTAAGCTCTACAAGGGCAGAAAACAGATCTTATTCACCACTGTATCCCAGCGCACAGCACAATGCCACCGCTTTAATAGGCACTGGACAAACACCTGCTGAAGGAATGAATACATGGATAAGAAGCCAGAAAGGAGCCGACAGGTAATAAAGTGATGGGGGCAAAGAACTGCGCCATTTGGAGCACGTGACCAACACAAGTGTGATGGAGAGTGGCAGTGGTTACAAAGTAGAATGCTAGAAAATCAAGATTTTGGAGTGGGCAGAATTTCTGGCAGCAAGATCCAGAACATGATCAGGATGTGGGGGGAGCGGAAATAGAGAACTGGAAATGAGGCAGTCATGAAACTAGGAGGCTAGGGGCCTGGACGGTCATCCGTGTACATGTTAAAGGTACTACAAATAAGTCAATTTAGGGAGGAAGAGCAAGACTCTGGGCAATCTTCAATTAACGAAAGACTGAATCGAGACTGAATCGAGCAACGGATGACAGCATCAAGGGAGGAGAAAGGACGGTTTATCTGGAGGACAAAAAAAACATGGCTTTTATGAGGGGAAGTAATGGTCTAAATCAGTGTTTCTTAAACCATAGCTAGACTGAGTTTATCTTCACCCATGTTTAAGGCAAATGAAATGGAACAGGAAAGATAACGCTAAATCATGTAAAATAAGTGAAAGTACAAGTTTTGTTGAACTTTGTTTCAGTTACAAATGTATACAGACCTGTGATGTAACGTATACTTCTCAATCAATTCTATGGATTTAGAATAGGAAATTTTAAAAAATCTGATCTAGACAAGGCAACAGGGAGGAGGAGGAGGAGGAGAAAAAACTCCCAGCCTCTTGGCCCTAAAGCAAGCTGAATGCCGGGAAGCCTTCACTGAAGGGCTACCAGGCAAAGACTCTGGCAAAAGCTAAGGAGCAATGAAGGCACAGAAGTAAGGGGACATTCCAAGAAATGAAGGCTATAAGGGAACATGCTTAGACCAAACCACTGTAAGGCACAAAGGAGACAATTTAGACACTGAAGATTTGTATTTTCAGATTAATATACACTTCTCTTTCTTGGTACTTATAAACAGCACCACAGATTTCCCAAAACTAACTTCTACTAAATACATTTTTGTTTTACCTGTGACTTTACTGAATTCTTCCAGAATGTTTTCCTTAGTCTTATTCTTCGGAATTGATCCAACAAAAAGCCTGTTGTTTGCCACAGAAATGCACACTCCAAGGTGTTTACCGGGGCGAATTTCATAGCTGTCACACTGCAAGGAAGAAAAGAACCAGATACCCCACAACCATCCCAAACTCAGGACAATTGTCTCACTCTAAAAAATTCAACAATGTAAGGTCAAACACTTCCTGCTTCACAAACTCACCGAGTTCCCTCACGCTTACCATTATAAAAATGTGTATTTTAAAACTTGTTACAGTCTCTCATCTTAGTTTGGTTTTGTTAATTTTCACTGCTCTTCTGGATATAAAGGACTGAGTTATTCACTATTTTTTAAAATACCTTACGTCGTATTTCAATGTTATCTATCTGAAAAATTTTCCAGAGAATTTCAGAAAAAGTACCCAAGACTGATCATTCAGGATCCTTGGAGATAAAATTAGATACAGATAAGCCAAAAGCAAAACAATAGTTAACTAAGTATAATCAATAAGAAGAAATTCAGAAGAATTTCATATTCTACAGAAAACACAGTATTCTAAATCTAAACATGAAAAGTTTTAAACTGCACAGCAAACACAATACCTTCAAAATTATATGAAATGATAGGAAATAAAAAAAGGCTTTATTTAAATCACTATGGAGATAGTTTCTTTGATAAACTTCAGCTTCCTCGACTTTAACATTACTTACCATTAGCCTACTAAAAGATACATGATTATTAAAAAATAAAAATCATCTATACGTTACCAAAAATTAGGAAATGAAGCTTTGAAATTTTCTTAATAAAAACAAGTTGGAAGGAAAAGTTCTTAATAAAAACTAAAATCTAGGTCAAGCTAGAATGGAACTAATTTAGAAGTGACTAATAGAACAAAAAGCCCTGGTGAAAGAGGTACCCATTCCAGAAGGCCTGGAACTAGACTAAGTGAGGCTTTTAAATGTCTGGAAAGAGTATGCAGAAACAATGACACGGTTTTTTTCTAAGTTCCTGAGATGGGTGTACCAACACAGGTAAGAAGATATTTCTCCTTTGCAGAACTGTTACAACTACTACTACTACAGGAGTACTATTGATTACTACGTACAAAGGGTAAAAGAAAATTACTAGATTACAGAAGATGAGCTATAAAATAGTAAAAAAGGAGAAAGACTGAAGACAGAGAAGACTGGAGGGTCTGAAAACAAAATACAGAGAAGAACAGGCATATACTCAGACAGTAAATTGTATGATTAGGTTGTGACAAAAATAAAAGTCTCAGATCATTTCCTGAATTGCATCCTAAAAGTCATTGTCACCCAGTTATATCCCCCAGAATCCATCCCAGCCTTCATTATACTTTTAAGAATCTTGTCCTGAAGTTTAACGGTAACAATTCACATCTTTTTTTGCCTAAAACCCAAAGAGAGAACTGCAGAAGCCAAATATTCAAATGAAACTTTAGATACTAACCAATCTAATAAGTAACAGAATTACAGGAGACTTTCTCGAACACATTACTTCTTGGGTATTTTACGTCTTTTTTACTTTTATCATCAGAAAAAAATAGAGCAAAGGTCACATATCAACTTTATCAACATCCCCACCATGAAGAGCAAAAACCAAAGAAAACGAAACAATGTTAACTGCGAATGTTTTTAATTGAGGCAGTCTGATCCGCCACTAGACAGTGAGTGTTTATCACATACCAGCTTAACGGCCTCCTGTGCAGCCTCCTTCCCACAGAAGGTGATAAACGCATACCCTCTGTTCTGACCAGACAGTGGATCCATCATAAGACGTAGATCCCAAATGGGACCAGCCTTTTCAAAAAGGGGTACCAACTCATCCTCATATAAATCTCTTGGTATTTTACCTACAAAGACCTGGAAAAAAAAAAAAAAAAGACAAACCTCTATATTAGAATCCCAATATAAGCATTTTAGAGCCACAAAGCCCAACAACTCTTCTTCTAAGGGGCTAGGGGCACAAAGATGGTTAAAGAGGAATGAAGACAATTTGAATCATTAGGAGTTAGCCCTAATGTTTACTATAATGACCGATGGTCATTAACACAGAATAATATTCTATACTGAAAAACGAAAATGATTAGTAAGCGTGTGCAAAATACCTCTGAATTATTTTTATAGTTTCTCTTTTTCTCACAAACACACAGAATAAAGGATATATATGTATCTTTGGGAAATATGATATCAGCATTTTTGTAAAAACAGTAATTGAATAAATACTGAAGTGGTCTTTCTCAAGTTTTCTCAACTCTCAGTGCCTAGGTGGCATGGTCAATGACTGTCCGCCTTTTGACTTCCCCTAAGGTCATGATCTCAGGGTTGTGAGACTGAGCCCTGTGATGGGCTCCACGCTCAGCATGGAGCCTGCTTAAGTTTCTCTTGCCCTCTGCTCTTCCACCCCTCATGTGCTCTCTCTCTTTCTCAAACATTTAAATCCTAAGGGGGCGCCTGCGTGGCTCAGTGGGTTAACCTCTGCCTTCAGCTCAGGTCATGATCCCAGTGTCCTGGGATCAAGCCCCACATTAGGCTCCCTGTTTGTCAGGAACACTACTTCTCCCTCTCCCACTGCTTGTGTTCCCTCTCTCGCTATGTCTCTGTCAAATAAATAAAATCTTAAAAAATATATATACATATATATAAAATCTTAAAATAACTACTACAAAAATTATGTAATAAGGATTAAATTATGATAAATATGTTAAACAATAAAAAACATTCTCAATGTTTAATACTAGACCCACAATTTCTTCAAGGTTCTACCACACAGGCAACAATAAAGACAATCTTGTACATTAAAACATTTGCAATCCACATGCAGTCCTTATTTAGATGCATTTATTTATTTGAGAGAGAGAGGAGAATTTCAAGCAGACTCCCCACTGAGTAGGGAGCCAGACACAGGGCTCGATCTCATGACCCTCAGAGATCATTACCTGAGCCAAAACCCAAGAGTCAGACACTTAACCGACCAAGCCAACCAGACGCCTTCACACGCAGCCTTAAAAAGTAAGTCAGCGTCTGCATTTGAGATGAATTTTCTTTCTTTTTCTTTAAAGATTTTATTGGTCAGAGACAGAGAGCACAACCTGGGCGAGCAGAAAGCAGAGGGAGAAGCAGGCTCCCTGCTGAGCAAGGATCCCAGAATCCTGGGATCATGACCTAAGCCAAAGGCAAACACTTAACCCACTGAGCCACCCAGGCGTTCCTAGAGATGAGTTTTCTAGTGAAACTCATCTACATCAACATTTCACACTCTGAAAAATGACTTGAATAATGAAACAGCAATCCAAAAGATGCCCAAATTATTACTGGATATTCAGTTTCTGAAGTTAAGCTCTATAACTGCGCTAAGAAAATCGTTTTCAAAATAATTAGATTTACCTTCACGGCTGTCTGGTAAAACTTCTTTTGAATCCCTAGCATAATTCTCTCACACAAGAGCTATTCAATTCTTCTGCCTCCTCAAAGTCTCCAACCCTCATTCACTAAGTCATCCAAGGAGGGCATGTGAGAAGGTCAGTGGTTTTCTCATATTCTTTCCTAAATTCTTTCCTTCTTCATACCTCAGAAAAAGAGATTTATTTCCTTTCCAAGGTTAACTTCCTAACCATAACAGAGCCCATTTCTTCACACCACCTTCTCCTGGAAATAACTGCAAACTTTTATTTGACTCTCCTATTTTGCTGAGTACATCCTTCCAAACATGCCAAATCTTCCGTAACAAAACAATATGCAAACAAGGAATATTTACCCATTTATCTTTCAAGCCCTTTCAAATGCTTTGAACACATGGCCATGTCTACTTTATTTCACTCACGCAGTTATTCAACCCGTCTACCATATCCTTAGTACTGTGCAGCTACGAAGCGTAAGACATCTAAGGCATCATCTGTGCAACATCCCTACAGAACTATATTTCTAACAAAAACTCACTCTGGAGAGCCCCTGGCATCTATGCTCTCTAACTACAATACTGACTTCTTCCTCTAACACTAAGCTGCATCCCCAAATGGAATCCACTAATGGATTTCAAACAACTAAATTCAAGTCTTTTTTCCCTCACTCTCATCTTGCCTTCTTGGTAAGCGCTAACACTGGTGATGCTGCCTCCTAAAAATTCTCTTCCCTTCAATTTTTAGAATCCTCCACTAGCCTGGTCTTTTTACCTTTAATTTTTTTCTCTATCCTTTCCACAGTGATTCTTCTATTTACCTAATAACAGTCTGCATGTTCCCAAAGTTATGGCTCTATCTAATCTTCCCTGTATTTCCTTCACTTCCAAAGATCATATCCATTCCCCAGTCTGTATCTATAGTCATCTCTCACATCTACATCCTAAGACCTAATTTTATACTTCCAACTGCATTTGGAAGCATATCCTATTGGTTGTCCTAATTTTACCTCAAATTATCAATAAACAGTAATATATTTTCTTGTTTTTTGAATATAGATGTTATCTATAGATATGAATGACTATGGAGGTGAATAGTACTAATAGTGATTTATCAATGTGTGAGAAAACAGTTCTAATTTTATTCTTTTCCTTTAATTATATTTTCTAAATATTCTGCCACAGATATAATTTTTTTTTAAGATTTTATTTATTTGACAGACAGAGATCACAAGTAGGCAGAGAGGCAGGAAGGGAAGCAGGCTCCCCGCCGAGCAGAAAGCCCGAGGTGGGGCTTGATCCCAGGACCCTGGGATCATGACCTGAGCTGAAGGCAGAGGCCTTAACCCACTGAGCCACCCAGGCGCCCCAAGATTTGTAACAAATGTTTTTTTCCAAAAATCAAAATGAGTAAAACCCACCCTTGTCAACCACTTCCTTTGATTTTCCTCATTTTTCTTGAGTAACATAATTTCTGCTGCTCCCTCCAGCCCCCAAGATGACCAAGGAAATAATACTTTCAATAAACAAAAATCTCAGCTATTTTGAATCCCTTCCATTCCTATCCATACCCAACTAAACTTCTACGTATCGGCCTGGAGTTGTTCCAATAAATAATACCTAGCCTACAGAACTGACTTCCAACCTACTCATAGAACTTCTCCAAACTTTTCATGAGACAGGGAATTCAATATACCTTCAACTCATATGCCATGTATTTTTCTAAGTTCTAGAGATACAGTGAATACCACAAACAAGGTCTAAGCATTCACAAGGTTTACACACTATTGATAGAGACAAAGGTTAAAAAATATATATATGAGGGGCGCCTGGGTGACTCAGTGGGTTAAAGCCTCTGCCTTCGGCTCAGGAGGTGATCCCAGGGTCCTGGGATCAAGCCCTGCATCAGGCTTTCTGCCTGGCGGGGAGCCTGCTTCTGCCTTACCTCTCTGCCTACTTGTTCTCTCTCTCTCTGTCAAAATAAATAAATAAAATCTTTATATATATATATATATATATATATATATATATATATATATATATATATATATATATATGATTTCAAGAGATATTAAAGGCTAAAAAAAAATAAAAGCAAGGAAAGGGAATAAATGAGGAAGAGGCTGTATTTTAATTGGAAGAGCCCCCCTAAAAAGGTAAGTCTGAACTGAGACCTAAGGTAGAAAATTAAGTAAAAATCTGAGGGGGGAAATAAAATCTGAGGAAAGAGCAATCCAAGGTAAAGAACATTACAAAAAGATGGGAGCACACTTAACATATCTGATGAACAGCAAACATGACAGCGACCGGAAGAAAAGTTGGGAAAGAGAGAACAGGGGCCAGATTAAGTTAAACCATTTTAGGAGTTTGCATTTTATTCCAGTTGTTTTTGGGAAGATAGCAGAGGGTTTTGAGCAGACAAGTGACTAGATAGGACATGTTCCAAGGGACTGGCAGCCAGGCAGCAGATGAACTGGATGGAGAAACAGGCTGCCCAGTCAGGTCACAAGGCAATCCAGGCAAGGGATGATGGCAGCACGGAGCAATAGGTTGATAGCTCAAAGGTAGGGAGAATGTGAGAAACAGTTAAGTTTTAAGTTATGCTGGGTTCATGGGGTGCCTGGGTAGCTCAGTGGTTAAACCTCTGCCTTCGGCTCAGGTCACATCCCAGGGTCCTGGGATCAAGCCCTGCATCGGGCTCTCTGCTCGGCAGGAAGCCTGCCTCCCTCTCTCTCTCTCTGCCTGCCTCTCTGCCTACTTGTGATCTCTGTCAAATAAACAAATAAAATCTTTAAAAAAGAAAAGTTATACTGGGTTCAGATCTACATTTTAGTTACTTTGAGCAAGTTTCTTAATCAGCGAGTCTCAGTATCTTCATCTGGAAATAACATCATCCAGAGGGTTCAATTTCCATGTGAGCAGAGTGCCCAAATCTTGTTCCTCATTTTATTCCCAGCTTAAACACAGTGCCTGGAACATATTAGCTGCTCATTTTTTTTTTTTAAAGATTTTTATTTATTTGACAGACAGAGATCACAAGAAGGCAGAGAGAGAGGAGGAAGCAGGAAGTACGCTCCCTGCTAAGCAGAGTGCCTGATGCAGGGCTCGATCTCATGACCCTGGGATCATAACCTCAGCCAAAGGCAGAGGCTTTAACCCACCGAGCCACCCAGGTGCCCCACCAGCTGCTCATCTTTGATGAATGTTCAAATGAACATCAACCTCATGCTATTAACTTATACACTAGGTCCCACACCTTCTCTTCCACTCAAGAACAACAATTTGATCATCAGCACACTAGTGATTATAATTTGTCACTTAAAAAAAATTTTTTTTCAGGGGCCCCTGGATGGCTCTGTCGGTTGGGCATCACACTTAAAATTTAAATGAAAAAAGTATGTATCCTGACTACGACACACCTTCCAGTTACTGTCCCATTTCTCTGCTACCCTTTTTGGCAAAACTGCTCAAAAAAGCTGTAGGTACTTGCTATCTCAAATCCCTTGCCTCCCACTCTCTTTAATCCTCTCCAAATAGGGCTTTCACCACTATTCTTGACAAAGTCACTGATGACATCCCTATTGTCAGGATCAAATGTCAATTCACGGTCCTTGTCTCACTTGGAAAGTTTGTTGTAACTGACCACCTTCCTGCTATGAAAACGCTCTTCACTGGACTTCTGGGATACCACACCCCTGATTTTTTTCTTACCTCATTGGTTCTTTCTGCTCAGATCCCTTTACTAGTTCCTTCTCAACTCCCCAATCTCTAAATGTTTTAGAGGGCTGCAGGGATCAGATTTTAGACCTTTAGTCTGGCTACACACACTTCCTTGGTGATCACATCCAAACTCATGGTTTTTAAATACCAAGTAGATGCTTATGCTTCCAAAGTTTATAATCTCCAGCCAAAACCCTTCCCTGAATTCCAGAAGCAACGGCTCATTCAACACAGCTCCACTCAGAGGTCTAAGAGACATCTAACTCTTAACATGTCCAGAACTGAATTATGATCTTCCAATATGCTAATCTGCCCTTCTCTACAGCAGTCTTCGTTTTAATCCATGGCAACTCCATCCTTCTAGCTGCTCAGGTCATAAGCCTTGAAGTCATCCTTGGCTCCTTTCTCTCATACCCCCATATCCCACTCATCAATAAACCCTGTTAGATGTGCCTTCAAGATATCCGGAGAATCTGACGGCTTCTCATCAGCCTCAGTTTATCAATCCTATAAATGACCATTCATTAACGGGGCACAGCACTAAAAAAAACTGTGGATAAAAGATGTCCTGAGCCAGGCGCCTGGGTGGCTCAGTGGGTTAAAGCCTCTGCCTTTGGCTCAGGTCATGATCTCAGGGTCCTGGGATTGAGCCCCACATGGGGCTCTCTGCTCAGCAGGGAGCCTGCTTCCCCCTCTCTCTGCCTGCCTCTCTGCCTACTTGTGATCTCTATCTGTCAAATAAATAAATAAAATCTTAAAAAAAAAAAAAAAAGATGTCCTGAGACAAAAAAAATACATAGAAGGATAATTGGTATTCATTTTGAAATATATTTTTTGGTGCGGCTGAGGTCTCTGGCTCAGACAGTGTTTATGTATTTGAAGGTATCTGTATTTGAACATTTAAAATGAATTCTGGAGGGGCGCCTGGGTGGCTCAGTGGGTTAAGCCTCTGCCTTCGGCTCAGGTCATGATCTCGGGGTCCTGGGATCGAGCCCCACATTGGGCTCTCTGCTCAGCAGGGATCCTGCCTCCCTCTCTTTCTGCCTGCCTTTCTGCCTACTTGTGATCTCTCTCTCTGTCAAATAAATAAATTTTAAAAATCTTAAAAAAAAAATGTGTTCTGGGAAGCAAATTCTGGTTCCTATTATTTCCATTAACATAATGCAATGGTGCTTCATAATTACATTGTTCACTATCCCTATTTCTTCCATACCCATTACAAAACACATAAAGCAAGGAGCACACAAAGTGGCACTGTGAAAATACACCCCACACACAGCTCAGTGAGGAAGTGAAGTGTCAGGTTATTACATTACTTATGTAACACTTGTGCCCGTATTTTTAGAACAGACAGGTTTGCTCTTTAAGCAAACCTAAAGTGAAAAACCTATATTTTCAGAATTTAATGACTGATCACTTTACATACAGGATTCATAAGAGCCAAGTTCCTCATACTCTGAAGTATCCTTTGAATGTCAGAAGTCCAACTTACAGATTTTCCATAAGAATACTATTTACTTTAGAAGAAATATCAACAAATCTGTGATCAACAAAGTTCCCAATATGATAATCAATGGGATCCAAAAAGAAACAGGCTAAAAATACTGATTTACTGAGAAGCAGGAGATGGCTTCATTTCAAGATCAGTTTAACACAGGACACTTAAGTAACTTAAAAAGGCTAAAAATAAACAGTATTTAAAACTAGGCATCATTCCTTTTTAAGTTTCTAAGCTCAATTTTTAATTAACTAAAATGAAATAGAAATGTTTTCCTTTTATTAACTTGTTGGTCCCTGAGCCGTTATGGGCCCACAGGAACTGTTCAGAGTAAGCACTCAGGCATATGCAGGTTAGCGTCCCCTGCCCCCTGCCCCTCTCAGAACCAACAGAATGGGGGCGCCTGGGTGGCTCAGTGGGTTAAGCCTCTGCCTTCGGCTCAGGTCATAATCTCATGATCTCAGGGTCCTGGGATCGAGCCCCACATCGGGCTCTCTGCTCAGTGGGGAGCCTGCTTCCCTCTCTTCCTCTGCCTGCCTCTCTGCCTACTTGTGATCTCTGTCTGTCAAATAAATAAATAAATCTAAAAAAAAAAAAAAAAAAGCAAACAAACAGAATGTAATGAATACCATAACAACCAGTTCTTTCTTTACTCACTAAGCATCAAGACTTGAAATATGTTTTGGCTGTCTACTACCCAACCATCAAATACTTCAACAGTAACAGAGAAAAAGGCCTTTGAGGCTCTGGAAGGAACAGAGTTAACAGGCAATGGAACACAGTCTTTTGAGTATCTACTAAGGCTCTTCCATTATCCTGCTCCTATTTGCTGTTTTGCAAACACAGCAGCTTTTCCTTATACATAATTCAATTCAGGTACTATTAAGTCATATAGTTTTACATCTCTGTTAAATACACTGGTTCTCTAACACCTCCATTAGTTAAAATACCAAAGAATTAAATTTCAATCTACCATTTCCTTTGAATTCCTCTACAAAACACCAGTGCTGTGCTCTTTAAAAAGTCCTTATTATCATGGAAACTAATGAAAACAGAGGCTGTTTCCCAAAACAGTTTTACAATGCCAGCGGAGGAACACAAAGATACTATAACCAGACTGCATCTGAGGGCCCAGACACACTAAAAAACACCCTTCAAAATTAATACCTATCTTTCTTATCTCAGGACAATGCTTAGAAACAATGCAAAGGAGTGCTCCTTTATAGGGTTAATTTACAGTAGATTTTTCCAAGACAAAAACCTCACTCTTCTCATAACTTAATTTTAATACTGTCAGACTCAGGCACTGACCCTAATTTCAACTTCCTCAATCAAGAGCTAAACTTTTTAATGACTATAGTGAAACATAAAAGAGCAAAAACTTAAACCTCACAGCATCAAAAATGACACCAACTAAAACCAATTTATTTATTAAATCAGTAACCCAGTATGTTAAAAACCTATTTTTCTGATTTTTTAAAACTTTAATTTTAGGGGAGCATAGACAGCTCAGTTGGTCAAATGTCCCACTCTTGGTTTTGGCTCACGTCATGATCTCATGGGTCGTGGAGCCTGCCTGAAGATTCTCTCCCTCTGCCCCTCCCCAACACGCTCTCTAAAATAAGTAAATCTTTAAAAGAAAACAAAACAACACTTTAATTTTCAACAGGTATAGGCCAAACCTCTTGAAATTTAACTTTATGGGAAGAACCCAAACCTTTATCCTAAGATTTTGTTGTAACAAACTGCTTGATAGGAGTGGCTCAGGCTCATACAGGGATTTCACTGCAAAGGTATCTGCTGTATGTGATGATATCTAATATATAGGAAAATGCATCTTTCCCCTAAAGACACACTACAATATAAAAGAATACCATATTTTACAATTAGGATGCCAACTTTGTTTCTAATTGGATACTCAAAATAGTTTATCCTATTAAGTTGTTTAAATGCTTTCAGCAAAATGGTACAAATACTAACAAACTCCTTTCTTATCTATATAAAACAAAGATAAAACAAGTCTCCATTAATGAGCTCATTCATAGAACAAATCTAACAGGCTAAAAAAGTTCATTTTTGTAATTATGAAATAGATACAACCAACTAATTTTATACCAGGCTATACTGGGTGTTGGAAAGAACATTAACATTATTATACAGACTTAATTTTTATTCCTAAGGTTTTTGTAACTAAAGAAACAAGACTAAGATAAATGTAATAATTGATAAATACTAATAAGGATATCACATGCTGGATGGTATACTATAGATAACTTTTTCAAACTATATCTCCCTCTTGGAGGTGGTTTTAGGCTGCCTCTAAATAAGGAAGAAGCAAAAGAGCAATTACATTATTTATTTATTTTATATGAGGGTTTAAGAAAACAAAACTTAAAATCATTTGGAAAAAAAATACCTATGACAATCGTTCAAGTAAGAAAGTTGAACTACATTTGTATATTGTTCAAAAGTTAATAAAATGTAGGGGTGCCTGTGTGGCTCAGTCGTTAAGTATCTGCCTTTGGCCCAGGTCATGATCCCAGGATCCTGGGATGGAGCCCTGCATCAGGCTCTCTGCTAGGCGGGAAGCCTGCTTCTCCCTCTCCCATTCCGCTTGTGTTCCCTCTCTCGCTGTCTCTGTCAAATAAATAAAATCTTAAAAAAAAAAAAAAAGTTAATAAAATGTAAATGTAGATTTGAAAGCATTCACAATCTAAACAGAACATTAAAAATGAAGGATGGCTTGAGGTACCTAGCTGGCTCAGGCAGTAGACTGAGACTCCTGATCTCAGGGTTCTGAGCTGGAGTGTCATGCTGGTATGGAGATTACTTAAAAATAATAAAATCCTTTTTTTTTTTTTAAAAGATTGTATTTATTCATTTAACAGAGAGAGAGAGTGTGCGTACAAGGAGGGTGAGCAGCAGGCAGAGAGGGAGAGGGACAAGCAGGCTCCCCACTGAGGGGACCTAAGCTGAATGCAGATGCTTAACCAATTGAGCCACCCAGGCACTCCATTAATCAATTATCTTTAAAAAATATATATACTATTCACTCGTATTCTGTATTTCATGACATTTGCTCCTAGAACAAACTTAGATGGCTCACAGTCCAATTCCAACTCTACAGTAATTATGGAACATGGAATAATTTATAGTTTTTTTTTTAAAGAGACACAAAATAATATATAGCTAATTTAGGTATCATGAAAAATAAAGATGCTTACAGTCCTCCTTAATACTGCTAAATATTAAGAAATAGAATATTAACTGTCATAATGCTTGAAGGCAGTTCAGGGAACAAAGACCAATGAATGTAAACTCTATTTTATATACAGAGACTACATTGGAATTACTTCTGATATAAATCTAAAAAGTTAATTGGTAATGTCTTTATTCACAAACTATTCTTTTGGCTACCTGAAAAGACACCAGAAAGAAAAGACCCTGCTGTAAATTTATATTTTGGCACACAGTTTTTACCATTCAAAGGATCAGAATTGGTGGGGCGCCTAGGTGGCACAGGGGGTTAAGAGACCAATTCTTGGTTTTGGCTCAGGTCATAATCTCAGGGCTGTGACATCAAGCCCTGCATCAGGCTCTGCACTAGCATGGGAGTCTACTTGGGGCTCTCCCTCTCTATACCTCCCCTGACCCCCGAGCCCCCCTGCGTGCACTCTCTCTCTAAAATAAACAAATCTTTAAAAAAAAAAGGGGGGGGTTAGAGTTATCTAACATAGAGGTATATAAAAAAAACCTCTATGAAGGCACAGATGGAACAGCAGAAATTGCTTTGTTCAATGACAGACCAATGTGCTCGACCTTTTATCTGATTCTACACCCTTCCCTTGTGTGACCCACTCCCATCAATAAATATCTCAGCAGGGGCGCCGGGTGGCTCAGTGGGTTAAAGCCTCTGCCTTCGGCTCAGGTCATGATCCCAGGGTCCTGGGACTGAGCCCCACATCAGACTCTCTGCTCAGAAGGGAGCCTGCTTCCTCCTGCCTGCCTCTCTGCCTGCCGACTTGTGATCACTATCTGTCAAATAAATAAATAAAATCTAAAAAAAAAAAATTTTTTTTTAAAATAATAAATAAATAAATAAATAAATCTCTCAGCAAGAACTAAGTACCCTTTACGTGGTGGGGGTAGGGCCAAGGAGGGAGGACAAGCACTATTCAGAATTACTGACCTAAAACAAAACAGAATAAAGCAAACGTTTCTCTTTCATAACTTCAACCCAAGCACCTAAAATGGTGTGTTGCTGGTTGCATGGTTTTAGCAACCAGTTCCAAGAACTCCACATTCCTTTACAGAGTGTTTGGACATCTACTAGTCACATGGTTCTCCTTGCTTATGACTACAGTAAAATGCAAATGGCTAGCCAAAGAAAATAATTATAGCTAAACTTTAAAAAGAATCAACTACTCTTCTCCATCATGCAACAGACAGAATAATTTACAAACTGGAAAGATTTCAGCAAACAGCTGAAGAACACTTACTTCTGTTCCAATGCCAGGTTGTACACCAGAGTACACACTGTCTGGTGGAGGACCACCATACTTCCTCTGTCCTGTGGTTACATCCAGAGTATAGCCAGTCCTTTCAAGCAACGCCTAAAGATAATTATACATCTGTTTATACTTGAATATTATACCACACATCAGTATATTAATCTTTTCCAAAGGATATCCCAACATCGTAGGCCATGTAGCTTAGGTAAAATAATGTCAGAACTCATACTGGTATCACTCGCCCATGTTGTTCCCCTTCATTTTACTCCTTTCCATACATTGTATGGAAAGTATTGTACACCAATTAAATCTCTAAGCACACGATGATTTTTTGATATGAAGGAACAGAAAAATGGGGCAAGGATTATTACAAACGTGACATAAGCCGACCCCAGGATACCTATCCATACTTCCGTATTGCAGCAGTCCTCATTTTGCATTTTCCTCTACTTCAGTGAGAGCTTTTCTTAACTTGTTCCCTTTACATACCATCTACCTACCTGTGATTCCTTAAAAAAAAAAAAATGTTCTCTCATCAGAAGTCCTGCCTTCTTCATGCAGCTTCTCTCATTCTCTATTCCTCACATCTTCCTACTGTGAATTTCAATTATAGTCAAGTAATTTAACCTTTATTTTGTTTAAACCTTTTGTATTTCTGCTCTATCATAAGCTCTATGAGAACCATACCATTTTTCATACAACACAAACTCAAAATATTTGGCAATTACCAAATGAGTATTCTCAGGTTTTAAAAAACAAAACCTTATGTTTCCTGATTACCAACCTTCTTCACAACATTAGGTACTAAAGAGGGATTATAGAAAAGAAGGTAACGCTCTTGCCCTTAAGGGTCTGTATTTATATGAGAGGCAACGGCTCAGACAAAATGGAAAAAAAGAAATGTCATCTACCTAAAAATGGGAGATTTTTACACTTCATGCTTTAAAAGTTAGATGGCTCCCAACTTGCGATGATTCAACTTACGATTTTTCGACTTCCGGATGGTACGAAAGTGATGCATTCAGTAGAAACCACACTTCAAATTTTGATTTTTGATCTTTTCCAGTGCTAGCCACATGCAGGATGATACTCTTGTGATGCTGGGCTGAGGCAGGGAGGCTCAGCTCCCAGTCAACCACTCAATCACAAGAGTAAACAACCAATACACTTAACAACCATTCTGTATCCATAGCAACCACTGTTTTTTTCTGTCAGTACAGAACTCTTACAAATTACCCGAGATAGCCAACACTTCGTTATAAAATGTGCTTTGTGTTAGAGATGACTTTACCCAACTATAGGCTAATGTAAGTTTTCTAAGCACATTTAAAGTAGCTAGGCTATGTGTGGCAGGTTAAGTGCCATTGGGTGTATTTTTGACTAAGGATAGTTTCATCCATGTCCAGATAAACCCATCCTAAGCTGATGAAGATCTATACACAATATCAAAGCAACAAGAAAGTCCAGACATCAATTTTAGTGGCTTTCAAAAGTATGGTCGGAGGACCCCCAGGATTCTGGAGTTACTTTAGGGTCTCTATTTTTCTACCTTTGACTAAAAAGAGCTGCTCTAATTTTAAGCACAGAAACACATGTAACACAATATACACACGATATAGGTTTTATACATTTAAACTTTGTCTCACATGTAATATACACATATCATATGTGCAATATATACCTTACCAAAAGCAAATACCCACTTTTGGGGAAATAACATAGGCCTATTCAATACACACCAATATATATATATATATTTTTTTTTTAAAACAACTATTTTGTCAAATGGAATTTTCACGTATTTATTTTTAAAATATTTAAGAATAGGTTATGCCATTTTACAGATGAGGGAAAAAGGTACAAAGGAGCTCTATGTAAACTATTCCATGTCAGAAACTACAAGTTCTATTTTTTGTCTAAAACAAAACCACACAAACAACTTCATTAAGTAAAATAACTACTTCAATTTGAAAAATCTATCGCTGTGGCAAAACATCAACAGCCCCTTAACTAAGGAATGAGGTTCACTGGTTTTTCACCAAAAGCCCTGTATTTATCTCGCAGAGCAGTTATCTAAACGATAACAGTAACTGGTGCTAGTTACACAGTTCTTGCTACATTCCAGGCATTATTCTAAGCACCTGACATGTCTTAATTCCTTTAATCCTCACAACTCTATGGGAATATGCCCAGTTTACAAATAATTAAACTGAGGTAAATAAAAATTCAGGAGTAAAGCTGTTAGAAAATACCTCTTTAAAAAAAAAAAAAGAGAGAGAGAGAGAGAAACAAAGTGCTCAGAAAGAAACCAAACCAAAAGACATGACTGAGTCAACCTCAAAAGCTATTAGCGGAAGCATCAATAAACACGTAACCTTCAGAGCCAGAACAATGAGACAAGGGTCTGAATTAAGGTTTTTTCCCACCAAACATACAACTGAATGTTTGCCCTCCGAATTCTTCTTGTGTAATTTTCCTTCAATTATCTCATTTCTAAAACACTAGCTTAAAAAAAATGTGGAACAATGAAAACTGTTTCTAGGAAACATGAAAAGAAACATTCAATCTCATCATTCAACTTATTACCATTGCAACGACCCGAGTCCAGTTTTACCTTTATCTTCGCTTCATCCGGCCCCTTTGTGGACTCTTGCACCTTGCTCCCCTGTTTCTCCCTTTGCCTGTAGGTCTTCATAACTCCACATAAAAATGCACTTTTGTTCTAGAATAGACAAGTAATTCAATGCAAAAGAATCAGCAGGAATCATCGAAGGGTCAAATACATAGTTAATTTACAGTTTCAAAACACCAGAATTTTAACCAAATATTTATTCATTTATTCGCTCAACAAATATTTGCTGAGTGGTTACTGTGTGCCAGAGACTGGAGTAGACAGCAATAAGACAGCCAAGACCTCAGGGTGCTTACCTTCCACACTGGCAAGTCTTCCATTTGTTGATATTCAAACGCATGTGGACTATCTTTGCCAAACATTCCAAAACTATTCCTCCTACCTATATTATTTTCCTCCAAGATAATAAAACAGGGTCAGATAAACCCAAAACTGTTTAAAATCGGAGTATTCTAAACCCATAAAAGCTTAGTAATAACTGTCAGCAAACCCTGACTTTGATTTTAAGTTTTTAAAGTAACTTACTAGAAAGAAGTGGGGAGAGATTTTACTTTCTGAGAACTCTCTTGTGAAAGGTTTTTTTTTCGTTTTTTGTTTTTTTAAATATAAGCAGAGGTAGTCACAAACAAAAAAGTATCAATTCTTTTCAGGAAAAAAAGTAATGGTAAAGTAATTTCAGGTCATTTGTTATTCAAAGGCATTTCTAGTAAGTGGCCTTACCTGAACATGTGATAAGTCACTCTCCTTGAACTGCTGTAGTACAGACAGAGCTCCTTCTTCATTAAATTCCCTGAGAGCATCAATTGCTCTTTCATCAAGATCGACATAAGCTACCAATCCTACAAATTAAATTGAAAAGGGGTAATGTTATTGCAACAAAAGGGATAACCTAAACCGTGCTATCAATGTTTAATCAAGAATTATATTCAGTACTATTACTAACAAACTACATTCTCATTTAATATGCATATAGGCAGCTATACAAATACTATACAAAAAGGTCAAGAGTACAAATATGAAAATAGAAGATAAAATGTCAAACATGAATTTCAATTCCTATAAACACGAATTTCAATCCCCCCATCCCACAGAAACCCCACAAAAATCCTAGACCCATTCCCCCTCCCCTTCTTAAGGCTTGGAAGATAAATCTGATGTACACAGTGTACTACAGATTAAGTATTAATACAACAAATTCTGATTTATGTTAGAGTGGTAAGCATACACTGTATTCTCCAAGGATCAAGCTTCAAATTATATGGACTATTGTAGTTGTTGCTAACCACACAAGAGGTGGGAGAAAAAAAAGAGAAACCATTTTTACTAAATAATTCTTTCCACTCTCCAAAAGGTATCAAAGGCTTTTCCTCCTTAGCACCAAAGAGAAAATGAAATGCATTTGTTTATCTGAGCGTCTACTTTGCTGCAATCAGAATGTGGAAAGGCATAATTTTAAACTCTTCTACAAATGCAAGTGCAGCTTGATTAATCAATTCTGAAAGTCATATTTTAAGGCATTTTTATGTTCTTCTGATGTGTCAAGCTGAGGTTTAAAAGATGCTGTGGCATTCACAACACTGTCAATAATGACTTTTTCTCAAATGGCATTAAGGACTTTACTATGGACTTACAAGTAAACTACACAGAAAATATTTGCACTGTATTCTATACATGTAGTATATTAACTGCACACAGAACATCTCAGTCTGAAATGTAATTTCTTAAGTCTGTTAAGTTTGTGTTGTATTTCTCTCTATAAGGAATATATTTCAGAATTGATCCAACATAAAATGGATATATTTGGCAGATTAAAACTCCAAGTCCCTATGAACATCAAAAGTGACTCCATTTTGATCAAGTGAAAAAGAACTTTATTCCATACAGTAAATATATTTTAAATAAATGTAATGCCATTTGTAAAGTTACTTTAAGAAAATGTTGCCATGAGTTGTTTTAAAAGCTCAAAGTGAGCATGCCTAATTATTGGAGTTTCCTTACTTCAAAATTCCATACCACCACCCAAAGCCACAACTCAGAGGACACCCATCGATCCATTCTGTCAATCCAACCCTACACCCAAACCATCAGCCTCTTGTCAATAACAAAGCACTCTGCAAGAGAGCACCTCTGAGCAAATCACTGCCTATTCTCTGTGGCAGAATGTCACAGAAAGTTCCTGGGGACTGATTTTCAAATGGAACCATCACCCAGGAGTCGTTTTTCCGGAAGTCATTTTAACGTCTAAAATTATCCTAAGCTTCTCAGATTTGAAAAAAAAAAAATTTAAGGACAAAAAAACAGATATTTGTTACTACAGTACTTAAGACACATTTGTGAGACCATTCAATTCTCTCTCCCAGAATCTGGATAGGCACACAAAACACAGAGGAAGAAAGTTTCCATCTATGGCCCCAAAGGGGGAGGACACATTTATTAATGCACAACACTCCCTAAGGGTAAATATTTCTCTCCCTCTTTAAAAACTTCAAACCGCTTACAACCGACCATAGTAAGATATTCAAATTTGCTTAAGCACTTATCCATGGGACTTCTAGATTTTTTTAAAAAGCAGCTGTTACAAACCAACACTTCCAGATTACGGAGAGATGTGGATTTTTGTCTATTAGAAACGAGACAGGCCACAAACTCTCACGGAGTCTGACATTTATTATCGTTTCAGACAATACTGTCTAACCAGTCCTCTTATTATGCCACCTAATCAGACCTAAGCTAATTTAACAATCACTTTAAGAAGCTAAAAGTAGAAAAGTAAAAGCAAAATGATGACTGATTTAGATTAAGAAAAACAATGTAACATTTGGTATGCTGAAACATACATTTTAATTGGTGGTAAATCGAAGACCAATTGATGTACACTTCTGAAACAACTAAGACTGCATATTCAACACTAAGAAGGCTTCAAAATAATGAAATAAGAATATCAAAGTCAAACCCAATATGCCCTCAATGAAGGGAAAGTAACAAACATTCAGCTCTACATAGATCAGAAACAATATGTATTATTTAACCTTAAAAAAAAATCTATAAAATTCAAAGTGGTTTGCCCTCACTTTCATAACCAGTCAGAAACAAGAAATGCATATTATACCTGTCTGAAATATTTCATCAAGTCTTTCTGCCACCTTCTGTGGGAGGCCTGCCTCTATCAGTGTCTTGTAGTGTTCTGTGTGAGTTACACTGGAAGTATCCATTGGTTCTTCCTCTTCTTTTAACTGTACCGCATTACCATTCACCTGATTAGCCATTTTATTATGCTGCTGGAAAAAATTCAGGAGCTATATTACATTAAGCCAGAAATAACTAGTTTGTAGGACAATGCATGATTTATCTAAACTAATTTGTATACATGCTGCTAATAAACTCTATCAAAATAATATTATATGCCTTTTGTGATGTATCTGACCTAAATTTGCAACAATAACCCTGTAAACCCATAGAAAATGTACATGGAAGCATTAGATCTTTAAGGAACTTCATGTACACGGGGTTAAAAAAAAAAAAAAAAAAGGCTTGAATTTACTGAAGGTAGAATTGCTGATTAACAAAAGCAGCTGTTGTGTCCTGACAAGCATATCAACAAATCACCACAAAATCCTAAAAAGCCCATCAGCTCTCAATTCTTACACAGTTTTTAAAAGTTTGATTTAGAAACAGAATGAACACCCACAGACCACTTAATCAAGGTTTAAGGACTTTCAAATTTTCCTAGTTCTGCTCCAAATCTAGGATAGGTGTGAGATCAATGCACTGCTGTTTCTAGTTCAACATGCTGGTGGTTTGGGTTTTCTCCGCCTCACTTAGAAAAAAAAAACAACAACAACACAACTTGACATTAATTTTTGTTCTAAAATTAATTTGCTATTCCCATTCACAGATTTAAAAGAAAAAATGACCAAGTTTAAAAACTAAACGATTGTTTTAAGTCCACGTAAAATAAAAAGTGAGCTATAATTGAGGTTGCATCTTTAAAAAAAAAAAAATCATGAGTACATATTGAATTTTTCGTATCAGTAAAGCCGCAAAAACATTTCGAAGAATGGACGGCTAACTTCTTCCAAACAGTTTCAACAAACATTACCTAATGAGGGTAAACTTAGGTCAGATGTCCCAGATTAACCTACCCGAATTATTTTGTATGTTCAACCTGTATATAGTACTGAAATGGACCAACTCCCTGAAGAGAGAGATTAGATAATAAAACCATACAAGGCCAGTCTCTATACTGCCTCGAAAGACAGGGAATTAAAGTGCACTTGTCTGTGGTTAATGTGATGAAGATAATAAGCAGATAAAGACATTGCAACAAATACTGAAATAGAGGACATGAAGATGAATCTCAAGAAGAAGCCTCCTTTTCTTGATGAACCTCAAGGTACCTAGTCAGCTACAAAGAAAATACAAGCTTCCTAAAAAGCACTAAACCCCGCAAGATAACCACACTTCCAGACGGCTTACAACCACTGTGCAGGTGCACCAGGTGCAGTTTTCTGACCTAAAACAACTTTTCATTTCAAAGTCCACTGATATTTGGTTGAAGTTAATGAGGAAGGGAGAAAGACCAAAGGGAACGAGGTAATAGAGAGTAGGAAGGAAGGAAAATGCAGAAAGGATTATTCTGAAAATAAGATCAATATCATGACTTCTTAGGATTACAAAACATTAAGACTTGAGAGCCCACTAAGGTCTACACAGACGCAGATTCTCGTTAAACTTTGGGTGGAGAAAGGTTTCTCAAGGCAAGCCTCAAATTCTGATGAACTGACAAAAACGAACACATTCAAAACTGGCACACTTTTCATCAAGAAACTACTTACAGTGTAAGATGAATACGTTTACTGATTAATACAACCTATTTCTATAAAGATGCACCCTGAAGTCCAAAATCTCCTTGTGAACATATAGTTCTGTTTTCCCACGCTCCCGCACCCCCAAATACAACCATAAGATCATCAGAACTCAAAAGTTCTCAGTATCACAAGACCCTTAACAGTTATTGCACCTGTGAATACTATTAGTCACAGAAAGAAAGCAAATTTTTAACAGGAAAGTTCAATGAACATCTGCTAAGGTGATTTTTTTTAAGTATGTGTAAAGCAAAAAAGACAAGTTGTGTATTAAGCACAAGATAGAAATATTTATGACTACCATTCCATTGCAAAGGTTCTCCTACAAGTTGATTCTGAAATTGGTTGATATTGTCAAAAAGTTTGTAAACTTTAACAAAAAAAAAGTAAAATAATTAGATTCCAGGAAATAAAACCTTTCAGATCAAGGAAAACCTCTCTCTTCAAGCCAAATACAATGTGCTCATTTAAAAACCTCTTTTATGTCGTATGAGACCGTTTAAAACTTGTGTCAATTCAATACAATGCCACACAGCCAAACCATATTTCTGGATGCAGCAAATATACTGTGACTGGAGTCATTTGATCTAAGCATTTTTGCAAAAAGTAGACATTTAAATAAGATTTTAAAGGGCTGCTGGGAGATTTGGGAAGTCAGCACTAGCCCCTCCCTGACTTTTTCTGAACATCTCTGTGCAAATTCTTCATATTAAGAGACGGGCTTTAAAAGAACCAACGAAATGAAAACTAACGGTTATCTCATGAGTTAGGAGTGTCAAGCCCTTATCCTACGACTGACTCATGAGACATAAATTGAGTCTCTTGAGGACAGCAAAAATCTCAAACAGGTCAGCATGAGAGGACTGAAGCTTTCAAGAACCCCTTAGCCTTAAGTTTTACATTTTGGCAACACGATTGCTACCGTATAAGAAAAAGAATCGCCTTTCCAATTTAGTGCGCCTAAGACATTCTTAGAATTATGCATCTCAGGCGCCGCTTGAAGCCTAAGTTTCACGGCCTCGAGTAGTCATTTTTTCCTTCAAATCTCGGCTCGCAGCATGCAGAATGGGGGAGGGGAGGGAGGCTTCCTACACAAATCCGCCCTCGGGCTTCAGCTCCCACAAAAGTTTTCTCCCGGCTCAGGTAACCCGGGGTTTGCATCCCGCCCTCTGCCCACCCCACCCCCTCATGCCCGTTGCGATCAGCAACACATCCCACTCGTGGCTAGGCCGGCCGAGACGAGCGCGAAGCGGCTCCGGAGGACAGCAGCGAAGGGGCCGCGGGCGTCTGAGGCCGCGGGCCGGGCCGGCCGCGTGGAGCGGCGGGCGGAGGCGGGAAAAACACGGCAGTCCCCGGCAGGCCGCGCGGAGGGTGCCCGGCGGGCCGGACCGCCGGCCGGGGGCTGGAGGGGCGGGGAGAGGATGAGCGAGGGCAAGGAGGCGCCTCGGCCGGGCTAGGCCCTCCGCTGCGCGGCCGGACGAAGCCGAAGCCGCCCCCAGCCCATCCCCACCCCCACCCCGGGGCCTCGGAGCGAAAACGAAACTGGGGCCAAGACGCCGAGCCCGGGCTGGGCCCCGTCGGGTCGGATCGGGGCTCCCGGCCCCTCCCCCCACGGGCCGGCGCGAGACTCACCAGGGCAGAGCTGGGGCCGCCGGCCGGGCCCGTGAGAATCAGCGCGAGGCGCTTTGAAAACGACTAGAAATGGCGCGCGCGCCACCCCCTCCCCCCCTCATGGACAGAGACGCGATCCCGGCAGCACGCGGGGTTTCCCGGAACTGCTTCCAGGGACTCCGAGCGGCCGGGCAATCGTCTCGCGCGGCGGCCTGAGAGGCAGCTCGGGTGTCCAATAGTAGCGGAAAGAAGCGGCTCACGCTGGACGACGGGAGAGCCAATCGATGAAGCCGTCGGCTGAGCCAATGAGGGAAGTCAGCGCCGCCGGCTGGGGCGCCTCCGGGGCGGGGGTAGGAACACAAAGGGGTCCGTGGTGGAGCCCCGGGTAGAGAGGCGAGGCTGCGGGGCACCGGGCCTTGAGTGGGCGAGGCTCTTCGCTCCTCGTCCGCGGGCGATACGAGACCGAAAAGCTAGGCCTCGCGTCGCGTGGCCGCCTCCGGAACCCCGCCCCCTACTGTCCGCTCCGGCCCCGCTCCTTCGCGGCCCTCCCGCCCCTCCGCCGGCGCCGCGGCGTCCCTAACCTCCCTCCAGCCGCTGCCGGCGCCGCCGGCGCCGCCGCCGCCGCAGGCGTTCGCCCCAGACACGCCCACCGCCACGCGGTCGGGCCTCCTTCTGGGTCATCTTTTGGGCTCCGGTTGAAGCACAATTTAAGGCTGATTTGGCTGGCCGTCTGGCTGGAGAATTTCACGGACAAAAATCATCTCTTGGAGCGATCGGAAAACTGTCCCCGGACTACCCGTTGCACATCGTTGGGGCAGCTCGGAACGTGAGAAATCGCTGAAGTTGGCACCATTCCAGAGCACTGTTAACAAATGCTAGAGCAGGGACCTTTTCTCACAGAGTTTGCAGCTAATTGTTAGGAAGAAGTACGGCAGATACATGCATCTGCGAAGCCAAGGGAGCGGTGCAGGGAAAGGGCTAAGTCCCAACGAGGTGAATTCCTGTTATTCCTAAACCCATTTTTCAACGTAACGCCCTGATGGTTTGTTTTCTGTTCTTGCCTTGGTGCAAACCTCTCTCCTCCCACAATCTTCCCAGCTCACTTCTGTAGAGCCAGCTGTTCCCCTACCCCGACATCCAATGCCCTACCCCTCTTAGGGACTGGAGGAAGGTCAAGCAGTGGTCTATAGGATTTTCAGATTATACTGGAGGATCATTTAAGCTTCCCAGAACCTATCAGCCCCAAATTAATTATTAAAAACATACTATGGAGGTGCCTGGATGGCGCCTCTGGTTAGGCACTTTGAGTTTGGCTCAGGTGGTGATCTAGATGGTGGGATGGAGCCCTGCCTTGGGCTCTGCGTTCAGCAGGGAGTCTGCTTGAGATGCTGTCTCTTCCTCTCCCTCTGCCCCTCCTGCTCATGCTCTCTCTGTCAAATAAATAAATCTTTTTTAAAAAACCTACTGTGCACTCAGTACTGAGCTAAATGGCTCAGTGGATCCAAGTTTTGTAATAAGGGTTGTGAAACTTACACAAATGCTGGGATCTTTTTTGGAAGTGATATAAAATGATAAATACAAATTCAGGAACAGAATCTTGGGCATGGTACAAATGAGAGACCTCAAGGCTTGAACTTTATTAGCCTCTAGCTCAAGAATTCTTTTTTTTTTTTTTTTAAGATTTTATTTATTTGACAGAGGGAGACAAAGGGAGAAAGGGAACACAAGCAAGGGCAGTGGGAGAGGGAGAAACAGGCCTCCTGCAGAGCAGGGAGCCTAACCCAGGGCTTGATTCCAGGACCCTGGGATCATGACCTGAGCCAAAGGCAGACACTTAACGACTGAGCCACCCAGGTGCCCCTAGCTCAAGAATTAGCATTCTTAGTGCTATTTGGTAAGGGCTATGGATCTATTCTAGATTTTAAATAAAATACATAGCATTACAAAAGAAACTTTATATTGAAATACAATTAGGAAATATTTGGGTGTGTGTTTATTTTTTGACAGAGAAAGAGAGAGAACAAGCAGGGAGACAGGAAGAGGGAGACGGAGAAGCAGGTGCCCCAGGAGCAGGGATCCCAACGTGGGGCTGAATACCACGACCTGTTTGTTATTGACCTGAGTCGAAGGCAGATGCTTAACAGGCTGAGCCACCCAGGCACCCCGGGAAATATATATATAGATATATATATATTTTTTTTAAGATTTTATTTATTTGAGAGGGAGATTGCTAGAATGAGTGGGAGGCGTGGCAGAGGGATAAGCAGATTCCCTGTGGGGCTGGGAGCTGGAGGCGGGGCTTGATCCTAGGACGCTGGAATCATGACCGGAGCCTAAGGCAGATGTCTAATTGACTGAGCCACCCTGGCGCCCTAGGAAAAATATTTTAAGAGCAAATTTGTGATGTAAATCTGTTTATCGGGCGCATGAGTGGCTCAGTCAGTTAAGGGTCTGCCTTCGGCTGGAGTCATGATCTTGGAGTCCCCGGATGGAGTCTGTGTGGTGCTCCTTGCTCCATGGGGAGTCTGCTTCTCCCTCTGCCCTTCACGCCACTCTTGTGCTCTCTCTCCCACTCTCTATCTCTCTCTCTCTCTCAAATAAATAAGTAACATCTTTAAAGAAATAAATCTTTTTATTAAGACATTAAATATCAAGCTCTTGCAGCAGGTCAAATAACTACAGAAATTTTAAAGCGGTGATGAGAAGATATTCAAGAAGTCCATGATAACTATAATGTGATATGGGGGTGCCTGGGTGGTTGAGTCATTAAGCATCTATCTTTGGCGGGGGTTATGATCCCAGGGTCACAGGATCGAGCCCTGCATCAGGCTACCTGCTCAGCAGGAAGCCTGCTTCTCCCTCTCCCACTTCTCCTGCTTGTATTCCCTCTCTCCCTGTCTTTCTCTCCGTCAAATAAATAATAAAATCTTTTAAAAAGATTTAAAAATCTTAAAAAGATTTTTAAAAATCTTAAAAAGAAAAAAATTTTAAAAAGATTTTTAAATCTTTTTAAAAGATTTTATTATTTATCTGACAGAGAGAGACTGATATCACAAGTAGGCAGAGAGGCAGGCAGAGAGAGGGCGAAGCAGGCTCCCCATTGAGAACCCGATGCGGGGCTTGATCCCAGGACCCTGAGATCATGACCTGAGCCGAAGGCAGAGGCTTAGCCCACTGAGCCACCTGGGCACCCCAATAATAAATAAAATCTTAAAAAGAAAACCCAAAACTCTAATGTGATATGAAAATGCCTTTGATATCCATTGGTGACAGAGTGAAAGTTATGGCTAATTCTACTGTGGTTTGTTGCCTGCATTCACAAAGGGGGATAATGCTAAGTTTCATTTTGACATTCATGAAAATAAAAATGTTATTTTGGGGGGGCACCTTGGTGGCTCAATCACTTAAGCCTCTGGCTTTAGCTCAGGTCATGATCTTGGGGTCCTGAGATGGAGCCCTGCCTCAGGCTCCCCGCTCAGCAGAGAGTCTGCTTTTCCCTCTCCCTCTCCCTCTGCCCCTCCCCCTGCTCATGCATGTGAGCTCTCTTGCTGTCTCTCAAATAAATAAATAAAATCTTTTTTTAAAGTGTTATCTTTTTTCATCTAACTTGAAAGACCATGCACTTCCATCTGGAGACTCCTTTAAATCCACTGACCACAGGATAAAAACCCTTGGGCTGAATACCATAATTAAAGTGATTCCATCACCCAGTATTTTCTGGGATAACATTTCAAGTATTTTGGCCATATAGTCCTAAGAAATATACTCCACCTTTTCAAACCATTTATCGTGATTTTTTTTATTTTGGAAAATATGGTCATTGGAGTTTTGCATCCCCCCACAAAATGTGTGTGTGTGTGTGTGTGTGTGTGTGTGCATTTGATATCCCACAAACATGTATTGTATACCCTCTGCAGACAAATCGCTGTGTTAAAAGTAGGGAGTATAAAATGAATGGAACACAATCTCTATCTTCTAAGAGCTTACATTCAAGCTAACAACACAGGCCAAATATATAAATAAACATTATAAAAGTGAGTTGTTAGGGAGCATTCTAGCTATATCCCTAATCTTTTGAGATTAGCACAGTGCAGCCAGGCCATCTTACAACCCTTACCTGTCACAGACCAAACCTGGGGTCTGAGCAGATATGTTAATGAACATACGTTTGCTTCTTGAAAACAATTACAGGACAGCAGAATACTCAAATTGAAGTTTTGACTTTTACTACTTACAACTTGAAGTTAACAGAGAATTTTTTAAGTTATCAACCCTTCTTACTGGATCCATAGATCAATATTCATTATGCTTTTTCCCCTTTTATAACATTGAGTCTCTCCTTCAGACTTCAAACACGATGACATCAATTCAAAGTGCCTTCTCTTGCTACTAACAAGGACAAGATATGCAGCCACAATCCAAAGGCACAGGCAGGGGGGAGGAAGAAAGAAACAATATAGAAAGAAAGAAAGAGGAGAGAAAAATGGAAAATAAATGCCATATGTAGCATGTTATGGAAAGGACATCACCAACCAACCCTTGTTAACATTAGGTGCCAAGAGTCCTCTACTCAGCTTTACCTAAAAAGTTCAAACTTCACTTTCTTCATCAAACTTTAATTTTTTTTTTATTATTCTAAGGTGCTTTCCAACACTGTGGTGCTCCAGTCAAACTGACAAGAGCTGAAAGCTGTTTCTCATTTATACTTCCTAGGATTATGCTTCTTTTAAAAAAGAATGTGCCAAGGGCGCCTGGGTGGGTCAGCTGGCTAAGCATTCAATCTTGATTACGGCTCATGTCATGATGGAGCTCTACTCTCTCTAAAATAAATATATCTTTAAAAGGGTGGGGGCACCTGAGTGGCTCAGTAGGTTAAGTGTCTGCCTTCAGGTCTGGTCATGATTTCAGGATCCTGGGATGAAGTCCTGCATCTGGCTCCCTGCTCAGGGGGGGAGCCTGCTTCTCCGTCTCCCACTCCCCTTGTCTGTGCTGTCTGTCAAGTAAATAAATAAAATATTTAAGAAGGAGAAGGAGGAGGAGAAGGTGATTATTCTTGCACTAGCTCGTTGAATTCTCTTCTAATTCTCAAATTCATCAAAGCCACTTTAAAGTGGAAAGCATATCTCCACCTTAGCAACAAGACATTTTACTGTGATTTGAACTTCTACTGTATATTGGGTGTTTCACATATACTACTGCTGATCTTTAAATGAAACCTTAAAGATAAGTGATATTTTCCCATTTTATTGAGCAAACAAGTCTCAGAGAGGTTAAACATTTGCTCAAAGCTACACAGCTGAAACCAAGACTGGAACACAGTTCCACATGATTCCAAAAGACACCTCGCCAAGCTACTTCTCAATTAAGGTCTCAGCATCGACAAGTTCTTCACTTGCAGAGGTACACATTTTTACCAGTCAAAAAAAATCATCAATGTCAATCTGACAAGTTAGAAGATACTGTTTAGAGTCCCAAGCAAATCATAATATAAGATAATAACATTTTCCTTATGTGGTTTGCACACTGACTTCATAATGCAATTGGAACTTGTTCTGAGAACTAACCATATCTAAAAACTGTAGCCTCATAGGGTCTCAACACTGGGAAGCAACAGTCCTTTGGATAGGTTTGCTAGAAAAGAAAATGACTCATGATGATTATACCTATATGGTCTTCATAATACTAGGGCACCTGGGTGGCTCAGTGGTTTAAAGCTTCTGCCTTTGGCTCAGGTCATGATCCCAGTGTCCTGGGATCAAGCCCCACATCAGGTCCTCTGCTCAGCGGGGAGCCTGCTTCCCCCCCTTCTCTCTCTGCCTGCTTCTCTGCCTACTTGTGATCTCTGTCAATTAAATAAATAATAAATAAATAAATATCTTTAAAAAAATAATCCAATTAAAAAAATACTAGTTAACATTTGTTAAGTACTTACAAGATTATCTCATTAAGTGCTTGCAGTATTAGAGGCAAATATCAAAATGTATCCTCTCCCTTTTGCAGATGTAGAAACTCAGGCTCAAGCTAGAGCTGAGACTCAAAGTCTGATATAACTCCAAATTCTAGTCACTCTCACTGAGTGTGGAGCCATGTGGGGCTTGAGCTCACAACCCTGAAATCAAGAGTCAGATGCTAATTGTCTGAGCCACCTAGGCGCCCCCAAATTCTAGTCTCTTAATCATTATGTAACACGGTCAGAAGAGAAGAATCAAAACCATTAAGGTTAAACCTCCCTCTTTTTAAGCCTTCATATTCCCATACCTTATGTTGGAAGTCTCTGATTTTGAAGTTCTTTTTGTCCTTATTACTTTTTTTCATGGATTCTCTCTTATCCTCGGGTTCTGTTGAGGGAATATGGCAAAACTGGAAAAAGTGAGCTCTCCTTTCCAATGCCCCAGTCAAACCCAAGAGAGCAAGAATCAACTTTTTTTTGTTTATTTCCTAAATAATTAGGATTATTAGATCCGACTTAAGAGCAATAAATGCTTGGTCTCATGGAAGAATTTAACAGACTCGGCAACAACAAGATTCCCTGGCGACTCACCACCAGGAACTTCATGTATCTGTCCGTTGACACTGACCTCTGTAGCCATTTAGAGAGAGAGGCACAGGCAGCAGCCACACCTGCCACCCAAAGTCCAGAAGTCAAATTCTAGGAGACCATTGAACATAACATTTGGTCCACAGAGTTCTAGTTATTTTAAGGCTTCCCTATAGACAGGCAGAAGAGCTCTATCTGCAAGTCTTTTATGAAAGTGTTACTATAAGCTTTTAACCCAAATCAGGGGAATTCAGAGAATTCTAAGAATTATTACCATATTTAAATATACAAGTTAAACACACTGTTAGCCAAGTTAAGAGTCAACAGGGATTGTGAATTCTGCTCCTTCAGCGTAACTTATATATGTCTTGCTTTTAAAACCCAATAAAACAATAGGAATTGATTATAAATAGACTACGTGCATGTAACAAAATTCTCATTACCCTTAAACTGGAATATCCATTAGAAGGGGGCAAGTGTTCTCTAACTATCATTAATAATAACAAGGCTGTAATACCCTCCACTCACTTTCAAACACGGTATTTCACTAGACATCCTCGCTGTCTGGACACCTTGAAATGTGCCCCGTGCTTGGCCCTGTGACTCTCCTCTCCTGATTTTCTGGGTTCTTCCTTCTAGGTCCTCTCCTCTACCCATCATTACCTACTGGTGTTCCCAGGATCCCATCCTTGATGCTGTTCTCACGCTCTTAAGAGGGACACCCATTCCCACGCATGGTTTACACTATCGTCTCCAGGCTAGCTATTCCCATTTCTTTACCTACAGCCCAACTTTTGGTCCTGGGCTCTGGACTCATATTTTCAACTACTTGCTGGGCTTGGATCTAACAGTTTCTTCAAACTCAACATCTAGTCTCTAAAGATGGTTTTTATCTCCCACCTTTTGCCCCCTTCCTCAACAAGTTCCACCCCCCACCAATCTGGTGGTTGTTCCTCCAGTGTGCCTGCCAATCATGACCTCACTACCTTACATCGCTCTTCAGTAAATTAAGGATTTAGAACATTTTCCCAAGATATCCTGATGACTCATCCAGGGTCTTTCTCTAATGTCACCTCTTTAGGTGGGCTTTCCTTGACCACTCTCTCTAAAATAGCAGTCCCCTTCACTCTCTGTCCTTTATTTGTTTTTCTTGTTATCACTGGATGCTACGTATGTCTTTGTTTACTGTCCATCACGCCCCCCCCACCCGCCAACCAGAATATAAGTTCTACAACGGCAGAATTTTCATCTCATTCAGTCTTATGCCAGGTACATAAACTGGTGCTCAGCAAATTTTTGTTAAATGATGTAACTTGTCATCTTTTTTTTAGAATTTTTATTTATTTATTTGACAGAGAGAGAGAAAGCACAAGCAGGTGGAGTAGCAGTGAGAGAGAGAGGGAGAAGCAGGCTCCCCGCTGAGCAAGGAGCCAGATGTGGGACTCGATACCAGGACTCTGGGATCATGACCTGAGCCAAAGGCAGATGCTTAACCCACTGAGCCACCCAGGGGCCCTTTAACTTGTAATCTTGATCCCCATCCCAGATTCCTACTCTTTTATGTGTTCTGGCTCCATTCATAGCATACTCATCCACTCAACGAATCACTTACCTCAGAAATCTGGAATTTCAAAGTTCTGACTCCTCCTCACAAGTCGCTCATGAAAAAAAAACTTTTAAGTAAGCTCTACTTTCAATGTGGGGCCCGAACTCACAACCCCAAGATCAAGAAGAGTTGCTTGCTCTACTACAGAGCTAGCCAGGCACCCCCAAATTTTAAAGAAGAATCATTTATTTTAGTAATCTCTACACCCAACGTGAGCTCAAACTCATGACCCAGAGCTCAAGAGTCACCTGCTCTTCCTACTCAGCCAGCCAGGTGTCCCAGAAATTTTTGATAGCATACCTGGAACCAGAAAAGGAATAGAGTACAAACAGAGGCCTGCCCCCCTTCTTTTCCCATTCTGTCTGCCCTGTTCTAGAAGGGCCCTAGTGTCCACATGTGGGAAGCTACCTAACCTGCAGGTATAAGTCTATCCTATAAGCCTAGTATAAGTATATCCTATAAACCTAGGCCTAGGGGTACACACACAAAGGTTGACTTGCCCTCAAGAAAACAACCTGGGGAAGAAGCTTGGAATTGGGCTGTTTGGGCAAAGAATTCCAAGGTCCTAAATACTTGGAGTTTGTGATCTAGAGAAGGGGAGAGGGGTGTAAGCTCTGGATGGGCATGTCCCCTTAACCCCGTGAAGAAACGTGCAACTGGAGGAGAGCCAGATCAGGCCCTTTAAAGAGCCGGGCTCAGGAGGCTCGCCCTTTTGTCCTGGTCTAATGGCAGTACTACCTAGGCTAAAACCCAAACTCCACTAGAGGGGATATAACCAAACAAGAATGAAGTTTAGAAAGTGTGCTTCTTCCTGCCCTCACTAAAAACCAGATTTAAGTGCTATGATTCAAAAGCTATCCATGTGGAGATCCAGAGAAGGAAACCTTGGATCAAAATCCTATCAGAAAATGAACACCAAAATTTAAAACTGGTTTTTCGAAAGACACTATTAAGAGAATGAAAAGACAAGCCAAAGACAGGGAGAAATTTTTGCAAATCCTATGTCTGATAGAGGCCTTGTATCCAAAACATATAAAGAATTCTCAAAACTCCATAAAAGCAAATGTTGCCAAACTTTCATGAGATTCGCAAAGGAATCTGGAGTCTCCCTGTAAAAGATTAATCACCTTTGGTTTATGTGATCTTCTTGGAGAATTCAGAGTTTGACCAAATACCAAACTTAGAGCAGGGATCTTAAAATCCTGCCCACGCTTCCTGCATTGACAGCCTGCCATGTAACACAGCTCCAAAGTTGCCATAAAGAGTCTATTCCTAGTTAACCCTCCAAAGATGACAAAGTCTCATTAAACACAGGAACCATCAGGGGTGGTGTCTTCATGACCCCAGCTTTATCTGGGGGAGGGGAGAGGAGACGTCTTAAATGGAGCACATCACCTGGGGGAGCCTTCGTCCTCTTGCATAAGGCCCCACCAGGTATGCAATGACAGAATTTCTACAGTTCTTTCATGAGTAGCCCGTGTGATGACAAATCAGAACTGAAGCAACCAGCCCTGCTGAGGGGAAGGAAGTTTACACATATTCTCCTCTCATTTATCCGGCAGATATCTGATGTCTGCCTACTCTGTACCTGAAGTCAAACATTTGCTAGCAGCTGAAGATTAAATGATGAGCAAGACACAATGACTTCAAGGGTAACAGTCTAATGGAGGAGACAAAAAAGTAAACAGGCAATTATGAAACAGGGATAAAGTGCTTTGATTGGAATAAACCCATGGAACACTGACAAGGAACATTTGATCCAGTCTTGTGGGATCGGGAAAGGGTTCCTAGAACAAGTGAGGTATGAGACCTGAAGGAGAGGAGGAGTTGGCCAGAATAGTGGAGAGAACTATTTTCCAGAACAGGTTGGAGAGTGTAGTGCAGAGAACTGAAACGGAGGGCAGCGGAGGGCAGCAGAGGCCAGAGCAAAGATGGTCCCCTAAAAAATGAACACAGAAGGAGTTTCACTGTATGCAGCTGGCAATGGGAGGCATGAGAAGGTTTTGCACAGAACAGTGGCAGGAAAGGATTTGCCCTTCAGAAAGATCTAGCTCGGGCGCCTGGGTGGCTCAGTCTGTTGAGCAGCTGCCTTCGGCTCAGGTCATGATCCCAGGGTCCTGGGACAGAGTCCTGTGTCTGGGTTCCCAGCTCAGTGGGGAGTTTGCTTCTCCTCTGCCCCTCCCCCTACTTGTACGTGAGCGGGCTCTCTCTTTCGCTCTCTCTCTCTTGCAAAAATAAAATCTTTTTTAAAAAATGAAAACACATTAGGAGGTGGTTTCAGTAAGCAAGATGTGGGGTGGCTGGCTGGCTCAGTCAGAGGAACTTGCAACTCTTGATCTTGGGGTTGTGAGTTTGAGTACCAAGGTGGGTGTAAAAATTACTTAAAAGTAAAATCTTTAGGGGCACCTCATTTGGTAAAGTGCCAACTCGATTTCAGCTCAAGTCATGATCTCAGGGTCCTGGGATGGGGCCCACTTTGGGCTCTGTGCTCAGCAGGCAGTCAGCTTCAGGATTCTCCCTCTCCCTCTGTCCCACCCACTGCTTGCTCACTCTAAAAATAAAATCTTTAAAAATATTTATTTATTTATTTATTTATTTATTTATTTATTTTAGAGAGAGCGAGATAGAGAACATAAGCTGGGGGAAGAACGGGAGAAGCAGACTCCCCACTGAGCAGGGAGCCCAGCGTGGGGCTCAACCCCAGGGCCTGGGGACCACAACCAGAGCTGAAGGGAGACGCCCAACTGACTGAGCCACCCAGGTGCCCTCCCCCGAAGTAAAATCTTTAAAAGTATTTGCAACGACGAGACTGGAGCTAGAGTGTATTAATGCTAAGTGAAATAAGTCAGAGAAATACAAATACCGTATGATTCATGATCTCACTCATATGTGGAATTTAAGAAAACAGATGAACATATGGGAAGGGGAAGAATTAAAAAAAAAAAAAAAAGGAGAGAGGGAAACAAGCCATAGGAGACTCTTAAGGATAGAAAACAGACAGGGTTGATGGAGGGAGGTGGGTGGGGGGTGGGTTAAACGGGTGATGGATATTAAGGAGAGCATCTGTTGTGATGAGCACTGGGAGGTGTATGTAAGTAATGAATCACTGAATCTTACTCCAGAAACCAATATTGCGCTGTATGTTAACTAAGGAAAATTTAAAAGAAGAAACACTGTAAGCAAGATGTGGTCTGGTGATGGTCTGAATGACTGTAGCCGAGCCCATTACCTTGCTTGTATCTTTGTAACTCTATGAGGCAGACATAACTACCCCCATTTTATGGATGGGAAATCCAAGGAGCAGGAAAATAAATTAACTTGCCCAAGGTCACATGGTAAGTCATGAGAGAGCAAGTAGAGAAAGGAAGGTTGGTCATGACTGAATGACTAGTCCGCTAATATTTATTGGTTTGGGGAGGGTGCCAAAAGGAGCAGGAGCTGTTGAGTATGATATGCAAGTGACCAGCTTGGATAACCTGGCAATGACTGAGTTAAGAAATACAGGAGGGGTGCCTGGGTGGTTCAGTCGGTTAAGCATTCTACTCTTGGTTTCGGCTCAGGTTGTGATCTCATGGGTCATGGGATGTAGCCTCATGTCACATTCCCCGTTCAGCAGGGAGTTGGCTAGAAGATTTTCTCCCTCTCTCTGCCCCTCTCCTCACTCTCTCTCACGCGCCCTCCTCTCTATCTCAAATGGATAAGTAAATCTAAAGGAAGGAAAAAGGAGGAAGGAAAGAAGGGAGGGAGGGATAAAGAAAGGGAGAGAGAGAGAACGAATTATAGGAGAGGCAGCTGGGAAGTGGTGGAAGAAAGTGCTAAGGTCAGTTGGGGCGTTGATTTTAAGGTGCCTGGGTAATTTCCAAATGGAGGGGTCTACAAGGCAGCTAGGCGCAAGGGCTACTGTGAAACTCAGAGTGAGATCTTGAGGTTATCAGCCTCAATCTCCCCCAGAAGGAAAAACAAAACCACCTTTGGAGAAGCTGAAAATGATATAAACTTTGAACATGAAGCATTTAGGAAAACAGGTTTTTAAATGGGATTAACTATGAAACAATTTTAGGTCATAACAAGGTAATTTTCTTCTGTTAGTTTCACTCCTCAGTGGTTTTCACTAATGACCTTTTATCTTGGAGTCCCCAACAGAGAAGCGGTAGCCCAGACTATTGTAGAGATGGGTATCTAACCAATGCTTCAAATAGTCCATTTCTCCCAGGGCATAGGAACTCCTTTTCAAATAATACCAACTTTTGAAACAGTGGGGAACCACTCAACAAATTATCATTTCAGTGCGTTCATCGGTATCCTAGCGGCCTGGAAGCAAAGCCCTAACCTAGCTTCTTAGAGAACAGATCACACAGAAGGAAATCTCCTTTACAAAAATGGCGAAGCATTAACATATCAAATACCTTTAGAGCAGAGGCTCCGGGTGAGCCCGCGTTTTCCTTTTACGTTTCCTCCCAGAAATAAAAACTGTTGATCACGTAGAGGGAAAAATAGAATTTTATAAAAAGGGTTTTGATAAACCCTCTTTCCTTTTCCAAGTGTTGGCAATAGGTATAGTTACAATTTTTCTTCCGTATTTGTGTTTTTCCTCTATTTAAAGCACTTCTACTCCCTCCCTCTGCCTAGCCTGGCCCTCCCTTTAAAGAAGGTATTCATCAAAGAAAATTGCTTGCAAGTGATTTGAAAACATAGCCACACCCTAGTAATACATAATCACTGCCTTAGGCAAACTAACTGTCATGAACAGAGAGCCTTTGACTGTTTCTGAGAGGTTATCTGTTCTGGGATCCCAACACTGGTTCAGTAGAAATTGTTTCAGCGTTCTCAACAGGTACCCAAAAATACCTCCTTAAAGCAACAAGGCCTCCTCTCATTTCTGCTTTTGGATGTGTTTTTTTCCCTCTCCAGAGCTCATGGGCCACTCATAACCAAATTATTTCCATGCTCTTTTGCTACCAGCCCAATCTTTATAGGAAACTACCCAGATTTTTGCATCTTCCCAAATTTTGGCAATATCCAGAGGGCTCACCCATGTGTGAAGACAACGTACTCCATTTCCACGAGAACATCTGTACAAATGCATTAATGTAAAGATGATCATGCCCATTTTAATGAATCTGATGAAATGCCATCTTAGGAATCGGTGGTGGATGACTAAAATAACTCTCAGTGTTTTGATTTTTAAAAATTATACTTTTAATTATAGAATAGTGTTAGAATACAGATGTAGACACTAGCATAACTGCGACCAATACCGTACGAAAAACTGCTCTACACACTTACTTATTCACTCACTCTCCACAACCATAGAAAACAGGCACAAAGTGTTCAGGGTATGTGCAGAAGCAGCCAGAGACTGGGGAGCAGAAGACATGCAAAAAGCATTAGCAAGGAGAGTCTGATGCATAAGTTCTACACAAAGTTCAACACGGCAAATGGGGAGCAGTTGGGAAAAAAGAGAGGAAACAGGAGGTCTGGCCCTTGCCCTTTTAACTTCCCAGCTGGAGTGTAGGCAAATGGAGAGAAGGCTGGGGCACTTAGAAGCCTCTTCATGAGCCACTCACCTCTAAGAAGCCAAAAACAGCAGCAGGAACAGCTTGGGGCGAGGCAGAAGAGTGGGGAAGAAAACGGGAGTGATATATACTTGGGTCATGAGAATGCTGTCTTCTGGGGCCACTCCAAAGCTGACGCCCACCGTGGCTCACAGAAACAACAGGAGAACTTTGCTAGTCATTAAAACCATTAGCAACACTGACACGGGAAAAGACACACTCGAGTTGAGTCATCAAGAACATGTAAGTCATTCAACAATTAAAATATGAATACCCACCATGGCTAGATTTTTGTATAGAACACAAAACATGCTCCCTGCCCCAGTTTGTATTTCAATAGGAGAGGCAACATAATAAAGAAACCTCCTTCAGAGAGTGGTGTTGTTACTTTCAAGGCTGTGTCACTCACTGCAAAGGAAGCAGGCCCACACAGCTGTGGGTCCTAATGACTCATTTTAGTAGATTCCCCGAGAGACCACTGGCTCCCTTAACACACCAAGTCCCAAAGAGCTACGGCAGAAGTATTTTTCAAATGTTACAACACTCACGATAAAGCACAGTAGGAAGAACTTGGGGGCACTCTCAAAAATATATATTCCTTACTCTAGTCCCCTCACACTGCCACCCCCAAAAGCCTGGGTAAGCATCAACATCTGGGGTATTTCTTAATTCCTATGGTGGGCTGGGATGAGAGAATCTGACACTAACAGGTTTAAATTGGGTCAACTCTCATTTTAACTACATGTTTCTGTAGACTGAGAGGATGGAGATACGTTCCTATCTAGGTTTATTAATTCCTTGTGAGTAGGCCAAAGAGAAGATAATTCAGTCTGAGAACAGGACAATCAATCTCTCTATCCGGTCATTGTCTCCCCCAATTGGTTGATACACAGAAACAAGTGCTTAATTCTGTACAAAGACAGATCTTACAGGAGAGTGCACACTAGAGCACTAGTGTTTAAGTTTTTTCCTTAGAAAAAATGAAAACAAAAGGACATTTCTCACACTGAAGTTGTCTGTAGCTCTGTCATGATCAACATCACCCAAGAACATGCTAATTCTGTGTGAATACAGTTTCCGCTACTGGAAAAATTACAAGAATACACGTTTTACTGTACATTACACATGCCCTTATGCAAGCCAAGATGAACACTGGGATGTGGCCCTTATCAAATTCTAGAGTTAGCAGTATAAGGAGAATTGATCTTAAAGGGCAGAAGGGAAAGAACACAGAAAGGACCGGTGGTATTCCTTGGGGAGGAATCCTGTGTTTCCTTCCCTGAAGTGGTCAATTCCACTTGCTCCTTACACTCCACCATCAGCATGGTCCTAGCTTTCCTTGAAGATATTTTCCCTACAATGTTCCCTACGGTGATTCCCAAAGAAAATGAATACATTCTGATTAATGGCGAGAACAACAGTGGGCATCTCTTTTGCTAAAGTCACCACCACTGATGTGAGTTCCTTGGTCCCCAAACCTGTGTCTCATTTTTCCTTTCAATCTGTATCTTCAGTTAGCTTCTCCAAAGATGCAAGCTTTAATAAAGTTAAATTAGAAACAGTGAGAAAAGTTTTGATCATTGCCTTCATCGTGCAGAATCCTACTCTCAGGAAGATGAAAAGAGACAAATGCATGAGCAACTCAAGGAAAAAGCCTTTTGAAGGCGAAGATGTGTGTGCCCAACTACTACAGAGAGTGAATAGGTGTGGCAATTTGGGCAGTCTCTGGTTGTCTTCTTCTGAAGCAGCTGTGACCACCCTATTACAGTCCAACATTTCCCCTAGCATAGTTCTTTGGGCCAAGGATGAGAGAAATAACTTTGAAAGTTTTACTCCATTTCCAGGCCCGAGTATTTACCAGCATTTATCCCCTGGTCTTCCGATCCCCAGTTATTTGTGGGGTTGATTTTGATGAAGTACTTCATTAATATCGAATGAATAAAAATCATTACTTTGGAGGAGGAGATAACATTCCCCAGAGTTGTGGGTCAGAATTGCAAATGGCTTATCTTCTTTGATGTTTTAACCTGGGGCCCACAGGGAAATTCAGTATGGTAAAAGAAGCTCGGTCTTGAGAAAGCTCTTGGATATCAAATAAAACTGTACTTTCAAATGAATCATTTCTGGTTAATTATAGGACTTAGTCAGTATGAACTCTCTTATGTTTAATGAGAGCTGAGCTCCGGCTGAAACTCTTCTCACACTCGGTACATTCATACGGCTTCTCTCCCGTATGAACTCTTTGATGTGTGATGAGGTTGGAGCTCTGAGTGAAACCTTTTCCACACTGTACACACTCATAGGGCTTCTCTCCAGTGTGGGTTCTCTGGTGTTTAATTAGATCTGACCTTTCACCAAAGCTTCGCCAACACTCGTTGCACTCATAGGGCTTCTCTCCAGTGTGAATTTTCTGGTGTGTGATGAGATGAGAGCTCCGGCTGAAGCTTTTCCCACACGCATTACATTCGTATGGCTTTTCCCCAGTGTGGGTTCTCTGGTGTTGAACCAAGTGCGAGATACGGCTGAAATTCTCCCCACATTCATTACAGTGGTACGGCTTTTCTCCTGTGTGGGCTCTGCGATGGCGCACTAGGTCGGAGTTCTGACTGAAATTCTTCCCACACTCATCACACTTGTAGGGCCTCTCCCCCGTATGGACTCGATAGTGTTTGATGAGATCAGATCTCTCACTGAAGCCTCGTCCACATTCATTACACTCATAAGGCTTCTCACCTGTATGGGTCCTCTGGTGCTGAGCTAGATGAGAGCTCCGGCTGAAGCTTTTCCCACACTCCTCACACTCATAGGGCTTTTCCCCACTGTGTGTCCTTTGGTGCTGGATTAGGTGAGACAGCCGGCAGAAACTTTTCCCACACTCGTTACATTTGTGGGGCTTTTCTCCAGTGTGGATTGTCTGGTGCTGAATGAGGTGAGAGCTTCTTCCAAAACTTTTCCCACACTCATTACAGTCATAGGGCCTTTCCCCAGTGTGTGTTCTTTGATGCTGAATAAGATGTGAGCTTCGACTGAAGCCCTTTCCACATTCATAACACTTATAGGGTCTGTCTCCAGTGTGGGTTTTCTGATGTCGATTAAGGTCTGAGATCTGACTGAAGGCCTTTCCACAATGAGAGCATATATGATATCGGATGCCTGTGTGGACTTCCTTGTGAACAAGCAGATCAGTGACTTGTTGAAGAGGATAGCTTACCCATTCTTCTGCTGTTAAATCTCCCCACTGTCTTTCTGGTCTATCCCCGCTTTCAAAGGCCTCTTCATTTTCAGGATTTTCCTCAGTATTCCCAACAGGTCTTTCAGAGGCAGTCCCAAATTCTACATCTTCACTAATCTCTTGCTTTGGATTCACCTCATTCTCACTCCTGATCTCAAAATCTGTAATAAAGGGTAAATAGTCATAATAATAATACTGGAAAATACACACAAAAAATTTATCTACTGTGTACCAGATATTGTGCTAAGTTCTTTATCCCATTATTTCAACCACCCTGAAAGTCCAGCATTATGATGATTTCCACTCTATGACAATTTAAATCCAAGACACGGAGAAGGGCAACACTTGGGTGGCTCAGTTGGATAAGTGTCTGCCTTCAGCTCAGGTCATGATTGAGGGTCCTGGGATCGAGTCCCACTTTGGTCTCCTTGCTCAGCAGAGAGCCTGCTTCACCCTCAGCCTGCTGCTCCCCCTGCTTGTGCACTTGCTCTGACAAATAAATTAAATCTTTAAAAAAAAAAAAAAAAGACCAAGAGAAGTGACTTGTGAAGGCTTATAAAGTAGTAAATGGTGGAGCCATGATTGAAACCCAGGTCTGTCTGATCACGGTTCATGCTCTGTACCACTAGAGTTAATGGTTCTTTAAGAAAATTATATATATATTCCTGGTGTTTTGAAAGAAAAGAGCCAGAAACAGAAAATATAAGAGACTCCATATTAGAATCTCTAAAAGCCAAGGGCCTAGATATTTTATGCGTGATCGTGTTGTGTGTTATGTTCTTAACTTTTCAAGTCTTCATTATTACCATGTCATAGTTACTAAGAATCTACTGGGTTACTATGGAAAAAACACATTTTTGTCTGGCTATAGCAAGTCTTTAACTGACAGGAGAGGTGACTGCCAAATGTTACTTGCTACTTTCCAGTGGCCTCCTACTATGAATAGAGGAGGGAAGGTTGGAGGATGCAAAAACAGCTCAGAACATTCCCGACATTAACTAAATACAGTCTGCAAATGAAAATGAAAATATATAACCACTGTCTACAAGAAACTTTCTACCAGACACTGTATTTTCTAAGTTGTGTTTCTTAGCATTCTCTTCAACAAAGAAGTTAATAGGTATGCTGGAAGAAAAGGGTCCATGGATAAATTCATTTGGTACATGGTGCATCCAATAGCCTCTTCTTAGAAATTCACATGCCATTTAACACATTAAAGGCTCTGACAAGTCTTGAGGTAAAGAAACCTTGTAAATATTATTAACCCAGTGCCAAATTTATTTGGGAAAGAAACTTGTTTGTGTGTGTGTGTGTGTGTGTTCTTTCATGCTTCCATTCTTCTAACAAGTGCTACTTGGGCTGGACCATAGCCATATAAATTCACATTTCTTTAAGATTCTCACTTGATTCTTTTGTTGGATTGAGTGGAATATTTGGATTAGAGACTGCAATACATCTAGGTAATTAACTTCATTTCTAGTTACTTTTCTAAAGGAAAGATCCAAGAATCTTGGAACATCAGGAAGAGCCCAAGTTTAGAATGAAACCCCTCATAGTTCCCTTTTGTTCTGGGAAAGGCTACAGAAATAAAGGTTTCCAAAAAAGAATTAGTCCTAATGAATGGCAGATGACCTAGTGAACCATACACAGTTGCTAACTTCTGTCAAGTGTTACCAAGAGACTAAGTGAGTCAAAGACCATTCAGCTCACGAATATATTATTTATTCTAGTTACATCCACACCAAAGGATAGCCAAGAGTAGACAGGTCTGCAGGCCATCAAAAAAATTCACTTCCCTGCCTAACAGAATCTGTGATCATTCTATTCATGATTCTCCTGAACCTTTGACACACTCAAAACCTACGATCAACTCTGAATCACCTCTAGACAAGTACCTGCTCCAGATAAATAAAGGACCTCAGCCAAAGCTAGGGCTCTGAAGCCAAAACAAACACAAAATTGTGGCTTTTTGCCCTCCCATGAACCTGGGTCAGAACTCCCCTCAATCTGGTAGTAAAATCACCATTTACAGGGGCATTTACATCCTGGCACGCACCATTATGTTAGACCTGTTTGGTCAGTGATCTGTACAAACAGGCTGGAGAAGGGTAGATGACTCAGGGCATAAGAAATCTGAATGTTTCTAAAATGGGCAGAAACAGTTTTTCTTTTTAAACAATATGACTGATGTTCCTACACGCAAAAGATTTGCCTGTGGACAGAACTCAAGCCAATAGCCAATTAATTGCTTTAAAAATCAAACAACTAGGTTGCGTTGGAAGAGTTAAGCCATTTTTGAGAGTCTTGAAAATGTGGGGGTGGAGAGAGAGAGAATCCTTACTTACCTAATGAGACGACGTTTCCATAATTCTCCTGCATAACATCCCTGTAAAGGTCTCTTTGTGTAGGGTCCAGAGGTCTCCATTCTTCCCGAGTGAGGTACATGGCCATATCTTCAAATGTCACAGGTGCCTGAAATCACACAATGCTTCCTCATTACTTGGTGTTTGGAGGTTAGTACCAGTTTTTCTTCTTGAAATTAGAGACATGGCTAGAATCGTTGAGAACGCAAAAGGAATTAACTGAAGAGTGGAGAGAAGAAATAAGCAGGCAAAAAAAGAGATGTGGTAGAGAAGGAAGCCATTTACCTGCTGACTGCCCTATTTCCATAGCCAGATGTCCCTGGCCACTCAAGAACTTTATCCTCTAGCGGTACTTTTCTCAGAACACATGCATCGCCTACATCATTCCATACCTTTACTCACAATGTTCCTCTTTTCCTGGAATCTCTTTCTCAGACTAGTGAGATCTTAAAATTCTTTAAGGCCCTGTTCCAGTACCAACTGTTCTTCTGTGCCCCCAACCCCTGCTCCGCTCCACTCCTCCCTCGGACTCTCCAGCATTAATCACTCCCACTTCTTGGTTCTCACACCACGGCACTTTGGCACTTTGTTCCTACGACAAATAAAGCTGTTATCACGTCCTATTACGGTTAACCGGATGCGTCGTCTGTCTCCCTAAAGATTATGAGCAGGCAGGGAGGGCCCGTTTCATCCATCTTTTGTCTCCCCAGTATTTAAAGGCATACAGCTGGTGTTCGATAAATGCTTGTCTGTGGCTATACTGGCCTGGTACTGAGGTTCCTGGAGGCAGAATACCGAAGCGAGTGAATTACTAATCCCAGGGAATTGCCAACAGGGATTTGCAGAGCAAAGAAACGCCGGGACAAGGTGGATAAGCAGAGGCAGGGTCCGAGAAGCCACCCCCGGCTTACCTGGGACCCAGCCATGAGCAGGGTGGCTGCCATCTCGGACTCAAGGATTCGCCTCCCAGAAGAGAGAGCAGGAAAGCAGCTAGCAGACAGCGCTAAAGGAGGCGAAAAGCAGGGCGTGAGGCACAGAAAACAGGCCCTGCCCACTCCCCAGGGCTGGAGTTCTGGCCGCCAGACGGGTGGGGAGGGCCCTGGACCCGGGCCGGGTCACTCTCCTCCCTGACCCTCGAGCGCGACCCGCCCTCTGTGTCTCCGCCACCGTAGGGTGGAGGCACTGCAGGAATTTACTAAGACAGCCCCCAGGCTCGGGCTCTCCCCGGCCGGGGGGTCAAGTCGATGCGGTCTCGGGGAGGAGGCTCTCAGCCCAGCCCACAGAACGCCTCCGCTCTCCCATCTCGAGGCTGGGCCCTTTCCGGCAGCTACCTCGACCAATCAGCGTGCAAAGCTCGCAAAACGCTCTGCCAATTAGATGGCGAACATTAGGCCCGCCTCTTGAGCGTGGCTGAGCACCCTATCACGCCTGCGCCTGCCCCCGTGGCCTGCCGGGAGTTGGAGTTCCATTCTGGCGTACAAAGGCCAGTCAGAGGCCAAAAACCAAGGAGGGAAAAGAACAAAAGGGTGAAGAAAGAAGCACGTCCTCCTAGCCAGGGCGTAGTATCTTCCGCTTTCTTCACTTGGAGACCACAGCCCGATTAAGCCAGAGAGGTTGCCCTGCATCTCCTCACGACCTTAGAAGCTTGAGTCGGGCCTTAACTTCGACTTCGGGCCTAATTTAGACGCTGGCCTGTGTTGGGTTCTTCTGGGATTGGCCCTCATTTGACAGCCGGGGCCTGAAAGGAAAGCGGCAGCCTCCCACTCCCCAGGGGAGACTCAGCGGCCGCGCTGTAACTTTGAGCTCCGCCCACGCACTACGTCTCCCAGCAGCGCCTGCGGCACTCTCACCCGCTACCCAGACTACAACTCCCAGGAGACACTGCGCCGCGGGTGCGCTGGCTAGTGCGGTACGCGGCTTGGCCAGGCGGTGTCCCGGCTCCACCGCTGTTAACCCTATAGGGGCATCCAACCTTGTCCTTCTAAAGAGGGTGCCCCTTGAGGGGCGGGTTAAGTTGCGCCCAGTAGAGGGGATGCGAAAACCCTGAGGGTATACAGAAGCGACCGTGGGGGATAGGGCGCCGAAGGAGGAGCGAGTCCGGCCTCAGCGCTGAGAACAGTCGTCCTTATCATCCCTGATGGGTTGTCTCCTAAAAGGATTTCTGACGGTTTCCTGCACGGATGAGTTCTTGGGCCTCTGAGCCCTGAGCCGGGCGGACCTTCAGTCCCTGACCGGCTGAAGGTGGGAAGCCGAAAAACCCAGCTGGGGAAAGAACAGGCTTACCTCCTGACCCGCAAAAGATCCACTAGATCGCCGGCTCCAAGATCTGAGAGGCCTCAAACAGATTCCAAATCCGCAGGCAGAGTTCTCTGAGACTTCGGGTGTTTGGAAGGATTCTGGAGATCACTGGCAGATCCCGGATATCTCAGCCCCGCAGGTAGATTTCAAATCCGTAGACTTGGCTGCAGAGCCCAGAGATCCGTAGGCGGATCCCAAAGACTCACAGACTCTCAGGCAGCTCAGAGAAACCACAGACTCATAGGCAGATCCCCGAGACCACAGCAGCTAGCCAAGAAACACCAGCAGCAGCTAAGCTGCATTCAACTGGAGTTCTTCCGAACGGAAGGGCTTGCAGCCTTCCCTTTCCCCAGCCAGGATGAGAAAATTAGACAATGGCAGCAGAGCACTAGGGAAAGCAGGCATTCTGCGTGGGGAAGAGCTCTGAGCTCGCTGTAGCCTTGGAGAGGGAAGTGATGGAAAAAGAATATAGCAGCTTATTAGGGACTCCCACCCTCTTCAAGTTATAAATATCCCCAGAACCTTGGCTACGTGCCCAGAAGCCTGTTGTCTCTAACTTTACAGGAGACTTCTCTGCCTGGGCTGGGAAAGGGGCTTTTCTTTTGTTTTGCAGATATATCCACCCACTGAGTGACTTGAATTCCCCCCCCCCACAACCCCCAACATGACTCCGGGCTATGCTTTTATTAGTGAGTGTCCTGTTCCCAGTGCCCAGTTATTTATGGTTAAATTACTCAAGTGTCTACAAAGAGCTAGGACCTTACCCAGCCCTGAGGCCGGCTCTCCCACTCCCACTCCTCTTCTCATCCCCAGCTGTGAGGCTAGGAATTCTTTAGATAGCTCAGAATTATACCATCCTACCCCATCTGAAATTTATTTGGGTACCACACACACAAAAAAAATAAATAAGAAGAAAGAAAGAGAAAAAGGAATTTTGGAAGGTCCCCGAGAAAGAGACGGTGTCTGCAGTGGGAAGAGCATGGGGTATCGAGGTCAGACAGACCTGAGTTGGAATCCTGGCTGTCTGTCCTTTAGAAAGTCATTCAATCTCCGCAGGCCCATTTCCCTTTCTGTAAGACCGAGCAATCGTCCCTCAGTTGGTGGTGAGCACTGAGTGAGGTGACATAAAGCACTTCGCAGAAGGAACGCTCACATGATAGCTGTTACTATTATTTATCCTGCCTTTGGTGGCTGGGGTAGCGGGGAGACTTCCAGAAAGGCCTGTGGATATTTTCACTGGCTCAGAAAATCTGGGAAGTCAGAGTGGCCCAGGAGCTGTGAGAATCTGCTGGTGGCCTTCCCCTCACGTGGTGTTTCTGCTGGAAATCCAGAGGGGATTGGAAGTTGGGCCAGTTTGGTGGATTCAAGCAAATTGGTAGATTGAGCCCAGTAGAGCAGAGGTATTTGAGGCTGCCAGAACTCAGAAAGTGGAGGCCTCGCACTCAGGGAAACTTCTCGACAAGGACAGGAGGTGGGGGGAGCTCACTTCAGACTTTGGTGCAGTAATTGCACATTTCTAATTGGGCCTAAGGTGAGTTGAGCCCCTGAGCGTCTCAGCCCAGCAGGGCTCCCTTTTCATTCCTTCTCTGACAGATTGCTTTGTAAACTTCCTTAGGCCTTTCTCCCCCTTGCTCCAGTGCTCTAAGTCCTTCTTTGTCCTCTCACTGTTTCTTTTATTCCTCAGGCCTGCCTAGGGACAGGACGACTCTCCCTCGGAGCCCAGCTTAGCTGCTGGCCTCCTTCTGTGAGTTAAGTGCTTCTCTCTTCACCTGGGACCCTTAGAGGGTGGAGGAGAAGAGAGGCTGAGAGCAAAGGGAAAGCCCAACTGCCTTTGGTGCCCTTGGGGAAGAAGGGGAGGAAAGACGGTGGGTGAGGGGCTTCCTGCTGCAGCCTTCAGCGGGACTCTGAGGGTTGGGGGGTCACTGGAGAAGGAGGTGGCTTCCTGCCCCATTGTTCAGGACTTCATTGTTTCTCAGGAATACTTATTGTATGAGAATTTTCAATAATTAACTTGGAAAGCTGCACGTGTTCCCATCATTCTGCAAACACTGAGATCCTACTGGGTACAGAGGGGGCAGCAGAGCCTCTCATCACAGAAAGGGGCCAGAAGAACCACTGGGCCAGGGTCTCCAAGTTAGGCTTTTGATATTATCTCCGAATGGGGTTAACGTTATGTCAGATCCACTGACCAATTTGATCAAAGACCCTCTTTCTGTGTCCTTAAGCTTGTTTCTTACTAACAAAGGCTACTATGCCTGTGGAGCACCCTACATTATTTTAATAAATCCTTTAATCATCTTGTGAGCAGCACAATTATGGTGTGATTTTTTTTGTATTAGAAGCCATTAATGTATTAAACGTGGAAAAATATGCCTCAGTATTTATTTGTGAACGTGTTTTGCCATCTCATTTTCAAATGTCCTAGGAGCATCAAGAAAAATCCAAGCGCCCCAGGTTCCTCTTGACCCCTGCTCCGAGCAGAGCACAAGGAGTTGGGGACACAGGGGACACACTGACTCCAGGTCGCTCGTTGTGGTCCAAGTGCCTTAGTATACGATGAGCAAGTCTGTGCAGAGGAGGGGGCGGACAGACAGCCCAGGGCAGGAGAGGAGGCTTCCCAGAGGAGGTGACATCTGAGCTGGCTTGCAGAGACTGTAGGAGTCTCGGAGGTGGAGAACGAGAGAAGGCATTCCAGTCTTCAGAACAGCATGTGCGAAGTCAGGGAGGCGTGAAAGGACACAACTTGTTCCAGGATGGCCGGGACTGTGCTGGGCTAGAGGAAGAGTGTGGGTGGAGTGGCCGGGGGAGGAAGCCGAGCAAGGACAGTCTCTTATGTCCCCTTGCCTGCCTGCCTCAGCCTTTGCCCTGTGGATCAACAGAGCTGGTGATGAGGTGCAGATGAGGGTCCGGGGTGGGGGCGGTGGCAGACTGGGGCTGACCTGGGGTGAGGAGAGCAGATCGACTTGCAGGAGGAGGGGGAGTGGAGAAGACTGGGAAGTTCCTTACGAGCTCCAGAGTTTCAGCTGGTTTTCTCCTGTGACGATCAATATTTTTCCCAAAAATGTAAGCAATTGCATTAAAAACGTACAACAAACTTATCTAGTATGAGTTAGTCTACTTAAAAGCATCAGATAGGCCCCCCACCGAACACGCTTCCTGTGTCTCTCTTCGACACTGCGGGGAGACAGGACGCAGCCCCTCACAATGACCGTGGGGCTGCTGTGACGATTAAATGCGAGAATGGTGGCAACACAGGGGCACAGAGGAGGGCCTGGGCACACAGGCACCATCATTGTTATGAGGGAAGTAAAACACACCACAGATGCTCTTGAGATGAAGCCCTATTTCAAAGTGGCTTAAGAGCATGAACAGCGGCCTGGGTTCAGTCCAGATTCTGTCTCCTGGAAGCAAATTACTCTTTGAACTTTGGTACCCTCAGTTTGTGAAGAATATGATAATACGGGGCACCTGGGTGGCTCAGTCGGTTAAGTGTCTGACTTTGGCTCAGGTTATGATCTCAGGGTCCTGGGATCTGGTCCCACATCAGGGTCCCCACTCACTGGGGAGTCTGCTTCTCCCTCCCCCTCTGCCCCTCCTCTTGCACATGCTCTCTCTTTCAAATAAATAAATAAAATCTTTTTTAAAAAGTATAATAATACAATTCGTAGAGATGGAAAGCAGAATAGTTGCCTAGGGCTTGCCTAGGGCTCAGGGAGGAGGGAATGGGAAATTGCTTAATAGGTAGAGCGGTGCAATTTTGCAAGATGAAAATGTTCTGGAGATGGGCTGCATAATGATGGGAATGTACTTAACACTACTGAACTATGTGTGTACTGAAAAATGGTTAAGATCGGTGCTCATTTTGGCAGCACATACACCAAAAGTGGATCAATACAGAGAAGATTAGCAAGTCCCCCTGTGCAAGGATGACAAGCAAATCTATGACACATTCCATTAAAAAAAGCCCCCCCAAAAGGTTAAAATAATAAATTTTATGTTATCTATGTGTTGTCACAATTTTAAAAAGGGGCACCTGGGGGCTTCTGGGTGGCTTAGTCAGTTAAGTGTTGACTATTGATTTCAGCTCAGGTCATGATCTCAGGGTCGTGGGATTAAGCCCTGCGTGGGGCTCCAAGCTAGGCATGGAGTCCGCTTCAGATGGTCTCTCTCCTTCTGCCCCTCCCCTTCTGCATGTGTGCACACAGGCTCTCTCTCTCTAAGTAAATCTTTTTTTTGAAGGGTGCACCTGGTTGGCTCAGTCAGTAAAGCATCTGACTCTTGATCTCGAGGTTGAGAGTTTGAGCCCCAAGTTTGGTGTAGAGATTACTTAAAACTAAACTCTTTTAAAACACAAAACAAGAGAGTAAAATCATAGTAACCCAGTTCATGGGGTCTGAGGGTGAGTGGGGACAATATAAAGTAAGCCCCTCTACTCACAGCAATGACAATCGCTAACATTCACTGATCAAGTACTTCATGTCAGGTATGATTGTAACGAATCCTCACAACCCTTTGGGCCAGGTTTCATTATTTCCACCATCTTACAGAGGAAAGACAGAGGCATGGAGAAGTTTCATAATGTGCCCAAGATACCTGGGTAGTCAATAATTAATAGATGTTATCCATACTGTGAAACAAAGAAATCATCACCATCATCACCATGGTAGAATGCAGCATAAGTATTCAAGTGTCACCACGCTATGGGAGTTCCGAGGACCATCTTTTTTTTTTTTAAGATTTTATTTATTTATTTGACAGAGAGAGAGAGAGAGATCACAAGTAGGAAGAGAGGCAGGCAGAGAGAGAGGGGGAAGCAGGCTCCCGGCTGAGCAGAGAGCCTGATGCGGGGCTCAATCCCATGACCCTGAGATCATGACCTGAGCTGAAGGCAGAGGCTTTAACCCACTGAGCCACCCAAGAGCCCCCGGAGGACCATCTCTTATGGCCAAGGGATTAGAGAAGACTTCACAGAAGATGTGCCTCTGGGAAGGGAGGCAGTGGAAGGGTCAAGAAAAGGATTAAGAGGATTAAGAGGTACAAACTTCAGTTACAGAATAAGCCATGAAGACAAAAAGTACAGCACAGGGAATATAGTCAATAACATCGTTAATAATGCTGTATGGTGACAAATGGGGACTATACTCACTTGTCAAATCACTAGGCTGTACATGTGACATTAAGAATGTTTGTCAACTGTACTTCAATTAAAAAACAAAACAAAACACGCAGTTGAGGTGAGCCTTGAAGGATGGGTAAGATTAGGACGGGGAGAGGGAGGAGGAATCAGAATAGGCGGTCACAGCTGGGAAGGTCCATCGGGTTTTCAAGGACGGGGCAAGTACCTCCCACAGGCTGGAGCAAAGGGGCAGCAGAGGTCAAAGATAAGCCCCCTAAGACAGGAGAGGAGCTCTGAAAGTCAAACTAAGGAGTTTGAGTTTTGTTTGCCCGCTGGAGGAAATCCAGGGGAGGTGACTGGGGTGGTGGGGAGAACGATGCTCAGAGCCGGGCAGGGCAGGGGCAGGTAAGGTAGGGATGCTTTGAGCTAGGAGGCCAGTAACAGGTGTTTGCATCAGTACAGGAAAAAAGAAACCGTGAAAGAATGTTGCTAGTGTTGGGGGAGGGCAGGGTTGAACAAGGGAGGGACAATAGAATCGGTAACTGACAAAAGAGAAGAGGGCAAGGGGAAGGTCCAAGATGGTTCTAGAAAGCCATCTAGCTCACAAATATAAACGAAGAGGGCACTTACAGAAAGAAAAGATGTGAGTTTAGTTTCAGATTAATTGTATGGAGAGGGCCAGCGTATTGAGAGGAGAAATCCAGATAGACACTCGGTGACGTAAGTCTTAAGTTAAGGGAATCTCAGGGCTAAAGACAGATTTGGTAGTGTGAATGAGCATACGAGGAAAGATTTCTCACTCCATAGAGTCTTTCACATTCCTGTAACCTTTAGAAAATATCTTCTAAGTTGGTCATAAGATCTTGAATGTATTTTGTTTTCAAGGTCTTTTGGCCATGACATTACGGGTGAGCAGTCCTCTCCTCCATCCCAAGCATGGCCTCTGTGTTTCACCTTCCCTGACCTTGCCTTTTTCCTCCTGTAAGGTAGCAGTCTCCCCTCCCCTGGGAAGCCTTCCCAGTGACAGAAGTTCACACTAACTCCCTTGCAGCTCGCCCCCTCCTTGTCTTTGACATGAAGGAGGAGATGGGGTTAAACCAGGAGTCCCAGCCAACAGGCTTTGTGTAAGAACCGTGTGATACACAGCATGGCCAGTGTGGCTGGAGCACAAAGTATGGGGGCAGGGCAGAGGCCAGCCCTGTGGGGCCTGCTCCTGCGAAATGCAGTGCGGGGGAAATGGAAGGCCTAAAATGCGGTGGGTGGGGGGGGCTATAATGTGATCAGATTTGCAATTTTGAAAAGCCTATTCCGGTCAGTGGAGGGAAGAGCATGGACTGGAGGGGCTCCAGAGTGGACACAGGAAGACCAGTGGGAGGATATTGATGTCTGCTGATGAACACAGTCTGAGGCCTATTCATGCTTTTCTGTGTCCTTTTGTGAGTCTAGAAGTGTACCGCATAGATGTGCGGACTGGAGCTGACTTGTTCTTGTGCTGTTTCATCTGACTCATCTCCTTTGTAAACAGTAAGGTTACTGAGGGCGGAGATTCAGGGTTTGTATTTTTTCCTGTGCTGTAAGTCCCCATGACACCAGTAGCACAATGGGTATTGAGACTGTGACTACTGAAAGTCACCCCACGGGGCCACCTGAAGCAGCCTGAAGTAACATTTATTGACACAGTTATGGTGATAATTGTTGCTTTTGGTTTCTAGACATTTGGACAGAGGATTCCATCATGCAAAGAAAAAGCTGAGTATCTAAACCCTTTACTACTCAGAGCATGGTGGGTGGACAGTGGCATCAGCAACACCCGGGAGCTTGTAAGAAATGAAAAATCTCAGGGCGACTGGGCGGCTCAGTGGGTTAAGCATCTGCCTTCGGCTCAGGTGTGATCCCAGAGTCCTGTGATCGAGCCCCGCATCGGGCTTTCTGCTCAGCGGGGAGCCTGCGTCTCCCCCCACCCCTCGCCTACGTGTGATCTCTGTCAAATAAATAAATGACATTAAAAAAAAAAAGAAATGAAAAATCTCCAAAGAATATAAATAAATAAATAAATAAATGTGAACCAAAAAAAGGCAGGGGGCACCTGGGTGGTTCAGTTGGTTAAGTGTCCAGCCCTTGATATCTGCTCAGGTCATGATCTCAGGGTCCTGTGGCTGGGCCCCCCATGGGGCTCCTGGCTGGGCATGAAGTCTGCTTGGGATGCTTTCTCTCCCTCTCCCACGTCCCCCTCTCCCCACCCTGCTCACATACACATTTTCTCTCTCTCTCTCTTAAAAATAAGTAAATAAAAGTTAAAAAAAAAAAAAGAAAGAAAGAAGAGAAATATCTCAGACTCCCCTCCCCCAGCCCAGACCCGATGAATCAGAATCTTCATTTTTAACAGGATCCCCAGGGGATCCCCGCCAGTTTTAGAAGCACCTGGCTGTGTAAACAATAGGGCTCCACAGTCCCGGGGGGGTCATACTCGAACCTCAGGTACGGATGGCATTTATCCATCCTGTCCAGCGTGGAAGACCGCTTACGGTTTCTTTCCCTGCCAGGCTCGGCATTCCTGGAAGGTAGGGGCTGAGCATTGCGTACGGCCCCGAAGCTTCTACAGCTTCGGGTACAAGGACAGGAAGCAGAAGACCAAGGTTTTGGTCCTGGTTCTGTCATTGATAAGCTGTGTGTGTTTTATCTTCTGAGAGAAGATTTTCCATCCTTCCAAAGGACACGGCCCCCCAAACCTGACTCGGGGAGGGCTGAAGACGGCGGCGGATTTCTCTGCACTGTTTCCTTACGGGATTCATCTATAGGAGGAGGCATGTGATGGGTGGAAGGAGGAAGGTAGGAATCAATCCCAGGGCGGATGAGACCCGGGCATATAAGGAACATGGGCAGAAGTTACTCCTAACAGCTGCCCTGCTGAGGGAACTAAGGCAGACAGAAGCCAGCCGCCTCTGCACCAGCACCCTGTGAGGTGGGCACTCACGCTGCTCCCATAATCACAGGTAAGAAAGCAGCTCAGAGAGGTTGAGTGACTTGCCCAAGCTGTCAGGAGTTCACAGGCTTCTGTACTGAGGCCATTTTAGGAAACACAGAGTCTAGGAGGCTCAGCCTGGAGCTGTCAGAAGGCTAGGGACAGTCCGGGACTGAGACCCAGGACGCGCCCATCAGACCGGCTCACGAGACTTTTCCAGAAGGTTCTAGATTTGCCTAAAGTTCCTCCTATCAGCTTAAAAAGCAAGCCAGTGTCATTGCAGGAGGAGCACGACAAGTCCCCTTGTGCCCTGCAGACTTCCTCTGAAGCTTGGGCCACAGATGGAGCTGTGAAGAGCGTATCACCAGGGCCTGGGCGGGGTCCTGAGCCCCAGGATCTGCAGAAGTTGGGCACTGTGGTACCCTTTGCTCAGAAAGCTTGAGCTCAAGATGATCTGTTCCCTGCTTAGAGGGACCAGGTCTGGAGTCCTGAAAAGGCCCTGAAGTCAGCTACAAACAGGGGATAGCAGAGAGTCTGGGAAGAGATCTTTCTATACAGCGTGGGAGTCCCATTTGCCGATGCCAAGCTGGGTCCCAGCTGTTCCACACATGTGCCTCTGGGGCGGGAGTGGGAGTGGGGTAAGATTTGTGTCTGGCTGGTATTTTTCAACTCAGAAAAAGCTGAGGTCGGGATGCGAGGGAAGGGACTCAAAGCAGAGGACTGTCAGCCCGTAGTCCAAGACATGACACCTTAGCCTTGAGGCTCTGAAGTCTGAGCTTCTGCAAGAGGTTTGTCGACACAGACTCTTAACATCATACCCCAAATAGGCTCCTCTGTTCATGGATCAATTTTAATAACAGATTATTAGTTTACAAAACAATTCTCCCTCTGATCCCTAAGAGCCCAGTCAGAGTTCAGCAATTTTCTTCATCTTAATTTTTATTTTTTCTCCAGCTACAATGGTTTAGTGCTTTCTCTTTGTTCTTCCTCACCTTGTTCACTGAGATCCTGGCTGGCAGTTCTATCAGCAGAACTACAAAATCAAAAAGGCAATACAATTTTAGGGCTCTCCCTATGGCACCCAAGGAAGCAAGGGGCATGGGGGGGAGCGGGGGAGACATGAAATAGAAGGTAGTATCTGGAGCCACAGAAACCAGAGTCCAAATCCCAGCTCTGCCCTTATTAGCTGTGTGGCCTTGAACCAATCACTCAAGTGGGAAATGGGATCATAATCCTGGCCAATGCCAGAGGCTAACAGGTAATAAATAATAGGAAATTTGATGCCGGGCATGTAGTGGGCTTTTAATGCATGGTCAAAAACATCACTGTGATTATTACTAATCAGTTGGCTAGACTCTAGGCCTCCCACATGGCAATGGACACCATGTGACAGTGGTGTCAGGAGTCACGTAGCTGCCATCTCTAATGGGCCCTGTTGCTCCAACTAGCAGGCATGACGGGAAAGGAGCTGGATTTGGAGCATGAAGAATGTCCTTTTCCCAATAGTAATAATCATAAGAGCTACTATTTTTTGAGCCCTTATTCTGAGCTGAGCCATACTACATCCTCATGGTCAACCCTGTGAGGTAGGCACCATCTATCTCTCCAATTTTCACAGGCAAAGACGCAATTCAGACAAGTTAAGTGACTTGCTCAAACTCCCATAATACTGGTAGGTATTACCAGTATTATGGCAATATTCAGAATAATAAAAATGTGGTTTCTATGTGCCAGCCCATATGTTATCAGGGCTTTTTTGTGGTATGGTTGTACAGGCTGTGCACTGCACAAGAGAGCCTGGCCCTAAGGCAAGTTAGGGCTGAAACTTAGCTCCTGCCCCATTTGCCTAGCTCTGTATCCTAGTGCAAGGCTATGTCTTGTGGAGGCAGTGAGACCTTTTTTCAATTTGACAAAGATACCATACGAGCTATCAACTGTAAATAATAAAGCTGTTAATGCTTTGTTTATATTACCTTCTCTAATTCCTCAAAACAGCTCTGTAGGCTAGATATTAATACTCCCTTTTTATAGATGAGGGAATTCAGGTCTGGAGAGTTCAGGTCACTTAGCAAAGTCACTTTGTAAGTCGATAAAGCTAGAATCCGAACCTGATGCCAAAGCCCACGCTCTAAACCACGAGGCCACAAAGCTGGTCCCATCCCTAAGTGCTCAATAAGTGAATAAAGGAAAAGTACACAATCATCTGACTTTTACCTTAAAAAATATGGCAACTCTAACGAGGCCCCAGGGCTATCAAGGCCCTTAGTAAGGTTGCAGAAAACTCAATCGATCAGGAATTTGGAGTATTGTCTTTCAGTGCTCCGAACTGTGTGGCTTTAGACTCACTAAGTGTTTTTCAGGAGCTCAATTTCCTGGCCTGAAAGTGAGAGTAATATTGTAAGGAACATTTCTCATAATTGTTCGCCAACTATGTGTGTGCATATGGAATAATTTTCACCTCCACCACGGGAGAAGGCATTACCATCACCCTTTCGCTCAGGGAGGTGAGTGACACGCTCAAGGCCACACAATGAGTAGGGCAGAGTGGGACCTACAACCAGGGCTCCCAACTCCCAGCCAGTCTTAGGCTCCTTGCTAAGTACCTCCGGACTTTTGGAGCACCTGCCAGCTACCTGGAGGCCCAGACACCGCACCACGCATGTGCAAGTCAGACGGTACTGGAAACTGACATTAGTCACATGATCACACTGAGTGTTTTCAGAAGACATGGCAGGAAGGAGCACTCTGAGAAGAGTCTTTGCTTGGCTCCAATGCCTGAAAACAAAACCTCTGCCTTTGCAGGGGCTGGGACAACCCAGATTACAGTCTTGGGTGACATGGGGCTCTCCCAGAGCTGCCTTATGAAAGGAGGATGACCTGGGAGGTATTTGGTGGCAATGCCCCCTGATAGGGCTCGGCTTTCCTCTCATCCCTGGCTGTGGCAGGGTTCAAAGGAAATCCCATCTGTGAAAGCACTCTGCAAAGAGGTACCATCTGAAGGCAGAGTGCTGTTGCTTTTCCTCCCCTCTGTGGATCTCACGAGGCTGACTGCACCTGTGCTCAAAGGACAGACTTGCCCACCCTGTGATAAAATGTGAGCTGCAGGGCACCTGGGTGGCTCAGTTGGTTGAGCGACTGCCTTCAGCTCAGGTCATGATCCCGGAGTCCCGGGATGGAGTCGCGCATTGGGCTCCCAACTCCATGGGGAGTCTCCTTCTGACCTTCTCCCCTCTCATGCTTTCTCTCAATAAAATAAAATAAAATCTTTAAAAAAAAAAAATGTGGGCTGCGGCTCCCACCTGCCGCTGGGTGCCTTCTGAAACAAAAACATGCACACGCGCCCTCTCCCCGCCTCCCCGACAACCACCCACCACTATCTCCAGCTCTGCAGACCCACTCTGCACAGGCTGGTCGGCCCCCCTTCTTGGCTGTGGGTATAGGACTCCTTATGTGGGGCAGCAGCTGTGGATGACAGGGGAGGGAGAAAGTGACAGACATACAGACCTTCCAGCGATTGCCACATTCATTGCATAAGACAAAGGTAGTCATGGGCTCATCAGCACTGCGTGTCTGCACCTGAGAGAGAGAAAGAGCGAGAGCTGGACCACTCAGGAATCCACCCTCATGCTCTAAGACCTGCCACAGCTCCCACTGTCTGCAGCAGTAGGTACAAATCCCAGAGCTCGGCACTGTTATTCCCGCCCCCCTCATCACTGAGAGCTCCAGAGTGTACACCTCCCCTCCTCAGGGCTATCAGCTCACCTCCAGGGCCCCACTGGCTCAACCAGCCCTCTGCCCTTTTGCTTTTGTCCTTCATCCTTCAGAATGGATCACTCTTCTCTTGCCTCAAGGCTCATCTCCCACAGGAGTTATTTCCTGACTCGCCTCTGAAAATACCCCGTCAGCTGTGCCTCACTGATCAGAACTTCAGGGAGCTAGAAGCGCCCTTAAAGATCATCTAGTTCATTCCTTTATTTATTTGTTTGTTTAAGTGGGCTCCACGCCCAGCTTCCAATGCGGGGCTCAAACTCACAGCCCAGAGATCGAGACCTGAGCTGAGATCAAGCAGGGATGCTTCCAAACGAGCCACCCAGGCGCCCTCCCCCTGCCCCACCCCATTCCTTATGATGTCAGAGGTGCAAGACTTGAGGCCCAGAAAGGAAAAGCAAGTTGAAGGTCAGCGGACCCCTGGGACACTCTAATGTCCTGTTTCCCAGTTTCTCACGCCCTTGACCAAACCAGGAATATGCAGGAATTGGGCTTCCCCCAGCAAACCCCTTGCACTTACAGACTGAACAATTACTGTTCTGATTGTCTACAGCCAACCCTGGGTGCACATGATGTGTTACTTTGCTGACACCTGGCTCTGCTGTGATGTCAGCTGGGAGTCTGGGGGGGTGGGGGAGGGTAGTCGCCCCGGCTCCTGTGTGACCCCTGCGGTGGGCCAGGAGGGCACAGCTCAGCCCAGCCTCCTTACTGCAGAGCAGTAACACTGGAGGGATGATAACACTGGGGTTTCTCTGTGCAGAGCAACCTTGGCTAATGGGTGGTTTACTTCTGGTGGGAGGCAACGCACAGGAAACACATCACTCCACATGGAAATGGGCTTGGAAAAAAGCAGGAGGCTTGCACAAACATCTCTGAATTCCTGGATGGGAATGCTTTGAGAGACTCTACCAGAACGGCAAGAACAGCTGTATTTCTGCAGTGGCCACGAGGGCACACCGAGGGCAAGGTGCTCTTGGTAAATCTTGCTTGCCCAGCAGATGGTAGAATGAATAGAGTTCTAGAATGACTACATACAAATTAGACTACAAGAAGAGTAGTGCCCCAAGCCCATAATATGGACAACCCAGAAACAGAAGGTGGTTCTTGGGTTTTAAGTCCTTCAGAGGTGGGGGTCTCCACAGCCTTCTGTGACCCCTCCATTCCAGGACAGTGGTCTTTAGCCTTAGGACTTGAGGCAACATGCCTTCAACTCGCTGGCCACATTGGCTATTATTTCAGGCTGGCAGAAAAGTCTCGATCTGGGTTTGTTACTATCCCTGCTATTTAGGACTGTCTTGGCCACCTTGGACAAAGTTGCGAAGCTTGACCCTGTCTGGGCCTCAGTTTCCCTATGTAGGAAATGAGGGAACCAAGTTTTCTATTGCTAAGTTCCTTTCCAACTATCTGTGATTCTACAGAAGTCCGTGCCTGGTAAGTCTGGTTCCTCCTATTCTTGCTTCAGGGTGGGTTAGAGCTTGTTGGCCAGGCCTCAAAGACGCCAGTCTGGGTGATTCTATGTGCAGGAGAATATTTTCTAGAAGCCACAGGAACAGCAAGACTTGGGTACAGCAAGACTTGGCCTTGTCTCTGCAGCCCGGAGTTTTAGTCCTTTCTCCCCCTGCTCCTCCTGAAGCTGCCTTGCCACCTCGGCACCCCCACAGCCCCCGTCCCACACCTGGTTATAAGTACAGTTCTTCTTCTTGCATTTGCTGCACTGGAAAAGGTCAGTGGTGGTGCCGCCCGTCTTGGCCATCTGGTGCTCACGGATAGCCTCCTGGGTCATGGCGTTCCTCAACTCCCTCAGCTCATCGCTGGCCATTTCCTGGAGAGAAAGGAGTCTGCCCTTCAGGGCTACAGAGTCCCAGGGACCCTGCCCCCTGCCCCACCCGGTTTCTAGAGAGCTTGAACAGGAGAGGGGAACATGCTGGATTGAGAACAAGGAGCTGGAGGGAGGCCTGGACTCCGGGCCTCGCCCCAGCTTGGAAAAGGCTATACCCATAGAGTCCGCATCCTGCGTTGGGTGGGAAGGCAAACCTGTAGGCTCCAACTGGGCCCAGAGCAGGAGGGTGTGTGTGGGAGAGCAGAAGGCAAACAGCTTCCACCCCAGGGTCAATAGCTTGTGTACATTTCCTCAGATCTGGTGCTCAAACCCCCTGCCAGGGCCTTAGGTAGCCACCTGAGCCCTCCTGCTTGAGTTGCCTGGATTGTGACCCCCTGATCTGCGCTGTTCCCCTTATCCTTCTGGTCTGGACTTGACCCAGTGCATGTCCAAACTGCAATCATGGCCTAGTCCATTCTGCCTGCTGGGAACCTTGACTTGCTGCGGCTGCCCTGACCCCCATAGGACCCGCAGCTCCTGGGTTCACACAGCTAACTGCTTCCCTGCGTCACAGAACATCTTTCTCTTCAAGCTCCTATAGAACAGTCTCCTGTCTCCCATCCGCTCACCACAGACACCCAGCATCTGCATTATCTAGGTCCTACCTTCATCCATCTCCTTGGCCACCTGACTCGCCTTTCAACCCCTGCCAGAGGACAGCAGACGAGGGGACACTCAAACTGGAGACACTCAAACTCAAGCTCTAGGTGAGGTTGGTTTGGGGAAGGGAGGATGGCCGGAGCTAATGTTCAAATGAGAACCTGGTGTGGGGTAAACATTTCCATTGTCGCTATCTATTCCCGACTCCTTAAACCGTGGAAAAACAGTTTTGGCACAAAGGTTGGAAACTGCAGTGTGCCGATCGCTGCTTTGTCACCACTCGGGCTTCCTGATGAAATGTAGAGACCTCTGAATGCAAAATCCTAAGGGCAGGCCTGGGGAATTTTACTAGTGCCCTTAAGTTATTCTGGTCCTTGCCAATGTATAAGTCCAACCATATTCAGTTCAAGGACTAGGTCCTAACTGTGGGCAGGGGTGTACAGAAAAGTCAACCTGGGGCCATGTAAGCAAAAAGCAGCTAACTGGGGTGCCTGGGTGGCTCAGTGGGTTAAAACCTCTGCCTTCAGCTCAGGTCATGATCTCAGGGTCCTGGGATGGAGCCCCGCATCGGGCACTCTGCTCAGCGGGGAGCTTGCTTCCCCCTCTCTCTCTGCCTGCCTCTCTGCCTGCTAGTGATCTCTGTCTGTCAAATAAATAAATAGAATCTTTAAAAAAAAAAAACACCAAACCAGCTAACTTTCATTTGTGGGGAAATCCAGAACCTAAGGCATTCATTCGTTCGAAGCGTACTAGATGTCAATTTACTGAATGCCTTTGACTGCATTTGCAAGCTGGTGAACGGGCCTCGGGCTCACAGGAGCCTGATTTGTCGCGATCGCTAATTTCCATAGTGTAAATGCTCCTTCCACGGCCAATTTCAAGCTACTCATGTGGGGTAATTGAGCACAGAGCTAGGAATAGCCACACAGGACCACCTTTCTTGAGCTGGCTGGCAGGCCCTGACCACTGGACTGCCTGACCGCTGCTTCTGAGCCCTAAGGATTCAGATATGCAGATGGGCCACCTGCCCCTAGGTAATGCTAATCTGGTAGAGTCGCCAGGTATATAGCCAAGATTTCGAGATAGCAGAGCAGGTGCTTAAGGCGGAGGTACACACAGCACAGGGGGAAGCCGAGAGTAGGGTGGCTAACTGCTCCGGGGCAGGGAGTCTCACTGAAGAAACTGACACCTTAACTAGTCTTGAAAGATAAGCAGGAATTCCCAAGGGAAACAGCAGTTGTAGAGAAAGATTAGTAGACACAAAAGAACAGCTGAGATTAACACACAGTGGGAAGGGTGTTTGGGGGGGGGTGTTCAAGATGGGAGATGTGGCAGGCGGTCAGATGGTGGAAAGGGGGTCTTGTGTACCAGCTAGAAAGGGGGTTTTGTGTGCCAGCTAAGAAACAGAACAGAAAAACACGTGCTAACCAATCCATTTACCTGTCTCCGCGCTGCCTTATGGAGGAGGCCGTATCAAAGACATAGGGAGTAAACACAGCACGGTAGTTTAGTACAGCACTGTAACAAGGTAGGGCATGAGGGCGGGGATCGAGCGGGAGAGGACACTGGTCCTCTGTGTATGCATCTTGACAGGAGGAACCCCAAAGGTGAACCCCATGAGTAGGAGCTGCGTGGCTATGACGTGCCAGGCACGGGTCTCAGTCCCGGGTGAGCAGTGCACAGATAGAACACCCCTCCTCACGGGGCCAAGGGTATAGCCACTCAGTGGCCCTAAAGAACATCTCAGAATCGACTCCATTCTGGGATGTTTCTGGGTAGAGAAGAGAAGAGGGAAAGAAGACTGAGGGAGGAACGAGGGAGACATGGGATACAGAGAGGGACACCCATGTACAAGGGCGTCCGCTCTCCCAGGCTCTCCTTGATGGACGCTCCTGTCTCCTGAGCCAGAACATAGCAGGCTGTCCAACCTCAAGCTGTTACTGTTCTTACTAGATCAAAAATGGTCTTATATTTCTTTTTTTAATTTTAAGAGATTTTAATTATTTGAGAGTGTGAGAGAGAGAGAGAGAGAGAGAGGGAGCAAAAGAGCACAGAGAGAGAGGGAGAAGGAGACTCCCTGCTAAGCAGGGAGCTAGACCTGGAGGTTGATCCCAAGACCCGGGGATCATGACCTGAGCTGAAGGCAGACACTTAACCAACTGCGCCACCCAGGCGCCCCTGGTCTTATATTTCTTACAGAAGCTTCCTGCCTGGGACCAAAGAGGATCCAGGATGAAGATCTCCTCTCATTTGATGCCTGGATGGCGGGCAGAGGGTAGGGTCCTTGGTGCTTGGCCCCATGGAGGGCCTGCTAGGTTCTCGGCTCGCTCCTCTAGGTCTGGTCAGACTCTTCTTGGCCATGGGTTGACCACCTGATTCTCTTGCTCTGTCCTAGTGAATAGTCCCCATGTGGAGCCTGCATGTCAGGCTTGGCCAGTTACTTTGCTGGGATGACTGGGGCCTGTCTTTGTCTTAATGCAGATACTCAGCTCCATTCTGACCTCTAGCTTATGGGAACTTGCTGGGTTTGGCTCGAACCTGTGTTTATACCTTGCTCTTGGTTCTCCTGGGCCTGGTCTCCCCATGCCTTGGATTGCCTGGAAGAGTGTCTTGATAGCATTCCTACAAGGCACACGCATAGAAGTAGGGCTCGATCCTGGGACCCTGAGATCACAACCCGAGTGGAATGCAGGTGCTTAACCCACTGAGCCCCCCAGGTACCCAATACCAGCTATTCTGAATTAAGCCAAAAGAGAACCCTGGTCCACCTGTGCCAAGTTCCCCCATTTGATGCTAAAACTAGGGCTTGCTCTTGTTTTGGGTATTTGAGGAAAGCAGTGAAGAGAGAAATTAATATACAACCACTACATCGTTTCCCCCCACACACACACACGCACGCACGCGCGCACACACACACACTAAATACCAAGTACATTCCACACATTACACACGCCACACACACTACACATGACACACACCCACCACATATGCCACAAACACACACAGGCACACGCTTGCCAACAGCATCAGGGTTCCCAGACGTCCTGAGGTAGAGCCAGTCTCCAGGATCCCAACGCCCTGCCCTTCCCATTGTCTGGGCCTCTCTGACTTGGTGGAGCTCGCCCGGAATCCCCTGGATCAGCCCAGACAATCAAAGGCCACTCAGACCTGAGGGTGTTCAAAAGGTGTTTCCAAGATGTGTGCTCTGAAATTCGATCTGGGTTCGAATCCTTACCCATCACTTAACCAGTTGTGTGAGGCTTCAGTTTTCCTCATCTATAAAATGGGGTTAAAGATTTCCTCTTTCACAGCATGGTGCTCGGGGTTACATGAAATGGTCACTGAGTCTATCATATAAGAATTCTGCGGAGGCCTTTACCTATTACTATATTAACCTAAACACTCATATGTATTAACTCATTCAATCTTTCACGAGATAGCTATTATTATTTTTTTTTAAAGATTTTATTTATTTATTTGACAGACAGAGATCACAAGTAGGCGGAGAAATAGGCAGAGAGAGAGGAGGAAGCAGGCTCCCTGCTGAGCAGAGAGCCCGATGCGGAGCTTGATCCCAGGACCCTGGGATCATGACCTGAGCCAAAGGCAGAGGCTTTAACCCACTGAGCCACCCAGGCGCCCCTATTATTTTTTATTTTTATTTTTATTTTTAAGTAAGGGCTTGAAGCCAACCCTGAGACTGAGACCTGAACTGAGACCAAGAGTCAGACGCTTAACCCACAGAGCCACCCAGGTGTCCCCTATTAGTTATTATTATTCTCCCTGTTTTACAGATGAGAAAACTGAGGCCCGGAGGGGTTAAGTCACTTGTCCAAGAGCACACATCTAAATGAGAGGGGCAGAATTCAAAGCCATGCAGTTAGGCACAGTTCTGAAGCTTGTAACCACTGCACTTCTTTCCTTGGACAGGGTGTTCCCTTGTCCTTCCCTTACTGACCCCTTCAAGCTGGGTCCATCCTTCCCTGCTCTAAGTTCCTGGGGTGGCTCTATCGTGGCACTCACCACCTCTGAATTGTACGCAGTTGCAAATATGTCTGTCTCCCCAGCAGGGACTATGTTCCACGGAGACAGGGACTGCTCCTCGGCTTGGGCCCAGGATTACCCAAGGCAGAAGAGGAAGGCAGATGACCAAGCAGTAAAGAGTGGGTGTTGTGGGGCCCAAGAGCTTGCCTCGCAGCTTTGACATTTTTTTTTTAAGATTTAAATTTTTTAAAAGTAATCTCTACACCCAATGTAGGGCTTGCACTCAGAAGAACCCTTAAGATGAAGAGTCACATGCCCCGCGGACTGAGCCAAACGCACCCCTGGTTTTGATGTCTTCTAGCTGGGTGCGTAGGCGAACCAGTGAACCCTTCCGAGCCTCAGTAAGCTCGCCTGTAAAATGGGGATACTAAACACCTGGACCTCAGATGTTGTGAAGATACAAGTGGACAATGAGCCTAAGGCACTTAGCACCGTGCTTAGGTCATAGTAGCTGTGTTCACTATCCTGATGGTCCTGAAGCCTGGAGGGATGGGGAGTCGGAGAGGGTCCGGCTGAAAAAGCCCCCAGCTCATCACCACCAAGCCACAAGGCACAGAGGTGGGCAAAGCCGGAGGGGCCTGGCCTCCCACCCCACCAGGCAAGGGTCCCAGCCCCACTCTCACCTCCGCCGTCATCTTGGCAATGAGTGCAGCAGAGACGGCCCCGCTGAGCACGTTCCTCCTCAGGCTGGGGTTCCTGGGGTCCTTGAGGTTGCTGATCCGGCTGCGCACCCTGCTCCGGTACTTCATGTCCGTGCTCTTGAGCTCCCGGTAGATATGTGGCCAGACATGTCAAGGACCAGCAGGCCACTCGTGGATGGACACAGAAGGACGGGGAGCCACTCCCCAAAGCCCAAAGAGCCGCAGGACCTTCCGTTCCTTTCCTCAGACTTGTACAGGGGTTGGGCACCTAAGTGGCTGCTGACCCCCCAGAGTGGGGATTTCGCTCAGGCATTTGGGGTCAACAATGCATCAGGGACAGACAACGGCCTCCCCAGTGAGATCAGACCTTAATGAGCGCTGTTGTGTCAGGGCTCCCAGGGATGGGCATCGGGGCTTTGTCGGAGCTTTCTGTGGGACTCTGGTGAGTTACATGACTTCTCTGTGCCTCAATTTCCTTATTTATTTATTAAGATTTTATTTATTTACTTGACAAAGAGAGACACAATGAGAGAGGGAACACAAGCAGGGGGAGTGGGAGACAGAGAAGCAGGCTTTCCCACCGAGCAGGGAGCCCGATGCGGGGCTCGATCCCAGGACCCTGGGATCATGACCTGAACCAAAGGCAGACGCTTAACAACTGAGCCACCCAGGCGCCCTAGATTTCCTTATTTATAAAATATCGGGCTACAACAAGGATTTAGCAAACTACACTGCATGATCCACTAGCCTAGGGTCTGGGACATCGAGTGCTCAACACTTAGGGGCTGTGAAGATGAGAACGGTGATGAAGACAACCCCAGTTTTGAAGGACCACTGGAAGGTAGGAGTCCAGCTATCAGAGGAAAACAGAAGACGAGGAGCCTCATGTTGAAGCCTCAGAGAGGTATTGCAAGAAAGACATCATTTTGTTCAACTGTGTTCCCAACATATTCGAGCATAGAACCACCTCCCCCTGTGCCTATCCCCTAGGAATACCTATTATCATGCCACGGAACCCACTCTGGGAATTGCTGGTCAGAGCTACTTCTCACAAACAGATAAGGAAGCTGAGGCTTAGAAAGGATGCAGCTGTGCTCAAGGTCACAGGGCAAATTCCCGGCAGAGACAGGGTGGGAAGCCAGCCAGTAATGCTCTCCCTGACCAGGACAAGATGGAGCCCAGGCCCTGGGGGTCACTGACCCCTTCTGAGGAGCGCAGCCCTCTGGCTGCCACGTTACAGCGAGGTTTCTTCAAACAGGACAGATCTTTTGGGGACCCAGAGCATTCAAGCCCATGGAACTCATCCTCCCCTTTGTCTCCCACCTTCTAAGAACAAAGAGATAAAGGGCTTGATGGAGAAAGGGAAGGAAGACAGGCCGGGGAGTGGAATGAGGTACCAGAGCACCAGCCTTTGTTTCCAACTGGGCTTGAACGTCGAAGGGACCTGTTTGGAGGGAGGGACGATTGCTTGGAGAGAATAAAGATGAAGCTCAGAGTTTTGCTCTGTGTTCCTGAATCACTGAGATTGATGAAAACATATTTGGTGAGGAGTTCCATAGCCCAAGACGTGCTGGTTCATAATTAAAGGACAGCGGAGGGGAGGTCCCAGGAAGTATGCGGGAGGATATCCAGGTGGGCTTTACACAGGAGGGGGCAGCAGGGGAGAAGGTCAGACCAGACAGAGCAGGGACCTCCCCAACAGACCCGACTGAGCTCCCTAGGTAGCCCCGGAGGTTTAAAAGGGTCACTCACACCTCACCCAGACTCTCAGGACCCCTCTCCCCTGGGGATCCTGTCCCCCTCCCTCTACACCTCTTTCATATATTGTGGGGCACAGGAGAAAGGGAGTTCCTTCCCCCAAACAATCTTTTGGTGCAATGGGCCCACACGACTTTGAGGGGGGTCACCTCCTCTGTCTACACAGCCCCCTTTCAAAGAGTAGGAGAATGGGTCATACGGAAAGAACTCAGGACACGGAATCCAAAGGCCAAGGTTTTCAGTCAAGCTGTGACACCCAGGCATTCCTAAGCCTCAGTTTCCTGACCTGTAAAATGGGAGCAACAGCCCCTGTCTCACAGAGACTGTGAGAAGTGACAGAGCAGGAAGTATCAGCTACTCATCACAGGGCCTGGTACCCAGCAGGGAATCCATCTTCAGGGGAGAGAAGAGGGGAGAAGGCTAAGCATGAAGAATGCTGTCCTCCCTGTCCTTTCTGATACTTGACACTGCAACCGAGCCACGTGACGACACGGCAGCCTGTCTAGCACGGCGGTTGAGCTCTCGATCTCTAGAGTCACGCTTTCTGGGTTCAAATCCGAACTCTACCACGACTATTGGCTGCATGAGCTTTGGCGAGTGACTTAACCTCTCTGAGCCTGTTTACCTCCCTTGTAAAATGGGATTAGTCAGGGGACCTACCTTGCGGGGTTGTTCTCAACCTTGAATGAGGTGCTGCTCATGAACAGCTTAGCAAGAGGCTGGCGGGTGCAAGACTTAATAAATGTTAGCTAGAATTAAGAACTCCAGTTCAGAGGCAGAACAGGGGGCTGTCCCCAGAGCCCTTCCCCTCCCCCTCACTGTCCCGGGTCCCTTGCACTTGGGAGACTCTGCCGCCAGACAGTCGGGGCACCCACAGCCCTGGCACAACTCAAGGATATGATCTTCGATTTCTGACGCCATCTTGTCACAGTTGACTCCATAGTCCTTGTAATCGTCTACAAGAGATTCGGGAAGCACAGGCGTCAGCCAGACATGACCTTGGCAGTGGAGCCTGCCCGTACTGGAGACTGGAGTGTCCTGTGCCACTCCTGAGATAGACTGCATCCCATCTGCCTCCCTAGAAGCCCTTCCCTCCTCCGCCCCCAGCCCAGGCCCTCTCACCTTCCGCCTTCAAGGCTGCTGAGAGCATCTCCACACACTTGTCCCGCACAGAGTCCCCCGTGAGATAGCACGGTGCCAGGAGGCAGACAGAGGGGGCGAAGGTGGGGGTCAGGGGGCTGCTGGGTGTTTTGGGGGTCTCTGCTTTTGATTTGCTGCTGTTTGATCTGAGGATGACAAACAGTAATAGACATTTGGACATTAAGTGGATAAAGCCTTCCCTGAGCACCATTCTGGACGTTTTCAACACGATGAGGTAGGTGCTATTTTTAGGGGCTTGACATGGATCATCTCATTTAATCCTCATGACAACCCCACGAGGCTGCTTCTCTTCTTACCTCCCTGTTAGAGTTTCATTTTAAAGTGAATCGTAGAGCTAGTCGCATTCACAATAATTTGACTCGGGTCACACATGTGGAGGCCAGAACTGAAACCCAAGCAGTTGAACTCAGGCGCCCGGACTCTTAACCAAGCGCTCTGCTCTGCTGGTTACAGAATGTTGTAACACCACGTGAAACCACACTATGATCCATTAGACACCGTGCTAGCTGCTCTGTCTTCTCGCTGGACCATTTACTCACTCATTCAGTGAATGCTTAGTAGGCCCTTATTCTGCAGGTCCAGTGCTAAGAACAAGGGGTAAAGCAGAAAAGTCAGCAAAGCTCCAATCCTCAAGAAGCTGACAGTCTAGTGATGGGTGAATTTACCACCACTGAAGAGAGCCGGCTTTTACCCAGTGCCAGGCACTGCAGGAACATTTTCTAATCGAATCCTCAAGGCGGTCCTAGGTGGTAGATACTGTCCTCCTCCTCATTTGCAGATGAGGAAACAGAATTACACTACTGAGACTTGAACTCGGGTCTGAGTCCGAAGTCTACTCTTAACACCCAAGATAGACTGCCTAAGAAGGATCTCATTTTGAGGACACCTGGGTGACTCTGTTGGTTAAGCTTCTGCCTTTGGCTCCTCATTCTGGGTTCCTGGGACAGAGTTCTGCATTGGGCTCCCTGGGGAGACTGCTTCTCCCTCTGCCTGCAGCTCCCCCTGCTTATGCTCTTTTTCTCTCTGACAAATAAATAAAATCTTAAAAAAAAAAAAAGAATGATTTCATTTTGGTTTGGGCTTAAAAACCCACAAGTATATATATACATGTATGTACAGATGACTGGCAGGATAACTTTGCATCTTAGCGTGCGCTGCTATAACAACATACCAAATACTGGGTGGTTTGTACCATAGATATTTCCCACAGATCTGGAGATTGGGAAGTCTGAGATCAAGGTACTGGACGGAGCTAGCTTCCTGGCTTGTAGACAACTACCTTCTTTTTTTTTTTTTTTAAAGATTTTATTTATTTATTTGTTTATTTATCAGAGAGAGAGAGAGAGAGCACAAGCAGGGGAGGAGGCAGAGTGGCAGGCAGAGGCAGAGAGAGAAGCAGGCTCTCCACTGAGCAAGGAGCCTGATGCGGGACTCGATCCCAGGACCCTGGGATTGTGACTTGAGTCGAAGGCAGCGGCTTAACTGACTGAGCCACCCAGGCATCCCACAACCATCTTCTTGCTAGGTCCTCCTGTGGCAGAGAGTGAGCAAACTCTCAGGTATCTCTCAAAAGGACACTAATCCTATCGGATCAGGGCTCTGCCCTCATGACCTCATTTAGTCTTCATTATCCCCATAAAGGGTCTATCTCCCAATGCAGTCACTTTGTGGCTGGGGGCTTCAACATAGAAACATTCAGACAGCAACACCTTGTTAAGAGTAATAATAATTATTATTACTAATTATATAATTAATTATTGATCATAATAATTAGTAATTATTAATTATCTCTCTGAGGTGGAGTTACAGTAGATTTCAATCTCATCTTTGCTTTTCCAGATTTTCTATATCTTCCCTGAAGAGCATATCTACTTCCGTAATGAGAAACTCTTTTTTTTCTTTAAAAAATACATTTGATAATCACGAGTGGTCACTCTAAGCTGATGGCTCAGACGGGCTTCCTGTGTTCCTGTTCTCAGGGAGTTCCCAGCAAATGTGGAAGCAACCCGTGTGTCCAGAGAGAGATGAATGGATACACGGAATGCGGTATGGAATACAGTGGATGACCCTCCAGCCACAGAAAGGAACGGAATCCTGAGATACGCTACAACATGGATGCCATGAACGGAAGACATGGTGGGTGAAATGGGCTGGATACAAAAGGACAGATACTGTGTGATCCACTCACACAAAGTACCTGGAATCCGTAACATCCACAGAGACAGGAAGTAGGATGGTGCTTGTGGGGGCTGGAGGAAGGGGGAAATGGGGTCAGGTTTCAGTTTGGGAGAATGAGAAAGTTCTGGAGATGGGACGGTGGTGGGGTTGTACCACAATGTGAATGTACTTAATGCCACGATACACTTAAAAATAGTTAAAATGGCTAAATTTTATGTTATGTATATTTTGACCCAATAAAAAAAATCCATCTAGGAATCTTTAAAAAAAAAATCCATCTGGGAAGTTTAAGGAGTAAGAATAACCACACAGCTTGACATAATCTATGATAAGTAATCTGTTTTTATATATTTGGCAAATCTTAATGCATTCGAAATGATAAAATATCTTTTTTCTTATGCTGAAAAAAAGGTTGAAATGCACATTTTGTTATATATATTTTATCACGATAAAAAAGCTTAAAAAAAAAAAAAGAAGTACTGATACATGCAACCAAAAAATCTAGGCTGAAGCTCAGACTATTGTTGGTCCCTTTTGAGTCCTTGCAAAGAGGGTGCTGGGCGAGGGGAGAGGCATCTGCCAGCATCCTGTTGGTGACCTGTGCGGATCAGTATCACAATGCCAGCCCTTAGTAACCACGCAGCCTAAGAAAGCTCAAAGAGGTCCCACACTGCAGTGCAACTCAGTTCAAGTTCCACAAGGGATGGGGAGGAGGAGCTGGCCGAGGAGGAGTGGACGGGAAGATGCATTCATTGCAGAAATGCACAGAAGCGTGAAACCCATGTTTTGCATGGGCAGTGTTGAAGGGCTCAGGCACCTGGGGCGTGAGGCTGAGGGTGTTGGAGAGAAAGGATAGGACTTGTTAGGGGTTTGTTAAAAAAAAAAAAAAAGGTAAAAGCCAACTTTTATTGCTTGTTTGCTATCTCTTCTTCTCCATAACCCTGACGGTGGCAAGTTCCTGGCCCCATTTCACAGATGAGAGGATGGAGTGATAGTTCCACAACTCCCTCCCTTTCAGAGCTGCTTCTACACTACTCTTAGGGTGGGGACCAGGTGTCAAGATGCCTTTACCTACTCTCCTTCAGTAACCCATCAGGATCAGCCAGCCAGTCCTTAGGCCTCCTCGGAAAAACTGACTCATGAGGGTTGAAGAAATTAAGGTCCCTTCCTCCACCCCAGAATCTTAACCCATTGAGCTCTTGTGGAAGGTCCTAAAGGGCTGCTGTATTTCTTAATTCCAGAGAGCACCATTCATATTGCCAGCTCGGTACCTTTTGGAGTTGTACAGTGCACAGCCTGGGCAGCTGCACCAGACCTCTCTGGAGTTATGGATGCACTTCTTCCCCTCAGGAAGATGACAGGCTTCTGAAAATTCAGGCCCAAGGAGTTGTGTCTGAGAGTGAGGCTGACTGAGCAGCCCAAGCTTTCTAGTGTTAAAAATCTGGGGTGACAAGATCCAACATCCAACATCCTGCTAGGTACTCTTCAATGTAAATTCTGCTGGAGACTTTGTTGTTCCTCAGCCTTTGCTGTTTGGCTTAACCTGGCTTGGATGCCTTCTGTCACCACAGACAACCTTGGATCACTGGGATTTTTATATTCTCCGGAACCTTGAGATTCCTCAAAGGTTCCTAAGTGCTACCTTAGGACTGAGGCGGGCTGGGGAGGGAAGGCTCTGCTCTTGTAAGGTTTATATTTTGAATTATGAAAAAGTTTGTCCAAAGGGATTTCTTAGCTTTTATTTACTTTTTTAAATGCAGTTTGAAACTTTCTGTTCTAGATAAATTTACCCTGGATTTGACCCAACCCTCCCTAACAAGTGAGTGGCCTGGCGGCAGGGCACAGGGCTGGGGAACCGGAGCTCTAGCCTGCTCTCTGCTGGAGTCAGATTTCGGTGGGAAGGAAAGGTGTGGGCGAGGGAGGGCTGGGAAGGGTGTAAAGTCTAGAGCTTAAGGGGCTGCCTGCAATCAGTGGGAATCTCCCCACACCCAACCCTAGTCCTAGCCACTGGGCTCTCACCTACACAGCCAAAATAGCCCCAAAGCTGGTCTCCCGGCAACCTCTTGCCCCCCCCTTACAATCCATTTGCCACACAAAAGCCTGGGGAAACATTTCAAACACTTATGACGGATCTCATCACTCCCTGCTTCTGGCCCTCTAATGGCTTCCAGTTATTTTCAGCATAAAGTCAAACTCTTCACCATGGCCTCCCAGCCCCCTTGACATTGGCCTCTGCTTCCTCTCTGACCTAATCTCATGCCACGCTCCCCTTCAGTTCATGGAAGCTTTCCCACTGTGCTGCTTCTTTGTCTTTCTTAAATATACCTGTCATTCCCACCACAGTGCCTTTGCACTGGCTGCTCCCTCCTCTGGGAAGGCTCTTCCTCTTCCAGATTTTCTTATGACTGGGCCTCTTCCCACCAGTCAGGTCTCCGCTCCAGTATCACATCCTCAGGGAGGCCTCCCCCAACCAGCCCAGTCAAGCAGCCTATCCCTGCCCTGTAACTCCCTAGCATGTGACCTGATTTCTTTCATTCATAGCACTTATCTAAGTCTAGAATTAACTTGTTTGTGTGTTTATAAGCATTGTCTGCCTCCATCTCCAGATTACAGGTTCCAGAGTATAGGAACCCTTTTGGCTGGTTCACCACTGTTTCCAGCACCTGGAATAGCATTCTGGGCCAAAACTCGATTAGTCTTTGTTAAGTGCATGAATATAAGATGAGTTGAGAAATTTGGCCACAAAGATATAAAGGGCACATCCAGGAGGCCTAGATAGAGCTGAACAGCGTTGGTGACAGGTCCTCTTTGGACAGATAGAGACCCTACTCCCTGGGATTAAGTGATCTCTCTCTGAGCCAGAGTCTGTCAACTCCCACCATCCAAGCCAGCCCATCTCCAGCTGTGATGGAGCCCCAGATTCTTCCTGGTGCTGGACCTCACTGAGCTACATGCCCCATCACCATATCCTCAATGTCTAGGATTCTCCAGGGGAGACCCGACAGTGGAGCCTGGAGCACACGTTGCTTGGAAGGACACATAATAACAAATGACAGCTTCGTACAGGGAATGCCTACACTAAGGTGGTATACTTATTAAGGACCCAAGCTTCTCCAGAGCCGAACTCCAAGGCTCAAGGCCTGACACCACCACTTTGTAGCTCTGTGACCCTGGGCTAGTAATGGGGATGAAAACAGTACTCATCTTAGAGAGTTTCTGATAGGATTCGAGCACCCAGGAGAATTCTAGTAATGAAGGGTTAGATAATTTACCTAGATTGCCACATTAAGTGTGAGTATTATTACCAAGGATTATGTAATTACTAAGCATTTATATGGGTTGGGAACAGTGTTAAGCATTTTGTTATCTCATTTAATCCTCATAATGACCTGGGAAAGGGTCATAGTTGTCCCCGTCTTACAGATCCGTAGGCTGAGGTTCAGAGAGCTGAACTGACTTGTCCAAGGTCATCCAACCAGCAACTGGCAGAGCCACACCACAAACCGAGATCTGTCTGCTTCCAAGTTCTTTTCAATACATCTCACCGTGTTTCTACAAGGCAGAGAGTTTTCCAGGGTCGCCTATCCCAGGCTAGGTTAGGCTGCTGGTTGCTTTCTTCTCCCCACCTTCCTGGCAGGGCACTCCCAGCCCCTGTCCCTCCCCTTGGCTAGGAGCTGGCTGGCTGGCTGGCTGGCGTTCCTGTCTCGGTGCATTTCAGGCAGCCAGCCTCATTTTGCTTTCAGTGCACACGATCGGGAACAGCAACAAACTGCAGGGAAGGCATCACTGGCGGGGGTGGGGGTGGGGCGTTGGATTTATCAACAGCTTCCTTCTGCTCCCCGGATGTGCCAGCGTCAGCCCCACAGCCTGTGATCTGACATCACCAAGCCGGTAGAAAAATTCCACCCCAGATCAGAGAGGAGGCACCTGGAGGCCCACTCGCTGCTCCTGCGCGCCACCTCGAGGACACTGCAGTTACTACACCGATAGGCAAGCCCAGCTGCTGGGTGAGAAGTCAACAATTCAGACAGCGGGCTCGATAAGGTGCAGCCTTCCTCCTTGTCACAGGGGTGCACTGCGGGGTTTGCTCCCTGATGCCCCAGCTACAGTTCCCAGAGCACCACGCTCACTCATATTACTACACCTTTGCACCTTCCAGTCCCACTACCGGACAGGCCCTCTCCTGGCTTGTCCACCGAACTCCTCATCTCTCAATTCTGAGCACAAATACATTATCTTGGAGGAAGTTTTCTTTGACTTCTCAAGTCATATTGAGACTCTTCCTATGTCCCCATTGAATGTTACACCTTCAAAAAATTTTTTTGTTTAAGAAGCATTTGGAAAACAAAGACAAAAAGCATTTTGGTGTCTGCCTCTATGTCAGTGATTTGCCACATGAAGGCAGAGATCATGAGTTTACACCTTTGCCTGGGCTTAGAGGCTGCAGCTGGTGGGCTCCAAATGAATTTTGTTTGCTCTACTGTGTTGCAGAAAAATATGAATACATTGTCCATATTTAAAATTGGGAGTTTCAGGGGCGCCTGGGGGGCTCAATGGGTTAAAGCCTCTGCCTTCGGCTCAGGTCATGATCTCAGGGTCCTGGGATCAAGCCCTGCATCAGGCTCTCTGCTGAGAGCCTGCTTCCCTTCCTCTCTCTCTGCCTGCCTCTCTGCCTACTTGTGATCTCTGTCCATCAAATAAATAAAATCTTTTAAAAAAATTGGGAGTTTCATATGAACATCTAGATGTCCAGCTTTCCTTAAAAAATAGGAAGACACGGCATGCAGGGCCTGCATTTCCACAAAGCAACAAATAGCTGGGCTGGATAGTGAGTGCCCCCTTCAGACAGAGAGGTACACTCCAGTCTGCCATGGTCTCCACTAGTCTCCCACTGTATGCACATGACCTTGGTCCTTGGAGCATGTTAGGTTTGCAAGGAGGTGCTCAATAAACGTGCTCACTGGATGGATGGATGGATGGGTGGGGGGGGTTGGATGGATGGATGGATGGGTGGGAAAGATGAAATCGAGAGGGAGAGTGTACAGGAAACAGTGTGGGTAGTAGATAAGGTGGATTTACAAGACTTCCTTGTATTTCTCTGGATTTCCCACCCCCAATATGGAACCAGCAGGAAAGGGCACAACTGCTCTAAGGACAAATGTGTTCTGCTTGACTAACCTTCAGAAAAAGAATGCATTACAGGAGGGAGTCAGGAGACATCAAGGTCAAAAGGCTAAGTCAGGAAAGGAATATGGAGGTATAAATCCTTATACAAACATGAAATATTTTTTCTTGTAATATCACACCCAGAACTGGACTAGTGATCAGTGCTTCCTTTTGGGATAGAACAATCCTTCATTATGCAGGTCTGTCCTTCATGTTCCAGGACATTTAGCATCTCTGGCCCCTGCCTAGTAAATGCTGTCCTGCTTCTACCTCTCTCCCACTGCAGACTGAATGTTCGTGTCCTCCATTAAGTCATATGTTGAAGCCCTAACCCCCAATGTGATAGAATTTGGAGGTGAGGCCTTTGAGTGGTGATTCGGTTTAGAGGAAGTTAGGGCCCCATGATGGGATTATTGGCCTTATAAGAAGAAAAGAGACCAGAGCTCACTGTGTGTGTGTGTGTGTGTGTGTGCACGCATGTGTGTTGTGCAGACACAGCGAGAAGGCGGCTATCTGCAAACCAGGCAAAGGGCCATCATCGGGAACTGAGTTGGCTCATACCTTGGCGTTCCCATCTTCCAGAACTGTGAGGAATAAAAGTCTGTTGTTTAAGTCCATGATATTTTGTTACAGCAGTCTGAACTAAGATACCCCCACGTCATAGTGACGACCAAAAATACCTCTACGAATTTCTAAATGACTCTCCACTGACAACCACTGGTGCAGAACCAGGATGACCCTGGGTCCTCCATTCTTAGGCCTCACTCATGGAAGACATCACCAGTTGACCACAGAACTCTTCCCTTCAGAGGCAGGATATGGCCTCAGACTCCGACTCCAAACCGCAGCATTCCCCAGATCCGCCACTCATCAGCAGGCACCTGGCAGCCATTTTGGACTATAGCAGTACAGCACCCCATCAATATCCCAGGCCTGTTTAATCTTCAGAAACCTTAAACGGCCTAATTTTTGTGCCTTTTCTTTTCTTTCCAGTGGTAGTCTCACTGGTACATTAGACCTAAAATAACTGTGTGGCTCCACACATAGTCTCCTGGAAGCCAACACCTTTACCATTCTAGCCTAGTTGCCCCGGCATCCAATATGGCCCCCAGACATGACTTACTAGCTTTGATCCACCTCTACGTCACTTCCTCCTGCTCTGACCTCCCCTTGGACCACAGCTCACACTCCCTCTTTCAGTCACAATCTCTCCTTAGCCACCTAATCAAGGTCCATGACTTCAAACGCTAGATCCATACTAATGAGTCTGAAACTCAGAATTTTAGCCCAGACATTTTTCCTGAATTCTAGCTTGGTCTACCCTAAGTGCCTTCAACTTCTCCATCTGAATGACTAGGACACACCTGAAACCCAACACATCCCCACCTTAGCTCCGTATCACCTGCTGCAACCTGAGTTAGACGCAGTCTTCCCCATTCTGTCCTTGCCAGCGCTCAAGAGAAAAGTCTTGGGAGTCGTCTTGACTCTTGATATTCTCCGGTACCCCTCCCCAGCCTGTCAGGAAACCCACCGTCATATCTTGCCTGAATTATTGAGTAGCCTCCTGGCTGGGCTCTGCTCCTGCCCTTGGCCCTGACAGCCCATTCTCAGCACAGCAGCCAAAGGCATTCTGATAAATTCCCTCGAGGGGCTCCTGTTCTACTCTGTCCTCCAACTCTCCTGCCTCACTTTTCCACTCTAGCCCTGGCCACTTCACCGCCTCCTGACCCTGCCACTCAGGGTCCTGGCTTGGAATGACCCGGAGATCTGCATGACTCATTCCTTCATCTCTTTGAAAGGTTTGTTCAAAGGTCACTGTTCAAAGGATCATCCTTCCCAACCCCCTCACTCTGCCCTGTTGTCTCCACAATGCTCGTCACCTTCTAAATCATTGCCTAATTTATTTATTCTATGGATTGCCTCTCACCCCTTGTTAGGATATAGGCCTCATGACTGCAGAGATTTTTCTTTTGTTCATTGCTGTGTGTATCCTTGGCACCTAGAACATTTCCTGACACATCGTTGCCCCTCAATAAATATTTGATGAATAAATAACTTGCTGACTTATGCTATTTCGGGTAACTAAAATGCAGAGATCCCACTCCAGGGATAAGTTCTCCAGACCTCTGTCCTCACTGGGTTCAACATGACCTTGAGAATGTTCCCTAGATAGTGTTGGGGCACTAGTGACTAGTCAGCCACCCCAGTGAAGGAGCCATCCCTCTGATTCAGGGTCCCATTCAGACTTCCTGCGTAGGTCCTAGAGTCTGCAAGGAACATAATATATGAGGCTTTCTGCCCCCAGGCTGTTTCCATGAAAGCAGAGAGGGGAACACATGCTGAACAGCACCTCTGGGATGGAGAAGCCCGTGGCTTCTTTTACCTTTCCATCGGTGGCCTTTTTGGAGAGGAGCTGGCTGAAGACTTGAAGTCCACAGAGTCTCTCCTGAAAGAAGAGAAATTGGAGATGAGACTCTTTAAGTTAGCACCAGGACGGATCTCGAGAGCTCAGAGGCTGGGGAGAAAGCTTCTGGGAGCCAGGCCTGCTGGGCTGAGAGTGGTGGAACCCACCCAGACCACAGCGGCCTGGAGACGAAGCTGCAAGTCGTGCGGGCTAGACACCTGCCCCTACCCTCCACTGAATGAAGCAATCAAGGGAAGGAGGTCTTATACGTGTACATGTACATTATGTGTGTTATGCATGTGTTACTAATGGTTGTGGGTTTTTTTGGGAAAGATTTTATTTATTTATTTGACAGAGATCACAATCAGGCAGAGAAGCAGGCAGAGGGGGGTGGGGGGAAGCAGGCTCCCTGCTGAGCAGAGAGCCCAGTGCGGGGCTTGATCCCAGGATCCTGGGATCATGACCTCAGCTGAAGGTAGAGGCTTTAACCCACTGAGCCACCCAGGCACCCCTAATGTGTTTTGTTTTTTTTTTTTGAAAGATTTTTAATTTTTAAGTAATCTCTATACCCAGACTGGGGCTTGAACTTACAACCCTCAGATCAAGAGTCACATGTTCTACCAACTGAGCCAGCCAGGCACCCCTACACCTTTACTTTGTGTTACTAATTATTAATCATTCATTCTCAGCAGACTCCCCTCCTCCTTGCTGTCAGGCAGGCCTTGGCTAGCTGGAGTCCATGGAGACTGGCATCCCTGGGACTGCCTATTCTCAGGAGTAGCCAGGGAGCCGGAAAAAATCAGCTTCAGCCTCCCCTGCGGGCACCTTACTTAGGAGAAGCGGAGAGAGGCACACAGGCCTTGGAGATAGTAGAGCTGTTAAAATGACAAGTGAAATGGTGCATAAAATTAGATGCATACTATTTCTAAAGTCACACAAGAAAAGCGATGCCTAGGAGGAAAAAAGATTGAAAGAAAATGTGATCGGGGCTCCTGGCTGGCTCAGCCAGTAGAGAATGGGACTCTTGATCTCGGGTAGTAAGCTGGAGCCCCACGTTGGGTGTAGAGATTACTCAAAAGAAAAAAAAATCTAGGGGCACCTGGGTGGCTCCGTTGTTAAGCATCTGCCTTAAGCTCTGGTCTTTATCTCAGGGTCCTGGGATCAAGCCCTGCATCAATGCGCCCCGCCTCAGGATCCCTGCTGGCAGGGAGCCAACTTCTCCCTCTCCGTCTGCTCCTCCCCTGCTCCTATTCTCTGGCTCTCTCAAATAAGTAAAATCTCTAAAAATAAAAATTTTAAAAATCTGAAAAAAAAAAAGGGAAAGAAGGAAAATACAACCATGGTTACAGTACGGTGATGGGATCAGAGGTGAAAATTTGTTTCTAGTCTCCAAAATGCATGTAGCTACATTCTCTTTATGCCATCTAATAAGTTTCCCCCTTTTAATGGTTTTCTGAAATTAATCTGTCTGTGAATTGTAACCATCACTGCCCATTTCACTTACTCAGGCTTCCTAGTTTTGTTTTTTTTTTTTAAGTAATTTCGGCGCCTGATCTGGGGCTGAAACTCATGACCCTGAAACCAAGAGTCGCACGCTCTACTGACTGAGTCAGCCAGGTGTCCCCCGAGACTTCTTTTTAAGTCCAGGGCGGGCAGCCCCTTCTAAGGTACTACAAAATGTTCTTACCTACTATGTATATTATCCGACCAGCCCCCACATAAATTCCACAAGCACAGAGTTTGGTGGGGTTTGTTCACTGTGGCGGATGCTGTCCCTGCAGAGTCCACATCCCCTCAGGCACTCACTCTCCCTGTGCACTGGGACCCAAGGACTCGTGCTGCAGGGTCCCCCAGCCTGTGCTCGAGAGAGTTCTCTGTGCCAGCCAGTGCCAGCTGGCCAATGTGACGGAAGTGCCAAGGAGTTAAGGACCCCAAGAGCAGCCTTCAACCAGACACGTAGAAATTGGTGGATAAACACCCCAGCGTCCTCAGCCCTCAAGGGGGTGAACCGAGGTGTGTTCTCCACGTCACCCAGAATTCCCCATCAGGATTTAAGCCCTGGTTGCCCACAGCACTAGTCTACCCACTAACACACCCTGGGCTGGATTCCTTCCCTCCCCCATCTCGCTTCCCTCACTCTTCTCTCTGCATTTCCTGAAATCACTTCCCAAGTAAACCCCTTGCACTTGAACCTGTGTCTCAGGGTCTGCTTCTGTGGAATCCAGTCTCATGCTTGGACTGGTTTATTCCAGGCCAACAGAAGACCGTCTAACACAAAAAGGGTGCTATATAAGTATTTGTTGCCAAATGCCGTGGACTCGACCAATGCAGAAATATAAAAACTCAAAAGGTGGGAAAAGAAAGCTCCCCAGTGGCAAATATCACTGGAGTCCATCCCATCTAGTTCCTTTCCTACGTGCACACAAGCGTATATAACAGGTGTGCTAAAAAGGGAGACAGTGGTCTGAGCTGCAACCCCAGCCCTGCCCTGGGCAGGTTGTCTTCTCTGAATATGGGTTCCCTCCCCCCATCAAGTGGGGGAGAAAAGCATCTGTGTCCAGGGGCTGGCTGGGAAGAGATTTCTGTCCCTAAAGCAGTTTTCAGAACATAGAATTCCTCCATGCCCGGTAGTCCTAGGCACCTGATTTCTGGTTTTCCAGATTGTGCAATGTTCCCTACACAGACTTCCAGCTGCCACCTCATCCTCCAGGTGGCATGGGAGATAGTGGGTGAGGCAGCTTTTAGGGGCTAGGCCCAACTATCCTGTGGGCCAGACTCATTTGGCCCCAGATCTTCACCCCAGCTTAAATACAGGGGAGGCAGCAGAGAGAGAGGGGAGGAGCAACCCTTCTTCATATGTCCCTCCAATCCCTCACTGGACCCTGGGAGTTCCCCTGCGGGGTTCCCCCCCCCAAATGCCTCATGGGGATGGACAGGTGCAGGCCCAAGTGGGAAGCTGGAATTCTTGCAGTAGAAGAAAGAAGAGAAGACATGAGCCTCAATCGCTGAGACTCACCATTTTCTGGCCCTACTTCATTGCCTTTCTTTTTAGAGCAAACCAGAAATATTCTGCAATTACTGCAAGCGATCATTATGAAAAGTATTTAGGAGCAAGAAAAAATGCTTAGAATACAATAGGAAGATAAACAGGGACGTAATTGTTTGTATACTCTGCCTATAGGAATGGAAAAATTATGTATATTAGTAGATCAGGACTGGGAGGGAAGAAGATGTCCAAAAGCTGTTTCATTTGTTGGAAGTGGCACACTGTGGACAAATATTTTTCATTTTTATTTTATTTTTTAAAAGATTTTATTTTTAAGTAATCTCTATACCCAATACTGGGCTCAAACTCACAACGCTGAGATCAAGAGTTGCGTGCTCTTCTGACTGAGCCAGCCAGGCGCCGCTCATTTAAATTTTAAATATCACTAATGTGGATAGTATTTATATAATAAATAATGATAGTGAATCATCATTAAGGAAACTAAAACAAAAAGTTCACCAATTGAGTTGAAACTGGACCCTTGCCAACTTAATTTTCCCCACGAGGTGGGGAGACAACCTACTCATTCCCTGCTTGGCCTCAGTGACAACTTCATTTCCCAGGGAAAAGTACTCTTGATTTTGGCTGAGGTCATGATCTCAGGGTCATGAGATTGAGCCCGTGTCAGGCTCCGTGCTGGGTGTGAAGCCTGCTTAAGATTCTGTCTTGCCCTCTCCTTCTGCCCCTCACCCCTCTCTAAAAAAAAAAAAAAAGACAAGAAGGGTACACATCAAAATGTTAACAGTGGTTATTTCTGTTATTTTCTTTTGTGTTTGAGTTTTTAAACTTTTTACACTAAATGTGCCTTACTGTTGAAATAAATATATGCATTTGGAAAAGTTATAAAATAATATACAGCATATAATTCCATGTTATTGACAAAATAAGCACGCAAAAAAGTCTGGAAGGATATATATGATTACATAAATGATATATGTATTTATTATGTATGTATGTATGTATGTATTTAGAGAGTGTTGCAGGGAGGGGCAATGGGAGAGGGAGAGAGAGAATCTCAAGCAGACTCTGCACTGAGCGCAGAGCCTGATCCGGGGCTCCATCTAACAGCCCTGAGATCGTGACCTGAGCTGAAATCAAGAGTGGTATGGTCAACCGACTGAGCCACGTAAGCACCTATAAATTATATATATACAATTATATATATAGGAATATATATAATATATATATTTAATAATTTTTTAAAAGATTTTATTTATTTATTTGACAGACAGAGATCACAAGTAGGCAGAGAGGCAGGCAGAGAGAAGAAGGGAAGCAGGCTCCCTGCTGAGCAGAGAGCCTGATGTGGGGCTTGATCCCAGGACCCTGGGATCATCACCTGAGCTGAAGGCGGAGGCTTTAACCCACTGAGCCACCCAGGTGCCCCAAATATATATATTTAAACACAGATTATTATACATGATTATATGTGCTTGTCTCTAGACAATGGATTTTTTTAAATTTTCTTATTTGTATTTCTAAAAACTTCCTATAATGGGCAGGTATCTACCTAAATAGAAAATATATAAAATAAAAAAATATATAAAATGAATATAAAATAAATTAAAAAAATAAATATAATTAGAATATATTACAAATAAAATATTTTTACAAGGAAAAAAAAAAACCTGAGAAAATGATGCCCATTTTTCGGGCCACAATACTGAGTCTCAGAGACTCAGTATGAAGGGTATGAATGAGTGACCGAGTTCAGCCCAGAACTTGGCTTTCTGGTCTCCAGTCATCTTCTTAATTAAAACCACACAGATAGGGACGCCTGGGTGGCTCAGTTGGTTGGACGACTGCCTTCGGCTCAGGTCATGATCCTGGAGTCCCGCGATCGAGTCCCGCATCGGGCTCCCAGCTCCACGGGGAGTCTGCTTCCCTCTCTGACCTTCTCCTTGCTCATGCTCTCTCTCACTGTCTCTCTCTCAAATAAATAAATAAAATCTTAAAAAAAAAAAAAAACAAGAAACCCACACAGATATATTTTTGTTTTTTTAAAAAATGGTTTCATTATTTCTTACTTAAAAATTAGTACACATTTATTGGAGAAAAATAAGAAAGACAGAGATTTGCAAAAAGAAGAAGGAAAAAACCTCAATCTGACCACCCAGATATAATCACTGTTACCATCCTGGTATATATCCTTCTCATCTTTTCTCCTATACGTACACATAAAATTCACTTAATTTTTTTAACTTATTTTTTAACTTGTTTTTTTTAGTAGACTCACCACCCCAAGATCAAGAGTCACATGCTCTACTGACTGAGCCAGCCAGGTGCCCCTCACTTACTTAATTTTTATAAAAATGGGATCATACCATATATACTATATCATACCCACAGCTTCTCCTAATACTTAATGAATATTTTCCCACGTCATTAAATTTTTTTCTACCCAGCACTGCCTCTCCATGGAAACCCTATCAGCTTTTTGAACATAGTAAGTGGTTTTTCAATGTGTGGGACTGTTCTGTGCTTGGAAGGAAACACAGGATCCTTGCCCCACAGCTGTTTGCACAGCCCAGACTGGGAGTAGCGTGGTAGAGGTATGTATCCCTTCTGGGTGAGATCTTTTCTTCTACAGCATCATTCCCTAAAAGTGTTTTCTGCAAGATATTTGTTTTATAGGAGTATAATAAACATTAATTTTAAAATGGCTCAGAGATTAAAAATGTTTCAGAAATGCCAGCAGAAATATGTTACACATACAACATTTAGTCTTTATGTTTTAATCTGGTTAATTCCTTTTTTTTTTTTTAAAGTAATCTCCACCCCAGTGTGGGGCTTGAACTCCCAACCCCAAGATCAAGAGTCCCGTGCTCTTCTGACTGAGTCAGCCAGGTGCCCCTAACCTGGTTAATTCCTTAAAATGAAGTCCTTATAGTGTCTATATTGGGTAAAAAACTATGTTTGTTAAAAATATTGCTATATCGGGGACACCTCGGTGGCTCAGTGGGTTAAGCCTCTGCCTTCGGCTCAGGTCATGATCTCAGGGTCCTGGGATCGAGCCCCGCATCGGGCTCTCTGTTCAGCGGGGAGCCTGCTTTCCCCTCTCTCTCTGCCTGCCTCTCTGCCTACTTGTGATCTCTGTCAAATAAATAAATAAAAATCTTTTAAAAATATTGCTATATCATGGATGATATTATCCATAAAATACCTACTATTATCTACCATCAGATACTATTCAGTATTATTTAAAACTGCCTCCTTACCTATTAGATGAACAAATGCAGATCCCTCCCCCACCACCTAGGGATTTAAGGGCTCTAGTCACATAGGGAACAGGTCAGATTTATTTGTACATCGATGAAGACTTTTATCTGCTATCATGGAAAAGGCATTTGGGCCTATATGGAGTCATGCAATTTGGGGGACCCTGGTTAGGTGGGCAAGGGGGAATGGGCATGGAGTTGAGATAAACAACTCTTCTCAGCAGAAGTCTGGGGGTCTGACAAAGATGCGATCCCAGTCGGTCACATAACAGCTGTGTGGTCTTGGAAAAGTCCCTGCTCCCCAACCTTCGGCTTCCTCCTCACGAAATGGAAATGTTGAATAGAGAGGCAACAGAACACTTTACTTTCTGTGTGGTTAAGTGAGTTCCTAGCCCCATTTACCTGGAACCCTGACAAGGGCGGGATGTCAGCTGTGTCACTAGGCAACGTTGCTTATAGCAAATGAGCCCTGATTGGTAAATTACACGCAGGCAGGAAGGGCTCTGAACGCAATATAAATAATTAGTGGAAAACCATAGCTTTTGGGGGCTGCGCCAAGGACAGTGAATCCTGCTGGGATCCTGGCAGTTTGTCTTCTCAGGGGTTCACGGCCTCCTCATTGTGGACTCATTACCCTGTACCTGGGTAGAACTCAGAAGAGCTCTGGAGGCTGTGTGGTCCCCTAGCAGATGAGAAAGGCCTGGGCCTGCCCTGCTGGCACAGTGTGCCTCCTGCCCCAGCGTCCCTCTCGGTAAAGTCAGTGACAGGGATGGCCTTTTTGGGTCTTGCAGGTCTGTCTGATTGAGCCCAAGAAGAACCCCTCAAGGGGGTCCCATAGGAGGTGAAAGCAGCAGCTCCTCCCAGGGCATGAGGATTAAATGAAGTTATAGAAACAGAGCCACTGGTAGAGGACAGGACAAATGTCACCCCCTTCTCTCCATCCCAGAAGAAAAATACCTGTCTTTGGGCTCTTTGCCTCGTTTTTCCCTTGGTGGAGAAAGATTTGTCTCTGGCTTCCAGTCGGAACAGTCAAGCCCTTTTTCCTTCTTTGCTTTGTCTCTCTCCTCTCCTTTCTCTCCCTTGGGGGGTCCAGGGGAGTCTGAAAACGAAAGCATGGCATTGGTCCCAAACTGCGCTCTATCTCCGCAGACCCCAGGGAGGGCGGAGCAAAGGGCAGGGACCGCGACAGCAGCACATGCCCCCAACACACCCTTACACACACACAGAAATACATTCACACACGGATGTTTATGCAACATACACACACGTGTGCAAACCCGTGCTCATACGGGGATAGAAAGACATCTGCACACAGACCGTATGTACACAAATGCGTCTATACAGACGTGTGCTCTCTATAGAACATGCAAACACATGGAAATACATACATAGAGGCACACGTCTACAAATGTGCAGAGTGTGTGGGCTAACACTGGCATTCCCCGCTACGAGGCCCCCTGTCATTTCTTAAGTCATTTGACAAACACGCACTGAGCACCTGCTGTAAGCCAGGCATGGTCCCGACCCAGGAGAAGAGAAAAGCACACAGCTCAAGCCAACTTTGACTCCTCTCACCCAGCAGCCGCTTCCAGTTTTTGATGAGGACTTTGGCCAAGGACACAACCTCCTTGTCTGAGCAGTGCTTGCGGACCCCATTGACGGCCACTCCAATCCTGGTTGTCTGCAAAGCCAGAGGGTCAAGGGCGGTCTTCCAATGGGCCCCCAGGACTGGCGACCTTAACTGGCAAGGCCCACCCCTGCTCAATCCCCACCCTGTCCCCCGCCCCCAGCCTCTGCAGAGCCCTGGCCCCGAGCCGTGGCTGATGTCGTGACCCTGGTCCTGCAGCACGCATTGAAGTCCAGGGCCGAAGGCCCCCGGCCCCCAGCCCCGATGGTGACCATGGCTTCGGGGAAAAGCTGCCGCTGAGGACCCCTCACCACGTCTACCTCCTGGCATCTCTGAGTTCAAGTTTCAACTGAAGACACAGGTCTGGTGCCTACAGCTTGGGTCTGTGCTGATTTTTTTCAGGGCTGAGAACTTCTGGTAATGCTTGAGGGCTGTTTGGGCAACACAGGGAGGGTCTAAAAGTGGGCAACTTTTCCTTCTCCCTGGATCACTGGCCTTTCAGATCCCATAGGCCCAGTGGCTCAGGTGGTTGGGCCACTGCCTTCAGCTCAGGTCATGATCCAGGAGTTCCGGGATTGAGTCCCACATCCGGCTCCCAGCTCTGTGGGGAGTCTGCTTCTCCCTCTGAACTTCTCCCCTCTCATGCGCTCTCTTTCTCTCTCAAATAAATAAAATCTTAAAAAAAAACAAACAAACAGATCCCATAGGCCCAGGGGCTTAGGAATTGGGGTATTTAAGAAAGCAAATCGGTCCTCCTCACAGACCTAGGGGGCCTCCTGCCCTTGGAAGGTACCGGGCCTCCATCTCAGTGCCTCAGTCTCCACCCTCAGAGCGCAAGACCTCTCCCGCCCTTGGCCCTCCCGTTAGAAATCCCTCCCAGACCCCACCCTTGAAGGGTCCCCCCAGGTCTTCCTCTTCCCCAGAAGGTCTTCCCCATCCCCCAGGCACAGCCCCCCAAGGCTTCCCATCCCTGCCCCACCTGGAGTAGCTGGATGGACATCCGACAGCTGTTCAGCTTCTTCAGAAGGTCGAGGGCCGCTTCCTGTGGGAGGCCACAAGGTGAGGACGGGGGCCATGGTCTCTGCCCCAGGCCCCTTCCTGACACTGTGTAGTGTTGTGGGAAAGAGGGGTGCAGGAGGTAGGGGAGATTGCTCAGCTACAGGATAAACGTAGCCAAGTGGATGAAGGATAGGCAAGGGATAGAAAGAAGGAGAGAGGGAAAAAGTTCTGCCCGGGACCAGCTCCCTAACTTCCTCTCCCACCACCCAGCTGGCCTCGTGCCCCCCCTGAGCCGGGTCCCAGCTCTAACCACTGCCCCTCTCCCGACCCCGGCCTCCGTTCTGCTGTTCCTTCTACTGGGCATGCGCTCTGCTCCGCCATCTTTTCCTCTTAAAGTAACTACTTCATGGCTTCTTGTTACTGCTTTTGCGTCTGCAACCTCAGCCCCCTGCTTGCCAACTGTGAGCTCCTGCAGGGTGAGGACTGTGCTTTTTTTTTTTTTTTTCTTAATAGCTTTAATAAGATATAACATATGCAATGCGCTGCATGTTTGATGTTTGTGTATACCCGTGAAACCATCATCACAATCAAGAGAAGAACATAGCCGTTATCCCCCAAAGTTCCCTTGTGCCCCCTTGTGATCCCTCCCGCCCGGCACCCCAACCCCAGGCCCAGGACACCAGTATTCTGACGTCAGTCTAGATGCATTTGAAAGGATTTTATATAAAGCATACTGCAGGGGCACCTGGGTGGCTCAGTCAGTTAAGCCGCTGCCTTCGGCTTGGGTCATGATCCCAGGGTTTTGGGATCGAGTCCCACATCGGGCTCCTTGTCCAGCAGGGAGCCTGCCACTCGGCCTGCTTGTGCTCTATGACAAATAAACAAATAAATAAAATCTTTTAAAAAAATACAATGTACTGTGATGAGCTTTCTCCTTGACTCTGCCTAACTGAGATTCATGTATGTTGCTGCGTAGATCAAGAATTCTTTTTATTACTGAGTCGTTTTCCATCGCAGAGATGTACCACAACTGGCTTGTCCATTCACCTGCTGGTGGGACGTAGGGGTAGTTTCCAGCTAGGCCAAGGAGCGTTCATGTACAAGTCCTTGTATGGACATACACTTTCATTTCTTTAGGGCAAAGAGGACTGTTTTAGTCTCTGAAACCTCAAGGTTCAGCACACAGCTCAGCGCTCTGACTGAATGACTAAAGCAGAGAGCAGAGGTGGGAAGGGAGAGGTGGAAGGGAGCAGAGGACCTCAGATCTGAAAATCTGCTGGCTGCCAGGCCCTGTGAACCCCCGCCCAATTTCAGCCTTCTCCTTCCTACACCCACTTCCCAGAGGCCATCCCTGCCTCTTGTCCTGAGCTCGGTCCCCTGGGAGCGCCAGCTGACTGTGTCCTGCATGCCTCTTGCCCTGGTCTCAGTGTGTGGTTTCAGCTGCCAGCCCCTGCCTGCCAGGACCGTGTCCCAAGGGCTGCCCTCAGCCTCTCTTGGAACTCGGTCTGTAGTACGTTTTCGGAGGCGTGACCCGTTGACGTGCAAGCGTGTATGTAAACGTGTGGGCAAACAACTCTGCGTGCACCACTAATTCAAGGCTTCCTGGGTGCTGGGCCCTGCCCTCCGTCCTTCACCTGCATTTGTCCCTTTCACTCTCACGCTGGCCCTGTGAGGCACATACTATCACTAGCCCCCTTCTTACCAAATTACTACCCCATTTTCACAGATGAGCCACCCAAGGAACAAAGAGATTAAATACTTAGCCCCAAGTTGCAAGACATTGACCTGGGATTCGAACTGAGGCCCCTCGGCTCTAACCACGATATAAACTGTGTCGAGATGGACACGTAGCGACCTCGGGGTGTGCGATTACGAAATATGAGTAAGGGCAGTGGCCAGTTGCTCAATGTTTAACGCCCAGTTCTCAAAGAAAAAACCACCTGATCTGTAGTGTTTGTCAATTTCTATCGTGTCAATAGTCCTCCCACGGCCAGTTTCAAGCTACCAACCGCTGTCACTGAAGTAAAGGAGGGACTGGGAAGGGACATGCAGAACCATGCATTATATGCTGTTTCCACCATATTGATGTGATCCAAGTGAATCAGCTCTAGACCCCAGGTGATAGTGAAATGAAGTAAAACAATTAGCAGTAATGGCTTTGGAGAGTTTATTACCTTTGTTTTTAATATAACTTATTTAATTGTAAGTATATCTTTAATTTTTAAGATGATGCTCTACGTAGGGAATATAGTCAATGGTATTTTATTCTTTTTTAGAGATTTTATTTATTTCAAAGAGAAAGAGCGAGAGCAAGAGAGAAAGAGAGAGAGAGAGAGAGAGAAGCAGACTCCCCACTGAGCAGAGAGCCCAATGCAGGGCTCGATCCCAGGACCCTGAGATCATGACCTAAGCCGAGGGCAGATGCTTCACCCACTGAGCCACCCAGGCGCCCCAAGTCGATGGTATTTTAACAGCATCATATGGTGACAAGCGGTGGCGTACATAATGTATAGAGCTGAGGAATCACTATGTCGTACACCTGAAACTAATGTCACATTGGCTGTCAACTATAATCAATTAAAGAATAAAACAGCGGCTGTATTTCACAGCCAGCTTGGAAAATTCCTGAAAAATCAATAGTGGCTGTGGCTGCAGCTCACCACGGGGCGTGTGTCTCTGTGCGTCCCACTGTACAGCTGGGGGGTGATGGAGAGAAACTGCCAGGAACCCCGAGCGAGAGGTGCCAGCTGTGACTCTCCTTGTACAGGGCTGGGGTGTGCGGCCAGCTGTAGCCCTGGTCCCCGCGTGGAGCTGTGCGTGTGCGGCTCCGAGCAGCGTGTCTGTGTGTCTCTGTGGGATGATGCCCGTGTTACAACCTCCGAGTGGGTCAGTGTGGCTGTCTGAGGGTGGTTCTGCGGCGCACACATGTGTGTGTCTTTCTGGAAACATCATGGCCACTGTATCTGGCACGGTCGGTGCCCGTGGCTGTCTCATACGCAGTTACGCGTGTAGATGCTTGTCTAGCTGTTGCGGTGTGTGGCTGCGTGTGTGCAGCTATGTTTGTTGTGTGTGATTGTGTGTATGTGTCGCTGTGGCTGTCGCTCTGGCTCTGTGTCTGAGGCTGCTTCAGCCGGACGCTCACAGCAGCTGACAAAAAGCCCTTAGTATGTTGCTGGGACTTCGGTAACTGGCAGCAAACCCCAGGCCTGAGCTGCAACGTGGAGGATCCATCTTGTTACAGGAAATGTGTCCTCCTCTCCCTAACCGCTGCTGGGCGGGCCCCACTTTTGCTCCCAGAGCAGGCCCCGCCTCTCCCGGCCACAGGCCATGAGCTTGTGCCCACCCAGATGCTGCCAAGAGCCCAGGCGCGGACGTGGCCATGAAGGAGCTCTGTGCTACCGAGACCTTGCATCCAGACGGGGCTCTTTCCTGGACGGAGCTCTGGGTACTTTCACGGGAATCCATCCCCCAAGGGACACAGTTTCCTCTTCCCATTTCACAGAAGAGGGCACTGAGGCCCAGAGAGGGAAAGCCTAGAGAATGGTGAGCCTAGGACCATACAAGGAGTGAGGGGGAAGCCAGGGCAGGTCCCCTCCTTCTCAGCCAGAGATCTACTCCCCCAAAACTGCCTTTCCCCAGGTGTCCCACCACCCCCACCTCCAGCCCAGAATCTGCTGGCCCAAGCCTGGGGTTAGCCAGGGACAGGTCTGTGAGGCAGAATTGAGCTCAGCAGACAGGGGCCTGAGCTCCACCACTTGGAGCTGGGAAAACGCCCTCGGATGTGGGGCTCAGTTCCACTGATCTTGGAACCGGGTTGGGAGAGGCTGGGCTTGTAAGGGTGACGGGCTCCCAGCACTCCACAGGTTTCGTGTCCCGCCTTGCTGTCCCAAAGGAGGAGTCATTGTCTAACTCTTACTAAACATCCATGCAAGTGCTCCCGAAGGCCTCACATCTCTTCCACACTCACCACTGCCTGCAGTCACTCCTTCCCAGGAGGTAGATAATCTCATCTCTTCCCTCCACGTGAGGAAACTGGCAGACTCTGGCCTTTATATGGACACCCACTCACTGTGCCTACTCTAGGGCTGCTTGACACAGTCCTTGGTTCCGGTGACTCTTCCTTCTTCCCCATTCTAAAACTTCCCTTAGGGGCCATCCCTTTCCCAAGCTCCTAGAGTCACAGAAAGGGCTGAAAAGACAGGTCAGGCTCCCAGCAGGGGCTATGGAGCTCTCAAGGGCTAAGTCGTCCTCTCTTCCCTCTCCGGGCGTGCTCAGGCCCTCCCAGACCCAAGGCGAAGTTTGCTCTGACCAGGCAACCTGGTGGCCGCCAGCTTGAGGCAAAGATCGTGGTGAGGATCAAACATTAACTTGAAGTTGGCCTGAGAGCCGCGGGCCGCGCAGGTAGGGCCCTCCGTCTGCATTCTCTTCTGGGTCCGGCTCTCCCTTCCAACCCTCCACCCTCCGGGCCCAGGCCTGCCGCCAGTCCTCCTTCCCTCCCCGCCCCGAGGGCCCCCGGAGGGCACAGTGGCTGCCCGGCACCTGTTCGGGCCCCGCCCGCTGGGGTCCCACCCTGCGGCCAAGTTAAGGGAAAGTTGCAAGTAGAACCGCTCCTGGCGCCCGCAGGCTGTGAGGTTGTGGGATCTGCGGTCCCTTGCTGCCTTACCCTAGATCCGCTCCCCGGGTGAGGGATGGAGGCGGCTCAGCACCCTATATCAGCTCAAGTTTCTTTGCCCCTTCTCGGGCACCCAGGATTTTGCAATCCCCCCCCTCCTCCCCGCGCCGTTCCCCCTTCTCCCCCGCCCCGCTGTCGCCACCACTCCCCGGACTTTGCCTTGAGTCCCTGGACTCCGAAAGTCCTTTTCAGGTCCCGGTCTCTTCGCTCGCTTTCCCGGGCCCTGCGCACGCCACCCAGGACCCCTGAACCCCGCTGGTCCAGAGAGGCGTGCATAAGCCTCGTCTCTGAGGCCCGCGCGATCCTGCCCAGCGCCCTGGACCAGGCACACGCCCACCCCGGGGGTTCGCAGCAGCCCCCAAGGAGCGCTGCGTCCTGCGCCAGCCGCGCCTCCCTCGGGCCCCGGCGTCCCGCACGCGCCTCCCGGGCGTCTGGCCAGCACGCGCCCCCGGGACTCCCGGCTCGCACGCGCCGCGCCTCCTGGGGGCGGGGGCCGTGGCCCAAACTCTGCGGCCTCACCGTGTTCTTCCTGGCCACCATCTTCTCCAGCTTTCTGGCGATCCTCAGCAGCTCCTCTTCCTGGCCCATGCTGGCGCGCGACGCCTGCCGGAGCGAGGGGCGCGGGGGCTGCGGGAGGCGCGAAGGCGGAGGGCGCGCGACCGCTCGGGCCCCAAACCCACACGACGCACACGCCTGCGGGGGCGGGGCTCTCCCCCCACACCCCCTCGGCGCGCCCGCTCGCAGCCGCAGGGGGGGAGGGGTGACGTGCACTAAATATAGACTTCAAGGACTTGCCCGGGCAAAGTTTGCAGGCGCCGGCGGGTTTGGCCTCTCGAGAGGGACGAGGCCGCGCGAGAGAGGGCCCTGCGCCTCGGCCCTTCTGCCGAAGCGAGGTTTGGCAATTGGGGAGGCCGTGGTCCCCGGACGCAAGGGGCTGTCTGGGCAAGCAGGGCGCCTGAGGGTGCCCCAGCGCTCTGGGAGGAGTCCTGGCTCCAGCGACTCTGCACGGTCGCAGCTCCAAGCGGGCGGACCTAGCTCCGTGCCTGGGCCCAAGTGCAGGCTGCTTGCAGCGCTCGGCTCATATTTCGTGCGCGGCCGTGAAATCCAACTCTGCTTTACCGGGGCCCGCTCATTCGTGCACACAGCCTGTGTACACGCGTGCACCCAGGCCCTCTGGTTCCATCGATTTTGTTGGCTGCAGTGAGATGCGTTTCTTACAAGCTCCCCCGAGTGCAGCAGGCAGGGCTGTGCCAAGGACTGCTCTCTGTGTAGTGACGACTTGGGAGATTCTTAGGTGCGCCAAACTTTGAGAAATGCTGATCCGGGTGGATGGGTGCCCCTAATTTATTCAGGGCCAGGCCACCTGCCTCCACAGTGGGATCGGGTCTGGAGGGGGGATCTTGGATGAAAGGAGTAAAGAGAATTGTGTCCTCACAGCTGCGCACCCATCTGTGTTCCCATGGAAGGACCTTCCTTCCAAGTGTCTCCAGCACACCCAGGAAGAGTCCTAAACTGGTGAGTGTAATTAACACAACATTATCTTTTTGCTGGAAGAGGTGCTTAGGGACTTGGAGGGGAAGCATGAAAAGTGGTCAGTGGTGTATGCAGAGGGGGGACACAGTGGCTTGGGGTGTTCGGTATTAGAGAACTCCATCCCAGCCTGGGTGACGGCTCATCTGGCTTCTAACTGCTGCTGAGTGAGTGACCTGGGACTATGGTAGGAAGGAGTGAGTTTATCTTCATTCAACAAATGCATTTTGAGTGTCCAGGACTAGTCCCAGCAAACTTGAGATACAGTCTATGGGCAAGAGAAAACCTAAGGGAATTTGGATGCAGTCAAATATATTATCACAAGTGGGGTGAGGGTCAGGAAGAAGTAAGGATACTTTAAGGACACATTTGAGAGGACCCGCACCAGTGGAGGTTTCATCTACCCTGAAGAAAGGAAGTTTCATCTTTGGGGCAGAAGTGCGGGGTGGGAGTTGGGGGTGGGAAGGGACTATTCACATAAGGGAGGAAGAAACATTCATTCATTCATTCAACATGTATTGAACACCTACTATGTGCCAGACAGTTCTAGCCCTGGGCATCCAGAGAGGAACAAAACAGTCTTCCCGGAGCTCTGAACATGCAAAGCTTAGGGATGGGAGTGGGCTTGGTGTGTCAGGGTTGGAAGAACTGAAATATTGGTGGAGCTATAGCTTAGAGGTTGGTTTTGGGGGAAGACAGGGCAGAAAGCCAGAGGTGAGTGCGGTCTGACCACACCAGCATTATGGGCCACTTTTAGGAGGTTAGACTTTTGGGATGTGCGGAGGTCTCTTGGTCAACTCCCAAGCAACCTCTGGGTTGTAGGGACAGCTGTCTGTAGTTACTTAGGGTTGCCTTTTTTTTTTTTTTTAAGATTTTATTTTCAAGTAAACTCCACATCCAATGTGGGGCTCAAACTTACAACCCCGAGATCAAGAGTCACACACTCCACTAACTGAGCCAGCCAGGTGCCCCAGGATTGCCTTGAAAAAAGAAAAAAAGCAGAGCTGATCCTCCTCAAGGTTCCACAGAGTTCCCACAGTGAGTTGTAGGACAGAAGCCAAGACACCTACATCACTGGGGCTCAAAGGACCCTAAGAAAACATCAAGTACAACCTCTTCATTGTACAGATGGGAAGACTGAGGCTTAGAACAGCCCAGGGTTGCATGGCTTAACCGTATCAGACACTGTTGGTACCCGCCGTATTCCCTCTACCTGCCCTCGCTTGGAGGTCACAGCAGGCTGTTCCTGGACGCACCTCCGCCCACATCTCGGGATAAGGGCTTCAGAGTAGGCTGAGGTGCTTGGAAATGGACACTCCCAGGCAGGACCCCTCAGCCAACGAAAGACAACAAAAGACGTGGTGGCAAACACACCAATTTTTTCACTTTCAGTGGGACAACTCAGAGATTTGTTCTTTTTTATTCTTTTTTAAACCAATTTCTGTGCCCAACATGGGGCTCGAACTCATGACCCTGAGATCAATAGTCGCATCCTCTACTGACTGAGCCAGCCAGGTGCCCCGAAGACATGTTCTAATCAATAGTCTCTCAAAGGTTCTAAAGATAAGCCCTAGTTCACAGTAGCCTCTCATTAACACACCCTCTATTACTTTTTGACCCAGTAGTCCTCTTTACATTTCCTGGGATCACCTTGTAAACTATAAACTCCTTGCTCCCAGATCTTTGTCTCAGGGGACCGCAAACTGAGACAAGGACTGTGGTCAACCTAAACCTGAGACAAGGACTGTGGACTGTGCTGGCTCCCTGGCCAGCACACTTCCTCTGCACCGGGGTTTTTAACCCACGTACCGTCAACATTCTGGGTAGGATGATCCATTGTTTTGGGGGCTGAGCTGTGAACTGGAGGGTGATCACCAGGATCTCTGGCCTTTAGCCACTAGATGCTAGTAGTACCTTCCAGTTGGCAACAGTCAAAAAAGGTCTCTGTGTTGCCAAACATCCCCCTGGGGGCAAAACCACCCCTGGGTGCAAACCCCTGTTCACGCTGCGGTCTTCCTTAGTAGGTCCAGAGAAAGAATTCTAGGCCCTAGGATTCCCACCCCTTCCCTACTGTTCTTCAGATCCCACAAATGAAGCCACTGAATTTAATGCAAAAAAAAAAAAAAATCTTTTATTAGAGATGAGTGAGATAACAAGTCTGAGATGAACAAAACCAGACGCTGGAGACCCAGAAGACAACCCCATTGGGATCTGTGGGATCCCAGACCAGGCTGGTCTCCAGAATACACAGCCCCGCCTCCCAGGCCAGATTTCTTCATTGGCCATTGGCACTCTCTGGCCTCTCCTGTTTGGCCTGACCCATCCCTGCCAGGGCTCAGCGCCAGGTGCCTATAAAACCGTCTTAGAGACTGATGATGGCTTAGCTGTACCTGTTTTCTAATATGGGGCTGAAAGTCATGGTGGCACTTCTGGGACTGGGAAACAGAATTTGAGTCCCTGCCTTCCCATTCCTATTATTCTCCTTCCTCCTTTCTTAGCTCTTTCCTCCCCCAAGACTGGAAGGCTTCTGAGTTGAGCAAAGGAAAAGGAGAGAAGGGAAGATCAATCATCCCAGACCATTCCTTTCCTTCCTGTTACATCAAGGACAGTAGGCAAAGGGGGGCTACTCCGAGCCTGCTTCCTGGCTGAGGAATAGAGCAGAAGTCCCCAGGAGGGCTGCGCGGTTCCTCAAACGGAGTGCTAGTGCTTATTTACTTAACCGCCGGTATAGCACGAGCAGTGGCCAACCAGGATGGATGCGAGCTGCAGACAATGCAGCATCCCATCGGTGTAAGGCAGCTGATTGTCTGTCTGCCCCTGGGCCCGGGACCATCCCCTGGAATCTAGCCCTGCTGATTCCCAAACCCAGCCTTTGGGACCAGCGACCCAGCAAGGGACCACATCTGCAAGACCCTTGTCTTACTCCTGTGGCATCTGGACGTAGAGAAAAACTCAGTAAAGTACTAGACTAACGAACGTTCAAAAAGACAGCCCCTTGGCTGGCAGAAACCCTGGTCTGGATGATGAAGATGGGCTGGCCCTACTCTTATGGAGCCCCCAGACTGATGGAAGAAAGATATTCTGGTCTGATGAGAGACTGAGGGTTCTGCAGCTAACGGTAGCTCAGGAGTACTCAGACCCAGCTAATGAGCTCCCGGGGCGGGGACGGGATAGAGGGGAAGGAACTGCCATCAGCCCGAATATGGAAGGGCCCCGTATCCTTGGAGGGGGCACAGGCCCACGGCAGGGAGGAAGGCCAGCCACAGAGACACAAGGTACAGACAGAGCAAGACCTAAGGTAATGGAGAACTCAGTTCCCCGTTCTTGTGGGCTCAAGTCCTAGCACTGAACATTGGGGTCCCACATGGGTGCTAGTTCTGGCATGCAAGGACCAGCAAGGAGCTAGCTTTGCAAAAGCTGTGCAGAGTTTCCAGGAGAACCCCTCTCCTGGAGTCCTCTCCTTCAGTGAAGCCAACCTGGGGAGAGAAGAATGAAAATTGACATGTGCCAAGTACCTATGTTACATACCACCTCAGTTCCACCACCATCCTATCATGGATAGATGACATTATCCCCATTTCACAGACAACGAAACTGAGGCTTGAAGAAGCAAAGCCACTTTTCCAAGTCCTCCACGTCCTACAGTCCAAGCTCTTCTTATCGCACATGTGCCACCAACATGTATCCGCTAAATGCTGGGGGCGGATACCTGGTTGTGGACACAGATTGGGGTCTGGCACCTGACTTTGATGGACTGAGAATGACGATTCCTCAGAGAGGCCCAGCTCCTGCCCCTGCTGTCTCTGACTCCCAGCACAGCAACCACTGCCACCCCTGAGGGATCCCTAGGGGAACAGTGGTTTCGTGCTCAGCCCGACTGGCTCTGTCCTGTGCCCACTCCCAGGATCCCCAACTAACTATGGGTGACTGTGAGAGATGTCACGATTCAGCAGGGAGAGGCCGGATTCAGGGTGACAGCTCTTGCCTTGTCCCTGTCACACGCCTCTCTGCCTGGGAGTGGCCTGTCTGGGCGGATTCAGGAGACTCTCTATACAAGGACAGCTGGCAAGCCAAGGGCCGCTCTCCGGCCACCCTAATCCTGTCTCATCTGCAGGGAAGTGAGCCCCCAGCCTGGCTGACACAGGTCTGCTCATCTTCCCCGGGAGAGAAGCCCCAGCTTGGGCCTCCTCACCTCTGCCGTCCCTCAAGACCTGGGCTCTCCCCAGCTTCATGAGTCCTGGGCTGGAGGGGGAAGGGGGCACACCAGGGCAAGGGATTGGCCGAACTGTGGCCACCCAGCCTCCTATAGACTCTGGCCATGGGCAGAGGTCCCCATGACCCCACCCCACCCCCCTACTGTTGACCAACTCTGCCTCCCACATGTCCTGCCACCACCCCTCGAACCACAGTCCCAGAGCTCATACCAGCATGTTCCTTGTGGGCAGAGGCTGCCTGGCTGAGGGACAGTCTTCCAGGCTCCAGCCCCCCCCGCCGATACGAGCGAGTGCTCTCGGAGCTGGAAGGCAGGGAAAGGCCAAGGTGACCTCATGCCGAGAGCCTCTTAGAGCGGGGACAAAGAGCTCAGGTATCAGCTGGGGACTGAGACAAGCGGGGACAGTGTCCTTCAGGGTCCTGCCTTGGCCCATCGCAGGCTACAGAGGCCTGGAACTGGAGCTTTCCTGTGTCTGCTCTCCAGACTCAAAACCGAAAGCGTTGTGTACAGGGAAGGGAGGACTGGATTGTGGGTTGGCGATGGGACATGGCAGAGATCCCACCGAGAACCTCTAGAAGAAGCCACACGGCTGGGACTCAGCCTTTTCTACCCCATCTGCAGCAGTGGGAGTTCCAGGCTCCTTCCCAGCCCTTCAGGCTGGACTCAGGGCAGGTGTGTGAAAGGCGAAGGGTCCCCTCACCCCCCACTCGAAGGCTAGCGTATTGCGTTAGTTGTAGGCCTCGGAGCTGGGAGGTGTCCTAGTCTTTAGGCAGCCACCATTTACAAGTGGGGAGCTAGACGATGTACATAGGGGTCGGGAAAAACTTGCTCAGCGGCAGAGCTGGGCTCTTACCTGAACCTGACCGGGGGATACATCTCTGCAGGGGTGCTTCCAGATGTCAGGCTGGGTCGGGAGGGGCCCTCCTCAGAGCTGGGTGGGGTTTGGCTGGGACCCGCAGCATCCATGGGGTTTGTGAGGGTGGAAGAGGTGGAGGCTGGACGGCCCAGGCTCTCAGGGGCCCCACAAGGCTCCTGAGGGCTCAGGCTGGGGACTTCAGAACGATCTGGAATCAGAAGTGATAAAACCTGGGGCACCTGAGTGGCTCAAGGGGTTGGGCCACTGCCTTGCTCAGGTTGTGAACTCAGGGTCCTGGGATGGAGCCCTGCATCGGGCTCTCTGCTCAGCAGGGAGCCTGTTTCCTCCTGCCACGCTCCCTACTTGTGATCTCTCTCTCTGTCAAATAAATAAATAAAATCTTAAAAAAAAAAAGATTTATTTAAAAAAAAAGAAGTGATAAAACCTGTCTTTATGTCTTACTCTGTTCTCAATGTCAAAGCAGTCCTTGGCCTCTAGGGCCTATCATGGCTGCCCTCACTGCCACGCCCCCCCATCTGGTGTTCCCCTCCAGCTTCTCCCCACTCTGCTTGGGTCTCATGGGCTAGTGATGCACTGTTTTGCTTCTGCTCCCCTGGGTCCTTAGTCTGGACTCCTCTGCTCACCCCTCAGGCTCAGCTCAGGTGCCGACAGGACAGGACGCCCTCCTTAGCCACCCCTCAGTCCCAACAGGACATGCTCCCTCCCTCCCTGAGCTCCCAGAACAAGCTTCTTCATTCAGTCAACAAACAGTTCTTGAGGCCAGCCAGGTGCCGAAATACTAGTCCCAGAACACTCTAATCCCTGTCCTTTTGAGATTTACATCCTTCGTGGGGTGGGGGTGGGGATTTACATTCTGTACCATGGTGTCTGATATTGTAATGAATTACATTCTAGCTGTTATCTCCCCCACTAGACCGCGTCTTGGGCACCCAGTGGGTGGTCAGTACGTGCTTCTCTGCCTTTTTACTTAAGCACAGCATTGAGAAATCTGGAATAAGTCAGACCTGGGTTGGGATCCCACATCGGGGACTTAGCTGTGGGATCTTGGACACCTGACTTGGACACGTGACTTAACGTCTCTGTTCCTTTACCTGCAAGGGGGAGATGATAGCCTCTACCTGACAGGTGATTGTGAGGGCGGGAGGGGGGTGTGGACTACCGCACACAGCCTTAGCTCAGCGTGCCAGCACATGGCAGACCGTCCGTGAACGGTATGGGGAGCACTTTTCCGGGTGGCTGGCCATACCTCCGCTGGCATGTCCTGCACGCCCTTGGACCATGGTCCGAGAAGGGTTTTTGACCGGCAAGGGTGGGGGGCAGGCCTCACTCTGGCTCTGAGGGGCAGCTGATCCCAGGCTGGCGACGGTATCATAGGTTTTATTGCTGAGGTCGACCCTCCCGCTGGCCCAGCGGGCCTGGGCTGGGGGCTTCAGAGGAGAGCGCTGCAGAGGCAAAAGTATGGGAGAAAGGATGGTCTGGTTCCTCCAGTTCAGCCCTGGCCCTCCCCTGCCAGGCCCAATCGGGCTCCTTCCATGGGCTAACAAAGGCCTGAGAGACGGGGCCGGGACTCACCTTCTCTTCCTCGTCCTCCTCACTGTCAGAGCCAGGCTCAGGGGAGATTCCCCAGTTGTAGTCCACGTGCAGAGGGAAGGCGAGGGTCCCAGCCTGGGCCTGCTCCAGCTGCCAATAACAAAGCCCTGGCAGTTCAGAGGGTCAGGGGCTCGGCAGAGAGAAAGAAAGGGTAAGGGGCTTCCCCTCCTTTCCTAGACCTCACCAGCTCCTCACACTCCTTGTGCTGCTTCTTCCTGGCTATGTCCAGAGCTGTCTCTCCTGCCTCGTTCACTGTGAGGGGTAAAGCCAAGGGTCACGGTCAAGGTCAAATGCATTCTAGCTTAGAGGTTACGATGGGCCTCTGGAATCAGATTGTGTTTGAATCTTGGCTCTGCTACTTCCTGGCTGTGTGATCTTGGGCAAGTTACCTAGTGTCTCTGGGCTTTGATTTTCTCATCTATAAAATAAGTGTAATACGTGTAACCTCCTCACGAGGCTGTTGTGAGTACTAAAGGAGTTATTGTGCAGGTAAGTAGTGGCTATCATAATCACTATTATTTGTGTCCGGCTAGTATTTACTTGGTTAGGTACTTTCAGAAACATCATTTTATGTTCTTTGCAGGTCTGCTAGGTCAGTGGTATTATACCCACTTTACACACAAGGAAGCTGAGGTTCAAGAGATGAACGGACAAATCCCAAGGTCACAGAGGTGGTCAGAGGCAAGCCGGGATTAGAACCCCAGTCTGTCTGCAAAGTCTGTGCTTGTTACCCACACCCTCGGTCTGGGAAGAGGGCAGGAAGTTCCACACCAGGGGCAGGAAAGAATGGAAGTCTGCTGCGGGACGTGCTGGGAGCCCCACCTGCGCCGAGCGAAGCTCTCCCTTTCAGCAGCAGCTTGAGGCAGTCAGGTTGGTTGTAGAGAGCAGCCCAGTGCAGAGCGCTGTTCCCGTCAGCAGCCTTGGCATCCAGGTGACCTCTGTGGGGGGAGGACAGGGAGGCAGGAAGGGAACAGACAGGGGAAGGGGTCAAAGTCAGGGAGAAAAAGAGGGAGGGGGGAAGGATTGTGGAGAAAAGAATGGAACGGGACGGGGCTGGAGGAGGATGAGGAGGTGGGCAGATGGGCAGGGAGGCTCTCACCCATTCTGTATGATGAAGTCCACCAGGGGCAAGGAGGCAGGGCTGGCGACTCTGATGGCCAAGTGCAGGGCGAGCTCTCCAGGTGCCTGGGTACACGTCCACACCTCTGAGATTGCCCCAGTTCACCTGCCCCCAACCCAATATCACCCTTTTGAACTCCTGCTGCCCTCCCCCACTGACATCTCCAGATATAAAGCTGCCAGAACCCTGAGAGAGGAGACTGTGGAGAGGGAGTCTCGTGTTTGGGAGGAGAGACCCTTCCTCCATGCTTCCTTCCGTGGCTCTGCCTCCTCTTGCTCCCAGTAACACGTGCTTCCCAAATTCGGTTCTTAGTCCCGGCCTTGCTCTCTCTGCTCTTCTCTCTCGCTGGTCCCCCGAGAGCTCAGCTAACCTCAGTCTTTCAGCTCTCACTCATGTGCAGGCTGTTCCAAATTCCTACCTCATCTAAGTGCTGCACCCTCACTGCCCACTGGACAGTCCCACCAAGGTATCAGACAGTTCAAAGGCGACATCCATTTTTCATCTACAGTCAGCAACTCCTGCCAATTTAACCTTTCAGACGTCTCTGACAACCTTCCCCTCCCAACCCCCTGGCTCATGGGATATTTGCTACCAGAATCACCAATGCAACAGGCTTCCCTGACCTAATCTGACTCACCTTTACCCATGTCCAAGGTTAGTCCAGGAAAAAGAAAGATACTAACACTTCTTGCACACATATTATGCGCTTGGCCCTTTATACACATGCTTCATTCTCACTTCAACCCTGGGGTGCTATCATCCACTCATTTCACAGATGAGAAACGGAGGCTCAGAGAAGTGAAGTCACCTGTTCTAGATCACACAGCTAGGAAAACACAGAGCCAGGACTCTGGCCCAGGTCTGCCCCACGGAAGTGCTCTGTCCCATTTACCCCATTTACCCCTCCAACAGGTGGGCTTTGAACAGATGTTGGGGGTGGGGGGCAGAGGAGAGTGACAGCTGGTCCTGGAGAAGGACTGGGGAGTATGAGAGGGGGTGGGATATAAGTGGCCCTTGGAGGGGGTCCTCACCTGTCCCTCAGGCCCAGGTAGCAGCTGTCCAAAGTCGTGCCCATTAGCAAAGGCCTCCAGTACTGACAGGAGGTCCCGGTTGCAAATGGCCGTTCGGAGTCTCTGAGGCTCGGGTGTGGACCGGCGGGCAAACCTGTGTTCCACATACTTGGCCACGATGTAGTCCCTGCGCGTGCTCCTGCCGAAGTCAACCACAGTCTCAGAGCATGGGCCGTTTGCACTCCGCTGACCACTGGAACCATCCCAGAGGAGCTACGGATCTACCCCCCGCCCCCCCCAACCCCCGCCCCATGTCCTGGATCTTCCAGATCTGCGGCTCCCTTCTCCCTAGACTTCTGGCCCAAGATCCTCCTGAGACTACGGGAGCTGGAGAAGCAGAATCCCCAGCCAGGACGCAAGGCCCGACCCCCATCTGAGAATTCCCTTACATGTCACTCTCAGCTGAGGGTTTAGGGCCGCCTTGTGCGGGCAGCTGGACCTCCATAACCTCATTGAAGCGCGTGTTTCCGATGTTCAAGGCCAGCTGGGGTCGCAAAAAAGCGGTGGGGTAAGACCGGTGCTTAGGACAGCGCCCCTGGAGGACGGAACCTGCAGAGGCCCGACCCCGACCCTCCCCTTTCCGGATCTTCAGGAGCCTGCCCCACCTCGCCCCGCCCGACCCGAGCGCAAAACCCTGGGGCAGAGCCTGTCGGCCAACCCCCGCCCCCGGAGAAGCCACGCCCCAACCCCCTCTGGCCCCGCCCCGCCCTCACCAGCAGCTCGGAGGGGCCCAGCAGGTCCAAGGTGAGGGACTGCATGCGCGAGAAGCGCACGCCCAGCTCGCGGTGGACGCCCGAGCACTGGATGCAGGTGAGCACGCCCAGGTTGGTGCTGAGCCACGTGGGGTCTGCAAGGGAGAGCGGCTCGTGCCTGGAGGCGCCGGCCCTTCCCCTCCGCGGCCAGCTCCCTCCTCTCTCCCCGCCCCCGCTGGCCCACCTGCAGCCCCGCAGTCGCAGCACTGGCCGTTCCCGGGCCTGCTCTTCACCTCGGCGATGAGCAGCTTCGTGAGGTCCTGGGGCTCCCCGTCCAGCCCGGCGCCCCCCCAGGGTCCCGGGCCACCGCCACTGGGCTCCGCGAGGAAGGCACTGCTCAAGGCCTCATCCTTGCTGTTCTGTAACACTGACACCCACCTACGGAAAGGGTGCGACGGGGCATGGGAGTGATACCCGCAGGGGTGGGGTCACCTGGCTCCCCTGTCCCCGTCCCCAGGTTGTCTCCAGCTGGGAGGGGAGTGGGGAGAGACAGGGGAGGGGGGTGTGTAGAAAGGGGGGGTGGTGTCACTCACGCCTCACACTCATGTTCATCTTCTGCCTGGAAGTGGTATGTCCTGTTGTCTGTGGGGAGAGGGGGTATGTCTGGCCCACAGAAATCCAAGGAGCCCTCACCCAGCCCGTGGGGTCCAGGTGGAGCTTTGTCCCTAGTGTCAGAAACACTGACCCAAGGCTCACACCTAATTCCCCTGTATCAGAAAACAGAGTCCTGGACCAGGTCCCCGGCCCCACCCATCTGACCTCCAGCCACACCTCTTCATCTCCTGACTCCTACACCCCTCACTTTCTGGGGTTCCCTTCCAGACTCTGCCTAGCTGGGAGCTGGGGGGCGGATAACCATGGGCAGGATAGTGGCTGGCAGCATGGGCTGTTTCTCAGAAGTCACCTCTAAAGGAGGATCCTACCAAGGCCCTCCTGTTCCAGGACCACGCTCAGAGACAGGGTATCCTCCAAATCTACTGCCACCACCCCACGTGGGCCCTCAGCCTCCTGTCTGGTCTCCCTGCTCCCCAACTCCCCCTTCCCCCACCTGTACCATCCGCCAGACTGTTGTGCCCAAGGTTCTGATCTCATCAGGCCACCCCCTCTTCAGGACCCTCTGTGGCTCCCTATTGCCAGAAAATAAGGTCTGAAACTTTAAGAGGCATTCCCAGGCTTCATCTCACACCACTCTCCTCTGCGAACTCTGCACTCTAGTCAGCCTGGTCAGACCCACTCTCCTGCTGCCGTGCCTTTCATCATGCCAGTCCTGTCTCCTGAAACATCCTCCCCAAACTCAGCGATCTCTGTCCTTCAAGGCTACACTCAAAGGCTCTCTCCTCCAAGTAGCCTTTCCTGACTGCCACAGCAGGGCAGGTCTTCCCCTCCCTTATCTTTGACAGTGCTATATCTGTACCTCTCTTCTGGATACTCCCATCATCTTACTGGGTCCCCACATCACATCCCTGCCAGAGAGAGCTGCCCTAGAATGAGATCTAGGTCTTTCTCAGCCTGCACCAGCCCCCACGTAAAACCTGGCACCAAAGCCTCCAAAGGATGAAGAGTGAAAATGTTAAATAATAACTTCCAAAGCTGAATTACCCAAATCCATTCAAATACACTTTGCAGAAATAATCATATTTAATGTGGGATGGAAGTACATTTTAATATTTAATAGTCTGTGGAGTAAAGCCTCTAAAAACAGCGTCCAGGGCTTCAGGTGTCTGATGCCTGCAGGAACAGCCGTCTGATAAACACACGGGGGACTGGACATGGGGCCCTAACTGAAGCCTCCAGGGAACCGGCAGGTCTCTTAGAGATGTGCTGGGCAGTTGTGGGGAGGAGACGGGGAGTACTCACGGGTCACCAGGTCAAAGCACTTTTTCTCCTCAGGGTTTGGCCTCACTTGGCATGTCAGCAGGGTCAGCTTCACTGGGGGCCGGTTTATCTGTGGGAATTTGGGGAGAGAGGACACAGGTGCCCCTCTGGGTCTCCCAAACTCGCAAGCCTCCATTTTCCCAGTCTGTTAAATGGGCATAATTATCCTGTTCCGGTTCATGTCTTCCCTCTTCCAGTGCCTCAGGGATGTGGAGTGTGGGCCAAGATTAGGTTGAGAGCTTTGAGTCCCAGCCTTCCTCCCACAGGGGTCTCCAGGGATCTGGATCCAGGTTTGGGGGCCAGGGCTGGAGGGAGGGTTTGACACTTGTTTGTTCAGAAGTGAAGAGAGGACCTATCGATCGTGCCCCCTCCAGGCCTCACCGTGCTGTGGGAGATGGTCAGGCAGCCATACTTGACTCCACACTTCCTTTTCTGCCAGACTCTTCGAATTCTAGAGCCCAGAGGGATAGAGAGACACTGACCCAAGGCTCACATCTAATTCCCCTGTATCAGAAAACAGAGTTCTGACCAGGTCCCTGGCCCTACCCGTCTGACCTCCAGCCACACCTCTTCATTCCCTGACCCCTCCACCCCTCACTTTCTGGGGCTCCCTTCTGATGGTGGAGACATAGTCTTGCCCTGAGGTACCTCCCAGTCTGATGGGGGAAACAGAGCCCCCACTCTCTGGGAATCCTTACTCTGAAGGGAATCACGTGACCCTGGCCTTCTGAGAGCCACTAGTCTGACAAAAGGGACACAGCTCCGGACTTTAGGGAACTCCCAGACTGAGAGGAGGATCAGGCTCTCGACCACAACAGCTGCATTACGATTAAAGATAAAGCAAGATAAATATTGAGACCCCCCCAAAATAAAATTGGCAAACCCACGATCCAAAGCTACTTAACACTTCTTCAAGAGGTAAATATTAATTAGTATACCAAAATTATTATTCTCTGATAAAAACTGAATAGTCAGGAGAAATAGGAACATCCCATGGAGGCTTTGCATTTCACACACTGATTTTTTTTTTTTTTTACACCAGGGAGCAAGGCACAGTCAACATTTTCATTTCCAGGCATACTGAGTATATTACAAAGGTTCACGGGAAGGGCACGGGGATGGCCTAGGGCATAATAAGTGCTCAGTAACTGCTAGCAGCTGCTTTTATCCTTTTTCAAGTCAGGAACAACCAGTGACTTCTAGGAGAAGTTCACGTGCTTAGGATTCGGAGGATTTTGCATTGCTAGAGTGGAGGGTCCTGGAACCCGCAGAGTCTACATAAATGATGAGAACAGCTCCCCTGATGGCTCCCCCAACTGTCATTTACTGGCCGTGTGGCTTTGGGCAAGTTAGTCAAGCTCTCGGGGTCACTTACCCGTCACTCTTCTTGTAGAGAAAGCCCACCTTCTCCGTCCCAAACTGCTTGTTGCCTTGGTGCTGATGGATGCTGTAGCCCCCGCCGCCGCCTCCCGAGTTCTTCCGGCTCAGAGTCTCCTGTTCTTCCGACATGCAAAGGAGACCTTAGGGCATCTGGGTGGGCAGAGCCTCATTCTGCAGGAGTCTCTTTCAGACACTTCTCAAGGGACCCTTGAAGTGGGTCCCCCTCTCCCTCCCTCCATGGCAGGCCTTGGGAGAAGGCGTTCACTTGGGGATGATTCGGGGGCTGACCTCTCTGCTGTCAAGCTGCAGTGTCCCTCGGAGGGAGTCCCGGAGCCGGATCAGCTTCTGGAGCTCCTCCTCTTGGGCTTGACGGAGCTGTGGAACAGAGGACCCCTCAGTCAGCCAGCGGATGGGTCAGGCGCATGGCCCAGACCGAGACGAGCAGGGGCCAGCTCTCCCCACCCTCAGACTCCCCACGGAAAGACAGGGGCTTGACCAGGTCCCCAAGGCCGAGGCCCAACTTACCGCATGTACAGAGGCTGCCAGCTTCTCGATGAAGGGGGACAGGCTCTGAGCGGCCTTCCAGCCATCTTGGAAAAAGCTAAGAGGTGTGAGGCCCAACAAGGGATGAGAATGATGAGAAAGAGAGAAGCAGGGCGTGTGGGAGAAGGTGCTCCAAGGATCTCGGGGCACCTGGGGCAGTGCTCTCTCTCCGGCGGGAGCCCGCTCTCCAGAGCCCAAGTTGTCTAGGTCTAGATCCCACTTACTAGCTGGGGGATGTTAGTAGACCTGAGGCTTAGTTTCTGAGGAGAAAATGGGTTGCTGGGGATTGAGAGGGAGCCAATGTGTAAGAGAAAGTACTTAGCGCCTGATACACGGTGAACACCCCCTTCAGGGAAGCTGTACAAAGCATCACCAACAAGGCACAGAGTCCTCGAGGGCCTGCCAGACCCTGGGGAGGGGCCTTGTTTTGTGTTGCCTGAAGGGTTAAGGGGCAAGGACCATGGCGTGGGGGATGGGGACAGGGCAGAGACCTACTTGTGCTGGGCGTGGAAGAACTTGATGAGGCTCTGCAGGAAATCGGGACCCTGCTTCAGCTGGCTCTCCCCGGCTCTCAGCAGATACTGGGGAAAGAGCAGGGCCAAGCACGCAGTTGTGAGCAGAAGCGGAATCTTGGGGGCCAGGGGGCTGCCATCCCCATCCCGGGCTCATCTTCCTGGCCATCATTGAACCTTGGTGCCATCCCTCTGGGCCAGAACCTGTGACTGGGCCCCCCTGGGGGTTCAGGAGACGAAGACAGGAAGACGTATCCCACCCCGCCCTCACCCCTGCAGCATCCTTACCTCACACATGTGCAGCTGGAAGACACGCCGCTCTCTCTGAGTGTCCTGGGCCACCTCCCCAGGCGCCCCTCCTGTCACCCGGGCCCGGTCCCTCTCCTTCTCCAGCCTGGCCCTAGGCCCCAAGGAAAGAGAAAACTGAACAACTCTCACTGGGGCCCCTTTCATGTCCTACCACCTCCCCATACTCCTCTCTGCCACGAGCACACGAGAGCGAGGGGGCTTCCCGTGCGTCAGCCATGTGGCAGGGTGGGGGTACAGCGGTGAACGAGGCAGATTTGGGAACCCACGGGCTGGTGGGGGAGAATGACGTGGATCAGATCCCAGCCATCTGAGAGCCACGGAAAACTAAAATGGGGATCTGACCACGGGCCGCTCAGGAAGCGCTGCTCGAGGTGAGAGCTGAGGTCTGTGGAGTTGACAGGAGGAAGCTAGGAGCATCAGACCCTGTGACGGCTGGAGGCAGGAGGCCTCAGGGCTCAGGAGTGGAGGGGGAGAGGTGGTGGTTCCCGGTAAGGGACAGAGGGGCCAGATCACACAGGGCCTGGTTCAGATCATGTCAGGGTTCCCAAAAGCAGTGGGAAGGAATGGAAGGTTTTTATGTAGGAAGTGATAGGCTTAGATGAGGGCCAGGTGAGGTCTGGGGTGACCAGTGTGATTTTGCTGGGAGGGGTTTAGGACCACATGGCTTAAAGGATCACCAAGTGCCTTCATGCTCTGAGCCACGGAACCTCCCAGGTAAAGCTTAGCAAACCCGTGTTTTCTTTGTGAGTGAAGACGGGGCCTCTTGGGCTTGCAGCTGAGAGCAACCTGAGCCTTGCCCCCACAGATTTCAAGGGTTGGCTGTTTTCCCTCTTCAGGGATAGGTGGATCTGTGTGTAAATGATTTCCTGGAAATCCCACACCCAGCAGCCCACCCACTTTCAGCCCGAGAGTGTTTCCACATCTGGGGCTGGGCACCTGTCCCACAGTTCCTCTGTCAAGGAGACGTCTTGCTTATCAGTGGTGATTTCAAGTAGGTGCCAGCCCCAAGCAAAGATGGCTGTGGGATACATGACAAATGTCACTCCCCCCCCACCACCTTGGTCTCCCCATCTGCAAAATGGGGATCCTTCTCTGTACCCAGATGAGACAGAGGACACAGCAGACTTAGCACACAGAAGACCCTACAGCTATTATTATCACAGGTCCCTGTAGGCCTTAGTTTTCCCATCTGTAAAGTGGGGAAGCAATGGCCTAGGCAGAGTTCATTCTGGCTTTAAAGTTCCAGGGCCCACTGAGGTCAGGCCTCTGGGGTAGTGTTTATACTCAGAATCTGTCCCTGGAGACCCAGAGAGCAACTTCTCAACCCTGGAACTACAGATAACTTTGATCAGATGATTCTGATGTGGGGGCTGTTCCGTGGATGTAGGATGTTTGGAACCTCTACCCACAAGGTTCCTGTAGCCTCTCCCAGTTTTGACAGCCAGAGATATCTCCCGGAGGTGATGTGGGGGTGCAGAATCACCCCCGACTGAGAAACCACTGCTCTAGGGTGCAGTTCTGTAGGTTTTCTAGAAAAAATTTCTTGGGAGTGACTCTTTTACATTTCCCTAAGACTTGATGATATCCCAAGAGGGAGTCTATGACAGGGTAGTGGAGTTAGGGTGGGGACTGACCCTATGACCCGGGCCTCCTGGGGGGTCATGACAGATGCTTTTTGGGGGATCTGAATGAGCAGCAGAGAGAGGTGCTGGCTAGGACAGCAGGGTGTCAGCAGTGAGCCTGGCAGCTTGCTAAAGGAGGGTGGGAGACAGAGAAGACAGAGCTGCTGGCAGGGGCAGGGGAATCTCCCACAGACATTGCTACCACATCTTTCAATAGTAAAAAATGAAAACAAGCTAAATGTCTATCAGGAGGAAGTAGTTAAAATTATGCTATGGCCAGCTACGGGAATACTATGCAACTGTTAAAAAAGGATGACGAAGCTCTGTGTGTACTAACATTGAGAGACATCTGCTCCAGAGTACCTGGACAAAAAGGAAGCACCATAAAGTACAGTGGCTAGAAATGCACAGTCTGGGTTTCAACGGCAGATCTCTCACCTAAATTTTATAAAACTTTCTAAGCTTTATTTCCCCCATTTCAAAAACGAGACAAATACTGTTTTGTTCTCAGATGGTATAATGCATGGTGTGGTCCCTGGCCTATGGTAAGTCCTCAATAAGTAGCAGGATTATGATGACGCTAGTGATATTGGCGGTTATGGTAATAACCGCTGGTGATTCCTTTATTTTTTTTTTAATTTTATTTATTCATTTGAGAGAGAGAGCAAGCAAGCACAAGCAGGGGAAGCAGAAGGGGGAGAGGGAGAAGCAGGCTCCCCACTGAGCAGGGAGCCCAACTTGGGGCTCAATCCCAGGACCCTGGGATCACGACCCAAACTGAAGGCAGATGCTCAACCGACTGAGCCACCTGGTGATTCCTTTAGATAATGTGTGTGTGTGTGTGTGTGTTAGCACAGGGTGCTTCCTTATTTATTTATTTAATTCGGGGTGGGGGCTACTGGTGCTAGTGGAGATTAAAGGACAGAAGCTAGGTAGCGCAGGATGAAAACAAGCTGTAAAGTACGCTGCACGGCTTTGTGAATTACCATAGCTCTGTTCCTCCATCTCCGCTAAGGTAACCTACAGAAATTTACACTGCCAAAGCTGATCTGGTCACCTGAGATGACCTGCCAACCTCAAACTGCCAGCTGGGGAGTGCTTTTTATTCTCTCACGCCCTGGCCAGAAGAGAATGCAACTCCAATTCCCTCAATGTCCTCAACGGTTCACCAGTGGTTTCTAAACATTTCAACTGTTGGAAAACTTTTATTTCCTTCGAATGGAGTTGCCTCAAGAGAAGTAAAATGAGTAGGGAGTGAGAAGCAGGGAAATCCTAGTTCCTGAGGACACTGAGAGAAATGGAAAGGGGATTTGCGGGACAGTCTAGTATTCAGACGGGGAGTGAGGGGGGCAGTGAGGAGGATGGCGGGAGTGGAAAGGAATCAAAACGAATCATGTATCTGCCAGCCTGACCCCTTGAACAGCCTCTCCTGTGATACCTCCTCCCCTCCACCCCCACCCAAACCAAACCACCTGTCTTTTCTGCCACCCCAGCGCTCACACCATCCCTGTGTATTTCCGTCACTTACCGACCCACCTCTCTTCTCGCTTACAAACCAGTGGGATCCACAAAGCAGGGACTGTGGTGGTGTTTTTTCCCTTACTTCTTACCTATAAGTTGGGGACAGTAACAGCCCCTTTCCCTGCCAAGGGGAGTCAGTCTGATGATCTAAAGAGCTTATCACAGTTCCTTGGACATAGGAAGCTCTTAACTGAGTACAGGTATCAGCTGCTATTATTACTAATTATTATTTTTAAGCACTAATGCTATGCTGGGTGCTCTGCCAGACCCTTCACACACTAACGTGATAACCCCATGGGGCAGGATTCATTACCCCATTTTACAGTTGAGGAGCCTGAGGCTGAGACGGGTCACAGATTGCTCGGCTGTTGAGTGCCAGAGCTAGGATTTGGCTCCAGGTCTGTCTGACGATAGAGCCTTGGGGACGACACTGGTTACCAACACGGTGCCTCAGAGTTGCTCCATCCCTCCTGTCCTGCCTGGTCTCCTGCCCCCTACCTCCTGCCCCAGCTGGTGACAGGCACAGTATCTTTTTTTCTTTTTTTCCCCAAACGTATTTATTTATTTAATTTTTAAATGTTAATTCCAGCATAGTTAACATATGGTATTATATTAGTTTCAGGTGTATAATATAGCGATTTGACAATTCTATACATTGCTCAGTGCTTATCACGGTACGTGATTGATTTATTTATTTGAGAGAGAGAGCGTGAGGGGGATGAGGCAGAGGGAGAGGGACAGAGGACCTCAAGCCAACTCCTGGCTAAGCACGGAGGCCCATGTGGGGTTCAGTCCCACGACCCTGAGATCATGACCAAGCTGAAACCAAGAGTCGGCCGCTTAACTGACTACACCCCCCAGGCACCCTGTAAGTGTACTTATTTTTTTTTTAAAGATTTTATTTATTTATTTGACAGACAGAGATCACAAGTAGGCAGAGAAGCAGGCAGAGAGAGAGGAGGAAGCAGGCTTCCCACCAGGCAGAGAGCCTGATGTGGGGCTCGATCCCAGGACCCTGGGATCATGACCTGAGCTGAAGGCAGAGGCTTTAACCCACTGAGCCACCCAGGCGCCCCCCTGTAAGTGTACTTAATCCCCAGCACCTATTTCACCACCCGCGCCCCTCCCCCCCACCATGGTGTCTTTTCTGACAGGTCACAGTAAAGGACTGTTTTACACAAGATGAAGCCAAGCCCTGGAGAAGGGACGTGATTATCCCAGATCCCAGTCTGGTCGGGAGGGAATGCTAGGAGCCGAGGGTTTGGCTCCTGCCTCTTGGCCCCTTGCTTGCTATTCTGGTCATGGTTCTGGTCTCGGAAAGATGACCACTGAGTACTTGCTGATATGCAGTGCTAGACGCTTTACAGCCATGTAAAGAACATTACATGTAAATAGAACATTAGATGTTCTACTGCATCTCCACATCAACCCTGCTGGGTATCACCGGCCCTGTGTTTCAGATGAGGAAAGGGACCTGCACATGAAACAACCGAGAAAAACTCGGCCCCTGCTCAGGGCCTGGGATGCCTTTCTTTGCAGCTCCAGGCAGAGCAGAGAACCCACCCTCCTCTGTGACCAACCAGGAAGCGACTCCTGGTGGTATCCGACAGATGCTGTTTGTGGCCTTTCCAGCTGCTGCCCAGACCGGTGTGGGAGGAAGGAGGTGGATATGCACAGAAACCCAGGGCTCGCCAATATCTAGCCATACCTGAAGCCCTCACAGAAAGGAGTGTACACGGACACCTGTGCCGGGATGTGGAGCTCAGCCTGTGTAGCGCCCATGGCAGGGGCCGGGAGGCCACAGAGCATAGGGACTCAGAGAGACCACCAGACTCAGAATCCCTTGGGTCCAGACCGGGCCCCAGTGATACCTCACTGGCGAATCTTCACAGAGCCCCTCTCCCCACCAACAGCAGCGTCTTTTCTCGAAACAACACCTTATAGGCAAGAGCAAGATGGAACTCTGGTAAAAGCAGAACTGCCTGGAGGAGGCTGGGAGGTAGGGGTTATTCTTTCCATTTGGTACATGGTGTCCTGCGAGGCTGCAGGCTTGGTTAAGGAAACTCAGTAAGATGCAGGCCGTGTGGCGACCCCACATCCAAGCCCAAAGACAAAGACTGCCTGCGTGTGCGCTCCCGTCCCTGGGCCTCTCGCGAGAGCAAATGGCCATGCCCGTCACAGCTCCTGTGACCTTCACCCCGGGGTCTACACGCACAGCTGCAGTGTAGACGGGGATACTGCTGGCACAGGATTGGAGGGGGGTGTCCTGGCCTTCCTTTGGCCTCGGGAGATCCCCATGGCCCTGGGGCTGGAGGAACCATAAAGCTCCAGGATCTACTTAGAATGATCCTACACAAGCAATAATTATGGGTAGGAGCCAAGATCTCGTTCCAAGGATGCTTCTCCAAAGGCAGGGAAGACAAAATAACTTACAAATTATGCATATGTTGGCACCCATTTAAGTGATGTCATATAAGAATATGTAACAATGTGGAAAGATGGTCATGATGTATTTTTAAGTAAAAAAAAAGGTATGATTGGGGCGCCTGGGTGGCTCAGTGGGTTAGGGACTCTGCCTTCGGCTCAGGTCATGATCCCAGGGTCCTGGGATCAAGCCCCGCATCGGTCTCTCTGCTCAGCGGGGAGACTGCTTCCTCCTCTCTCTGCCTGCCTTTCTGCCTACTTGCGATCTCTGTCAAATAAATAAATAAAATCTTTAAAAAAAAAAAAAAAAGAAAAATGACCAGAAAGCTGTTACTACTTGAGGCTCGGAAATTAAGAATTTTCCTCTTGGTTTTGGTAGTTTTCCCTATCCCCACATTTTTAAGTGACAAAATGACAGGGTCCGCCCATACTATGTATAAATATACAAACAACAGAGAAGTAGTGTCTAGTCCCCACGTTGCCCTAATCCTCTCTTAAGGATAATTAAAATGTTTTCTTCTTTTGCTTATTATTTTCTAAGTTATTCTCAATGGACACATACTGCTTTCGCAAAGCGCAAGAGAAACAAAATTTTACAAACAGCCCCCAAGTGCTCTGAGGTATGGTGAGCCTGGGTGGGCCCTGGCAGAGTCCTGCAGATAGAGGAGTCTCTCTCAGGGGGAACTGGCTCCTTCTGTCCCCATGATGGCCCTGTAGCTGGTGAGAGGTCCAGTGTCTTGTGTGGTGAACCCAAGAGGCCTGGGTATGACCACAAACTCCCTTCCCTCCTCTATGTCCACCAAAATGTTTCGAGACACCACCTGGTGTTGCAGAAAAAGGACCAAGGAGCATGAATCCCAATCCTACCTCTGCCTAGCTGTGTGGCCTTGGGCAGGTGACTTAACCCTTCTGAGCCTCCAATTCTTCCTCTGACAATCGGGACACTAACCCCTCTTGCACAGGGCTGGGTGCTTGTGAGGATTAAGTGGCTGGTATGTCAGTAAGTGATAGCTTTTTTCCATCCCTCTGCCCACATCTGGCACCAATAAGCAGATGGGCCTCTGAGAGCAGCATCTTGAGGTCCGTTCACAATAGTCTCCCTTTGGTGGTCTCGCAGCCCAGCCCCCAGACTCCCATCAGGCCTGGGCATAAATCGCCCCCTATGAATGCCCCTAGAGAGTGAGAGGCCGTGCACTTGTGGGTGACATGTTCGGGCAGCACGGAAGTTCTCCCCAGTGTCTAGCCTCCTGCTACAACACCAGCATCATTCCCCTGGGAAACCCACCCTCACTGCAGCCACTTACATTTTGGCTTCATAGTCCTTCCACGCCTTCTCCAGCTGCTTTTTGGAATCCTGTGGTTTAGAAAGAATAATGTGCCCAAAGGGGTGCTTGGGGTCGGGAATCCACAGCACACTTTGCTACCTTTAAGGCAACTTTGCGCTTTCATGCTCCCCTATGCTGCTCAGAGCCACAGTCCAACTAACTCCTACCCCCGGAGCCCTTACTGTAAACCTCGCCCCCCCTCACCCAAACAGACCCAACCAGCCCCGTTCTCCGGGTTGAGCCCCTTCACCCACCCGACCTCCTCCCATAGCTGCTAAGAATCAGCTGGGTTTGGTGGGCCCTGGCCTGAGGGGTGGGAAGATTTTGGGGTCTGCCCTAAGTCTTCTCCCTCAGAAGACAGAGATCGCCATGAGGATGAGGATGGAAAGATGAAGGTCAGACTCATCCCCTAACTTTACCCCACTCCTTCCTCCTGCCTGGCACTAGATCATTCTCTCAACAGGAAGGGTACCGATAGAGGGACATATGCACAGAGAGGCTAAGAAGCCTACCAAAGGCCACACAGCGAGCCAGTGACACCTGGCTGATCCTTGGCCTAGTTTGCCTGGGACAGCTCACACCCTCCAGAATTGCCCCATTCAGCCCAGGAGGGGGTAGGAAGCTGCCTGGCTGGTTTGGGTGGTTCCCAGGTTGGTGACTGGCCTTAGGCAGGAGGGAAGCCTCTGGGGGGAGGACAGCGTCTCCCCTGAGCCTTCTGGGACAGATTTCTCAGGCAGATTATTCTGTCACTTTCTTTGAGTTCTGCTCTGCCTGGAGCGGGGAGCTGCCAGGGCAGGGATGAGCCAAGCATGAGAGTCAAGAGCCCCAGAGCCCACCCTGGCTCTTCCGCCAGCTGTATGAACTGTAAGCAGGTTACCAAACTCCCCCAGCCTTGGGTTTTCTCACCTGCAGAGCAGGGACGACAATGCCTACAGAGCCCACCTTGTGCGGCTGCTGTAAGAGTAGCCTGAGCTATCTCACATAAGGGCCCAGGCACACAGTAGGTCAGCCATCCTCAGCTGACCCCAGAGCTACGTCTTCCTGTCCTTCCAAGGGTCCCTAATATGGGGTCAGCAGTCCCACAGTGACAGTCTCATTTGACCTACGGCTTCAGCCCAGCCCTGCCTCTCCTCTGGTCTCCTGCCCACCGCTTTCTCCCTCCATCCCACCACCTTTGGGCACCCCTGCACCCCAAATGGGAACTCACCTGTCGCCCGTCCCTCAGTTGCCCCTTCAATAGACTGTCCAGGGGGAATGAGACGATGTTGTTCAGGTTTTGAACCTAGAAAGAGCAGAGACCCCCCCCAGACCCCACCCTGGGTGACCATCTTTCCAGCCCCAAGAGGCTAGGGCACAGCACTGGGAGGCAAAGGAGGGCACTGGGGGTAGAGGAGGTTGGGGAGAGAGAGGTGAGGGAGGAGGGTAGTGGAGTGGCAGAGTGGGTCTCCCATAAGAGCTGTTACCGCCAACCCTGACTAACTGGCCTCATCACCTCCCAGCTCTGGGAACATCCACGGTCAGTCCCATCTCTGGCCCTTTGCCTCCAGCATCCTCACCTGACCCCTCACACCCTGACTCTGAAGTGCCCATCTGTCATTTGTATGTGGTTAGCTCCTCGTCTCCCCCATCATGTGGGGAACCCTTCCCCTGTGGTCACATGGGGTAAACACGGAGCAGAGCTCATCAGGGTACCCCATCCCTGGGCCGTAGTGACTATATCAGGAACATGACTCAAGCCAGCCAATCAGGGTCCTTCCTGCAACTTTCTGCCAAAGTCATGGGAGAGAGACTGTCTTTCTCCTGACAGTATGGTGAATCTGGGTCTGCTGGACCACCTTACCTACTGAGCAGATGCAGAAACTATCTAAGAGAAAGAGAAGAGGCCTAAAGCCGGTTGCATACATGGATTTCCCATTACAAGGGCCAATGAACTTCAGGTTTAAAAAATCCTAGTTTGGGGGCGCCTGGGTGGCTCAGTGGGTTAAAGCCTCTGCCTTCGGCTCAGGTCATGATCCCAGGGTCCAGGGATCGAGCCCCGCATCAGTGCGGTGGGGGGGTGTCTCTGCTCAGCAGGGAGCCTGCTTTCCTTCTCTCTCTGCCTGTTTCTTTGCCTACTTGTGATCTCTGTCTGTCAAATAAATAAATAAAATCTCTTAAAAAAATAAAAAATTCTAGTTTGAAAAAAAAAATCCTATTTTGAATAGAATCTCTATCATCTGGCAGCCCCAACTGCCTATCTGATATTTCAGCTTACCTTTTAAGGTACAGCTTGGGTCTCCCCTACTCCAGGAAGCCTTCCTGACTGCCCCTACTCATGGCCTATGCTGACCTTCCCTTTTCAATTTTTTTTTTTAAGATTTTATTTACTTGTTTGAGAGAGAGAGAGAGAGTGCACGCGCACACAAGTGGGGGGAGAGGCAGAGGAAGAAGCAGACTCCCCCCGAGCGTGGAGCCTGACTTGGAGCTAGAGATATAATAGATATTATAAAGATATAATAATGACAGACGCAAGAGTAACAAACCCTTACTGAGTGCTTACTCGGGGCTGGGCACTTAGCTAGCGTGAGCCTCATCACAGCTCTGCAAGGTGGGTACGTGACAGACATGGAGGGAGAGAGGGAGAGAGAACATGTGGGAGGAAAGTCAGACAAGAAGAAGAATGCAAATGGGAGGTCAGAACTGGAAAGGGAATTGGGTCATTGGTCAAGGTCAAGGGAGACTGGAGGTCCAGGGCAACCCTGGACAGAAAGGTTCATAAGCTCACTTGATTCATCCCAAGCCTAGGCTAAGGGTGGCTGAGAAAGGAACAGGGCCTCACCAGGTTCTTGAAAAGTGCAGCCACCTCACGGGTGAACACGGCCAAGTTCAGGAAGCCAGTGGACAGCTCGTGACTGTTTTGGGACAAGTGGCTGTTGCCTAAGGACTCTACAGCCTCTCGGTACTGCTCCTCATTCTCCACATGGCCTGTGGAGGTAGGGAAAGGCAGAGTCAGTTCCATGCTGGCGCTAGGGTAGGGGCTGCTTGGCCAGCCTGGGCATCAGGCAGGCTCACTCACCAAGGCCGGAGCTGTGGATCGCCCTCACAGCCTTCTTTATTCTCTGCAAGATGGCCTGGTCTCCTTCCAGCATCTGGAAGCAAATGCAGACAGAGTTCAGGGATGCTCAGCTGGGAGGGGTGCCTGACTCCAGGATCCCACCCTCCAAACACACATATAAAGTTTCTTCCCTCGGGCCCCCCAGCCCCCCTCCAAACAGGAACAGACCACCCTCTTCCACCCAGACCACACAGGACACCAGAGATCCATCACAGCACTCCAGGAATACCTACAGACTTTTCTCCCCAACTCCAACGCAAGCCAAGTAAATGGAGCGATTCCAAGGCACGTGGCGTAGTGGGGGAACGCCAGTCCTGGGTTTGAATCCTGGCTCTGGCACTACCTAGAGTATCGATCTAGACAGAACTGCTAACTTCTCTGAGCCTTGGGGGCTTTGTCTGCAAAATGAAGACGATACTACAGGCTCCCGGAGGTGCTGAGAGAATTAATGATTTGACAAATGTATCCAAAAATGCTTAGCAAAAGACCAGAGGAGAGAACGCAGACACATCTCTGTATTCTCGAAGGCACAGACAGAAGAATGCTTGTTCCTTGAATCCCGGGCTCAGTAAGCAGAAGGGGCCACAGTATACCCCGACTGGAAAGAACTGGTGGGACAGCACCAGGCAACCTCTGTGGGCTGCAGAACAGACAGCAGACGGGGAAGGCCAGGAGATGTGACGGGGAGAGCAGGCCTCACAGGCCCTAGGGGGGCAGGCTCAGCCAGAGATCCAAACCTCCTCCTTCAGTGGGGTGCAGATGCTCCAACCTCATGGACCCCTGATGAAATGCTGCTGAAGCTGGAAATTATAGAACATCAGGGCTGAGAAAGGCTGACAGAACCACCCCTGAGGAGACTGAGGCCTGGAGAGGGCAGGGCCTGGCCCAGAGCCAAAGAGTGGGGCAGCCTGGGAGCTGGGCTCCGGTCCCTGCTCTAGCTCGGTGCTCCACCCACACACCCATTCCCCCCACCCCCACCACAGCCCCACCTATTTTGTCTGGTGACTGAAAAAGGGATCAGAGTTTATCTCCAAAGAGCTACCTTCAACGTGACAAGAGTTAGCAAACACGTTGGGAATGGTTTCTCCAAAGATTGCGCACAGGAGGGCACGCACCGGGCAGAGCTCGGGGGCAATGTGGAATGTTCTCCAAAGCCTTGGGCATGGGGGAAGCCTCGGGAGGGAGAGGGGTCTGGTTTCGAAGCTCTGCTCTAGTGCCCAGATGCTGTGTGACCTCTAGCAAGTTGCTTCCTGATTAACTATCTTTACAATGGGGGGAAATCATGCCTCCCTCTCAGGGTTATGAGATTGTATGCATGAGATGATGCACAGAGAGGGCCTAGCTTGGTGCTGAGTGTGGCCTCAAAGAACAGCACTTATAGTCATTATCAGTACCTGCGGCTAGAAGGGTCCCCCAAACTCTGAGTACGTTTCCTACAGGGACTAGAAAGCTAACATTCTCCTCCCTGAGTATAAATTTCATGATTGGGACATGTGGCTTTGGGACAGTGGAGGCCCATCCCAGGGCTGAAGGAAAAAAAGTCAAGGAATTAGGGAGATGGGGGAACAGGAGGCCGTATCTGAACCAGCTAACAAACTCAGACACTACCAGAGAAACAAAGACATGAGGGGAGAACTAGGACATCACGATAATTCCCAAAGACCCAGAGGGGGACACACGCATTCGCCAAAGCCCTCGATCCCCACCTTGAGACTTGACAGGGAAAGTGAAGACAGGATTAATTTAAGGAGCTCTGACTTTACTCCAATAGTGCGGACCACAGATATGAATGAATTGCAAAGAGACTTAAAAACTCCTGGAAAGGGGGCGCCTGGGTAGCTGGGTCGGTTAAGCCTCTGACTCTTGATTTCGGCTCAGGTTATGCACGATGTCAGGGTCCTGGGATTGAGCCCTGCGTTGGGCTCCACATTCAGCAAGGAGTCTGCCTCTCTCTCTCCCTCTGTCACTCCCCTGCCCTCATGAACGCTCTCTCTCAAATAAATACACAAAAATAAAATCTTTAAAAAAGGAGAAAGCTCCCTAAAAGGCAGATCCATGTGCCTAGCACACAGAAAATACCCACTAGTTGTTTACCTAAATGAACATTTTGCAAAGTCCCGGGACATGGACCTGAGGAGTCTGTGTTCCTGCTGTAGATACTTTCAGGGGAATCTCCCCACCCCACGATACTGTTCTCGGAAAACTGCCCTCCTCCCCTCTAGAGGTGGGTCCTTTATTACCTTGTTTGTTTGTTGTAGCCAGAGTAGACCGGACCAGGGTGACACCTGATCCAGGCCGGCCCAAACAGCTTCTCTCTCCAAGGAACTTGGAATGGGGCTCTGGGAAGTTGGCTAATTGATCTGAAGTACTCAAGCTGGGACATCTTTCCCACCATGGGCAAAGACAAAAGAACAAAGCAGATGTATACAAAGAAGCAAATGAGACCCATGGTGCCCCCAGAAAACCAGAAGAAAAAGGTTGCTCTGGTTTCTGGCAAATCTCCAGATCCTGCACCCCGAGAGGCTCCTCCACACTTCCTGTCCTTGGGTCTTCATGTAATATCCTTGAATGCACTCAACAAATTCCCCTTCATGCTTAAGCTGCTTTGAGACCATCTCCCTTCCCTGCAGCATGGCAGAGCCTGCTAGTTGGCTCTCGGTGTCCATTCTCTCTTCTTCCTTAGCAGTTAAGAATGCTGACTTTTGGGGCACCTGGGTGGCTCAGTGGGTTAAGCCTCTGTCTTCGGCTCAGGTCATGATCTCAGGGTCCTGGGATCGAGCCCCTGGGATGCTCAGCGGGGGGCCTGCTTCCCCACCCCCGCCTGCCTCTGCCTACTTGTGATCTCTCTGTCAAATAAATAACATCTTTAAAAAAAAAAAATAATAATGCTGACTTTTCAGATGGCAACTCGGTCACCCCAATACAGGCTACACTTCCCAGCTTACCTTGCAGCTGAATGTAGTCATAGGACTACGTGCTGACCTATGTCATATAATGGATATTTTACTTGTTAGCTTCCAGAAGTATTCTTAAAAGGAAGGGAGGGACTACCCACCTATTAAAATGGCCCAAATCCAAAACACTGACAACACCAAATGCTGATGAGGCTGTGGAGCAACAAGCACTCTCAGACACTGCTGGTGGGAAAGGAAAACGGTACGGGCGCTTTGCTAGACAGTTTGGCAGCTTGTTACAAAACTATACATACTCTTACCATCTGATCCAGCAACTGCACTCCTCGGTATCTACCCAAATGAACTGACAACCTGTTCCCACGTAAAAACATGCCCATGGATGTTTATAGCAACTTTATTCCTAACTGCTAAAACTTGGAAGACAAGGGAATATTACTAAGCACTAAAAAGAAGTGAGCTATCGAGTCACAAAATACATGAAGGAACCTTAAGTATGTATTTCTGGGGAGGGGGGCACCTGGCTGGCTCAGTCAGCAGAGCATGTGACTCCTGATCTTGGGGTTGTGGGTCTGAGCCCCACTTTGGGTGGAGAGGTTACTTAAAAATAAAATCTTTCACAAAATGTGGATATTACTGTGTGAAAGAAACCCAGCTGAAAAGGTGGCATAGTGTCTGATTCCAATTCAGACATTCTGGAATAGGCTAAAGAATGGACATGATAAAAAGATCAGGGGTCACCAGCGGAGGGCGGGATAAACAGGTGGTGCACAGAGGGTTTATAGAGACATCACACTATCCTGCCCAATGCCAAGAGTGGACACATGTCACTAGGCCCTGGTCAAAACTCAAAGAACATACACCACCAAGAGTGAACCTAACTTAACTATGGATCTGGGGTGACAATGATGTGTCCGTGTTGGTTCGCAGATTCTAACAAAGGTGCCACTCTGGTGTGGGCCAGTGACAGTGAGGGAGGTTGTCTGTGGAGTAGGAGATATATGAGAACTCTGTACTTCCTTTCCTTTTTTTTTTTTAAAGATTTTATTTATTTATTTGTCAGAGAGAGAGCACAAGCAGAGGGAGAAGCAGGCAGAGGGAGAAGCAGGATTCCTGCTGAGCAGGGAGCCTGACGTGGGACTCAAACCCGGGACCCCACGATTGTGACCTGAGCTGAAGGCAGACGCTCAACCAACTGAGCCACAGAGGCATCCCTAAAAGTGCTCTAAAAAAATAAAGTTTTATTTATTTATTTATTTATTTATTTATTTATTTATTTCTGAAAAAAGGGGAGGAGTGTCTGGGTGGCTCAGTCTTTTAAGTATCCGACTCTTGATTTCTGCTCAGGTCATGATCTCAGGGTCCTGAGATCAAGTCCCATGTCAGGTTCCACGCTGACCATGGAGCCTGCTTGAGATTCTCTCTCTCCCCCTCCCTCTGCCCCTCCATTCCACCAGCACTCTCTCTCTTTAAAAAAAAAGAAAGGAAGGAAGGAAGGAAGGAAGAAGGAAAAGGAAGAAAGGGAGGGGTAACCCTCTGTCATACTGTTCTCCTGGTGAGAAAGCATGTGTAATGTCTAGAGCTCAGGCAGCCATCCTGGACCGTAAGGCAGAAGCCATGTGCTGCAGATGGTGGAAGACAAAGTAGTGGCCTTGTCCCCGGTAACTGGGGAGCCACCCCATCATCCTGGACCACTTACCTGCAGACTTCTTTCATACGGAAGAGAAATACATGTCTGTCTTCTATGAGCCACGTTATGCTGGGTATACTGTTACTTGGGACTGAAGCTAGGAGCTCTAGCTCGTCCAGGCAGGCAAGTCACCTAAAGACCAACAAACTGGGGCACATGGGTGGCTCAAGCTATTAGGCGTCTGCCTTCAGCTTGGGTCATGATCTCAGGGTCCTGGGATCGAGCCCCACGTCCAGGGAGCCTGCTTCTCCCTCTCCCACTCCGTCTGCTGTGTTCCCTCTCTCACTGTATCTCTCGCTGTCAAATAAATAAATAAACATAATCTTTAAGGGGAAAAAAAAAAGACCAACAAACTATCACTCGATGCCCTTGTCAGACATATATCAGGAAATGGCTTCCTGGCAAGATACCATTCGTGCTCCTACCAAAGTTCACACAGTCATTCATTCATTCATTGATTCATTTTAGTTACCCAGTGCCTGCTATGCATTTGCACCCTGTGTAAAAGCCACAGTCTCATCTCTCCAGGGAAATCAGTATCTAAGGGGAGAAAGAGCCAAGCAAATAGATCCCTTCAATGTGATTAGAGCTAGTAATGGAAGGTGGACAAGGCACCCGGGAGCCCAGGGGAAGCAGAATCTTCTGCTTAAAAGGAACAGGGAAAGCTGTAAGCTGTGATGTTTGACTATGGGGACAGGACAGGCAGGAAAGGGAATAAGACTGCACTGTGAGGTGGTGTGGGGAGCACTTGGTATAATGGTAGGATCGCTAGAGGAGGGAGGGCTCTGGGAAGAAGGGGAAAGGAGAAGAACACGGTCCGTATGTTCATTCATTCATTCATTCATTCCAGCAAGGATCTGCTGGTGCCCTGTTTTAGCCATGCACGGCCCCTTCCTTCAAGAGGCTCCCAGACGTATAAACATGGAAGTGCCCAATGTGGGCACTAAAGGGGGAAAATTCTAATCAACGCTTTTCTCCTTTTTTTTTTTTTAAGATTTTATTTATTTATTTGACAAAGAGAGACACAATGAGAGAGGGAACACAAGCAGGGGGAGTGGGAGAGGGAGAAGCAGGCTCCCCGATGAGCAGGGAGCTCAATGCAGGGCTTGATCCCAGGACCCTGGGATTATGATCCAAGCCGAAGGCAGATGCTTAATGACTGAGCCACCCAGGTACTCCCCCCACCACCCTTTCCTCAAGAAACAATCTGAACACAGTTCACACCAGGGTATAAATGACTGATAACATCTATCCACACTCTATGATACAATGCAGCAAAGACTTAAGCTAAAGAAATATAGTTTTAAGGAGAAAATCCTGGTCATAGTCTAGGGATGGAAAGGTATCTGGGGAAAGGCCCCACAGTTTCCAGAACTCCTGTGATGATGCTACTGTAGGACGAGAGAGGAGTCACAAGCTGAGATTCCAGCCCCAGTCTGCTCGAAACGACCTCCCTGGGGAATACTGACACAGCAGTTCTCCAAATCTCCTCTTGCTTAAAATAGGAGAAAAACACTACAATGCAGGGAGAAAATCCATTCTCCACTTAACCTACAGAGTTCCTGGTGAAGCTTACGAGAGATCGCAGACATGGCAGCACGTGCCAAGGCTCGGGGCATCTGGAAAATGTGAGTGTGAATCTGACCGTGGTTTGCTTCCTGCCTCTGCAGGAGATCAGTCCTCATTCCCCAGGTCTGAGGCTGGACAGGTTAGGAAAAAAAAAAAAAAAAAAAAAACAAAACCTCGGGATGCAGGTGGGTCTACTTAATCCTCCAAGTGGGGTCTCTGAACCAGCAGGGACAGCGTCACCTGGGACCTTGTCAGAAATGCAGCGCTTCAGCTGAATCAGGAAATCCAGGGGCGGGGCCCAGCAATTTGGTCTAACAAGTCCTCCAGGTGACTCTGACGCATGCTAAAGTTTGGAAATCGCTCCCTAATTCTACCCTTGAGATGCAATAAATCATCACAGCCGAACGTATGGGGCTGGCCCCAAACTACCTAGTTTCGAATTCAGCTCCATTTAGGCACTTGCTGTATGACTTCCCTGTGCCTCAACGTTCCCATTCCTGAAATGAGGATGACAACAGTTTCCACTACAAAGGGTTGTTGGGGAGATGAAATGACTTCACCCAGGTAAACTGCTTAGGGCTTAAAGTGCTTATTATTTGAGAGCTGGTGATGTTACCTATTCCAAAATTAAGCTGAATTGGGTTAGGAATTTCTCAGCCTTCCCGGAGCTGATTAAAGATCCTCTCCCCACCCTGCAATGATCCAGCTCAGCACGACCCGTGAATGACAGGTCCTGAGGGGCCACTGGGCAGTCACACAGAACCTCCGCCACGGGGCAGACAAGATGGTACATGAGAATGCCTGGGCTGTGCCAGGAACGTTTCTTGTCACCCTTCCAGCTACCTCTGATGTAGGCATCACCACTGGCATTTTATAGATGAAGCTGCTGGGGTAAGGAGCATGTCCAGGGACGGTCAGGTAACATAAATGCCAAAGAGTGGCAGAGCTGTCCTTGAAACCCAGGTCTGGCCACATCCAGGGCTGATGGTCTGTCCCTCCCACCAAGCTGCCCCCCAGACGTTCAGGGACATGGCTTCTTTGATCTGAGGAATGGCTCTGCCTCTGAATCTGAACCCCAACTCAAGCACCTCTACCATCCCCTCCCCATCCTTCAAACAGGGACAGGGAAGGTAGAGACCTGTGCCAAAACAACAGGGTTGACAGCGGTGCCCAACGACAAATACTCCACAGGCTAGCCTACTGAAGAGAACGTAGAGTGTACAAATTAGACCAGAGGAGGATTTCCAGGCCTGAGAGGTAGAATTTAAGGAGACAGAAACAAATTTCAGCTCAGAAGAAGAAGTTCCTAAGGAAGAGTAAGCGACCCTTCGAGAGAGTGAGCTCCCCAGCACTTGGAAGTATTCAAGGACTTCAGGTAGTAGAGCACGATTCAAACTGGAATTGATTTAGTAGTGATGGCCATTCAGAGTTCTCTCAAAGCTCAGAGTCAATGGCTCCACACGGGAGCCTGGGCAGGCATCGGGCAGAGGCAGGGGAGACGTGCCTAAACTTGGAAAACTAGCTGGAGTCCTTTGGGCAGCCTTGCCTGTCTGGCCCTAGACAAAGCCTGAATTCCTGCTGGTGGCACTGCCCTTTATGCCCCTCCCTCCCCCGGCGTGCTCTCCCCTCATACCCCTCCCCCCCCCACACACACACATACACTGTGCTCTGACTCTGATTTGTGTTCTCTGCAGGCAAAGGCTATATAGATGGCAGCACTAGGGCCATGCCCAGCTGGCCTGCTTGGAAGGGGCTTTTGCATACCCCCCTCCTGGGTTAAGACTCATCAATAGGACCCATTCTTCATTCCTGTGATTTCCCAGTGCCAGCTGTGGTAACCATGGCGACTCAGCGGAGGGAGCAGAGCAGCAAAAGCTAAGGCCTTGGGAGCTGCTGATTAAATTTCACCATTAGACATTCACTCCTTTGGACTACTATAATACGGCACAGAGGCATCACTTTTGTGGCCTCCTTAATCCATCTCGGGATTTTTCCCATTGACCCTGGATTTGGTTCATCATTCTGCTAGGACTACTCTTCAGGTAGCTTCTACCAATTAAACCAGAGTTGGCACAGGAGATGAAAACCATTTTCCATCTTTGCTTTGGACCATGATGTTGTCTCCCAAAGGACTAAATCACAGAATAGTAGCGATAATCTAACATTATCTCCTCAACCTACAGACCACAGACAAAGGGCTGGATGAGCTGCCTGCCCCAAGTCTCATAGGAAATACAAACTGAGGAAAGAATATACAACCAACACTTTTACAGGGCTTTACAGCTCCTAAAGCAGCTTCACATCCATCCTGAGAGCATCCCAACAGGCAGTTGATGCTTTTGTTCCCATCTGGCCAAAGAGTCAGTGAGGCTCAGAGAGGTGAAGGGAGTTACCTGAGCTCACACAGCCACAAAGTAGCAGAGATGCATGGACCCAAACTGGGAGATGCCATTTCTAGTTCATTTCTAGTCTGTGGACCCCAGACCCTAGACGTCCACACAGTTCCTACCTGGGCCCCACCAAGCTGCACCTACAGGAAGCACCAGAGACCAATTTAAAAAAGTCTCCCAGGTTAGCATGACCACATTCCAAATCTGTACACAGCTGTTATGATCAATAAGACACAAAAGTCTTTAAAAGCATTCTTGAATTCATGGGTGGTGGGGGGCGTCTGGGTGGCTTGGTCAGTTAAGCGTCTGCCTTCAGCTCAGGTCATGATCCTGGGGCCCTGGGACTGAGCCCCATGTCAGGCCCCCTGCTCTTCGGGGAGCCTGCTTCTCCCTCTCCCTGCTCATGCTTTCTCTCTCATTCTTTCTCTCTCTCTCTTTCTCAAATAAATAAATAAGCATTCTTGAATTCATGGTAACTTTTTGTCCTTTTCCAAATTTCTCAAGCAATGCTAAGAGTATGACTTCATGGGAAGGTCAATGAAACTGACATTAAAAAGAGGTCCCTCTGTGAGGGGGCAGAATCCCGGCTCCTTTGAGGTTTCCTATCCACAAAGAAGATTAAATTATATATACTACATATTATATGTGAAAGTTAAAATACTGCATTCTAAAGAGCAAGCCAAGTTACACTTAAAACATTTAATGAGGGGTGCCTGGGTGGCTCAGTGGCTTAAAGTCTCTGCCTTCGGCTCAGGTCACGATCCCAGGGTCCTGGGATCGAGCCCCACATTGGGTTCTCTGCTCAGCAGGAAGCCTGCTTCCTCCTCTCTCTTTGCCTGTCTCTCTGCCTACTTGTGATCTCTGTCTGTCCAATAAATAAATAAATATCTTAAAAAAGAAAAAAAATTTAATGAGGGGTGCCTGGGGGGCTCATCGGTTAAGCATCTGCCTTCGGCTCAGGTGATGATCCCAGAGTCCTGGGATCGAGTCCCGCATCAGACTCCCTGCTCGGCGGGAAGCCTGCTTCTCCCTCTTTTTCTCTCCAGCCTTGTGTTCCCTCTCATTGTCTTTCTCTCTCTCTCTGTCAAATAAATAAATAAATAGATAAATAACTAAAAAGTGATTTTTTAAAAAAAATTTAATGAAGTGATATATAAAATGCAATAACAAAAAACAAAAAACCAACCCCACACAAAAAATCCCCAGGGCTTCTCATTTCTACATCCAACTACTAATGTACGGGAAATGCAGATGGAGAAACTCATGCAGCCACGCCTGGGGAATGCAGCAGTGAGCACAGACCGTGAGAAACTACAGAAAAAGCCACTGATCTCCTTAACAAGGGGATTGCAAAAAACGAAACCAAAAACAACGGAGGAGAAATCATTTAAGAGGTGCAAAACACACACCGACAAAAGGCGATGCACAGACCTTCCTTTGTTTTTTAGAACATTTTTTGGAATTTAAGCAAAACTTTGGCATTTGCTTCAAAATAAGATGAGAGTCAGGGAAGCAGGTGGAGGTGTGGTCAGGGCAGGACTGGGTCACGTGTAAATGGGGGTTGTGCATCATTTTGTTCTGTCCCTGTGACCATTCCAGAATCTCTACAAATTCAGGAAAAAGTGAGGGCTTGTCGATGAAAAATAAGATTGAGGAAATAATAGTTGGGTTAGTCTACTTCTGGGTATGTTTGAAAATTTCTACAGTACAGAGTTAATAAAAGAAGACAAGGGGCCCTTCCTTCTTTCCTCCCTGCTCCTCTCCCTCCCTTCCTTCATTTTTGGTGTGGAGCCCAGTACGGGGCCTGAACTCACAACCCTGAGGTCAAGACCTGAGCTGAGATCAAGAGCTGGATGCTCAACTGACTGAGCCACCCAGGCTCCTTGACAAGAGATTCAAATATTCAGAAAGGTAGGGGACCACTGCACTAAGTTACTGCAACGAGCCCTTGACACCTTAGTACGTCGAACGGATTCTTTTCAGTGGATAGCTGTCAGGGCACGGCTTTCCACAAGGGGAATGGGATGGAAGAGTGGGTTTGGAGAAGTGGCCTGAGGGAGCCAGGGGCCTAGGACGCAGGGCCAATGGAGGGCAAGGGATCAGGCAGGAAGGGGTAAAGGCTGACCTGCTGGCTAGAGGCAGGTTCCCTGCTCTGCGGCCTGATTACAAAAGGGCACGTGGTGGAAAGAGCACAGGATGTGGAGGCAGGTCTATTCCAGACCCAATTTCTCACTAGCTTGGAGAACCTAAGCAAGGGTCTCTCAGCCATTGGCTCTCTACCTGCAAAATGGGAATGACAGTCACCGATGCTCCAGTCACCCCCCACTGAGAATTAAATCCTGTTAGACCAGGGAAGTTTGTAGCCCATGCAAATGTGAGCTGTCCTGCTCATGTGAGTCTCTAAAGTTTGCTTTTCCTCATCCACCTGTCTAACCACCAGATCCAGAGCCAGGCAGGGAGCCCCACTGGGCCCTTTGTGGGAGGCCAGCAAGGAAGGGAAAGGGTGGGACTGAGAAGTATTTCCAGCATCCCACCTCCAGGGCAATCCGAGCTCAACTCCACACCCTCAGTGGTGTGTGTCCTGGGGAAGTTCAGATTTGCAAACCTGCCCCTTTCCACCCAGTGAGACAGAGGGAGGAGCTGGGATAAGGTCTCTAACGAGTCACTGGCACAGAGTAGGAGCTCATTCACACATACTGAGCGTCGAGCTGTCCCTAAGCCCCTGCACGGGTGCTGGGGAGAGAGGGATGTCTGCTTGGGTCCTGCCCTCACGGTGCCCGGTATGGGAGATAGGACACGGTTTCGGATAGCTACGGAGGCCCTTGGGGAGCCCAGAGCAGGCGAGAAGCCTGTGTGGGGACACAGACAAAGAGGTACCCACCCCACGCTGAGCTGAAGTGATGCTTCTCCAAGGCCCTGAAAAACAAGGAGACATTAGTGGAGCAAAGTGAGACGGCGGAAGATGACTTTAAGAGAGGAGAGGTGCCTGGCAGAGTCCCTGGGTAGGAATGCTTCCCACATCTGGGGATCAGCCAGGAGCTTCCTGGAGCAGCACGTCACCAGGGGCAGGGCCGCAAACAGTGAGGCCTCAGGACCGAGAGGGCCCAGAATGACCCCCTGGGAGACCAGGGTCACAGTGAGAGCTGAGCAGATGCTTCTAGCTCTACTGTATGCCAGGCTGTGCAGCGAGCATGTGACATAATTTTTTTTTTAACTTTTATTTATTAAGTCATCTCTACCCCCAACGTGGGGCTCTAACTCACACCCCCAGGGCCAAGAGTTGCACTCTACCCCAGGTGACATGCTTTGTCCCATTCCATGGAATCCTGTCAGTGACCCCAGAAGGTTTTACAGATGAGGAAACTGAGGCCCAGGGAAGTTTTGGCATTTGCCCAGGCTCATACAACTGGTAGGTGGGGGAACTTAGACTTAGACCCAGGGTGTCAGGCTCTTTTAACCAAACCCCTAGGTTTTACCCCACAGGTGACGGGGAGCACCCACAGGGCCCTGGACAAGAGAGGAGTGACGTGGTAAATTCCGATGGTACAAGGATCAGCTCCAGGGCTTGGCTGCAGACCCATGTCCGAGAGGGAAAAAGGGGTGCAGACGCATCCCCCAGGCATGACAGGGTGATGGGGAACACAGCCTGGCCCAACTCAAAACTGATCACACACGACAGGAAGGACTCAGACTCCAAAGTCCCAGAATGAGTCTACTTACTAACATGACTCCAACCACCCCCCTTCCCACTGAGGGACCGCTTTGGGCCAGACACTTGATGCCTCCCTCATTTGTTCTTCCCAGCGGCCCTGCGAGGTAGTTATTATCCTTCCCATTTTACAGATGAGGAAACGGAGGCTGGGATAGATGAGGCAACCGGCTCAGGTGCCACAGGCAGCTCCAGGAAGGGTAGAGCCCGTAGTTTCCAGAGCCTTCTCGCATCATCACGCTATAGCAACCCATGAGCGAGATCCCACCTGGCTGAGCCTGTCACCTTTGTCAGCACGACTGTGAACATTAAGTGAGACCGTATTTTTTCTAATGGTGGATGTCAGGCACCTGGAGAGGTAATGCAGTGACATTCTGAAGGAAGGGAAAGAGACTGAATTTTAGATCTGCCTCAGCCACTAGCCCCTCTGGGTCTCCCTAAGTACATGCCATCCTTCTGTGCCTCAGTTTCCCCATCTATACATCTTAGAGTTGATGGACATGAGTGCTAACTCCCCTTCTAGGGGATGCTCTGGGACTCCAAGTCCTGTTAATCGTATCCTGCAAGGCTGCTGGAACCTCAGGCACCAGCGAGAACACACCTCCAACTGGTTTTCATCTGGGTGGGCAAAGCCCCCACCCCCCAGAACCCAAGAGTCCAGGCAGAGGGAGTCAGAAGGAGGTGCCAGGGAGCAGGGCAGGGCTCTTTCCAGCTCCTCTCTCCTTGCCTGCCTGTAGCCTCTGTCCTAGCTAAACCGCAGAGCCTGGGAGCCAGGACCAGGGGCCCAGCTCTACCCCCACCCCTGCTGTGACCTCGAGCAGTCTCCTTCCCTCCCAGACTGACTCCTCGGCTCCCATCTGGAGTCTGGAACGAAGGGGCTGGGCGGGATGCGGAAGGCTCCTGCCAGCTCTCACATTTATTATTTCAGGGTCCCTCAGCCTCTCTGTTTTCCTTCCTGCGCGGCTGGAGCCCGTGACTGGCCGGGGGCCCCCTTGCTTGGGCCCCTGCATCTGTCTCCCCGGCCAGGGAAGCTGCTAGGCCTTGCCAGCTGCCCCTTGCAGGGTGGTCGGAAGTGGGGAGGAAGAGGGGTTGCAGGAAGGGAGCCGCACCCTCAACGTAAGCTGAGCCCTCTGTAAACCCCAAGTTTCCTGGCTGGGATTTTTCCCGGGAGACTGCTAGGCAGTGATGAGCTAAGAGAGCGAGAACTCTGCCGGACCGATCGCCTTGGATTCCCGTCTGAATCCTGGCCCCAAGCCCTGAATTCCACCCAGCTCTGCAGACAGCCTGGCCTGCCCTCCCTGAATAGAGGAGCCAAGAGCCCCCCGCCTCCCATTCTCTGGCTCCCTTATTGGCCTGGATGAGTCCTTTCCCTGCACCCAATGGGATATCCATCACGGATCCCATAAATGTCAGTCCTACCCAGCTCTGCAATTTCCTCAACACGCCAGGCTGTTGCCAGCCACCAAGCCTTTGCTCACGCTCTCCCCGCTGCCTGGACAGGCCCTCCCCCGTTCCACCCTAGACGCTTAGTCTTCCCAGACTCTGCTTAGGTTACCTCCTCCCTGCCTCAACAGAACTTACCCCTCCAGAACCCATCCCTCCTGCCTTTATGCCTTTTATCCAGGCATTCATGGCCCTTATGTACCACACGTCTGACTTCCCTCTGGGGCTGAAGACTGGCTCATTTGCCTTTGCATTCACAGCCCCCAGCACAGGGCCACATGAGTAGCCACAAACGTTTGTGAATGAATGGATGAATGTTCGCAAGGCCCTATGGGAACACAGAAAAAGCAGCAGGAGCTCAGGACTCCATCTTTCACATCACACTGTTCTGAGGTCCAAATTCTCTTTCTGATAGTCTTAGCCAGGTGACTGGAGCGGGTGACTTAGTTTCTCAGTGCCTCCATTTCCCCATCTGTCAAATGGGATAATAACAGCATCTATTTCATAGGACTGAATGCAGTCAGGCCTTTGGGCCCATAGCCCAGCGCCCTGCATACAGGGAGGGTGCGGCAGCCTAGCTCTCCTACCCAGCGACCCTGGAGCGCTTCAAAAAGCGAGCGTACCAGAGCCTCACTTGAGACCTGCTAAATCATGTCAGGCATGACCCATGGGGTGAGAGGTCAGGCCCTCCCAAGGGCTTTGAACTGCCAAGTCCAAACCCTGGCTTCGCCACTTACGCTAGTAGAGTTGCCAGATTTTGCAAATATAAACACAGGACATGCAGTTACATTAGAATTCAGATCATCGATGAATAATTTTTTAGGATAAGTATATCCCAGATATCACATGGGCATCCTAGACGTTTTCTGGCGATCCTGTTTACTGAGCTGCTCATCTCTCTGTGCTTTCGCCTCCTTATGGGGATTACAGGGATTGGATTCAGGAAGTGCGCACAGCACTGCCTGCTGTGTTTGCTGTTCCTATTTTTACTGCTTTTAAAGCAACCCAGATGACATGGGAGAACCATGCAAACATGACACTAACTAGAAGAAGCTAGACCCAAAAGGTCACATATCAGAGGATTCCACTGATATGAAATATTCAGAACAGGCCAATCCAGAGGGACAGAGAGTGGCCAGGGGCTTGGGGAGGGGCAGCGGGGAGTGACTCTAAGGAACACGGTATTACTTTTGGGGGTGAGGAGATGTTCTGGAGTAAGAGGTGGTGTTTGTACAACACCGTGAATAAGGACCACTGACCAGCATGCTTTAAAATGGTTAAAATGGTGAATTTTATCCCAATTTTAAGAAATCCTCCTAAAAGCAAGCCAGGGGAGGGGACATGCAGTCAGTCTCAGTAAATGTTTGCTGAAGAAACGAACGGTTGAGAGGCAGCAAAGGGCAGAGCTGAGGGAAGAACCTGCCTTGTCCAGGACTGGGCTGGGCTCTTCACTCCTGGACACCCGGAGGGGACACAAGAGTCCTCTTTTGGCTCTGGTGCTAGGACGTCCCAGACAATTTTGGCGCTCACTCATAAACCCTGTTGCAATGATCTCATTTTCCCTGTGTGGCTCCTGATCTCTTTAGCTATCCTATGTGCAGGGGGTAATTGTGCTTTTAGTAAAAGGGACTTTTAAAAAAGTTAAGTATCAGGGCACTTGGGTGGCCCCGTGGGTTAAGCCTCTGCCTTTGGCTCAGGTCATGATCTCAGGGTCCTGGGATTGAGCTCCACATCAGGCTCTCTGCTCAGTGGGGAGACTGCTTCCCCCTCTCTCTCTGCCTGCCTCTCTGCCTACTTGTGATCTCTCTCTCTGTCAAATAAATAAATAAAATATTTTTAAAAAAAAGTTAAGCATCTGTCATGTGCGAGGGATATGCTAGATGCTTTATCTGTAATCCCCTTGAACAACCCCATGACAGTGTTATCATTGGCCATGATTTACAGATGGGGAAACTGAGATTCGGAAAGGTGAAGTCATCTGCCTGAGGTCACACAGCCAAAGGGAATTCAAACCCAGGTTTGTCTGACCTCAGTCGCTGGACTCTCTGCATAGAGCTCAGCCTCATTCCTGTATGCTATGGGTTGTCGATCAGCTTTCCATGGGCCTAAGTCCCTCTCCTTTCCAGACAGGGCCTTGTCCTATGGTCTCCGTGCCATCAGAACCCACCTTCCCAACCTTACAGGGGCATGCCAGGGCTTACCACAATCATCTTCACCCCCACTGCTCATCAGTCGCCTGGGGAACTTCTGAACTCCTCACGTGACCAGGCTTCACCCCTGGGAGATTCTCATAAAGTGGGTCCGGGTAGAGCCCACGGCAACTGAAATTCTTAAAAGCTCAATCAAGGTCAAAAGCCGTCTGAGCTGGCGAACCTTTAGCAGCTGTTCCCAGGTCAGCCTCCAGTATGCTCCACAGTGAGGCCCACTCTGACCCCAGTGAGGCCCAGTCCCTACAATGTTCCCAGGACAGAGGGTGCCCAGGGCTCTGCCCCAGAGCCTGGGGAACTCACTATTCCTCCACAGGCCTCAATGCCTCATGTGCTCTGGACCCAGGCACTAGGCCCACTGAAAGAATCTTCCAGTGTGCCTAGGTGGTTCAGTTGGTTGAGCGTCTGGCTCTTGGTTTCAGCTCAGGGCATGATCTCAGGGTCATGAGATCAAGCCCCGCGTTGGGTTCCATGCTCAGTGGGGAGTCTGCTTGAGATTCCCTCTCCCTCTGTCCTCCCCCTGCTCACTCCCTCTCTCTCTCAAATAAATAAAAATCTTGAAAAAAAAAAAAAAGAAAAGGATCTTCTAGCAACAACATCTGTCTAAGGACTAGACTACCAAGCGGCCTTCAGGGAAAGCTTTTTCCTTCTGCCATGCCCTGCAGTTCCAGTTTCTGTCCTCAAACCTGCTTGTGTCATCTCGGTGGCCCTAAACAGCTGAACATGAGGCAAGGAAGTGAACACTGAAGACGGAAATTTAGAGAGAGGAGGAGATTCTACAAGACTGGGCCCGAGGCGGACACTTCAGGAAGACCCTCTGCTCTTGTCCAGAGGTAGGTATGGGAAGAGGATGAGTTCAGGCAGGACTACATTCTAAGCCCATCCTGGAAAAACCTCTTGGCCCAGGTCCCCAGCCATCATCCCATCTCAGCTCCCCATCTCAGGAGAACTTCTCATCAGCCCATTCCCTGAATCAGTCCAGGCCAGTACAGAGGGGAAGCCAGCACTGGCCCGGCTCCTAACCTGTTCATCGACTTCTACATTGCCATGCTCAGGCGTTGTGTCTGCCATTTTCTTATTTTGCCTCTGGACATCTAGGCAGCATCTGACTGAGCTGAGCATGGCTCCTTCCTCAGAACATTCCTCTCCAGTTTTCTGGGGCTCCGCACCCTCTTGAGTTTCCTCCTTCCCCACTGGCAGCTCCTTCTCAACCTCCTTCATTAGCTACTCTTTCCTTCCCAACCTCTTGGCCCTGGAGCTCCCCAGAGCTTGCACCCAGGGCCCTCTTCCTTCCTCTTGGGGGGGATCTCATCCATTCCCTCAGCTTTAAACACCAGCTAATGCGATGTAAGCCCACGTGGTCCGTGGACCACCTGCAAGAGCATCTCCTGGGACGCTGATCAAAATGCAGATTCTCAGACACCCTCCTGGCCGCCAGCAAACTGGCCAGGGACACTTGCCACTTTTCGCCGGTCAGCTTGTGAGTCTCCTTCTTTCATCTACGAAACTACTTGCAGTGCAAGTCCTGGCAGAGCTTGCCTCTGGCAAAAGCTGCGAAGTCCAAATTCTTGCTGTTCTGGACTCCCTTGCAGCTAGGGTCCAGGTGTGAGCTGGGCTCGCCGGAGCAGGCACTCGCTGCAGACTCCGAGTCGGGAGCAGAGAGGGAAGATCTGTTCTCCTGCCGACAGCAAGAGCCACGAAGGAGCCCTGTCTCCAAGGACAGTGACAGCAACGAGCCGTGGCATTTAGTGCAGTGTCCTCGCCAAACTGGCTCAGTGGAGTGATTTTGGCTGAGATCCTGGCTGCTACCTCACCCCAGCTCTCCAGCTTCCCAGAAACTGTGTGACCTACTGAATATTCCCTTTCCGTGAACTGCTTTTTTGTGTGGAAGCAGCTCAGGTTGATTTCTATCGCTTGCAATAAGAGGCCTAAGAAAGACACAGCTACTGAGTTAGACTCTCTGTGAAGGCCAGCAGGTGATTCTTACACAGATACAAGTTCAAAACCCGCTATCTCAACTCTGACAACTCTCCCTCACTCCTTTCATCTCCAGACTCATATATCCGAAATAAACTCATATACCCAAACGCCTTGTTGACCTCTCCACTTGGGTATCTCAAAGACCTATAAGGTCGTATAAACAGGATTCCTGACTTTCCCGCAAACCTGTTTCTCCCCCAGATTTCTCCTTCCTAGAAAAGGGTAAATGGCATTCTTCCTTTGGAATCTGGGAGCCTTTCTTGACCACTCCCCTACATGCATTCCATCAACAAGTCTTGATGTTAGTTACTACTTACAAAATACTTCTAGAATCTGTCCACGTCTCTCCACCAATCACGGCCCTAGCCACACTTCCATCATTCTCTTCCATGAACGGCTGTAACAGCGTCCTTGGGTTTTCTCCTGCTCCCTCTGATCTCATCTCCACAAGGCAGCTGATATGATCTTTCTAGAACGGAAACTGGATCATGCTGTTTGCTTACAAAATAGATAAAATCCAAACCTACTACCAGGGCCTACAAGCTTGAATGTGATCTAGCCCCTGCCTGCTTTCCCAAACTCATCTGGTCTTGGTCTTCCAACACCTCATCACTATGCTGCTGTCCCTCTGGCCTCCTTTCCGTGTCACAGATGCTTTAGGTTCTTTACTGCCTCAGGGCCTTTGCTTAAGCTGTTCTCCCAATCTGGAACACCCTCACACCACTATTCTCTAGTATGCTCCTTTTTAGTTTTCTTCTTTTATTTATCTGTGATCCAACCAATATTTTCTGAGCACCCACTATGGTGTTATGGTAAATACCAGGGGTACAGTGGTGAGACTAGATTCTATTCTCATGGAACTCAAAATCTAGTGAGAAATCAGATTTTAATAACATCATTATATAAATAAATACAAAATATATCCCTGATGTGTGCCACAAAGGAGAGATATGCAGTGCTATTAGGGAGAACTGGGCTAGAATAAAAGCAGAGAAACAAGTTAGGAGCACCAGGGGAGAGGTGATGGTGGTCTGGACCAGGGTTGGGATGTAGAGAAGTGGGTAGGCTGCGGAGATGTTAACAGAACTGGTGACCCTTGATGATGCAGGATGCATGCGGAGGTACAAGGTTTCTGGCTGGTGTGACAGTACAGAGGGAGGTACCACTCCTGGAGAAGGGGATCCTAGAAAGGCCAGCCTGTGTAGGAAGTCACAAGTGTGGTTTTGGACACGTTGAGATGTCTAAGTGAAATGGCCAGGCAAGCAGTTGAACATGAGGGTCTGGGCTGGATATACCAATGCGTGAGTGAGTCGCTTAAAGATGAGAGAGGACTGAAGCTGAGGGTGTGGATGAGATTGCCTGGGGAGGGGCTAGCACGCAAAGAAACGAGGGCCCAGGACCAAGCTCCAAGGAAGGCCTTGACCAGGAGGATGAGCCTTCATGCCATTCATCACAACATGCAATTACCTACTTTGTTAATCTGTTTACTAGCCGTCTTCCCCAGAAGATTTGAAAGCGCAATGGAGCAAGCCCTCTATTTCTTTTAATAAGCAATGTGTCCACCCAGTGCATAACACAGGCCCTGGCACCGAGCAGTCCCAAAGGCCCTATGCTGCTGCTGTGTCCCTTAGCAGAACTGGCCTCATCCATTCCTTGGACAACATGACTGGGTTCACTGGTCCCCCGTGTCCAGCAAAAAGCCCAAGTGACAAATTGGCAGTCATGGCCTTCCAAGTCATGCTACACCCTCTAGTTCTCCATCTTTTTTTTAAAATAGGCTCCACGCCCAACACAGATCCCAACTCACAACACTGAGATCAAGATCCAACCTGAGATCGAGAGCTGGTGGCCCAACCAACTGAGCCACCCAGACGCCCCTAACTCTCCATCTTTTTAATTCCACTAAACCTGAGTTTTTGAAACTGGGGTCCATCTAACACCTGGATAGCCAAGTAGGCAGAAAACAGGATGAGAACTGTGCCTCTCCCTGGATCCTCGATTGTGCATAGGAGGGGTGGGGACTTTCCAAGCTCTGCCCCTCTCCTCTGGGAAGTGTTCCCTCCCACAGCACAGGTCTCCGTAGCCATGTGAAACCAGGGGTGGAAACCCCATTTTCTAGAACCAATCCAGAAGCCGAGCCAGGCCATCAACCTCTCCACCAGGAACCAGGAAGTGGGACACAAGACCAGCGTGGTTACCTTCAGACACGTGAGGTCACGGGGATATGGGGGCTGAAGCCGCCTTCTCCCCCAGACGACTATGTGATACCTTCTGGGGCCTGTGTGATGACAAGTGAGCAGATGTGCAGAAAGAAGCAGAGGTGGGGCAGCCAGAATGATGAAGCAGTTCCCTTTGTTCCTGATGACTTCCCAGCCTCAAGTGAGGCCCTGATGCGGTCTACTATTACTTAACCACGCTTCAGTCCCCTGAGGCACCTCTAATTCCCTAAAACAAGTTTCCCTTCAACATCAGCAGCTTGAGAGGGCTTATGTTTCTTGCAAACAACCTCGAAGATTACATAATTTTTATTATTTTTTGTAAAACAAATAAAGACACAATAGAGCAGAATATAGAAGTCACAAGAGTATTAGCAACAAAGTTCTTTCTAAAACAAGATTAAAAAAAAAAGTAAAGTCACAAAGGACAAGACAAATCTGACTCCAATAAAACGTCAACTATGTGATATAGAACATGATACTAATCGAGGTAAACATTCCTCCTAATTACCACCCCCTTGCGATAATGTATTTTCTTTAAGGTCATATGTTGGGAAACACACACATTTCCACAGCAAATACCTCCAGGGAGAGTATAAGGATTGTGAAGCATGATCAGAGGTGAATTCTGCCTTTTCTGTTATGTTTTTATATGTTTTAATTATAAATGATTATGTCCTTATACCACTATATGTTAACTATCTAGGAATTAAAATTTAAAACTTAATAAAAAATTATCATGTCCTTTGTGCAATTAAAAATTCATTGACCTTCAAATAAATATATGAGACGCAAGCCTTCAAAGATCTCCTCTTTGTGGAAGACTGCTTTATCTAACACCTAGCAGGAGATACACGCTCAGTAGTAGTTTGAGATGCACAATACAGCATGAATTCTTAGCACCAGTCAAAATAGTTTACTTGGTCCTTGTATATGCTCTCTTCCCGCATCTCCAAATTCACTCACTTACCCTCTCCACTGAATGATGGAGTTCCTCCATTTCTCAAGACCCATCTGGAAGTCACCTCTTCCAGGAAGCTTTCCATGACTGCACCAATCCTCACTGTTCTCTCCCCCCGACCCCATTGACCTCTTATGGCACCCTTCTGTACTTCTCTCTAGGCACTCAGGACAGACTCCTGGGATTCCTACTCGTCTCCCTAAGGCAGGCACATCTCCCAACCAGCCATCAAACCAGAGCAGCATCTCTACGTCCTTGGTGCCTGGCCCAGAGATGGCATGGAGAACTGGATAAAGAATGTACTTAGAGTCAGACATAGCCACTATGTGACACTAGGTGACTGCCTTAACCTTCTTGGGTCCATTTTCACCTGTGTTCTTGTGATTACCAGTAAGATGATGACAGTAAAGGGGCCCAGAACAGGAAAGAGGTGGTTGACAGAATGATTTATTAGTCTTAATATTCCTTCACATTTGTACAGTGTTTCACAATTAAAAACAAAAAACTTTAGGATGCCTGGGTGGCTCAGTCGTTAAGCATCTGCCTTCAGCTCAGGTCATGATCCAGGGTCCTGGGATCAAGCCCCGCATCGGGCGCCCTGTTCAGCGGGATGCCTGCTTCTCCCTCCCCGCCCTCACCCCGTGTTCTCTCTCTCACTGTCTCTCTCTCTGTCAAATACATAAATAAAAATCTTAAAAACAAACAAAACTTTAACAACCTAGAGAGGAAAGCAAGGAAGGATTATTAGACCCATTTTAAGGGTAGAATAACTGAGGTTCAGAGAAGTTACATAGGGAGAACAGGCATTTGGACTTTGGAAGGAAACAGAATAGGACCAGGGATTAGAATATTTGGGTGGCAATGCCAATTCTTCTATTACCCAGAGGAAGGAGCTCAGACAAGTCTCTTGTTCTTTCTGGACATCAGTTTCCCAACTTATATGAGAATTCCTAGGTGACCTCTATCTTAAATGGCGGCTCAATGCTGACATTCTAGTTCAGTGGCCTGCCAAAGGTCCTTCCTAGAGGACCTAAAGAGTCCTGCAAGTCCCAGGACAGTGTCTCTAGTTACTCCGAGGAAGCCATAGGGGACTGGAAGGCGTGCTTTAAGAACCTGTTGCATTTTAATTCAGCCAAATAGCCTAAAGCCAGGCGGTGGGTTAGACATGCCCAGAATGGGAGTACGGTGGAGCGGGGGCGGGGGGGGGGAGGGGGGTAGAGCTGGGGGGAAGGGGAGTGGGCGGATGCCAGCATCAAACTGCATGTAAATATAAACATGAATGCAAAATCAAACAGGAAACCTCAGGAAAGTCCAATCCAAAGGTCAGATGCTAACTTTTCGGACACTCAAACACTGAAGAGGGAAGCTATGTTTGGGTGCCACAGGCTTTCTGCTGTGAAAACAAACCGTCACACGGACCGAACCAAAGTCCTAAAGGCAAACGAGGCTGGATTTTTTGTCTGGCCTGAACTGGGGCAAAGCTGAGCCCTAACCAGAGTCTACGACAGCCTCCAGACCCGTTCCAAGGGGCGCGCCCCCCATACTCCTTCCCACCCGCGCTCATTCCCCAGCACACACAAGTACTAACACACACCAACCCAGGCAAGGCCAGATGCACAGGATAAATGGGCATTTCTGTTCCTGGAGAAAGGTTCATAGTACAGTCCCTTCTCCGGCTCCTGATCTGATTTAACATTTTAATGAACAACCCAGAGAGGAGGGTGAACTGTGAAAGACCTAACGATGCCAGTGGCACTGAACTCTTCCAGGTCAAGGAATGTGAAGCCATGAAGACGAACCTCTGGCAGCACTCTCCCATCAGGACCACAGTTGCCCTGTGAACCTCCCAGAAACACAGAATCCACATTCATAGTACAGGGACTTCAAGTTACTGGTTCTGCCTGAGGAAAGAAGCCAAAAGGTCATTGGCTGCTTTTTTTTTTTTAAGATTTTATTTATTTATTTGACAGACAGAGATCACAAGTAGCCAGAGGTAGGCACAGAGGGAGAGAGGAGGAAGCAGGCTCCCCGCTGAGCAGAGAGCCCCATGCGGGGCTCGATCCCAGGACCCTGAGATCATGACCTGTGCTGAAGGCAGAGGCTTTAACCCACTAAGCCATCCAGGTTCCCCGGCTGCTTCTTATTTTAATGAAAGCCTGTAACCCTACTATGTGCAACGCACTAGGCTAGGCTCTGTGAGAGAAATGAGGACAAAAGAGACCCCGTCACCGTCTAAAAAGGTCCATCAATTAACCTGATAATCATTCCATTTATAAAGATGCATGCTTTATTCACACTGACTCATATAATACCATAGCCCTGTGAGGTAAACATTATTATCCCATTTTATAGATCCCAAATGTGAGGCTCAAACAGTTCAGGTCATACACCCAAACTCACACAGCTGGCAAACTGCAGGGCCAGAATTTGAACACAGTTCTGCCTCTCGCAAAGTCAATGGTCTTCCCACACTCCTCAAACACCCCTACAGAGAGATCCACAGACTCTGGGATGGGGGTTCAGCCTGCCAGGGAGAGGGGAAGAAGGAGATACTCCTCAAGACACTGGCCCAGGGTATTCTCAACTATTGAGCTTTTTATTTGCCACAGTGGCGCTCAAGACTCTGAAGGCTGGAGATGAGAGCTCCTGCTAAAGTAAAAAATGCCACCCAATTCGGGACATCCTCTGAAAGGGAGGTGCACAACCCCATTATCCTCCCTTGACCCAAAGCCGCAGGGTGTCTGCCCTAGAACAGTCCGGGCAGAGGAGCCCCCCTACCCACCCCCACCCAAGCGTGCAGCAGGTCCGTTGGGGTGGGGGCTAGGAATGAACTCCAGTGCAGACGGGAATGGGGTGGGGCAGCCTGCAAGGGCGAAAGAAAAGGCCTGGGACGCGTTGCTGGAAAAGACAAAGAGAAAAGGGGAGGGGAGGGGAGACTACAAACTTGCCAACAGCCTGGCCAAGGTGAACCCCGGCTCCTGGCGCCTTCTCATTCGCATTCATTCCACAAGCGCCGGCCAAATCTCAGAACCCGCAGCCAGGGGGAGGGGGCCTCCCTGAAGCTGCGGAGAAGTTAAGTTCAGACTGAGGCGGGAAGGCCTGTTTTCCAGGAGGGGAGTGACTTGGGGAGCAAACTCGTGGGGCTCCGAAGACGAAAACCCAAACAGACGCAGTGAGGCTTTGAACAAACATGCATGCGAAGGGGCAGGTCAACACGAGCACTGGGGTTATGACCCCGACCTGTGAAGCCTGTCATCGAGATGACCTCAAGCCCCCCCCACCCCCCCGCCGCACAAAAAGTCCCTCGGGCCCCCCTCCGGACTCGACAGTGAGGTCGCTGATGTTTGAGATGCACTCGGTTCTCACAGATCTAGAGAGGGGTCAGGTTTCTGGGGCGCGGTAAGCGCCATCACGGTCACGCCCGTGAAGGTCAAAGCGAGACCCTGCCGGGACCCCCGACCCCTCCCGCCTCGGCCCCCTCACCTCCTCCCGCGCCAGTGCCGCCCCCCGGCACCGGGGCATCTTGGCGGCAAAGGCAGCGGCCCCGGCCGGGGAGCTGAGGTCCTCCGCGGTGACGGCCAGGAACTCGGCGACGCTGAGCTGCTCGGGCATGGCGGGCGCGGGGCGGGGGCGCCGGGACTGCCGGAGCGGGGCGCGGGGGGCGCTCGCTGCACGGAACTAGGCTGGCTTCACAGCCCACCGCGAGCGCCGTCCGGACCTCCGCACGCCCCGCCCCCTCCGCGCCGCCCCGCCCTCGACTGCCCTCGCCCGGCCCAGCCGCGTTCCCTCGCGTCCCGGGAGCCTAGAGCTTCCCCACCCCTCCCGCCTTTAGGCCCCGCCCCCGCCCCCGGCCTTCCAGCCTTCCCCCGCCCACCCCCCCTTAGCCTGGACAGCCCGGCCCAGACCCCTCGCCAAGCTCCCCAGCCCCAACCCCAGGCCTCCCAGCCTGAGAGCTCCGCCCCTGACTGACTGCCCCGCCCCTGGCCCCCTATCGGGCTCCTCCGCCGGTCCACCAAGCCTCCGAACCCGGGAGCTCCGCCCCTCACCGGGCTCCTCGGCCCCGCCCCCAGGCCGCCCATCCCCTCAGAGCTCCGCCCCTGACTCACTGTCCCGCCACCGGGACTCGGGGCTCCGGAGCTCGAGACCTCACCGGGCTCCTCCGCTCCGCCCCCAGGCCTCCCAGGCCCTGAGAGCTCTGCCCCGGACTCCCTGCCCCGCCCCCGCCCCCTCGACGGGCTCCCCTCGCCGGGCTCCCCTGCAGGGTTCCCAGCCCGCCCAGCCCCAGAGAGCTCCGTCCCGACTGCGCCGCCCCCGCCTGCCTGCGAGCTTCTCTGCCACTTCTCCCTCTCGGCCCCTCCACGGCCACCCCCCCTTTCGTCCCTCTCCTGGGCCTCCCAAGTTTGCTACCCTCCCGCTGCGCGGGCGCCCCACCTCCGCGTCCCTCCTGCCTGCGCCCTGTGTCTTCTCTTACGGATTCGTTCCTAGCCCTCGTGACTTCGCCCCTTCGGCCTCATCCCGACTCCGGCCCCCATCTCTCCACCAAGCCCACCTGGTCTGGGCCCCGCTCTCAGCTCCCAACTGCACCACTCCCTTGCGCCTCACGCCCAGCTCTTGGCCTCCGCTCTGCGCTCCCCCGGAGCCGCCCACCCGCCCCTTGGTTCGGCCGCCCATGGGTCTGTGTGGCTCGGTGCCCTTGGGTAGCTGTGTGATCTGGAGGCGGGTACATTCCTTCTTGGAACCTTAGTTTCCTTCTCTGCGAAGTGAGAAGTCTGATGCCCACTAAACTGTGAAGTTGCGAGGAAAGAACCTAACACGTGCGCGTAACGAATAAGCTCTAAGCAACCCGTTCGCCCTTTGCGGACCCTCTCACCGCGCTCTCATTCTTCCTGGGCTCAGTATAGTGCCTTTCACTCCTCAACCCTGCTCACGGCACTGTCCGTACTGGGCTGAAGACTGCCACTCTTGCCCACTGTTAACCCTTACCTCTTGGAAACCACCTACTTCCTTGGGCGGATGAGGAATGGGGTTCAGGATAGAAATCCACTTAGGTTTTGTTCTGGAGCCTGAAGTCCTATGGAAAGGATTTATTCAGGTTAAAAAAATTAATTAATTAATTAATTAATTAATTTAAAAAATTAATCAGGGAAGACCTGCGATGAAGAATATTGGCTTTGGAATTTCATAGATCTGAGTTCCAATCGTGATTGCTGCTGTTGACCGGCTGTGTGCGGCTAAGCAAATTGCTTGCTTCTCTAAACTTGAAGTTTTCTTTTTCTTTCTCTCCCTCACTCTTTCTCTCTCTCTCTTTTTTTTTTTTTTTTTTTTTTGAGTGGGAGAGAAAATCTTAAGCACATTCCAAGCCCAGTGGGGAACCGGACGGGGCTGATCACACAACCCTGACTGAAACAAAATCATAACTAAGCCACCCAGGCTCCACCAAACCTAAATTTTCTACTCTTAAAGTAGCCTAGTAATATTTTACTCCATAAGGTGATTGAGACTATTACATACTTTACATAGGGGGAAAAAAAAAACACTAAAAAAATATACACTAAGATATCACTGGCTGAGGACATTATGAGTCATTTTTTTTTCTTTTGGCAACTCTGTACCTCCTAACTTCTCTGCAAGGAGCATATACTACTTGTGTAATAGAATTAAATGTTGAAAAACTGTGTACAGTCTGCGGGAGGAGACAGGACAAATATGCTGTGAAATACAACTCAGTCACCCTTCAACTCACTCCGGTCTGTTTTCAGCAGGAATCCCTCCAGAGTTATTTCAAGGTCAATGAGGATCTCTCTCTTAAAATGCAACCGGCACTTTTCTTGCTTGACCTCTAAGAATATTTTGCACTGTTAATATTTTGCACTCCCTCCTTCTTGAAACACTCTTTCCTTTGAATTTTGAGAGAATTATCTTCCTTGGTGGTTTTCCTCCCTCCCTGGCTGCTCCGCAGGGCCCTTTCTCAGATGTCCTTTCTCTGCATGTATCTTAAATGCTGGAATCATTGGGAGCTCCCTTCTAGACCTTTTGCTCTTCTCACTCAGCCCAGGCTTTCTGGACACTTTCATCCATCTCCACCAGCTTCCTTCACACCATTAATGTGGATATTTGCTGTGTTAGTTTCCTATCGGGACTGTAACAAATTATTGCAAACTTGGTGGCTGCAAACAACACACATTTATTCTCTTGCAGTTCTGGAGGTCAGAAGTCTGAAATGAGTTTTGTCGCATGAAAGTCAAAGCACCAGCAAGACTGCACTCCTTCTGAAGGTACTTGGTGGGCATCCATTTCCTTACCTTTCCCGGCTTCTAGAATTGCATTTCTCACATTCTTTGGCTTATAGTCAACTTCCTCCATCTTCAAGGGCATCTTGTCTCTGTGTCATATCATATTGCTTTCATTTCTGCGGTCAAATCTCCCTCCGTCTCCATTTTATAAGCACATTTGTGATTACATTTAGGATCCACCCAGATAATCCACGATAATTTCCTTATCTCAGGATCCTTACATTAATCACAACTGCAACATTCCTTTTGGTATATGAGATAATATTTATAGGTTCCAGGGATTAGGACCTGCATGTCTTTGGGGGCCATTACTGAGCCTACCACATCTTCCAAGGCTCTAGCTCCAGCTCTGACCCTTTTCTGGCTTAAGATCTATGTATCGGGGCGCCTAGGTGGCTCAGTGAGTTAAAGCCTCTGCCTTCAGCTCAGGTCATGATCCCAGGGTTCTGGGATCGAGCCCTGCATCTGGCTCTCTGCTCAGCAGGAAGCCTCCTTCCTCCTCTCTCTCTGCCTGCCTCTCTGCTTACTAAAGATCCAGTGGCCCATGGGATGGTACGTATCTTACATGCATATCTCACAGACAGACCTCTCAAACTCTACATTATCTAAAACTGAACTCACCATCTTGTACCCTGCCCCTGGCCCTGGCTCCTTCTCTGTCCCTGTCTTGGTGAAAGGTATCACCTTGTACCACCTCAGGGTAATCCTCTCCATCTCTTTCCACCAGCTTCCACTCGGTCAAGTCTTATCACTGTCTCCTAATGTCTCACCAATATGGCCACCTTCTCCTTCTCCAGACCAACCCCAGTCCAGGCCAAGCTACCTTTCACCTCCTCACAGGTCTCCCTGCCCCCAGTCTTGCATGTCTGATCTGATACTGCCCTGCTTAGAGCTCTCTAATGGTCCGCATTGCTCTCTGGGTGAAAGATGAACTTTTTTTCATGGCTAGCTGGTCCTGCACAATCTTGTCGCTCCTGCCATTTACAGCCTTATCTCTCACCCCACCCCTCTATCCCTGACATCATCTGAGACCTCTCACTATACCGCCTACTGCCTGTAATACTCACCGACCTCTTTTCAGCTGCCCAAATTCAATGTCATTTGCTTCAGGAAGCCTTCCCCAACGTCCTTTTGGAGATACCCACAGGACCTGCTATGCCCTGCTATAACACCTCTTACTGTGCACTGTAATCAATTGCTTGCCGATCTGGGTCTCTGGCCCACGTGTTTATTTACTGAGCACTTACTATGTACCAGTCACAATGCCAAGGGCTATACAAGCAATAATTTGCTCAGTACCCCCAACAACCCAGGGAGGCAGGTAACATTATTCTTGCCATCTCTGTGTGGTAGGTGGGAAAACTAAAGCTTAGAGAGGTTAATTAGTATAAAATCAGAATGAACAAGCAATAGAACCCAGATTCCAGCCCAGGTCTGCATGACTCAGAAGCCTGTTTTTGTTTTGTTTTATCACCAAGCTATGCTACCTAACTTGAAAATGTTGCCTCTTGCAAATTGAGTAGATATAAATGTTCCATGTGTTCTCTCCTATAATTAAAACATACCACCCACTAGAGGCAGAATACTGTCATCATATCTTACAGGCTAACAAATTCCTTACTAGCTTACAAAGCAACTACTTCAAGGTCAAATCCTTTATCAAATGCTCAGACTGAGAGACACATGTTACTCTTGTGGCCCATTTCTGAAGCTTAAGTTTTATTTCAAGATCTTTGGAAGAAGGGGCGCCTGGGTGGCTCAGTCGTTAAAGGGTCTGTCTTCCGCTCAGGTCATGATCCCAGGGTTCTGGGATCCCACATCTGGCTCCCTGCCCTGCAGGAAGCCTGTTTCTCCCTCTCTCACTCCCCCTGCTTGTGTTCCCTCTCTGACTGTGTCTCTCTCTGTCTAAATAAATAAATAAATAAATAAGGGGGAAATTAAATAACAAATGGTAAGTAAATTACAGTATTTTGGGGAAAATAAGATAAACCTGGGACCCTATCAGCATAAGTTATGAAATTTGGGGGAATTTTCAGAGAAAATATGTGCCTTCAAGGAAATTTCCAGTTGCTTCAAGTTATATCCCCAGACCACCCTATGAAACAACTCAACTTTACTAGGGCTATTTTAAGGGAAGAGTTTGAGACACACTACATATAAAATAGCCATTTCTAAGTCCCTGGGCCAAACTATACAAATCTGACTCCCAGAAATTTACTTATTCACTCAACAAACAGTCACCACGCAGTTCCAGGCAGATTCCTGAGCGGAAAATGAGCAGTGGGGAAGGTGTGGATACAGAGATTGGCACGATATGGGGAGGTTCTCAAGGAACTTGAACTCAAATAATCATAAGATGCAAATTGTAGATGGCCTTGAAGAGGAGCTATGGGAATGAGGGGTGAGGAAGGGGAAAAGAGAACCTTTTCAATGTGGGGCTCAGGGAAGCTGGGGAGACTTCAGAAAAGAAAGGACACCTGAACTGATCCCTGAAGGATTTGAGGGCGCTGGGGACAGAATGAGCCAAGGCAGGGATAAAGATGATACAGAAAATCCGCTCCCATCAGCACAGACGCATGCCCTAACAGCTTTTGTAATGAAGCAATTCTCTCTCTCTTTTTTTTAAGATTTTATTTATTTATTTGACAGAGAGAGATCACAAGTAGGCACAGAGGCAAGCAGAGAGAGAGAGAGGAGGAGGCAGGTTCCCTGCTGAGCAGAGAGCCCTATGTGGGGCTTGATCCCAGGACACTGGGACCATGACCTGAGCCAAAGGCAGAGGCTTTAACCCACTGAGCCACCCAGGCGCCCCGAAGCAATTCTCTTGATCTCTCTTCTCCCTCCAGCTACTGCCCCATTTCTCTGCTTCCCTTTGCCGCTGGAGTCATTGAAAGTCACTGCTGTCTTCACTGTATTCAGTTCCGCTCCTCTAATATTTCTCTTCTTAGTAAAATAACCCTTTGCTTTTATTGAAGTATTATGTGAACAACTCAGTTAAACTGAGAATTCCCCTAAGTTTCCAAGCTTGGGGAAATCTTTGAGTAATCAATAGGTGTTTAATATCCTGTTGCGCCCAAGATTATGTTTATGTTGGAGCAGAATAGAAGAGAAAAATACAAGGATCCCAATGTTTGGGGTACCTAATGCAAATGCTCTCTTTCATTGTCATCACTTTCTTTTTTAAGATTTTATTTATTTATTTGAGAGAGAGAGCGCACAAGCATGACAGCAAGATGGAGAAGGAGAGAGAATCTGAAGCAGGCTCCCTACTGAGAGTAGAGCCTGATGCAGGGCTTAATCCCACTACTGCAAGATCATGACCTGAGCTGAAGCCAAGAGTTGGACGTTCAACTAACTGAGCCACCCAGGTGCTCCAGTGTCATCACTTTTTAAAGAGAAAGTCTGAAGATAGATTCTCTTCCTTTCTGCTTGCCCTGAGTAATATAGATTCAGGAGCAGCTGCTCAGACATCACTCACTGGCATCATTGGAATATTGTACTTGATTTGGGGTCCCAGGCAAATTGCATCTGTCAAGAGGAGAACCCAGGGTGCTGCTGGATTGAGTGCTGGGAAGGGTGAAAAACGAGCTTGGAGAGACCTAGAAGCGTGAGCTATGGAGCCACCAGGGACAATACCAGGAGTTCCAGAAAGAGGCCTGAACTCTAATATTCTCTTAAATTTCCTGTGATCGGCCTTTCACTCCCACTAGCCACTGCAACTGCTCGCATTCAGGTCACTGGTGCCCCCACGTTGCTGAACCCAGTGGTCAGTGCTCAGTCCTCACCCTGGTTGGCCTCCCTTTCTTGGTCTCCAGGACACAACACTGCCTGATTTTCTGCCTTCCTCACTGGTGGCTTCTTCTTGACCTCCCATGTCAGCTCTTCCTGTTTTTTTCTGGTTTCTTAACACTGAAGACCCCAGTCCTTGGTCATTTCCTCTCTTATGTGTGCTCAGTCCTTTGATGATCTCATCTAGCCCCATTGCTTTAAATACCATTTAGATCCTGATGAGTCCGACTTACAACTCCAGCCTGGACCTCTCCTGAACTTCAGCCCCTTATATCCATCTGCCTCCTTGACGCTTCTGGAGGGCAAATGGGGCATCTTGAACTTGGCGTATCCAAAGCCAAACTTCAGATTTCCCTCCCAAAGCTCCTTCCCCACAGCGAGAAATCTCTTGCGTCTATATCCAAAATAGATCCTAAACCCACCACTCCTCATCACTGCACTGCTACCAGCCTGATTTCAGCCATATCATCTCCTGCCTGGATTATTTCAGGAGCCTTTGAATTGGTCTCTTGGCTGCCATCCTTATTCTGCTATAGTCTACTCTTAACAGAGAAGCAAATGATCCTTTAAATAAAATATCATGTCAGAGGGCACCTGGGTGGCTCAATCATTAAGCGTCTGCCTTCGGCTCAGGTCATGATCCCAGAGTCCTGGGATCGAGGCCCGCATCAGGCTCCCTGCTCAGTGGGAAGCCTGCTTCTCCCTCTCCCACTGCTCCTGCTTGTCACTGCCTCTCTCTGTGTCAAATAAATAAATAAAATCTTCTAAAAAATTAAAAAAATATATCATGTCAGATCATGTAATTTCACTCCTTGGAAGCCTCTAATGAGGAGTACCTGGGTGGCTCAGTCAGTTAAGTGCCCAACTCTCTTAATTTCGGCTCAGGTCATGATCTGAGTCATGAGACTGAGCCCTGCATCGGGTTCTGGGCTCAACGGCAAGTCTGCTTAAGATTCTCTCTCTCCCGGGGCACCTGGGTGGCTCAGCGGGTTAAAGCCTCTTCCTTCAGCTCAGGTCATGATCCCAGGGTCCTGGGATCGAGCCCCCCATCAGGCTCTCTGCTTAGCAGGAAGCCTGCTTCCTCCTCCCTCTCTGCCTGCTTGTGATCTCTGTCTTTCAAATAAATAAATAAAATTAAAAAAAAAAAAGATTCTCTCTCTCCCTTTCCCCTGCTCTCTCTTTCTCAAAATAAATAAGTAAATAAATGTATCTTAAGAAAAAAAAAGCCTCCAACGGCTCTTCATTTCACTCAGACCAAAAGGCAAGTTTCTACATAGCCTGCAAGTTCCCACATAATCCGCCTCCCTCTGACCTTGTCTACTCTTACTCTTCCCTTTGTTCTCCACCTCTGTTCCAGCCACACTGACTTCCTTGTTCCTTAGATGTACTAAGCACACTCTCACCACAGGACCTTTGCACTTGCTGTTCCCACTGCCTAGAATGCTCTTTCTACAGACATCCACCTGGTCAACTCCCTCACCTTTTTTCCAGTTTTAGCTCAACTGTAACCACCTTAATGATGCTTATCCTGACCATCTCATTTTTAAAAGTGCAGTCACCTGTCTCTCCCTGAACTCTACTCTATTTTTTCCCCTGTTCTATTTTTTTTCCTATTTAGCCCTTACGCCTTTTAACATGCTGCTTTTCTTATTTGTCTATGTTTTATCGTTTGCTCCCTCCATTAGAATATAAGTTCTGTGAGAGCGTGGACTTCTTTGTCCTTATTAGGGCTTGGTGGGAAGCCAGGTTATATATCCAGGCTTTGGAGCCAGACTGCCTGGGTTTGAATCCTGGCTTTGCTATCTACCATGAGTAAATGCCTTAATCTCTGTGGGCCTCAGTTTCTCATCTATAAAATGGGGGAACAGTGGCATTTCCTTCATAATGTTATAGAAATGAGTTAAATGATGTGATGGATATAAAGGATTTGGCAGGGCCCCTGAACTGCCTTCAGTTCAGGTCATGAGGGTTCTCAGGGTTCTGAGATCGAGCCCTGCACTGGACTCCCTGCTCAGCAGGGAGTCTGCTTCTCCCTCTCCCTCTGCCTCTCGCCCCCAGCTTGTGCTCACTTGCTCTCTCTCTCTCACTCAATTTCTCTCTCAAGTAAATATATAAAATCTTTAAAAACGACAGCAAAAACAAAGGATTTGGCGATAGTGCCTGGCACATAGTATGTCTCAGCTCAATAAATGGTAGTTATTGACCCCACAGTCCATAGTAGGAATCTTGTGAATATTTGCTGGATCAAATAGGTGTCATTATTCCCATTTTACTGATGCCCAAAGTTACATGACTAGTGAGTGGCTGGGATAGAGTTCGAATCCAGGTTTATCTAATGTCTAAATCCTTGCTTCTTCCACTGCTCCGTGACTGATGTACCTTCTGGTGATTCAAAGCTGAACTCCTGGGAGTGGAGAACTCACATTTCATGCCATGGGGCGGGATGAGACCAGAGACTAGAAGTGAAATATGAGAGTCACCAAGGGAAAGTGAATGGAACGAGGGGCTTCGTCCCACCCTTAAAATCAAGCCCATACTCTTCTGCAAGGCCATGAGCCCCTTCCCATCTAGCCCCATCTGCCTTCTCAATGCTCTCTCTCAGGAGAAGAAAATTGACCTCTGCTTAGTTCCTAAGGCCTCCAGACCCCCACCTCTGCTCACTCACTGGCTGTTCCTTTTCCCTGAATTATTTTTCCAGCTTCTTTGCCTGGCCATCTCCTAATCATCCTTATGACCCAGATGTCACTGCCTTAGGAAACCTTCCCTTCCTGTGCCCTTCCTGTAGGCCCCCATGCCTCCCCATTATGTTTCATGTTTCCTTATTTTTCCCTCGCTCCCTTTGTGTGTATGTGTGTGTAAAGTCCCACTCCCACCCTCTGCTAGGCTGTGAGCTTCATGGTCCTGTGGCTTCAAGCCGTGCAAGATCTTTCCTACCCAAATGGTCCCACAAGAAACTGGAAAGTACTCAAGAACCAAGAGCTGCTACTCTCCAGGGCCAAAGTGTCTTCATTTGCATATCCTCAGTTCAAACCACCAGTAGAGACTAATCTTAGAATCTCAGATCTTAAATTCCCTTGAGAAAGAGTTGGGTAACCACAGTCTGGATCAGAAGCTCACAAGGCTCCATGTTGTACAACGCCAGGATTGTGAATTGTAGTCTACATCATGGCACCCCTTAGAGTTGGGCAGTGCACAACCTGCACAGCCGGGAATCTGGACCAAGTAACCCTGGGTGCCCATTAGCGTGGGCCAGGCTCCCTGTGAGCTGTGGAAGCCCACCAACACCCACAACGTCCAAGCATAGCTGCAGGGACCCATCCCTGTGCACCCAGAAGGGTATGGATGGATCAGATATGAAAAGGTCTATAGTTATCATCAGAGTCCCAAAGGGCCCACAAACCCACAAAAGGTTGAAAACTCCTGAAGAGATATTCAGCAAATATGTAAAAATATTCATATTAAAAAGGTGTGTGTGTGAATCCATCTGCACAGCTGATCACCCCACTATTCCTGAGAAGGGGGTTGCGGTGGGGTGGGTCTCCCATGACATGAAATTATAATGCAAATAATGATAACAGTTGTGAGACTTGCTTTGTGTAGTTAATGTGTAAGTCCATCACATACATGCAATAAGCCATAGAACAATCTTGAAGGTAGGTGCTATTATCATCCCTGTTTTACAGAGTAGGAGTGAAGAACTTGTCTGGGACCAGGAGACAAACACAGGCAATCTGGCCATGAACCTGAGCCCAATGCCTGGGCTTCTGTCTCCCCTGGCCTAGTTGAAAGCAGACCCAAGGCAGGGTGGTACACTGAGAAATTCAAGTTTGTCTTCACCAAACTCCTCCCTGGAGGGCGAGGATGTCCAGGATCTTCCAACAGTGTGCCCCCACTCCAGCCAGCAAAGGCCCCCAGCACCTTGGGCTGAAACCCACCCAGGCAACCTCACATGGAAGCTGTCACAGGGGGCTAAATTCTTCTCAAGCCAAGTGGGGATAAACTTGGGAGACAGGCCTGGGTCTTAGTGTCGGCTATGCTCCTTATCAGTTCCAGTGAGCCTCAGTTTCCCCGCATAGAACAAAGAGATAATAATGCCCATGTCATGGGGTGTTGTAAGGATTAAAGGGAACATGTTCATCAAATATACAACATTGCAAGCACTTAGAAAACGCTAACTGATGTTGTGATTTGTCTTCGGTTGAGGAAAAGAAGACTCCTTGCATTTTCCTGGAGGTCTATCCCACAGCTCTGGAGAGGAAAGTCTCAGATGGGTCTCCCTGGACTGAAATCAAGGTGTCAGCAAGGCTGTTTTCCTTCTGGAGGCTCCGCCCATCTGGTGCCTGCCTTTCCAGCTTCTAGAGGCTGCCTGCATTCCTGGCTCCTGGCCCCTTCCTCCGTCTCCAAGGCTAGCAGGGTGGCTTTTGAAATCACTCCCTTGACTGATCTTGAAATCCCTCACTGACCCTGGCTCTGACTCTCCTCCCTCTGTCACTTACAAGGACCCCACGTTACATGGGGCCTGCCTGGATAATCTAGAATAATCTCCCCATCTCAAGGTCAGCTGATTACCAGCCTTATTCCAACCACAGTCCTCATCTCCCCTTGCCATGTAACATAATGTATTCATGGGCTCTGGGGATTAGAACATGAACATCTTCGGGGGCCGTTATTTTGCCTGCTACAGTGGGTAAGCCAGAAAATGCTGTGAGCATCTGTGCTCAAAAATCTACCATGGCTCCCCACTGCCTCCAAAGAAAGGCCAGACCCTTCAGCCTGGCCGACAAGGCTTGTCACGAACAGGCTTCTGTCCCACTCATCACCAGGCCCTTCCTGACCTGCTTGCCTCTGCTCTACACGAAAGGCTTTTTCTTCCAACTATTATTATCTGTAAAGGCCTTCCGTTCAACGTTGCCAAGGTCCAATGTCATCTCTTCCAAGAAACTGTTTCAGAACTCCCAGAACTCTCTCCCTCCCCCAGCACTATCACAAAATGTCTTTTTTTTTTTAAGATTTTATTTATTTATTTGACAGACAGAGATCACAAGTAGGCAGAGAGGCAGGCAGAGAGAGAGAGGGGAGGAAGCAGGCTCCCTGCAGAGCAGAGAGCCCAATGTGGGGCTCGATCCCAGGACCCCGGGATCACGACCTGAGCTGAAGGCAGAGGCTTTAACCCACTGAGCAACCCAGGCTCACAAAATGTCTTCACTGGAGTTCTTGGGTTGTCCCACTTTGGTGGGTCCCCATCTGGCTGTGGGCAGTTGAGGCTCAGGGACTGCTAGAGCAATGGTCTGTGGTTCTCACACTTGAGAATCCCACAGAATCACCTGGAGGGCTTGCTAAAACGCAGGCCGATGGGTCCACTGCCCACAGGTTCAGGTTCAGTAGACCTGCGATGGGACCTGATGACCTGCGTTTCTAACGAGCACCCAGGTGATCCTGATGCTGCTCGTCTGGGGAACTCTCGAGGACCAGAGGCACAGAAGTCGAGATGTGAGCACCAGGCTAGACTTGGATTCAAATCTCAGCTCTGCCTCTCACTGTGTGACTTCAGAGACACCCCTTGCCCTCTCTGAGCTGCTTTCTCATCTCCTAAAGGATTCCGTCTCCACTCCTCCCCACCCCCACCCCTACCCCCCACTGTGTTGATGTAAAGAAGACCGCTTAGGACAGTGCTGGGCACCTTGCTTGGGCTGAATGAATGGCCTAGAGCTCTCCCTCTGCAGTTGCCCTCTCCCTGGGTCTTGACTCCCTAGTGGCTGCTCAATAGAAACTTGTGAATTTGGTTTTAGGGGAAAACTACTGGCTTGGATCCTGATGAAAAATGCTGGCGAAATGAGAAGAGCTAAAACAGCCAAGCTGAGTATGTCTGGTCAAAGGAATGCGACTTCCCTTCACACCCGTGAGCACTTGCCTTCTCTGCCTCACGACCACACAGGACAATAACAATCCCGTATACCGTCACAATGGAGAGCAGATCGACTGTTACAAGTTTATGGTCATTTATCGCACAGATGTTTCCCCAGCACCTCTAAGGAGCCTACGTGGTGCTGACTGGCTTGTCTCGGGGGTTGCCCTGCCTGGGCCAGAAGATGCCTGTGGCCAGGACACTACCTCCAGGCTTCCCCTCAGGACCTGTTCCCTTACAACACCACACACACACACACACACATCATGCTTCCTTTGCTGCTTCTGGAGCAACAAGTCTTCTCACACCCACATTTGCAGGACACAAGTCACATTCTTCATGGACGAAAGGTTGTGTCTTTGCTTCTCGAGCATCTAGCATTACATACATACAACGGAGACATCCAAGGTCAGAATGGAACCCCCATCATGCCACGCAGGAGGCTGGAAAACCAGGTGGTTAAGACCAGGAGTCTAGCAACTTGGCTGACCTGATTCTAGTCCTGTGCCTTTGCCAGGGCTGGGGTTAATGTGGAGAGGTGAGGAGCCAGTCTGGCCTTTGCCTCGTGCCTTGCCCTAGTCACAGCCCATCTGCCACTTCTGGCTATGTGACTTCAGGCAAGTAGCTTCACCTCTCTGAGCCTCACTGGGGATCATACCTGTTCTGTAAGGTTTTGCGGGGGGGGGGGGGGGGGGGGGTAAATAAGATAAAACCTGGTCCTTAATGGTCTCTGTAAATTCTAATTCTTTTCCTAAATTAGACATTAAGCAGAGTGGCCACCAGAGGGCAGCAGTCCCCATGCTGAGAAAATAATATGCCTGGTAATCAGCGATCCCTTTGAAGGAACACGCGTGCGCGCGCAGCAGGAGGCTTGTGTCCCTTGATTGGGTCAACACAGCCCCAAACAGCAGGTACACCGGCATTCTGCTGGTCACTCGTGGCTCTGGTCACTTGAGGATTGGCACGAGCCTGACACCAGTGAATTGAGATTTATTGGGACACTATTCTGCTCTCCAGGATTGATGGAAAGATCAAGAGGCAAACGAAATGTATAAATACACGTAACAAAGCATTGTCACGCTGCTGAGCCCTGTTAGAAACTCTCCTTCTGAACCTGGTGGAGGTCTGGTCTCCTTGCTGTAATCTAGAACCCTTTAGGTACCCCAAGAACTCTACTGCAGACATAGACCTACCAGGCCGTGTGCATCTGTGGAAGGAGGAAGCCAACTCTTTTTTTTTTTTTTTTAGATTTTATTTATTTATTTGACAGAGAGAGAAATCACAGGTAGGCAAAGAGGCAGGCAGAGAGAGAGGGAGAAGCAGGCTCCCTGCTGAGCAGAGACCCTGATGCGGGACTTGATCCCAGGACTCTGAGACCATGACCTGAGCCGAAGGCAGAGGCTTTAACCCACTGAGCCACCCAGAAGCCCCAGGAAGGGGCACCTGGGTGGCTCAGTGAGTTAAAGCCAGGAGCCCCAGGAAGCCAATTCTTAACACAGGTCAATACCCTTGACAAGTAAGGTTAAGTTATGATCCCGTCCTGGCACAGGATAGATGCTCAGTAAATGTCTGATGAATAAATGACCCTTATCTAGGAGAGCACAGTAGTTAATTGCACTGGGATTTGGGTAGCCAGATTATGGCTTTTTTCTCCCTCTTGTCTTATTGCTTTGTCCAGGATCTCCAGGATGGTGTTGATTTGTAACAGTGATAGCAGGTGTCCTTGTCTTGTTTCTAAGTTTTTACCATTGAGTATGGTATTTGCTATAAAATAGTAATTCCTGGGGTGCCTGGGTGGCTCAGTGGGTTAAAGCCTCTGCCTTCAGCTCAGATCATGATCTCAGGGTCCTGGGATCGAGCTCTGCATCTGGCTCTCTGCTCAGCAGGGAGTCTGTTTCTCCCTCTCTCTCTGCCTGCCTCTCTGCCTACTTGTGATCCCTCTCTCTCTGCCAAATAAATAAATAAAATCTTCAGAAAAATAAAAAAAAGAGTGTTGAGTTTTTCGAGTGTTTTTCTTATATCTATGGAGATGGTCACATGGGTTTTTCCTTTAATTCGTTAACGTGGGGGATTGTGTATCTCGGTCTCTTTTCATTTTTGAAGGCAGGAGTTTATGTTACGCACTGGTAGCAGGACCGTACTGAGCACTTAATGGGCACCCAAACATTTACTGAATGAATAAATGAGGAACAACAGATTCCTGGGGAAAGCTTCCACAAAGTAGCATTTCTATCTCACATCCTGCACACAAGAAAGGTTTGGAGTTTTGCAGCAAATGTGTTGATATGAGATATGCTTGCAGTCCTGGGATTGGTCCAACTTGGTTATGACTTTTTTCCCCCCTCTATTTAGGTTCTATTTAATTGGCTAATTTTTACTTAGGATTTATGTCTCTATGTGTTTTTTTTAAGATTTTATTTATTTATTTGACAGAGAGAGAGAGATCACAAGTAGGCAGAGAGGCAGGCAGAGAGAGGGGGGGAAGCAGGCTCCCCGCTGAGCAGAGAGCCCGATGCGGGGCTCGATCCCAGGACCCTGAGAGCATCACCTAAGCCAAAGGCAGAGGCTTAACCCACTGAGCCACCCAGGCGCCCCTATGTCTCTATGTTTAAGGGAATTCTTCTGTTATTTTCTTCTCTTGTATTGTCCTTTTTCTGGTTTGGGGATCCAGGTTATCCTATCCTTATAAAATAAACTGGATGATTTTCCTTTGTCTCATTGTCTGAAAAATGTAGAAGTTCAAGATCAGATTTAATAAAACTTGCCTATAAATCCATCTGGCTCTGGCATCATTTTGGAGTCAGAAACTCCTGAATGCCCCGTTGAGTTAGTTAATGATTTCTATTTCTTTTTGAGTCAGTTTGGGTACATTTATTATTTTCTAGAAAATTCTCCCTTTCACATACATTTTCAGCCTTGCTTCTCTTTGGTTGCATTACCCAGGAACTCTTTTTTTTTTTTTTCCAAACAACGTTGTTGACATATATTTTACATAATATAAAATTCATCTATTTCAGATGTACAATGAAATGATTTCTAGAACTTTTATTAAGTAACAACTGTTATCATAAATCAGCTTTGGAACATTTTCATGCACCCAATAGGATCTCTTTGTCCTTTTATAAAATAATAGCTTTATTGAGTTATAATTCATATACCATATAATTCACCTACTGAAAGTATATAGTCCAGGGGTTTTTAGGATAGTCATAGTTATACAACCATTATCACATCAATTTCAGAGTACTTTCATCTCTCCCATTAAAACTCTGTATCCATTAGCAGTCACTCCCCTCTTCCCTTCCCCTCCCTCTAAAGTCTTTTTTTTTTTAAGATTTTATTTATTTACTTGACAGAGAGAGAGGGATCACAAGTAGACAGGGGTTGGGGGGATCACGCTCCCTGCTGAGCAGAGAACCTGATTTGGGGCTCAATCCCAGGACCCTGAGATCATGACCTGAACCAAAGACAGAGGCTTAACCCACTGAGCCACTCAGGTGCCCCAGCCCTCCCTCTAAAGTCTTGAGCAACCACTAGTCTAGCTTCAGTCTGTATAGATTTACCTATTTTGGGCGTTTAGTATATATTTTTAAAGATTTTATTTATTTTTTTATTATTATTATTTTTTTTTTGAGAGAGAGAGGAAGACAGCATGAGCAATGGGAGGGGCAGAGGGAGAGAGAGAAGCAGAATCCCTGCTGAGCAGGGAGCCTGATGAAGGACTCAATCCCAGGACCCGGGGGATCATGACCTCAGCTGAAGGCAGACGCTTAATGACTGAGGCACTCAGGTGCCCCATTCTGGGCATTCAGTGTAAAAGAAATCATATACTATGTGGCCATTTGTGTCTGGCTTCTTTCATTTATCATGCTTTTATCATATCATTTATCATGTCGTAGCAGGTGTCAGTATGTTATGCTCTTTTATTGCTAAATAATATTCCATTATGTGGACATATTTTATTTGTCCATTCATCAGTTAATAGACATTTGGGTTGTTCTGCTCTCGGACTATTATAAATAATGGTGGTGCACAGATTGGTGCGGTTTTTGTGTGGACGTGCATATGTGTGCATTTCTCTTGGGTTTATACCTAGGAGTGAAATTACTTGGGCCGCATGGTCATTCTATGTTAAATTTTCTGAGAAACTGCCAAACTTTTTTCAAAGTGATTGTAACTGGAGCGCCTGGGGGGCTCAGTCGATGGAGCGTCTGCTCAGGTCATGATCCCAGAGTCCTGGGATCGAGCCCCACATCGGGCTCTCTGCTCAGTGGGGAGCCTGGTTCTCCCTCTCTCACGGCCTGCCGCTCCTCCTGCTTGTGCTCTCTCTCTCTCTCTCAAATAAAATCATAAAAACAAAAAACAAAGTGGCGTACTGTTTGACATCCCCATTAAAAGTGTCCAAGGGCTCCAACTCCACTTCCTCGCCAAAATTTGTTACTGTCTTTTTTATTTTTGCCCTCCTAGTAGGTATGGGGAGTGATCTCGTGGGTTTTTTTTTTTAAGATTTTTATTTATCTATTTATTTATTTATTTATTTATTTATTTTTTACAGCTCAAAGGCCTCACATTTATTACCAAACCAACCGACTGGTGCAGAGCTATAGTAACAGAAAAATCTTTCGCTGATAAATGGTATCTATTGGCCAGGCAGAAAGGTGTTTACAGGGTGACGGAATAGAACACATGATCTTCAAGTAGCTTAATTAAATACGTGGTGCCTATTAGGTGTGTCATCACATGATGTGGGACGCCTTAGAGACCCCGCTTGGTTCTCCTCCAGTGCCTCCTCTTGGAGTTGTACCTGATTTTATTACCAGTTTTCATCCAAAACCACTGGGGAATGGGACGATTCTGCATTTGTTTCTTGGCCAGGAATCGCTTGATCCTGAAAGTCTTGTGAGAAGACATGGTCAATTAACAGCGAGCAGCACAAAGCAGGATGGTGGCGAAAAAGAGAAAGCTAAAGATTTTTATTTTTAAGTAACATCTACTGCCAACGTGGGTCTTGAACTTACAACCCTGAGATCGAGTATCGCACACTTTACCAACTGAGCCAGCAGGCACCCCATATCTTATGGTTCTGGTTTGCATTTCCCTGATGGGAGGCTAAGGCTGCTTGGTATCTTTTCTTGTGCTTATCGGCCATTTGTATATCTTCTTTGGAGAGAAGTTTATTCATATCCTTTGACCATTTTTAATTGGGTTATTCACATTTTTATTATTGAGTCGTCTTTCCATTTACTTGGGTGTTCTTTGACTTCTCCCAACAGCGCTATGTAGTTTTCAGAGTAGAAGTTATCCTCTTCTTTTGTTGACCTTATTCTTAACTACTTTATTATATTTGGTGCTACTGTAAATTAAATTGTTTAACTTCATTTTTTTGCATAGTTCATCACTAATGCATAAAAACACAACTGATTGCTGTATGTCGATTTTGTATCCTACAACCCCTACTGACCTCATTTATTAGTTTTATATTTTTTGATGGATCCCTTAGGGTTTTCTAAACACAAGATCATGTTACCTGCAAATAGAGCTTATTTTTCTTTCTTTCTTTTTTAAAGATTTTTAAAATTCATTTTTTTGACAGAGACACAGCGAGAGAGGGAACACAAGCAGGGGGAAGGGTAGGAGAGGGAGAAGCAGGCTTCCAGTGGAGCAGGGAGCCCAAGGCAGGGCTGGATCCCAGGACCCTGGGATCATGACCTGAGACGAAAGTAGATGCTCAAGGACTGAGCCACCCAGGTGTCCCTAAAGCTAGTTTTTATTTCCCATCTGCATGCCTTTTATTTCACTTTCTTGCCTAATTGCCCTGGTAAGAACCTCCAGTACAATGTTGGATAGAAAAAGAGGGAGTAGATAGACATCCTTATCTTGTTTCTGATCTAGGTGTGAAAGCATTTAGCATTTCACAATTGAGCATGATGCTAGTTGTGGGTTTTTCATAGATGCCCTTTATCAGGTTGAGGAAGTTTCCTTATATCCCTAATTGTTGCGATCGATTGATCTTTCTTTCTCTTTCTTTCTTTCTTTCTTTCTTTCTTTCCTTTCTTTCTTTTTCTTCCTTCCTTCCTTCCTTCCTTCTTTCCTTCCTTCCTTCCTTCCTTCTTTCTTTCTTCCCAACTTCCTCCCTTCCTTCCCTCCCTCCCTCCTTCCTTTTTCTCTTTCTTCCCTCCTCCCTCCCTCCCTCCCTCTCTCCTCCCTTCCTTCCTTCCTTCTTCCTTCCTCCTTCCTTCCTTCCTTTCTTTATTCCCTCCTCCTTCCCTCCCTGTCTCTTTCTTTCCTCCCTCCCTCCCTCCCTCTCTCTCCCTTCCTTTCTTCCTTCCTCACTTCCTTCCCTCCCTCCCTCCCTCTGTTTATCTGTTCGTTCTTTCTTTCTTTTTCTTTCTCTTTCCTCCCTCCCTCCCTCTGGCCTGCCTTCCTTCTCCTTCCTTCCTTCCTTCCTTCCTTCCTTCCTTCCTTTCTAGTTTTTCATTTTAACTCCAGCATAGTCAGCATATGGTACTATATTAGTTTCAGCTGTACGAGGGCTTTTTTTTTTTTTTCTTAAATCACTAAGTGGTGTTGGATTTTGTTAAATGTTGTTTTTTTTTCCGCATCTATTGAGATGGTCATTTGGTTTTTATCCTTCATCCTACTGATACGGCACATTACATTAGCTGATTTTCAGATTTTTTAAAAGATGTTATTTATTTGAGAGAGAGCACAGGCAGGGGAAGGGACAGAGATAGAAGCAGGCTCCCTGCTGAGCAGAGACCCTTACGTTTCCCCAACCCAGGACCCTGGAATCATGATCCAAGCCGAAGGCAGACGCTCAACCGAGGGAGCCACCTAGGCGTCCCTTGTTGTGGATTTTTGCAACTTGACTCAGAAGAGCCGATGGATGGATATTTCGAGGTTTCCAGTGGAGCTATTATGAATGATGTTGCTATAAACACTCATGTGCAAGTCTTGGCTTTGCATGGACATGCTCTCATTTCTTTGGAGTAGACACCTACGGGTGGAATTCCTGGGTCCTATGGTAGTTTTATCTGTTTTAAGATTTACTTGTTTATTTGAAAGACACACAGAGAGAGAGAGAGAGCGCGAGCCCCGGGGGAGGGGCAGAAAGAGGAGAGAATCTCAAGCAGACTCCCAGGTGAGCGCGGAGCTGGACTCAGGGCTCGATCCCATGATCCTGAGATCATGACCCGAACTGAAATCAAGAGTCGGATACTTAACCAACTGAGCCCCCCAAGGGCCCCAGTAGATTTATCTTTTTGGGGAACTGACAAAATGCTTTCCAAGTGGAGGTAGCCTCTTATGGTCCCACTAGCTAAGTATGAGGGTTACCTGAGAATTGATTTAAACTGTTTCTTCCTCAGGGCCTCCTGGATGGCCCAGTCGTTAAGCCTCTGCCTTTGGCTCAGGTCATGATCTCAGGGTCCTGGGATCAAGCCCTCCATTGGGCTCCCTGCCCAGTGGGAACCCAGCTTCTCCCTCTTCCTCTCCTCCTGCTTGTGTTCCCATTCTCACTGTCAAATAAATAAGTAAATAAATTAATATCTTTCTTTTTAAGATTTTATTTATTTATTTATTTGACAGAGAGATCACAAGTAGGCAGAGAGGCAGGCTGAGAGAGAGGAGGAAGCAGGCTCCCTGCTAAGCAGAGAGCCCGATGTGGAGCTCGATCCCAGGACCCTGAGATCTGACCTGAGCCGAAGGCAGAGGCTTAACCCACTGAGCCACCCAGGTGCCCCAATAAAAATCTTCTAAAATAATTAAAAAGACACTGTTTCTTCCTCTATAAAGTGGTGGTAATAATAACAGACTTCACAAAGTCAGGGAGATCATGATGTGTGGTGGATTTAGCAGGGCTCTGGGCCCGGACATCCAAAAGGCTCAGTACATGACACCTTTTTTATGTTCCCTTGTCTTTACTAATGTCCCAAGCTTCGGACCTGGGTTAACTTACCTGGGTGAGATTGTCTTCAAGTCTTCCCTGTAAACTGACTTCTTGGTGTCAAGTTCCACACCCTTCTTCTTAGTCACAGTCCCCTAACCATCTTAACAGGACCCTCCAACCTAGTCCCCCTCTCCTACTGCCGTCAGGGTTTGTGTCAACCTCTTTGGCTCAGTGGGCTTTCCTAGGCAAAGGGCTCCAAATTGGCTGACGGGCAGCAGGCAGTGGTCCATGAGCCTCTCCTGTCTGCTGAATGACAGGATGGAAGATACTCATTGCTCTGCTTGGAAGGGACGTCTCCCATCCCTCATATGACCTAACTCTGGGTGACTATTCTTAATCCTTTATGTCCTAGTTTGGGCCTAACCTCCTCCAGTAAGCCTTCCTAATGACTGCCCCCCCCATAATGTATCTTACTGCAACTATCACTCTATAATTATATTTTTATACGTCTGTCTTATGAACATCCTAAGGATGGGGGCTATTTTTTTTAAAGATTTTATTTATTTATTTGACAGAGATCACAGGTAGGCAGAGAGGCAGGCAGAGAGAGAGGAGGAAGCAGGCTCCCTGCTGAGCAGAGAGCCCGATGCGGAGCTTGATCCCAGGACCCTGGGATCATGACCTGAGCCGAAGGCAGAGGCTTTAACTCACTGAGCCACCCAGGCGCCCCAGGATGGGGGCTATTTTTATTCTGTCTCCTCAGTGCCTAACACATAGTAGGTATTCAATAGCCTGTAAATAACCACATCTGTGTACAAAGTATTAATGCTTACATGTTAGTATCTAAGAAAACTCTATAAGAAAAGGCTCTTGAACGGGGCCTTAAGGAATAAGCAGGCACCTGCTCAGTTGAAATGGAGGGAAGGGCATGCCGGGTGAAGTGAACAGCATGTGTAAAGGCCCCGTAGAGGAAAAACATATTTTCAGGAGCTAAGAAGTCCAGTGTGGCTATAGGTGGTGGGATGGAGTGGTTAGTGAGGCTGGAGAGGTAAGGGAAGCCACTAGTCATGTTGTAAATGTAATTTTATGCCAATTGAAGGGTTCACAAGGGCAGAGAGGGGCCCTCCATTAAACAGGAGAGACACGATCAGAACTGAGTTTGGGAGGGTGTGAGTACTCAAGCTTCAGTAGCAAAGAGCTCACTCAGCCGCAGATTCTGGGTCCTGCCCTGAGTTTCAGAAGGTCTGGGGTAGAGCCTGAGAATGTGCTTTTCTCACAAGTACCTGGGTAATGCTGGCTTGAGGAACCCACTCTGAGAGCCACTGATATGAAGGATGGGATGAAGAGTGGGTCGCAAGCTTTCCAAACCATCCAGCTGAGAGGAAGGTGATGGAGACGGAAGAGGGGAGGGGCTCACATTCTCAACCTGCTAACTTTTCAGTGTCTTAGTGGTGAGATTTCAGGCTTGGTAATAAGCCAGTGTGGGAAAGGGAGGCTATTTCTGGGGAGAAATCAGCCAGGTGGTCAGGATAGTCCCCACCTTCCACCTGGGAGGACCAGACCCCGCTTGGTAATGATCTTCAGAAAGCACAAGAATCAAGGTGTCCAGAGTTGCCATTTAATGCCCAATTATCACAAAACAAGGAGGTTTACACAGTGCTCATCAAGGCAAGACCTGGGGTAAAACCAGACCAGAGGGAAGTGACCTGTCTAGAGTCCCTGCACAGGGACCAGGTGGCCTGGGCCTCATCACCCTCAAGACACACCTGCCATACACAAGGCTTCTTCCCTCACCCAGGAGCCCGCAGGCTGGCTGGGCTTCTGGTCACCGAGGGTCCTCGTGGAAGAACAGGGTCCCAGGGGGAGGTGGGGGCTCTGGGACACCAAGAGGAGCACCAGACAGCTGCCTGCAAACAACCCCAGAAGGCTTTCACTTCAAGCCACACGACGCTCAGACGCAGGAACACCCAGATGCTTTTCCTAGGAACTAAACACTGCAAAACTGAGGCTGAGAACACTCGGGGAGGGAAAGTCAAGTCAAAACCCTCTCAGAACCAGCTTTCTGAGCTTCACCATCCCCCTCGTCCTCCCACAACCACACCAGTCCAACCACAGCGTTGCCGCAGAGAAGGGACCTCACGCTACTCTAGCGAACACGTTTCATGGGAAGGGACACGGGGGCGGGGCCGAACCTCCACAACTTCACGCTACTGAGTTCCCTGGAGCCCCCGAGCCTCTGGTGCCCCCGTGCGACACAGGTGACTTGAGGGCTGCCTGTGGGGCTGGGAAATGTCCTGGAAGAAATAACGTACCTCATAAAGAAAAGTGGTTTTTCTTCCACCCTAGTTCTAAAGTTTACATGGCCCGTAAAGGAAATACCATCGAACAGACATTTTTAAAGCTCTCGCAACTCCTGAGAGGTCTCAAGTGTCGCTGGCAAGAAAGAGGTGTGAGCTTGTCACCCCCCCACAGCCTGAGGCTTGGCCTGGGCAGTCCAGCCCCAGGGGCCAGGCAGGGTGTGGAGGGGATAGCACAGGACAGGGACAGCTACTCAGGATAGACCATGGGCCCAAGGGGCAGCCCCTCTGTCCAGCACTATGGCCCAGCATTTAGAGAATGAGCTTAAATTCTGGCCAGACTTTACTAGTAAACCTGTTCCTGGTGAGTCCTATAGGCCTCGTCTCTCTTTTCTCTGATTTAATTCTAGGAGAAGATTCTAGACAGAGCCAAAGGCATGGAAGTCAAACGTCTCTGTCTTCAGAGATGGGACATAGCTAAACAGCAGCCCAGATACCTCAGAACAGCGAAGCCACCTAGGCCCCACAGGCCCCCAATAGGATTCCAAGCAACACTCCTGTCCCCTGCCCAAGGACTGAGGTAGTCCCTTGACCCTGGACATAGTGGGCTTCCAAGCAGGCTTCTGATGACACCTCTGTGAGTATCTGGAGAGGGGACACCAACAGCATGTCTGTAAAGCCTACAAAATAAACCCCGTTTCCAGACCGGGACATCTGTTCCTGAGAGGGCACAGTCAGGGGCCCGGGAAGTTGTGAAAATGACAAGGCACGCTGTCCCCATGCAAGCATTAACTCACACCAGACCCACCCCCAAAGAAGCCCACATCCCCAGCTTCAGATGCCAGCTTCTGGGTAACTCAGGAGCCATCCCATGAGGCCAACTTCATATTTAAAACCAACTTAATGCTACAAACTTAAAAAAAAAAAAAAAGTGCTGCCCAGCCAAGCCCCTGAGGAAACCTAGCTCCCTGAGGGTAGGTGGTGGGCCTCTAAGACCACCACCCCTGGCTGCCTCTCTCCAGAGGGCACAGCCTTGGTTCAGCCCAGGGCAGCCCCGCCCCACGTTGGGTGGGGAAGAGAGCTGACCTCATCCCTCACACCCAAGTGGGCTGCAGAGACACTGTGGGATGGTCAAGCCTCTGGGGGCAGGGGGCAGGCCAGGGCAAGAATCCTTCTCAGGACCCTAAGCCTGAAGAGGTAACATAAGCCCGTCTCCCCATCAGGGCAAAGGTCTGATCTGCAATGAAGACTCCTGCCAGCCCTTCGGCATTCCCGTGACAAAACGAGCTAAAATGCCACCAAGCCCTGGCCACCTCTGTCCTGGGGTGCAGGGGAGTCTGTGTGAGAGCTGCAGAGAAGAGGAGATCCTTAAAGAATTACTCCCATCAGTAAACAAATCCTTCCAGGGAAGGGGAGGATGATAACAGCAGCTTCCAAAGGGGCTGCTTTCTGGCAGTTTCTTGCTTTAACCCCACCTTTCTCTATACGGGGCTGCCACTCCCTCCCAGGTACTCAGGATAAGACAGCCTCTGTCCCAAGCAGAGGCACAAATGGAGGAAAGGGCCTCAGAAGCCCTCTAGCTGCTTCCACATTCCTGTCCGTGTTTCCCTGGGGAGGGGGGCCTTTCAGTGCTGACTCCCTAGAAGGTGGTTTTTCCTGTTCTAAGGGGATGGAGAGGTAGGGAATTCCACAGAAGTGGGTCTCCACACCTGGAGCCTTGATGCCGCCTCCCTGGAAGGGCTCCCTGCAACCATCCCTGGTTCAGAGGAGGCCAGGAACCCAAGGCTGGTGCCTCAGCGGGAGAGGATGGGCAGGAGGAGCCAAAGGGCCTGTGGCCACCACTTACTAGAATTACGAGGCCGAAGTGCAAGTAGCATTCTAGCAGACTGGACAGCCCCCAGAGACCCGGCCTACAGCTACAGGGAAATCAGGGACTGGCCTGGGGCCCAGGAAGCCCTGGGCTGCCCTCGGACCATGGACAGCACTGGGCCTGTCTGAGAAGTCTTACTAGAAACTAGAACAATCTCCCTGCTAAAAACTCAAGGAAGACAAACAAACAAAATTCAACCTGAAATAAATACAAAGGCATTAAGTGCTTCTTGATAAATTCAGCGTCCTAATTCACCCTCTGCAAAAGGCGAGGGGAGGGCCTTTCCCTGGACCTGGTTGCCTCACCTGTAGCCCTTCATGTGAGAGGTCAGAGGTCAGAAGCCGGATGGGTCTTCCTGGGCCCAGCTTCCATGAGGAAAGAAAGGACCCAACCCCTAATACACTCCTCACCCAAACCCCCTCTCCGAGATAGCTTCAGCTGCCTGGATGGGGGGTGGTGAGAAAGAGAAGAGGTCCCCCCCCATCCCTAGGGCAGCACCTTGTGTCCCACGTCCCTGCGCGGGCAGAGGGCCTGTCCGTCTGTGCGGAGGTAGAGCCAAGGGCAGGTTGCTGGGACAGGCAAGGCCACTCAATTAATCAGCAGGTCCCCAAGGTCGTAGGAGTCGAAGAGGTCACTGATACCCTCACCCCCGTCCAGGCCCCACAGGTAGTCATCCTGGTCCAAGGGCGGGGAGAAGCTGATCAGGGGAGAGCTGCACGGCAGGCTCGGGGACAGGAACTGGTCCTCCGTCTGCTGCAGAAGTGGGTGTGGCAGCTCCAGCAGGCTGTCGGTGGCCTCCAGGGGGACAAGCGGCAGGGGTGGGGGCGCTGGCGGCTGCGGGACTTGCTGGGGAGTCAGCGCTGGTGTTGGAGACAAGCAGACAGAGGTCACACTTAGACCTGGTGCCCAAAAGCCTCTGTCAAACCTCAGAGCCCAGGAACGGCCCTCCCCCACCCCTTCCCTGGATGACTGGGCATCCTCTTCTCTCCAAACCTGCCTCACACCCAATGGCAGGGGACACGCTCCCTCTCCCGGCACAGCTCCAGCCACTGCCCCTGTTCTCCCACCTCTCGAAAGAGGTGGGATCTCTTGGTCTCCAACTCCTACCCGCTTGGGGCACCTGCCTGGCTCCATTGGAAGAGCACACAACTCTTGATCTCAGGGTTGTGAGTGTGAGTCCCATTTTGGGTGTAAAGATTACTAAATAATAAAAATCTTTTAAAAAAGAAAAAAAGCGGGGCGCCTGGGTGGCTCAGTGGGGTTAAGCCTCTGCCTTTGGCTTGGGTCATGATCCCAGGGTCCTGGGATCGAGCCCCGCATCAGGCTCTCTGCTCAGCATGGAACCTGCTTCTCCCTCTGCCTCTGTTCCTCCCCTTCTTGTGCTCTCTCTCACTCTCTCTGTCAAGCAAATAAATAAAATCTTAAAAAAAAAAAACAAAAAAAATCCTGCCATTTCCCCAGCACCCAGTCCATTCAGTTCCAGTGCTGTGACCCTGGTCTAGCCCGTCGTCTCCCACTGAAACACTTCTTCCCAGTCACCTTGCCTTGACCCTTGTGCTCTGGCTTAAAAATGGCTTGGAAGGCAATCCGAGTTTGACCAGCACTGAGAACACCCCGAAGGATGTAGCACCTGCCGGCCTTTCTGTCCCCTCTGTCCCGCCTCCTTCCACTCCCGCACAGCCTCTCCAGCTACACTGGCTCGGCCGCTGCGAGCACACCAAAAGCATTTCTCCTTAGATGTCACAGGGCGACTTCCTACACAGGGACAAGGAATAGGGTGCTGGGAATCCCCCCAAATATATCCTAACGCCCAGAATCTCACCGTTTGAGTCATGCCTTAAACCCCAACCAAGCATTCCTTGGAAAACAGAGCCGTGCTGGCGTGTCCGCCTGCCTGATCAGCCTCTTACTCCCGTGTATCTGTGGGCAAGTGACTCAATGTGGATGAGCCTCTGCTTCCTCACCTCTAAAAGGGGGACACGCATTCCCTGCCTTGCAGGGTTACTGAGAGGACTCAGGGATAGGTGCAGGGAGAAAACCCTCATCAATAAGAAGAGCTCTGGGGACGCCTGGGGGGCTCAGTCAGTTAAGCATCTGCCTTCGGCTCAGGTCATGATCCGAGTCCCAGGATCGAGTCCCACATCAGGCTCCCTGCTCTGCAGGAAGTCTGCTTCCCCCTCTGACCTTCTCCCCTCTTATGCTCTCTCTCAAATAAATAAATGAATAAATAAATAAATAAAACTAAGAAGAGCTCTGGTTTACCAAGGGCTTACCATGGCCGGCCCTGCTCTCAAGGACAGGGGTGTTTCACCTCCTCAAAGGGCCCCACAGGAGGTAATCCTGGGATCCCTATATACAGATGAGGAAACTGAGGCTCAAAGGAGCCAATTAAATGTATGTGAATGAAAAAACCGGCATGTTTCTTTAGTGGGTTGCTGAGGCCTGCAGTTCTAGTGAAAGGCTGGGCTTGGGAGTGGGCGGGGGGGTCCAGGTTCGGACCCCAAGCCCACGCCTCGCCAGCTGTAGGACCAGAACCTCAGTTTTCCCAGGAGGGGAAAGAAGACACTACCTCCCCGACGTGCTGAACAGCAAGGAGATAACCCGCGTGTGGAAGTCCCTGTGGGCCGGACCTTGCTCTCTGGCGCTGCTTATCACCCAGGAGGGAGCTGCTCTCTCATATCTGTGCCCACTCTGATGGCTCAGACTCACGCTCTATCTCCAGACCACAGAGAGCAGGTGCCCAGTTCGCAGAAGCTTTTTAAAAAATCACATTCACGCTGTCTCACTGCCTGTAACCCACCCAGAAATCGTGAGAGAGTTTTACGTGTCCCAATTTTACAGACGTGCGAACAGAGGTTCTGAGGGGCTGAAGTGTCCCGCCTAGTCACCAAGTCACAGCAGGTGACGTGCAAACTCAAGCCCCAGGCTCCCAGCATTGACTCCTGCACGGTAGCAACATACACGTTTACCTCAGAATGTGAGAGCCTGGAAAGATGGTAGAGACAACCCATACCCAAAGCCCCTCCATGACAGATGAGAGAAACTGAGGCCCCAAAGCGGAAGTGATTCCCTCTGGTGATGCCAGAACCTGGGTCCCCAGACTGCATGTGGCCCCTGGCGCTCAGATCTCAAAATGGCTCTGCTTCAGACAAGAACGTGGAGTGTGTGTATGTGTCTGCATGTGAGAGAGAGAAAGAATGTGTGAGAGAGTGTGTGAGAGCCAGTGTGAGTGTGTGTGTGTGTGTGAGAGAGAGTATGAGAGCGTGTGTGAGAAAGTGTGTAAGAGTGTGTGTGTGTGTGTGAGAGAGAGAGAGAGAGAGAGTTTGTGTGTATGTGTGTACCCCTTCCAGGAACTGTCCTTCTGTTCCCTTTGCCAAGGATGTCACTAAGAGGCCACATGACAAGGGTGGAGAGGGGCACCCATGGCACAGAGCTGGCTCCTAGGCTGCCCCACCGCCAAGCACTCTGTCAGCCTCTACTCCTTCCAGGAGCACAACTGATCAGTAAAACTGAGGTAAAAACCTCACCCTTACTTATGCTGGAGGCCTCCCCCCACCTCCACTCTGCCCCAGGTCTCAGAGGACATCTGAAGTCAAAGTGGCTCTAACTGGGAGAGCTGTGCACATGTTGACAGTGGAGTAAGAAGGCAGAGCGAAGCAGGAGAGAAAACAGGGTGTGGCATATGTCTGGCATGGGAGATAGGCACTGGGAGGTACCAGAGGGACAGATGACTGGTGCAAGGAGAAGTGTGACAGAGAAGAGATCACCAGAGAAGAGCTGAGGGTCTGGGCTTTTGTCCAAACTCTGCCTCCAATTTGCTGTGTGACCTCAGAGAAGTCACTTACCCTCTCTGAACTTCTGCTTATTCATGTGTAAAATGAAGGGCTGAGTTAGATCAGGGCTCAGCAAACTTCTGTAAAGGGCCAGATGGTATTTTAGGATTTGCAGGATACTTACAGTCTCTGTTACACAGTCACTTTCTTCTTGCCCCCAACTCTTTAAATACATGAAAACCATTCTTAGTTCATAGGCCACTTAAAAACAGGCCAGATTTGGCCTGCAGGCAATAGTTTGTGGACCCTTGAGTTAAAGAAATGGAATCCAGCCCGTGTTCTGTGGACGCCCCACCAAGCCTCTTCCGTCACACCAGTTCGAGCTCTGGTTTTTTTAAACACCAGAGTTCTACTTAAGAGAATTCTGGAGCTAAAAAAACAGAAAGTTGAACACTGGCCTCCATAGCCTCAAAGGATGTGTCAGGCTGACCTGCTGTGTGATCCCAGTAAAAGGAAAAACCATCCTGGGGGAAGGGCCTTCCCAGGCTCCCATTTCCACTCCTTCTGGACTCCTTCCCCGAGACCTCTCCCACCTCTCTGCTCCTTGATGACTGCCTCATGCTACTTGTTGCCAGGTAGAGCCAGCTTTAGCTGTACGGTCCACCTCCCAGCAAGGGGGAACTGCTCCGGTCAGGAACCCCTTCCTTGATCTGTTTCGAGCCTCACGGAGAGAGGACTGGGCTAGGTGTGTAGAGACAGAGGGTCAAGACACAGTTCTGTTGCCCAAGGAGACCTTGGGCGAGTCACATCACCTCTCTGCCTCAATTTACTCATCTCTAAACTGGGAACAATAATGCCTACCTCAAGAACTGCTATGAAAAGCAATGTGATAACATAGATGTACCCAGTACATAGCTGTGACTTAAAAAATCGTAGTTGAGCCTTCCTCCAAAAATCTGTAGCTCCCATTTACTGCGGGCTTCCTGAATGCCAGAGGCTTTGCTGGTTGGAGTCCTCATGGAATTGTGTTCTAGCAGTACTGGCAGGTTAACAATGACAAGAATAGCCAACAGTTACTGCCAGGCACCATCCCAAGGGCTTTCCCTATATGAACTCATTCAGTCCTCACAACCTACGAAGTAGATACTGTTACTGTGCCCAACTTAGAGATGAGTCTAAGGCAAAGAGAGGTTAAGTGATTTGTCCAAGGTCACACAGCTGGTAGTTAGAAGTGCAGGGATTCAAACCCAGGACCCAGAACAGCATCAGCCCATAGCAGCATCAGCCTTCCGACTGAGACAAGAACACACACACAGACACACACACACACAGGCTTTATAAAGTGTAAAGTGCGAGCTTCCCCTTGCCCAACAAATGTTGCCGTGGAGGAGGAAACTCAAAAGCTGGGTGTTCCCCCACCTGCTGCTCCTCTGGACAGAGGGTCCTACCTGGGGATGCCATGGGTTCTGTCATCCCAGGGTCCGTGCTGCTGCCAGGCTGGGTGGAGTCAGGGCTGGGGCCAAGGGTGGAGGTTAGCGGGAGGGGCTCCTTGGCAGGACTGTCGGGCTCCTGCACCTCCTCTGGGCACAGGTAGACTTCAATGGGCCCCTGGGTGCTCTTCAGGTATATCTGCAGGTTCTCCTAGAGGAAGAAGAGAAGCCAGGTCATGACTCTGGGCGGCTGGGCATTGACTCATGGGTTCAGCCGAATGGATGGACACCCAGGCCTCCCACTACCCATGTGAGCAAGCCACACTCCTGACCTGGGTCCCCACGCTTGCCCCATCTGACCCGAGGGGGACATCTGCTCCTTCTGCCTGTCTGGCCCCCAGGCTCCCTTCTGTGAGGGAGAACATCTCGATTTTCCCTTGGGAAACCACTCCTCTGCCACTCTCAAGTCATGTAGTTTGGGGGAACAACACCTTTCCCAGCTCCAGTGGGTGAGCTTGGGGAGCAGGCCGGGAAGGTCACAGTGACGGTGACTAGTTCAGGGAAGCACACGACTCAGCTCAGGTCCCGAGCATCAGACCCAGGACTCATGCTGGACTTGGAAATGGAAGCTCCCTTCCCCCTGGGGTTGCGGGGCTGGGATCATGAAAGCTACCTTTGCCACCGGAAGAGGGAAGCCCACCTAGGAATGGAAACAGCACAGAGAATGGCAGAGAAAGATGGAGAGCACAGGGTGAAGCATTTAGCCTTGCCTGCAGTTTCCAAATCTTCCCTCTGGACCTCTCGCTTGGTTCCCTGCAGTCCCCTCCACCCCCCACTCCTGACTTAAGCCATTTGGACTTGGCTTTCTGTTGCTTATAACCAGGAGTCCTCATACTTGGCCTTCCCTCCCCTGCTTCTTCCCTCCCACCACACCTGCCATTCCAACATGCACCCAGGTCTCCTCCCCAGTGCACCTGCAGGGCCCTCTCTCTACTCCTGTTCCCCCTGACAAAAGTCCTGGTCTTTCTTTAGGACCCAATACCTGTAACCATCTATGGGCTCTTCCTTTATCTGTCCTTTCTCTGGGCCCTCGAAGCACCTTCAATCTATAAATGGCAACATGACTGCTTCCTTGGGTCTTTTTCCCATTAGGTCCTGAGCTCCTTCAAGGCAGGGGTGAGGTCCTATTTATCTTAACATCCTTCCATTAAACGAATTACTTCTCAAGCACGTAGGACATGTCCAGCTCTGGGCCAGGGGTATCACAGGCGTGCAGCATGTCTTTGTAGAGCTAACCCTCTAATAGGCGAAGCACAGTATCATCACATAGTCACCCGTATCTTCCAGCAAACAGAGGGTAAGTGCAATAGAAAAGCACAGGTACTTATGAAATCTGGGAGGGGTGGGTTGGTGGTAATCTGGGAAGGCTTCCTTGAGGAAGTGAGGTTTGAGTTGAGACCTGTAGGACGAATAGCAGTAAACCAGGCAGTCCAAGGGAGGAGCATTTCAGCTGGAGGGAGCAGCAGCAGAATGTGTTATAATGGGGACGAGCTTAGTGTGGTGGCAACACAGCAGAGAAGTCATAGGGGCTAAAGCAAGGCACAATGGGACATAATGAGAGAAGACACTGGTGAGATCAGAGCCGGGAGGGCCTCCTAGGGAAGCAGTAAGAATTTGGGTCTTTAACCTAGCCGAGAAGGGATCATGGTGAGCCACCAGTACCATGGCGTGTAGGCCCAGGAGTGCAGGGGCTGGTGGGTGCAGAAAGGTGCCAAGAGCGGAGATTTTTTTAGATCAGTAGCTGACGTCTGTTGTCCTTTCCAGCTCCTGCCATCGCTGCCCCAGCTCAGAGACCACCAATCTTGCTACGGGCACCAGAATGGTTCCGAGAAGCTTGGGGCTAGGCAGGGCCAGGCACAGAGTCTACAGCACAGCCTGGGACCCTCCTTAACCTTCTTTCCACCAAATGCTCCTCCTCTCACCTCGCTCCTGTCGGGCACCTCGAGTCTTGTCTGCGGAGGGGCCTTGACAGCGATCACCGTCTGCTCCTTAAAGTTGCCAACAGCACGGATGTCCTGGTAAGTCACGTAGGCCAGTGTAGGGGCATGAGAGTCAAGAGAAGTAACCGGTCAAAATTCAAACCTCTAGCCTGCCAGACAAAGCCTCTGAACATGTCTTTCTCACTCCTTCCACAGCTTACAAATAACCAAAAACGACTACCCATCCTTTTAGCATCGTAAGCTACCGTGGATCCCTTTAGAAAACAAATGGGAGTACAAATCACTTTTTTAATTAATTTTTTAAAATGTTGCCTCTTGTCCATTTTCTAGACTATCTTGGGAGCCTGGGTGGCTCAGTCAGTTGAGCATCTGACTGCAGCTCGCGTCATGATCTTGAGGTCCTGGGATCGAGCCCCATACCAGGCTCCCCGCTCAGCAGGGAGTCTGCTTATCCCTTTTCCCTTCTTGTGCTCTCTCTTTCTCTCTCAGATAAGTAAATTAAAAAAAAAAAAAGACTTCATCTCTCAGACTAGATCCTTATCTTTGAGCAGGTAGTAAGACCTGTCTTACTTTTGTACATTTCTCCAATGCCTAGCATCCTTCTGAAAATACAAGGTGAGATCCTAAAACCAATGAGATGGTGGAGCCATTTGGGAAAAATGGATGAAAAACCTAAGCAGGGGCGCCTGGGTGGCTCAGTGGGTTAAGCCTCTGCCTTCGGCTCAGGTCATGATCTCTGTGTCCTGGGATGGAGTCCTGCATCGGCCTCTCTGCTCAGCAGGGAGCCTGCTTCTTCCTATCTCTCTCTCTGCCTGCCTCTCTGCCTACTTGTGATCTCTGTCTGTCAAATAAATAAATAAAATCTTAAAAAAAAAAAGGAAAAGAAAAACCTAAGCAAAGTCCATCTTTATAATTTTAATCCTAGGAATCTAATGAAATAAGTAAAAAATAAAGGAAAATATTCTCTATACAAAGATATTCATCACAATCCTGTTTTATAAAAGCAGAAATCTCGGGGCGCCTGGGTGGCTCAGTGGGTTAAAGCCTCTGCCTTCGGCTCAGGTCATGATCCCATGACCAGGGTCCTGGGATCGAGCCCCATATCGGGCTCTCTGCTTAGCAGGGAGCCTGCTTCCTCCTCTCTCTCCGCCTGCTTCTCTGCCTACTTGTGATCTCTGTCTGTCAGGTGGATAAATAAAATCTTTAAAAAAAATAAAAGCAGAAATCTCAAATCGATCTAAATGTTGATTCTAGGGGCGCCTAGATGGTTCAGTTGGTTAAGCAGCTGCCTTCGGTTTGGAACAAGCCCCATGTGAGGCTCTCTGCTCAGTGGGGAACCTGCTTCTCCCTCTCCCTCTGCCTGCTGCTTCACCTGCTTGTGCTCGCTCTCTCTCTCTCTCAAATAAAGAAATTAAAAAAAAAAATAAACAAAAATCTAAAAGTTGATTCTAGGCCTTCTCAACAAACCAGAACATAGTCTGAGCAAGACAGTCTCAAATCATTCTAAATACTAGGTTAAATCACATGAGGTTGGTACTTTTGTAAAAAATGGTCCAATAGCAACAATTCCATGTGGATCAAGCAAATAGGAAGGATTTGTAGCAACATTAAAAACTGTCTATGAGGGGTGCTTGGGTGGCTCAGTGGGTTAAGCCTCTGACTTTGACTCAGGTCACAATCTCAGGGTGCTGGGATAGAGCCCCGCATCGGGCTCTCTGCTCAGCGGGGAGTCTGCTTCCCTCTCTCTGCCTGCCTCTCTGCCTACTTGTGATCTCTGTCTGTCAAATAAATAAATAAAATCTCTAAAAACAAAAGGGGGGGGGAGAAAAGAAAAGAAACAGACATGACAGACCCTGAGGGAGATTCTGCACGAACTCAGGATGGATCGAGCATGCAGCAGGGCCCCGCTCCCTGACTGCTACCCGCCCTCCCAGCCAGACAGGATATCTCTTGTTGGCCTTGTCCTCCGTCAGGTGCTTGAAGCTCAGAGAGCAGCTCTGGATGAGCTGGTCCAAGGCCTGCTCCGCGCTCATCAGCTCCTTCAGCTCCTGCCCCAGCTGCTGCTGCTTCCCCGGCCGGGTGGGGTCTTCAAATATTCCCCTGCCTCTGGGAAGAGAGCCGTTCCCCAGTGTCAGTCTCAGTCCACATCCAGGGCCCCCAACCCTAGGGCTGCCGCGTGGACCCGCCCAGACTGTGCAAAACCCCAGAACGGGGCCATCAGTGTGGTCTACAGTGGGGCTCCCTGGGCTGTGCAAATCAGTGGTCCTGCCTAGCCGGCAGGGAGCCACTGGGAATGGAACCTGAAGTTCGGGGGCTGGGCTAGGGAAAAGAGACAAGTCAAGCCTGACCCTGCTTTTGAAGAGCTCTTGACACGGTCCATCTTACACCCCAGCTTCCCCCAAATGCCTTCCCTGGGTTCCCTGCAGGTCTGCTCTGGTCTTCGTAGGAGGAAAGGAGCCCCGAGGACTCAGATCTGAGCTGGAAAAAGGGTCAGTTGCAACAGCCCAGGTCCAGGGGACTTTTTTAAGCTAGAAGAGGGGAATCTTGGGGTCCCCAACTCAAGGAAATCTGGGTCCTCTAAGTCTTTACATGTTCTAGAAATCACTCTTCAATACCTTGGCTCAGCTCCCAGCATGTAAGCCTATGGGATGTTGCTCTCGGCGCCAGCAGCCCCCGCACCTGCTGGATACCGTGCCCCTCCCCCACCTTCACCCATGGCACGTGCACCCACGGGCACCATCAGCCCCAGCCCAGGCACTCACACCCACTGGATGTTGTTCTTGGCCTTCTTACGGATGAGCTGGATGCCCTCCAGCACGTTGGTGATGTCATAGATGCGCCGTTTCTGCACGTCCAGCACCTCGGCAGCCCAGTTCAGGTCTAGGACCCCATCCTTGGATTCGCTCAGGAGGTAAATGAACTTCTTGGTGAGCAGCCCCAGCGACGTGTCATAACGAGTCTTCTCTCCAGGGGACTTGGGGGCTGAGGGGGCAAAGGGGCCCAGTCACCGCTCAGGGAGAGCCACCTGGGCAGCCTCGTCCACAGATGGGGACCTAACAGGTACCGCCCTTCCCATGAACACAGGAACAACCACTCTCCAGTTTACAGAGCACCGCAAGGCTCTGTAAACCTCGTGGTTGTTCACCACTCCTGTCCAGGCAGGGAACCTGAGACCTGGAGAGGGAATGTGACTTGCTCAAGGTCTCACAGTCAGGGGCAGGGACAGGACTAGAGACCAAGCCTCTTCTAACTCCTGGTTCAGAGCACCTTCCCACCATAGCTTAAGGGAGCCGTATCAACACCCCCACCACCAACGACGACAAGCACTATGTGTAGGATCACGGTTCTAAGCACTTTCCATATACAACAAGTTCAATCCTTGCGACCCCCTAAGAGGCTGCTGTACAACCATCCCCATTTCATGGATGAGACTACTGAGGAACAGACAGGGAAAGTGACTCGCTCAGCTCACTCAGCTAGAAAGTGCCAAAGCTGGGATTTAAATCCAGGCAGCCTGGCTGCAGAGTCTGTCTTCTTAACCATTCCCCTCTCCTGCCAGCTTTGCCAGCAATCTGGAATTAGGGTAATGAGAGAAAGAGAATGATGGGCTGGGACTCGGGCACATTTTTCGACTTGCTTTTTCTTTCCACGTATAGCCTAATGATTATCTGAAAGGAATCAGTCCTATAATACCAAGTGGGGCAGGTTCGTGAAAAAAAAGAGACTTTCTTAATGGGGTTGATGTCACAAGACCACATCCCAGCGACAGTATCTTAAACCACAAGAGGACTTTGGCAATCAAGTGACTTGCAAAGTCCTTCAGCAAGCTAGCCGCGGAAGAGTTCTGGAAACTGAGCTTTGGAGAGCGTCAGATTCCTCCGGAAGGGGACTTTTGAACCCCGTCACATACGGATGGCAGGCATTCGGCACACAGGAGGTTTTGGTCATGTTTGGGGTCCCTGGCAGACACCTACTGAATGATCAGTGCTTCTAGTGTCTCTCTATAAAATGTTGCAGGCAGCCTCTACCCACACAGGAGGGCCAGCTTTCCTGCCCTCCCTGACCCAGCTGGGCTTTGTTTTACAGAAGAGACAGCTAAGGCTCACGGCAGGGGGGACCAGAGTCCTGCCCAGATCCCCGACCCTCATGCTTCCCACCCAGTGACATACCTTCTTCATGAGGTCTCCGACCCCCCAAATCAATGTTCCTCCCTAACCTAAGTTTCTAAAACTCCGGCTGGAACCAGGATGTTGACTGAACATATCAAGAGGCAGAAGTAGAAATTTCCTGCAGCTTAGCTTTCGAAAGACACCCCCCCACCTCAGGCAGCCCCAGGATCTTCACGGTTTAGACTAATCCAGGCTTCCCTTGGAATCACTCACTCAGCTCTCTGCCTGTGGGATAAAGACCCCGACTAGCCCTGCTCCTCTTGGAGCTGGAGTCTTTTAGAAAAGGTCAGACTGAACTAAATACAAACTTTTTTTTTTTAAAATGAGTAAGCTCCCAAGTGAAACACCCGTCACCACATTGAGGTCACGAGAGTGGTGCGTGGTGTGGGAGAGGCTGTGCCCGCTTGGGTTTGGGCCCTGACACCCCTCCCCGCCACCGCCAGTGTGACTTTGGGCAAATCACTCAGGCTCTGAGTCTCTGACAACCTCATCAGGGAAAGGGGGACAGTGCTGACGACTGGCAGGGTCCCATGAGAGATGGCAGAGGAAGCTGCTTTGTAAACTGGGAAGTGTGCCACAAATACCACTCCTGCTGATGTGGGTAGGGCTGCTGCCCTCTGCCCCTGCCTGCCCTCCCCTCCCACCCCCCTCCTGAGCCTGCCCTTAGATGCCCCATCTGTGCGGCTTACTTCTGGGGCTGGGGAGACCGTCCACTCTAAGGCACTTCCCCTTCGGAGTCCGGAACTCAGGGACCGCTGGTCTCCCGATCCCCTCCAGGTCCAGCTTCCTTTTGGCCTTGAAGAGAGGAGAGAGAGGCAGAGTTTGAGTATCATTCCTCTTTCAGTCTTTCCCCGAGTTGGGGCCAAAGCATGGAGGCCACCGGCAGCTGCTTTCTGTGCCTCAGTTTACCGCCAGTCCCGGGGAAACATCTCCGCACTTGGTGAGGAAACAGCAGTGACTCTTGAAGAGCTTTTGGGGGGAAAAGGAGTCCTGAGCCTCAGCCTGAGGTGCAGGTACTCGAAGACTTCCGAAGCCAGTCTGGCCAAGGGCTCAGGGTTCCGTCATAACGGGCCCCAAGGTCACTTCTACATCTGCCATCCCCAACCCCCGCGCCCAGAGGCTGAAGCAGGGAGGAAGAGGTGGGTAGGACCTAAACCACATCGGGCTGGGGAGTGCCTCCCACCCCGCCAAGTGCACGAGCAGCTGGCCCAGCCTGCCCTGGTGCCCATCACAGCCCCACAGCTGGCCCTTATCAGGGTGGGGCTGGGCATCCGCCCAGGCCCAGGGGACTTCCTGGCTCTGTGCCACACCCCAGGGAGGTGCCCACATGGGGAAGCCGAGCAAACATTCCCCACCCCCATGTTTGGGCTCCAGCTCAAGGGCCCCGGGGGCCTCCTGAATAGACTCCATTTGCCAATCTTTCTTTGCTGAGAGGGGCAGACAATGAATCCCTCTGCTGCATCTCAAGGACAAACAGCTGAGGTCCCCCTGCTCCCCCTGCCTGTTCCCGCCAAGCTTGGGAAACACCTGCTGGGGAAATGGAACCACAGACATCTGCTCCTCACCCCGCTGCCACCAGGCCCCAGTTAGGCCCAGAAGCTGCACTGGCCCGGAAGGGGCCTCTCTCCTGTTAGGGCTGGGCAGGGGCAGGGCTAGGGTACTGGGGCACCGGGGCATAGGTCAGAGGCCTGGACCTGACTCTCCCAGCTCCTTTGTGGGCTCACTGCATGTGTGTGTGTGTGTGTGTGTGTGTGAGAGAGAGAGAGAGAGACTTGGGGAAGTACGCAACAGCTAGGAGCCTCACTTTCCTCCTCTGTAAAATGAGGCAGAAAACACCTGCTTTGAGGGACCACTGTGAGAAACCAAGGAGATAACCCCTGCCAAGTGCTCACCCTATGGCTCAGCACACAGTAGGTGTTCAGAAAATGCAGACTCCCTTCCTGAAATCCAGGCTTGGCCTCTTCTTTGACACACCCTTCAGGGGGCCCCTGAGCCCATTTCCTTCCTCCCTCTCTCCCCTAATCACCCAGACACCCTGAAGCTGGCTGGGACAGAGAGGCCTATTTTAACCTTTAACAGTGAGGTCATGCTTGGCGGGTCTGACACTTCTAACTGCTGCTGAGCACAGCTGGGCTGACAGGTGTGGGGAGTGGTGACAGCGCTTCCGGCTATCAGCTCCCCTCCCTGCTCCTGCCTCCTCCAGGCAGTCCTCCCGGACTGATTCCAGGAGACCTGCTCCTTGGTTTGAGGAGCCTGGATATGATGCTCCTCTCGTCCACCCCTATCCAGACCTGGACATGATCCAAACACGTCCCTGCTCATTCCTCTTGAAGACCCTCTCGCATATTCTTTTTCTAACCTCTTAACTGGTGAGATCCTAGATTCTAGGGAATGTGACTTATCTTGTCTCTAGAGAAAGGCCCAGCCATTCACTGAGAACTTCCACATGCCCTGGGCCGAGCCCCAACATTCTTCACCTCACCGAGTCTCCCCAGCACCACCAAGCCCAATTTAACAGCTGAAGTAACTGGGACCTGGTGAACTCCAATGTCTTTGTCAATCCTGATCGAGGTTGTCCATCCAGGGACCCTTCCCCCATCCCTCAAGAAGGAATGCCAAGAGCAGGGAGAGGAAGAGAAGTCAAGCTGAGTTTTACCCGGGACAGAAGTGGGGCAGCCCAGTCTCCCCCACCCAACAGGAGCCAGGCCCTGCTGAGTTCACGGAACATGAGCAAGAGCCTCACTACCTGCAGAGCAGGGAGAAGGAAGGACCTTGAACGGAGTATCTGCACTGGGCCTATCACGTGCCCATCAGTCCTGCACCATCAGTCCTGGCAATCTCTCTTGGCAGAAGAGAAACGGAGACTCAGAGGCAGTAAGGCATGAACCCAAGGTCACACAGACAAAGGGCAGAGCCAGAGTTTGAACCCAGGATTGTCTGACTCCAAAGCCACATGCCAGGTCGTCTCAGCTCTTTTGCACACATTCCCCCAGATTTTGCTAGAACTTGAGCCAAGGCCTGGTTGTGCCCACCAGCCCCCATCACTTTATATACACATAGCAGTTCCCTCCCTTCCCTTACAGTCCTTCCCCTTACCCTGTACTTCAAGCATCCCAAAGCAGCAAAATGTGCCTCACCTAAGGACATCTCCCTGACACCTTGGGGCACGGCCCATGGATGTGCCTGAGCCTACAGAACAGAGGTGGCAGAGGACAAGCCCAGGAAGATGAGGGCTAAGAAGAGCCAGAGCAAAGGGCTTGGAGTCAGATCCCTCTGGGTTCCCCTCCAGGCTTCCCCCCTTCTTAGCCAGGTGAGCTCAGCAAGTCAGTTGACCTCTGGAGCCCCACCTGTAAAATGGGCATACTCTGCTCCACCCTGGCCCGGTGACAGTGACAGTGCAGCAAAGCGCCTGGCTCACACACGGAAGCCGCCATCACTAAAGGTCCAGGGCCGCCAGCAAGGGGGAAGTGCAGAGGGAAGCTGAAGAGAAGGGAATGTGCCAAGAACAAAGGCACATTTGCTCTAATCTGGACCCTCTTAGGAGGCAGCCCCTTTGGCTTTTTCTTAAAGGCCTGGTTAGGATTCAAGCTCCCCACCAACCCCTCGGAAAAAGAGGCAGGCCCAGAAATGAGGGGGCCAGAGATACCCAGATGCAAGCCCACTCTGGGCAGCAAGGTGACGAAGGTGGGGCTCAAAGGAAGGGAAGTGACTTGCCCAAGGTCACTCAGGGAATGAAGCCAGGCTTTTTCCAAGCCCCAAGTCCTAATTTAGGCAGTGGGGGTAGGAGCAAGTGTTCCAGATCCCAGCCCTACCACTCAGCAGCCTGCATTTCCACATCTGACCCGCCTCAGAGGATTGTTCCTTAACATGCTCTTTTGCTTTCAAGCTTCTCAGGGGGACTTTGGAAAAGCCAGACAAAAAGAAGAAGAACCGTGCAGAATCCCACCCTCTTCACAGATTCCCATAGGAATAAGACAGAATCACGTAGTGTGCCTGGCTGGACTAGGGACTCCGTAGAGGAACATCCCAAGCCTTCCCCAGAGGGTGCTGGAAAGAGCCCCAGACAGCGAGTGAGGAGACCAGGGTTCAGGCTTCTATTCTGCCACTGAACTTGGTTGCCATCCCCGAGGTCCCTTTAAACAGCAGCTCCCCAATAGATCCTACTCACCCTGCCCTTTGCAGCCTGGCCACAACCCAAGCAGCCACACCCAGGGTTGGGTTTGGAGCTGCTCCAGGTCCCGCCCTGGTAAAATGAGTAAGCGGGGGGGCCAGGCCTGCCCATGGGGCTGGGGGTCAGAGGGCATCTGATGGGAGAGGGGGCTCTGGGCCTGACAGGCTTTTAGGGCAGTCTAATGCAAGGAGACTCTCCCACTGCTTGGCTTGTGACTTGGACAAGTGACTTCACGTCTCTACTCAGTTTCCTCATCTGTAAGATGCCTCATCCCAAGCATCTTGGCCAAGATAACGAGTGTGAGGAGTGCCAAGCAGTGACTGGCACACGAGAGGCGTTCAGTAAAAGAGAACCATTCTTGCTGTGATCACTGAGCCCCTCTGGGAGGGAGCTACAGACAGATGCACTCGGGCTCCTCTGGGAGGGAAGCAGTTCAAAACCACAGCTGTTACTGAAACGCAGCCACTGAAACCCCGCCTGGGCGCCTGAAAGCAGCTGGCCAGAGAAGACTGCACCCTCCACTGAGCCCCTTCCCCCGCCCGGGGCACCCAGCTCCTCGGTCAGACAGTACTGCAGAAAGTCAAGGCTGCAGAGAAGAGACCAATGATCACCAGCCTTGGTCATGCACCTCCCTGCATGACCTTGGACAGATCATATCCTCACTCTGTGCCTCAGCTTCTCCCTGGAGCTGCTAAGGCCTCCTCCTTCCCAGGGTACAAAACTGTCTTAGGTTGTAAAATGCTGAACATAAAGATAGATACCCAGTCTCAATTATCTTTGGCTGTTTGACCTGTGAAACAGGATAGCACCCCTGGCTCCCTCGTGCAGGAAGGGGCTCTGGAAAGTTTAAAGCCTTGAGCATGGGCAAAGCATGATTCCCCTAGCAGGGACTTGTGCCTGCTGCATCCGGGGAAGGCTGGGGGTCTGTGCCTGTCTACCAACAAAGGTCTGACCTGATGCCTCTACGGCAGGGAGGGCTGGTCTTTTCTCTCTGTACCTGAACTTATCCACACCACTCACAACGAAGCAAACTACAGCACCCCCATCTCCCCTTCCTGGAGCCGCTTTCTAAAACCCAGGACCAGGAGCTGGAAATGACCTGAGATGAGTTAGCCCAACTATGCCATGGACAGACGCATTTTCAAGAAAAGGAAATGTAAGCCCAGACTGGGGTCAAGACTTGTCCAGGGCCACACTGAATTAGTGGCAGTCAGGACCAGAAACCAAGCTCCCCATCCACCACCCAGTTCCCCAGGGCTTTTCCCACCCCACCCACCTCTACCCTATGGTTGTTTCCATTCTCAAGGGCTCCAGGAATTCCACTCCCACAAAACACACCCTGTACCTGGTGCCACCACATTTAAGGCCCTCCCTGGCAATCGCCTGGGGGCTTGAGGAAGGAAAAGTCCATCTGAATAGGAAACCCAGGGGGCTGCCCCCAGTCTGCACCTGCTACTGGCTATCTGGGAGCGAAGACTGGGTCTGGGAGAGCCATAGGGCAGATAATTGGGAAAGAATCGGCTGTACAGGAAATTTAGAGTCTGTCCAAGCTAGACTGGACCTGAGAGACACCCCATCCCTGCCCCCCATCTTAAAGTCCCCCATTCTATGCCTAGACCAAGCCCTATACCTGTGCCATAGCAGATGCCCAGTACCAGTTTCTGGACCAAACAATGAATGAAAGAATGAAGGAATCGTGGCAATGTCAGCTCCGTGGACTTCCTCAAGGCCACACGGTGCACTGGGGGTAGTGGGTTGAGTCTCCGCACTCCCAGTCCAGTGCTCATTCCACTCCAGTGCATGGTTATTTCATCCCAAGTCCGAAAATGAAGGGCTCCTTCAACTCAGATATGAGGGCAATGGGTTGTTCTGGAAGCTGAAAGCCCTCTTTTCCCTCCCCAACTCGACCTGCTTCGTTCAAACTGGGTCCCAGGCGTCCCTCCCTCCTTTCCCACACCCGCAAAAGCAGAGGGAGAAGCGGTGGGCGGCGGTGGGGAGGTCCCCAGCATTACCGGCAGCCGGCCAGCCGGCACGCATCGCACAGCTTGGCCCTCGGGTCCGTGGGGGGTGGCGTCGAGGCAGGTGCCGGGCGCCGCAGTGGGAGGCACAGTCTGCGGGTACAGCGAGGTGTAGTAGGTGGTGGTGGCCGGGCAGAGCTGGGGGCTGCTGAGGCCGGGCGGCCACAGCTCGGTAGGGCTCATCGCGTGCAGTCCCTTCGAGGGCGGCCCGGCGGCTGGAGCCAGGGCCCGGGGCCCTCGCAGCATGGCGAGCGCAACGCCCCCTCCCCAACCGGGCCAGGCGCGCCCGCAGGCACCTGCGGGCTCCGTAGCCCGCGGAGGCTCACACCGCCCGAGGCATGGCGCGGAGGCCGGGGAAAGCCGCCAATGGACGCCTGCGGGGCAAGGCCGGACCCTCCCCTCCTGGCCAGCGGCCGAGCTGAGCAGCGCTTGGAGATCCCCGCTTGGAGATCGCCCCGCGGCGGCGGCGGCGGCGGCACGGCCAGTGGCTGTCCCACCCCGAGGGCGATGGCGACCCGGGACGGCCCCGCGCCCCCAAAGGCCTCGGCGCTTGGGGTCTGGCTGGCTCCTGGTAGGGGTCTCTGGGGTCGCCGGGGGCTCGGAGGAGAGGTGATGCGCTCAGACGGGGAAGAGGGGCCGATTGCACCGACTCCCTCTCGCCTGGCTCTCTGGTCCCCAAGTCTTTCTCTGCCTCTTTTTTTTCCTCCTTCTTCTCTCTCTTTTTTTTTTTTTTTTTTTTTTTTAGCGCCAAACTGCGTGCCGCGAAATTCGGATCTCCCGCGGAAAATGCCGCGCTTTGGTTGGCCGCCGCTACTGGCACAGGCTCCACCCCCCGGAAAGGACCGGTTCCCAAGGCTGCGATTGCAACACGAGCTTCGCTGCTTAAAGGGGCCGCCACACCTCCTGTTGCCGGGCGCCCGCCGTTCCTAGCCGCGGGAGAAACAGCCTGGGGTCATGGTTCGGTACCGTGCAGAAGCAGCCAGAGCTTGCTGAGGAAAGGGCCTGGATTCCCTGTGGCGGGGAGAGGGGAGTGCGGGAAGGAGGGAATTTGGGCACGAAGTCCTGTCCTGAGCCCGGACCCAGCAGCACATTACCCAGGCCAAAGGCTTTTGGTTATTTTGCATATACGCTTATAAAGCCTTTTTCTGCCCCGCTAAAATGAAAGCCAGGAACCTGTTTTCTTTCCTGGCAGGGGGGCGATGGGTGGAGCCTAATATTTATACCTCATGATAGGAGGATACTAACATCTGCTGAGGGCCTCCAGTAGGCCAAGCACCCTGCTAGTTGTTTTATTTCATTGAATCCAACAATCCCAGGAGGAGGCACGATGGTCTTCGTGGTAAAGACTGGAGAGACGGAAAGGCTAGGTAACTTGTCTAGGATCACAGAGAGATTCACTGACTTGAGAACTGGCGGTCCAATCTGAACAGGCCAGCTTCTGAACCCTTGTTTGTTCCAATAAAAGCTTTCTCCCCCACCCTCCCAAGCTGTGCCTGCCCCTTGCAGGCCTGGATGGGGACTGGGGGTCCAGAGTGCAGAGCTATGTCTTGTTCTCAGTGACATTCCCAGAGCCCCACATTCAGTAAATATTTGAACATCTCCATGTTTCTCCTAAACAATCCTTTTGTCACACTCAAGAGCCTCCCTCCCTCATTCAAAACCTTCATTGCCAATAATCCATTTACATTCCCAGTCTCTCCAGCTTAGAGATGCCTAGGTTCCAAGAAGTGACCTTAGCTGCAAGAAGCTAAATTCCAAGTCTGCCAGTTCCTGCCTGGTGCTGCGTGATTTCTATGTGGGTCTGAGGCTGGCGTTCAAAACCCTCCAGAGTTGGTCCCCAGCTTCATACCTGGTTCTTATACTCAGATCTCGAGGATGACGTAACACTAATGCACAATGATCAAGAGCCCAGACTTTGTAGCAGACAGCACTGGGTTTAAATCCAGTCCCAGTCACTTTACCAACTGTGTGACCCCAGGCAAGTTTTATAAACTCTCTGAGCCTCACTTTTCTCACCCTATTAACACCCACCTCATAGGATGGTGGCGAAACCTCATGAGATCAGGTACAGCTGTCAGCACACAGCCTGGTTCCTGAAGAACCTCAAGAAATAGCTGTGGTCACATTTCCGGCCTTATCTCCAGTATACAGACCCCCTTCATTCCAGTCTACATTTTTCACGGTTCTTCAAGGTCCAGCTTAAACATCACCTCCTCCAGGAAGCCTTCCCTGCTTGCCTCCCCTCCCCCAGTTAGAGAGCTTCATGCCCTCTTCCCATGCTAAGTGTATTCTGACTCAACAAATAAAGCTCTATTTAGTGGCAAGGAGGCTGCGATTCAAGTCCCACTTCACACTTCCTAGCTGAGCAACCCTGGGCAGGCCGCTATGCCACCTCTCAACCATCAACTACTGACAAGGCTTCTACTCAGTTGCTTTCATAGGTCTCCGAGACACTATTGAAATGGGGGTGGTAATGACCCTCACAACACCCTTCTGGGACAGGCACTGTTATTATCCCCATTTTACAGATGAGGGATCCTGGAAGGAATTGTGGCCGAGCAGGTTTGGGGAAGGAGCAGAGCCCCAGGGCCAGGAAGGGAAATGGGGGTGGCAGGGTGGGGCTGAGAGAACGCAGGGAGCCAGCAAGGGGGCCAAGAGCCAGCTCTCTGTGGTTGAGTTTCGGGCCGCCGGGGCTAGCTTTGGTTTCACTCCCTGGGAACGGACTAATTCCTGTGGGGCATATCTGTAGTCTGTCTCCCTGAACTTGAATTCCTGCCCCATCCGTTCCTAGCTTGTGCTCCTGGTCAGGTTGCCAGACTTCTCTGAGCCTCACTTTCTTCACCTTTGAAATGGGATGACATGGGCGCCTGGGTGGCTCAGTTGGTAAAGAGTCTGCCTTCGGCTCAGGTCATGATCCCGGGGTCCTTGGATGGAGTCCCACATTGGGCTCCCGGCTCCCTGCTCAGGGGGGGAGTCTGCTTCTCCCTCTGCCTGCTGCTCCCCCTGTTTGTGTGCTCACCCTCTCTCTCTTTCTAAATGAATAAATAAAATATATATTTTTTAAAAACATGGAGTCTGTTTAGGGCTCCCCCTCTCCCTCTGCCCCTCTGACCCCTATATGCATTCTCTCTCTAAAATAAATCAATCAATCAAAAAGAAAAGTCCCCAAACCAAAGCAAGCTCCATTCCAAGTGATGTACCTCATCCCTGGTGTATCTTCTGAAAAAAAGCCTCAGATTCCCTCTGTTCAAAGTCCTACTTATCAAAATACAAAACGCTTGATAGAAACTTCCTGAAGGTACAGACCTCCTGTTTGGGGGCCCTCCAGTGGGTTACCTGTTCACATGAATCTAAAATTGAGAGAGAGAAGCCAAAAGGGAGCTGCTGTAGGAAGGAAAGGGGGGGGG